>NW_027116802.1:5725000-6925000 GCF_024137725.1 Prorops nasuta | reverse complement strand
CAGAAGCATGGTCTTGTAATACAAACCATCCATGGTTCAGAATCTCTTATTTATTCTTGCATGCAGTTTATGTATAAGAATACAATAGAAATATATTCTTGTGTACTTTTACATGCATTTTAATCTCTCCATACTTCATTATCGGATAAATAAAATAGAAAACAATTAAACTTCTTAGATTACAGTAGAATCAAAGAAAACATTCGAAATAATGTAGTTCTATTAAATGTTCAAATAATCAAAGTCATCTAATTTAGGGCAAAAAAAAGGAAACATTATATAAGCAGTATTCGCAAAACTATATATATAATGTTATATTGATTTGTGTGAGTACAATTAATTTAATATTATTTAATAAGTGCGAATGATGAGGGGCATCAAGATAACAAATCGACGAAAATAGGATATCGGGTCACAGCGCGGAAGGTTATTGATCTTGAAGACCCCTCGCCCTCCCCCCCCCCCCCTCCCTTCAATATTTCCATGAGCATACAATGCATCAGGGATACTGTGGCGCCATCTATCGCAATGAATTCTAACGAAAGAGATATTGCTCAAACGAAATGTCCATCAACCAGCCGAACAAATACTTCAAGTAGATGAGAAAAAAAAGAATCAAAACTCACCATCTTGTACAATCCTTGGTGACTTTAGCGTAATTTTGCCTTGTAGCGTATAATCATAGCAACAATCTGCAACGAAACACAAAAATCTGACTTTCCGTGCTAGGATTCACATAATGGTAATTGGGGTTTTATCGCAAGAAGCGTATTAGCGCCATTTTGTATAAGCTTCGTCACGAACGACCGAATACGCAAAGCGAAACACTCGACTGATCTTCAAAGTTCTCGTAAAATATTTTAGCGATTATGCTCAAATTGGCTCTAATAAAGCTCGGAAGTATTGGATTCACCAAAAAATTACGAATAGTTTATAACGTTTATGCTTCTCGCCTTCTTTCTTTTCCTCAAGTTATTACGTAGCTCCTGATCAGTCCATACGTGATCAGCTTACTACGTCACAGTTTACTCTAGCAGGCAAAAATGTTTTTCTGCCTACCGAATTAATTTGCTCTGTTTTAATAATGCTAATTGTCATTTCTTAATCAAAACTGACTGGGGCTACTAAATTCAAAAACGATACACGCTAGATATGGCAAAAATGCAAGTGTTAGGTACGAGAGTCCTTCAGCAAACGAGCCTCACTACAGAAGCGACTGCCGAGCCGCTTACTGCGCACAATTTCTGCGCACATCCCACCTTCGGAACTGTGTCACTGGCCAATCGGAGTGAAGGAGCGGCACGACATTTGACCAATAAACACCGTTATCTCTCGCCCTACCATACGTCACAATTTCCGCTTATTCTATTAATATACCGTGTAATTATGTAGCAAATGTAATCCAAAATACCAAATTTTCATTCCAATTTAAACGAAATTATCGTTAAGCACTGTCCAACACTGACTTGATCGAAAAATCAATTTAATCGTTACTTATATCAATACGGCATTCTCTTTTGGCTTTTACGAAAGTCCTGTTATTATCGAAATATCGATCGGATATAAATGTGGCAATAAATATTGTGCGAAATCATATCCGCTTCCCATTTAATGCCGTATTGTATGCGATTATTTTGTAATCTCTTCATAAAACGCCTTGATATGGTGTTTCGAGAGACAAGGAAGCCTTTTTGGAAACGCCCCAAGAAACTGATCGCGTCTATATATATTTTTGTACTTTCATATTATTTTTCTTTTCTTTTTGGTAATCGGTAAATCACTCACATTGAAATATTAAAAACTAAGTCCTTTTTATGGGAAATAAATATTCACAGCAGCGTATAAGAAATTGGACATTTTCTGTACGGAAAACGTGGCGTTATGGCAGCAAATGGGCTTCTCTTCGAACGCTATTAACGCCTGTCAGAAATCCGTGTAGATCTCGCCAATCTTCCATCTGCAAGCAGACATTTGTAACGATTTACTTCCATTTACCTCTTTGTCAACTTTTCTCGTATATCTTGCAGTTAAAACTCGAAGATTATTAAAACTTTTGATAGATAATAGCTCACCTAACCACGTAAGCAGCATCTGCTGCTCGTCGATCCGGAAATTCCTTTTTCCCTTTCGTCTTCCTGTTTACCCTTGTGATGAGTCATAACACTTACCATTTTATTTCGAAAACTATATTTATCCTTCCTGGTAGTTTGTTATTGGATCAACTTACCACAAAAATTAAATTTTTTTATTAATATTATTAACCAATTTCATAAATTATAAATGCATTATACATTTAAGCAAATCAGCATTAGTGTAGTTTAGTATTTATTTTGATCCTTCGTAAGTTCAATAATTGAACGCTGCACAACTCTATTGTTTTGTTCGGACACTTCAGAGTTTGGCCGACACTGGACAACATAACATACGCAACACACGATTCTACACATTCTAATATACGGAATTGATTTTAGAACATACTTTTTAAAAAGTCCGTGGTTTTACAAAATTTTTTAAATAAAATTAAATTTATTAATTAAATTATTACTGTTAACTAAATAGTTAAAGCTTTTATGCCACTGTATTATGTAATTATTGTATCCATTGTTTGCGATAAGCTTTCAGGCCAGCATTGTCTTAGCATTTCATTAAAATAAATTTTTGATGGAAAATTAGTAACAAAACTTTTAAAGTATTCGATTCTTTTGTAGTAAGTTATAGGTTTAACATATTTTATGCACATTTTACAATATATCGTATTAAAAAGCTGTATATTCTCGTTTGAACCGTTCAAACAGTGAATTGCACACTGCAACTGTAAATCATTAAATAAATTTTGTAGTACCTATAATAATGTCATTTATCATAAAAAGTTTGCAATTTGCTGGAAGAGCAATTCGACATAATTCTTTTCAAAGAGTAAGACATAATAGTGATATCTGTTTAGTTTATTTTAAAAAATATAATAACATTATTTTACAATTTCAATAGGTTATATCCACACGTTTAATATCTATTTCTTCCGCATCTTTTGACGAAAATGTAGAAGCAGATAAAGATATACTAATTGATGCATCAAAAGACAGGAGAAATCCTGTTTCACCTGAAACAAGTATAAGATATTTAAAAAGTGATGGTAAGATAATCCTTAAAAATAACATTATATTATTATAAAATAAACTACAAATTGAAATAAAAATATATATAACAACAAATTATTTGTTCTTCCATAGCTTACAAAACAACTTATGGTTCAGATCCAGTATGGACTATGTATAGAAGAAATTTCAAAGGTGCATTTGCACCTAAAAAAACAAGAAAAACTTGCATTGTATGTATTGAGCTTTGATTTATTCTTTAACTATCAGCATAAGACGCTAAAGCAGAAAATATTGTATAATTTTCTAATTTAGTAATGCGTTTGTAATGTAACATTTTCATTTTTAGAGAGCAGGAATAATTGCAACTGGGAATCCATGCCCTATATGTAGGGATGAATATTTAATTTTAGATTATACAAACATTGATTTATTGAAACAGTTTATATCAGATATCAATGGTTCTGTTTTATGTTACTCGTGAGTTATTAACTTTTTTTTGCTAAAGGAATCTTTTTTATTTTGTCAATAATACTTTCTTCTATTATACAGAAAAACTGGTATTTGTCAAGCTCAACATAAAAAACTGTTGTTAGCTATCTACAAAGCTAAAGACTGTGGATACATTACTTTTGATCCTCCGGTTAGAGAGTACGATTACTCTGAATGGTATAATCCCGAGACAAAAGCTGATATTAAACAATAATTTTAGTATTCAATCTAATTGTTAAGTAAATCTTATCTATAAAAGTATTAAATACTAATATGGAAGGAACAGAAATAGAATGTACATTTGCAGTAGTGGGGGGTGGAATAGCTGGAGTATCGTGCATTGAAGGTTTAGGAATTGTTGCACCAAAAGAAAGTGTTGTTCTAGTGACAACTAGCCCTTTGATCAAGCTAGTAACCAATATTATGCATTTAGGAAAAACCTTAATGCAATTTGATGTAGAGGAGAGGAATATAGATGCACTGGCCCAGGTGAACAAGTCTTCAAAAGTTTTACAAGATACTGTAATAAAAGTAAACAGTTATAAAAAATTAATAGAGACTGAAAGTGGAAAAATTATACATTATAAAAAGCTTTGTCTTTGTAATGGGGCTAGGCCAAAGCTTATTGAAGAGAATAATAAATTTGTAATTGGAATTCGTGATACTGAATCTGTAGTTCAATTTTCTAACAGAATCGCATCTGCCAGAAAAATTGTAGTTGTAGGAAATGGCGGTATTGCTACTGAAATTGTGCATGCTATTGAAGGGATTGAAATTGTTTGGGTTATTAAAGATAAACATATATCTGCGACGTTTGTAGATTCAGGAGCAGCTGAATTTTTCTTGGATAAATTAAATAATGTTAAGATATCAACTGACAATGTTAAACAACCATTCAAAAGAATAAGATATTCCTCAGTGGATTTAAATGCAAAAGGGGGCCCAGCACTTGGTCCTGATTGGCATAATTCCTTAGATATCAAAGGAAACTATTTTAAGTCTAAGAAAATTCAATTTGAATATGAATGTGAAATAACAGATATATTCAATGAGAATGGTGAGAACACAGAAAGGTGGCCTGTATACGCTAAGTTAACGAATGGCAAGATTATTGGCTGCGACTTTATCGTTTCCGCTACTGGTGTAATACCTAATAGCAATATATTTGGTTTAGAAAATTTGCAAAAAGGAGAGGACACCGGTTTTTTAGTTAACTGGCAGTTGCAAACATCAGAAAAGGATATTTATGCTGCTGGCGACGTTTGTACTGCTGGCTGGCCTATAGCGGAGCAATGGTTTCAAATGAGACTTTGGACACAAGCACGTCAAATGGGTTGCTATGCAGCGAAATCCATGGCTCTTTCGTTAAATAATGAAGAATTTCTTCAGGATTTCTGCTTTGAGCTGTTCACTCATACGACTAAATTTTTCGGTTTCAAAGTTGTCTTACTTGGATTATACAATGCTCAAAAACTAGACAATGATTATGAAATTTTATTGAGGATGACAAAAGGCCAAGAATATATAAAGTTAGTATTAAAAGATGGAAAGATGCAAGGAGCCGTACTTATCGGAGATACGGATTTGGAAGAAATGTGTGAAAATTTGATTTTGAATCAGTTGGATTTAAGTATATATGGCGAAGATTTACTGAACCCAGATATTGATATCGAGGATTACTTCGATTAATTTTGTTTTCAAATAATGTAGTTGTGTTTACTCATTTTTATTTGATCATTGTTATAAAATATATTACATTAACATAAAAATTCAATACAAATTTATAAAAATATTATATCGTACTTTATTTAATACATCTCCTTATTGCCCTGCGCGCATTAGTTTCTTCACATTATAGGTTTTCATACTACAATTATAAAGTTAGAATTTTTAAGTATTTCAATATTATGCTCGAACACAGTCTTTTTATCTACTTCATATAAACTCTTCAATGTATGGCATTCATTGGCATGCATTTAGAATTGGTATTAAATTAAACATTAAAATTTCTTTGGCAAACACCGCAGTATGAATACTTAGAGTAAAATAAAAAAAAAAGTTATGAGAAATACGCGAGAACATAAGATGAGAGGTTTAAGAATTATAATAAAATAATTTAAAATGTACATTAGTCTGTACATATTTTTTATATTGCATGGCTAATAATTTATACTATTTAAACATAAATATATATTAGCAATACACTTTTAAAGGTTAATTTGTCAAAGTGCTAAATCGCATAGGCGCGTCTAGAATTATGAGAAATTATAGTTATTTTAAACATAAAATAAAAGATATCTCCAAATTAAAATTTACGTCAAGCTCATAACAAAATCACATGGACAAAATGAAATGATATTAATTAAAAAATTCAATTTAAAAATGCAAAAAAGTAAAATACTACTTTTTACTACCGTCATTTTTTTCAAGAAACTTTACTGTTTTTTGAACAACTCCATTTTGAATCCAAAGACTGTTTTGTCCATTACTAGAGGCTAAAATTTCAGAAGTATTAGATTTTTCAATGACGGTAGTATTTATACTAGGGTTAGAACTCGAACTCTCCTCATTACTTTCACTAATATTTTTACTATTCAAAGTACTCTTTAAATTCTTTATAAGAGCTTGAATTTCATTAACAGATTTTTGAATACTGTCATTAATTTCTTTATTCTCATTTTGCTGACACAGCTTCACCAAAGTTTTGGAAGCCAGTTCCATTTGAATAAGGCATGCATTGACATTTCCTTGAATTTTTGGTACAGCTGAGTCATCAAAAACTTGTTCTACGAATGAGCCGTCGATTCCCGATGTATCCAGAGAAAATTGAAATAAGCTTTCATTAAGGCTTCTCTTAACGGGTGTAATGTTGACAGAAATGCGGCTGTTGTTTAAAGAATCCTCAAACATCTCACTATCTTCATACGGCTCCCAATCACCATCGACGTCACGAAGCTCCTTTATCGAATCTTCTATATCATAATCTCGTAGTTTATGTACCCAATTGATAAATCGCATTGGTTCCCAGAAAATTTCCATCATACAGTCTCTATCGCGGACACGAATGCAAGGCTTTAACTTTTTGTCCACGACTATTTGCTGCTGATTAAATTCCTGGAAAACAAATTGTTAATTATTCCTGGTTCTGCTTAAATGCCATTCCTATACTTTTTTTGTATCTTTTAATAAAAAATAAGATGACAGATAATAAATTAAATTCGTCAAAAATGTATACTTTATCACGTACATATTTAAGACCAAATTCTCTACAACGTTCCGTGGCTTCTCTGACTAGCATTTGCATCTCGTGCAAACTGACTCCACCCGCATAAATAGAGTCTTTAGTAATATTTGTTTTAAGCGCGATTTCCACATCTGCGGTTTTCTCATTTAATATACTTTCAAGCTCTTGCAGAAAATTCGACTTGTACGGCGACAGTGTTATTTTAGTCTCTTCGAGTTGTATCTTTCTAATTTTATTGTTTGCTTTCAATTCCGTAGCTAGAAATTCTTTTTCCAGTTCAAGTTCCTGTTTTTTACGATTGATCTCTTCTAATGCTAGTTTTTGCTCCTCAAGAGTTGAACCCAGCATTTCGATTTTTCTTTCATAGATAGATTTTTGTGAGCCAAGCTGCATTTCGACCTCACGCTTTGCATTTTCTAATTCAATTATTGCTTTACGTTTTGATTCTTCCAGTTCACCCTTCAACCTGTAAGCAAAGACACGCGTTAAGCGACGAAAAAACGTATAAAAAAAGTATTATTTGAAATTTATAAGAAAATAAGTAAAGGTTCTATTATGTAACATACTTTTCTTCCTGTATTTTAAGAATTTCTTGATGAGCAAACTCAAAATCCATTGGCTTCGCAGTAACTTGAATACTCTCCGGATTATCGTAAGGATTTGAAACTTTAAAGTAATGATTGCCACCAATCACTAAACGATCTCCATGTTTTAACACAACCTTTCCCATAACAGCCTATTTGATAAAACATTAATGTCAACGTATGAAAATTTTCGTTAAAATTGTTACACAATATTGATTTACCTGTCCATTTACATAAGTATCTGCATTTGACTCTGGTGAAAGTATAAGTTGACCATTCTTGTTCTCGATAGTGCTATAAACAAAAAGATCGTCATAAAAAATACAGTCTATGAAATATTAATACATTTAAAATCGATTCACCCCCATATATTAGGTGTATAATGATCGATAAAATTAGTTGCAATACAATACATATTTGTTAGTAAAATACAAGATCATCTTGAATTAAGAAAATTATTTGAGCCTTGAAAATTTAAAAAAATTAGCAATGAAGGGAGAAGATAAATGTATAAATATATTTAAATTTTTAAGTTATACAGATGTACATTCAATTCCCATACAAAATAATTACAATAAATTGTAAAAATGTATGAATAATTACAGATTAAGATAAAGAGTGTTTCTTGAAAATCAAGTCGCTGATAACTTTTAAATTGGACAAGTTATTTTCCAGTTGTTTTTAAAGAAAATAAATTCAAAGTTGTCAAATATAAAGAAAAATGGGAACCTTTGCAAACTTGAAATTTATTTTCTTTAAAATATTAAATGTAATGACAACTAAACAAATTTCGATTTTTCATTTTAGACATAAGTGACGATCGGTTCCTATTATGTTCATTTTCGTGTTTCCAAAAAATAAAAAATGTCTATTTCTTCACGAAAGCAAAAAATTAATAGAAATCAAATACTTAAATTATTTCCTTTACTACACCAACCATTTCATTCTCAACCTATACAGGTATTCTAGATAACAGTTTTCAGACAAATTTGTATTTTAAAAAGTAGATAAAGTTTAAAGTGCGTTTTTGAAGTGATATTTACAAGTGAATCCGTATTAAAGTAAGAAGAGGAACTGCATAATATGAAGGGAGCTGATATAAACAAAATCTGGATAAATTAATTTAAAAAATGTTGTTAGTAAAAAAAGAGTAAATAGCTATGAATAAGCGTCGTAGGAATTACTGAAGCTTAAAAATTCAAGTGAGATAGAGTGGTAAGGTCAAAAATTATCGTCGGTAAGCTCGATACAAGAAGTCTCGTGATAAAAGAATGAATGATCGTTGCTATTAACAAGGCACATGGTTAAAGTTGTAGCAAAAAAAAAAATACTTTGGCTATCACTAACCAGTGTAGTGGTCTAACCAAAGGTCCATTCAGTACAATGTCCAGATGCTGACCAAAAGTTGCCGTTTCGATTTGGCTATTTTTTCCAACATGTACCAAGCCAGGGGGGATGAGATAAAAAAGAGTACCGGATAACATTGGATCAGCAGCGAGATTAATCAAGCAAGGCTGCTTTTTCATCTCGTTGACGTCAAGTTCAATCGCGATTCCACAACGTCGCAAATACTTTAACTCTGATTTTTTCTTTTCTTCGGTTTCCTCCAGCTTCTCCAGCCATGTTCTGAAACGATTTTTTGAACTATTAGTTTACATGTAAAACGTCTTAATTAATTAATAGAATTATTTTTTAAATCTTACTCTGAATGAAAACAATAATAATATTTTTCGTTCCCTCGAGAACTGAATTATATTATTATATTTAAGTCAAAAAAATTACTAATATATTAACAAAAGTAAATTATTAAAAATTGTTTTATAAGAGAAAATTCAATTTTATGACTGTATTCCTAACGGTGTGGTAAACTTGATCCACACGAAGATATTAAGTTTAATACAGCGTAGTTGAATCTGATACTTCCTCCTTAGGTAAGTACAAAGTTTTTTAATTAAAAAAAAAGGTACTGATAAGAATATTCCCGAAGTCCTTCATATAAGGACTGATTAAATGCTATCTCGAGAGGTTCGCATTTATTTTGATTTTTTGTCACCTCGAAAGTATAAAATTTTTCATTTACTTATCTCATTTCTTGTACGCCGAGCACTATATTTACATTAGAGTGCTCATCTACTCAAGAACAATTGAAGAGAAAATTGAATAAACCACCGAAGGTACTTATATATGAAAAAATGGGAATAGAGTCCAAGGATTTTCACAAGAAGTACCGCAACGTATAAAATAAACTATCACGTGTTGAGATTGTTAAATAAAATATTATTAGGTATAACAAGAAATTCCTAACGACTGATTGTCTTATTAAACAAATAAAAGGTGTGTGACAACAGTCGAATCGAATAAAGTAAAATGTTGATACGACCAAGTGTTTGAATTTCGATGGAGAGAAAAATGCAAGGAAAAACTTACCTCTGATTATGGACGAGCTGTTCTTCCGTCTTCTTCAACTGTTCTTTTAATTGATCGATTTCTTTTTGCTTTTCATCGAGCTCCTCGGTGGTTTGTACTGGCACTGGTTCCATGCAATTAACCAGCCGACGGGGATGCATGCCCAGTTGTCTTTCGTATCCATCGCGGACGCCTCGCAAACGGATTACTTCGGCTTTTAAATCGCTAATAAAGGTCATACTTATTAAACCATAATTAATTAATTTTTGTCTACAGTAACCAACAATGGGAATGCATCGTCCTATCAACCGGTTATACGCAAAATCCGATTCAATTCGGCCGTGCTTCACCATTTTCTTTTTATTATTCAATAAACAACGGATATAAGTAACTTCAACGATCGACAATTATACACGAAACTTTTTCCAAGCTTCTTGGAAAATTATTTAACAGAATGACTGGGACTTTAAAATCTCAATGTTTCGCCATTGTGCCTTACCGATCCTTTTGGATACTGGTAGATACATTTTTTTTCAACATATTTCACGCGCCAATTGAAAATAAAGACTTTTCTTCTGCTCCATTAGTGAAATAAGTTGAAATAAGACAAATGTATGTTTTCTTAATCTAACTTGTCAAGCCAGAACAGTGTTTTTTTTTTTTTTAAAAGAACCGATTTAACGAGTAAACCTGACCAAGTAGCAAACACGAAATTTGCAAAAGCTTTCAGTATTTTGTAGCCTTGGTTTACGTAAAAGATAAGTATTTTTGATACGTGTGCCCGTACGACCGCTTAAGATTTAAAAATTGTAGGAGGGTGAGGGAAGTGTAAGGAAATTTAAAAAAATATAAGAATTTCCTAAATTGGAAAAGCCATATTTTATAAAGTATATTAAAGGTCATATAATCTATGCTTGAAGCTATTTTTAATACCTCTGTCTCTCTCTCTCTCTCTCTCTCTCTACACACACAGTATTTAATTAAATAAATATACAAAATCACTTTATTCAAGAGTTTTCATCCTTTTAGCAGTCGTACAGTCAAGTATAAAAATACGCGTTTCTTATTTTGTGCCCAATAAACAAAATGGTAAGCTTTTATAAATCAGTGTATATGTAGCACTTAATTGGTTAGATTGGCTTGTAAGATCGTTATAGGTCTTGGGAGACTGATGGCCCAGTATCCATAATCCAAAAGATGAAAATAAAATTTTTGTAATATTAATGGGAGTCCATTGATATGAAACAATATGAGGTGGTTTGTTTAAAACGAAATATAAAATGATAATACAATAACCAAAAAAACTATGATTGAAATAAAATTGCACTAAGTGATGGGCAAATTGTGCAATTGTGGATTAAAATGAAAAAATTCTGACGGAGAGTAAGGAGCGACGAAGCTTGGCTAGTTTTATTACCTCCTGACTTACCGAATTAATTTCTCGTGTGGATCTTCGTTAATGCGAACACGATTTATAATCGCTCTAGCTTGGCAAGCGTATCTTAGGGTGGCCAAAGTTTCCTCGAGATGAATACTCGCTGGTGATATAGTTCCAAGCATGGCAGTTTTGGAATTACCCCCCAGACTTTCCTACAAAAAACGAAGAAAAATATATTTTTTAATCAATTTGAAAATTAAATATTGCTCTAATTAATTGAAAAACTCTACGAATAATTATACAAATAAAACAATAATGTATTTCTTAATACATAAACAAAAATATTGAAGGAATAAAGGAATTTAGTATATAGATTATACATATATTGTATTTGACGAGAATATACAAATGTTTTGTCTCTCATAAAATGAAGCTTCGTCATATTTTATGCACCCTGTTAAGTGATTGTGTAATAGGAATTATTTTGCGTGGTTAATCATGGAAGGAATATGGTATACTGGTCCCTTGGCAAATATTACTTTAGACTGTATTACGCCTGACGAGAATCGGTAAATCGTAAACATGCAAACTAAATGCATAAATACACAGATTTAGCGTTTTATCGAGATAAGAACATTAATGTCACATCGTAGGTATTTGGGTCCCCCACCATATGTCTCTCTTTTGTCTATTAAGATATGTACTGAAAGTGATAGCAGGGATACACATTACCCACGATCTGACACCACTAAATGAAACGCTTACATTGTAACGGAAATCATTTTTTGTCTCGTCTAAATTACGTAATTATGAAATATTTTCAGAAATTAGATAAATAAATCGAATGCACGTTAAACAAATATCATTAGCCTTTAATCAATGAATTTATATCGCGTAAATGGTTAACTCATTATTTTCATATTCCAAAAAGAAATAACTAATATGAACAAGAAAGAACATCTGCTTTGTATTAAAAGTTTCGTAAAGGGAAAACCCAAAAAATTATAATCAAGCACCATCCAATCGATCAATTTATTAGCTTCAAAAATATCATTTATAAATAAAATTTTCTTATAGAAATCGCGAATGAAACTTCTTATTCAAATCGAGACATATCAAATGATAGTATAAGAATAAGATAATTTTTACTTTGCCCCCTCCTTTCCTCACTCGATCGATCTCCCATTATCGCTGCAATGATTAATGATTCGAGTTTGAATGTCTCGTTGGATGAAAGATCGTATTTCTAGCTCAGTAAAGATTACGGACTTGGTTTTATCGCGGGACTTCACGAGGCGAATAATTAATAAAGTCTTCTTTTCAATAACGCTATCAGCCCGTTATCACGTTCTTCATTTATATCATTATAATTATCTGATTTTTACATCTTCTAACTCATAATTAGTCTTAAGCTCTTACTGACTGTTATATCAGGTAATTCTAAACTGAGTTTGGAAAGAAAATTCTTTTCTTTGTAATTCGATCAGAGATTCGTCTCTTCACGGTTTTTCCATCCTCTGGTCGCAATTCAAATCCTTTTTTTATCAGATTGTAATTGCTGCTCTGAATTAAGCATAATCGTTAATGTAATGTAAAAGTACATAAATGTTTAAGATTTTTAAATTTTCAAAGTAAAAATTTCTTTCATCAACACAGAGATAATTCTTAATAAGTTTCCTTCCTTATCTTGAAATATTTATTACGATAACTGGTAGAAATTTAATTGGCTTCTTTGTGAACAATTTAATCTGCAAGTGGTTTTGCGAAATATTCATGAAAAAAGTCCTTCTGCGAGTAAAAAAGACAGCTTCACTAGACTTTTGAGAATAAGACAATGAAGCTTTTAAAAATATATAACTAAAGGAATTCTAATTTATAGTAATAAGTATTGACTAGCGCAAAAAAAATATTATCGCTGCTGATAATACTTCAAAGTCTCCTTAATTATCTGTGCAAATACCGTAAATTTTAGAATTATTTTAATACTTTAATGGAAAAATTCAAATCTAGATTATAAGTAAATTTTTATAGGTGGAAAAATTAGTATAAGGAGTGACAATAGAGATCCAGTGGAAATAATTAAAAATACGAGACGATGGAAGGCTATAGGGATCATTATAACTAATTAAAATTGATTGATTAAAAAAAACATTGAGCACAATTAGCACGGATAAAAAATTATACTGCGTTGCTGTGTAAATTCCTCATGCGAATCTTATTGTTCAGAAAATTTTGTTTTTTTTTCCACGAGTTTATTATCAGCATTGTTTGTTCGTTCATCCATGTTAACCACAAAAAGGCAAAAAAACCTTGATGTATCCGTAAAAAGACAGATTTTTGTGCCAACATAAAAAATTATGACATAACATTTGAAACGAAATGTAAGCAGTGGATACGAAATAAAAATAAAGATTCCTCAGATGATTCTAATTGTTAACTTATGCCAGTGCAAAACTCGTCCTACGGTAAAAAATTCGATTTTAGCCTTTCACTTCGTTGTAAGAATAATATTTTTCATGTGGAAAAATCACCACTATAAACTATTAATAGAGACTAAAAGGATTGGCTAGAGTTCAAATTATTCAAATGACTCGACGACCACATTTCATTCATTACACATTTGCGCCGAATAAACATTGCGCTCAACTCTGCGTTGAAGGCGTTCAAGTTTCGACTTTTGCTACAAATTAGAATCAAGATAATCGAAATTAAATTTATTATTAATTTATCAATCAGTTTATTCCTAGGAAATAATTCTAAAGCAGGACAATGAAAAAACGATAATGGAGGAAAAACAACAATTGCTTTATTAGGTTTCTTACAAAAAGATAAATGAGTTATACAAAGAAAAAGAGCAGGTTGAAAGATTATTCTGATAGTTGTCGCTGGCACGAGAAAAGGAACAAGAAATTGTTATTTAGGGACGATATCGAATGCTAATGAGAAATATAAAGGATTCTATTTTGGGAGTAAAGAATGAGGAGAAAATAGGTGGAAGTCGAAATACCGGAGGAATGCAAAGATAGAGGATGCTGCGTTTAGTAAGCAGTCAATACAGGGGGATAGAGGGAAGTCGATGGAATGAACGAGATAGGATTGGGCAGGAAGGGGAATGAGAGTGTGGTGGGGGGAACGGAGCGTGAAGATAGCACCACATGTGCAACAACAGCAAGAGCAACAACAACGGTGAAGGGGAGTTTGGAGGTAAAATGGTGTGGAAGGGGAAGTACCTTCGCGTGTGCTGCGCTGTGCTGTGTTCTGCAACAACAACAGACAGACCCTGCGATAGTCGCAAAAGAGACGAGACGAGACGAGACGAGACGAGGAACGAAGGGGATCGAGACGTGTAGTGGTGCGCGCCAATGTGGCTCGCGCGCATTCACCGACACCAAACGAACGAACGAACGTTTACTGCACACGTTCGCCTTCGAGGCAGCTTTCCTCACTTTCAGCTCTCCGCCACTCGCGCTCGCCAGTTTCAGTTAGTTCCGCGCAGATTGCCGTGCAACCGTACCACACCACGAGCATACCGACCGACGCCCTAATTTCCCCACATTGTTTACATCCGCGCATTCCCCTCTAACCCTAAAACGACACTCCCACAAAACCACCTGGAGCTTGTACACCTCGTGGTAGGACTAATAAACGACGCGCAATTTCCAGTCGTCGAATGTCGCATAAATTCCTCAAACGGTCTCTCCGCTCCAGCCATTTTACAACTGGACTCTCTCTTCGTCGACAAGTACCTCTACGAAACTCCAACGTCTACACAATTACCAACAATCGAATTCACTATCGAACGCGCTACGCCAATTCTCTAACCTAGCAGAGTTCTCGAAACATCCTTGTATCAACTTCAGCATCATTTTATTATTGATCGCGATTGTCCTTTCTCGATGAGAAACCGGATTTCCTCGCTTGGAAAGAGATATCGGGCTTGAAAAGACGCTCGAGAAGTTGTGGAGAATCTTCAGCCGGAGAACAGCAGAGTTTTCGTTGTTCCGAGTAGAATAGAATTTGAACAAAATTCGCGCTACAACCGAAGATCGTTTTGCTGCATTTTCCCGCGCGATTCAAAGCGTTGACGTTCATTGATTGTCTTCGCGAAGCATCAATACTGACCTAACGCAAGCAATTGCAAGTTTACCTTATTTGAATCTATAAGAGATTTTGGAGACTTTGTAAATGAAATTCCCCCACTGACGAAGAATTTCTTTTCTACGCGTGAAAATGAATCAATAGAGAATTGTCTGTTTGAAGATCAATTTTACGAGAAGAGGTTAATTCTTCGGAAAAAGGGAAATGAGATCAACCGTGAATCACTGAAGAGTTGTAACTGGGATTTTTTGAGGAGATTGTTCACAGTTCCTGGTATTCGTGTACTTCCTAAAGGAAACTGACGAGCTGGGAGCTTCATTATTCACTGAGAAACCAACAGCATAAGGTTTTTTGATTGTTATACTTGGAAAGGAGCAAAGATGGATTTGGTATACATTCCCGAAGTGCTGACCGGTGGATCCTTTAGGAGCACACAATACAGGGACTACGAACAGCCCTGGAACAGGGACTATTTTAATTGTGGTACGTCTCACTTAATTAAATCCAATAAAATTCTTATAATTATTTATTAAAACTATCCAATGTGAAAATAGCAAGAACTAGACTTGATGTTATATTATCTAATCATAATATCAAAACTTTTTCGTGTGTCTCACAGTTTGCCATCATTCATTGATTTATGCGCGGCGCGAGCATAATAATAGAAAAATGATCATCAGAACGGTTTACGCTCTATGCAATAGCATGTTTACGTTACTCCGTGTCGTTTTTCAAAATAACCTATTTTCATGTACCTTCAAGAAACATTCAATACTTTTCTGCGACGGCTCTAATCGTTATTTATTATTCTAAAGTAGACTATAACCCCTCTCATTCTATTTGATATTCGATGTATTCTTCAGCCATAGGTCGTTCATCAATCGCATCGACAGCTTATCTTGCGAACCGATTCGATACAATAGTTAAAAATAATTTGAAATTCTAACTATACGAGATATGCCAGTAATCGCTGTCTAATCATTATTTATCATTGAAATTACTGTATAAAAATACGTCATTCTTTATCGCAACTAAAAAATATAATACTCCCCCCCCCTCTTTAAAATGCACTCCATAACTCTCATTATCGATAGCATTAGTAGTTTGTTGTTATCAAAAATTGATATTTACTTCTCGTCAGACAGGTTAAATTAATTTTACCTGCGTAGCAATCAAATGTCAAGCGTTTTGATAAATGCCAATAATTTTCGTTTATCACAATACTGTTGGAATTTATACATCTGCAGTATCTAATTATCAGAAAAGTACTTGAAATCTACGTTTTTTCTATAGACCACCTCAACCTATTTTGTGACAGTATATTTTCGTAAAGAATTTTTTCGAAAAAAATGTGATTTACGATTCGAGAAGCCTGCTTATTTCTATATATAACTACTTTTGAGAACTGTTTCAGAAGATAAAACAGTGATTAATCCAACGTAATATAATAATAGGTTTTCGAAGCGCACGAAGGATATACAAAAGAGGTCTGACACACAGTGAAATGAATGAAAGATAAAAATAACTTCATTATAAAAGTAATATTATAAATAAAGAATCTCTTCTATTGATGTTTCTAGCTGCAATTGGTAAAACAAATATATAATTTCAATTGGTTGGTGCTCTAAGTGTGTCAAGTATCGAACTCAGCTTTAACTTCTATGAATGTGAATCACACAGGCACAAATAAAATTCCTTTAGTAAAATATTGCTGAAAGTCAGAAGTCGAAAAAGAGAATTTAAGGTATTCTCGTATAAGGAGATTAGGAGCAAATAAGAATACATCTACTTTCAGAAAAAATCTATAAATAATTAGATTTTATTTATTCGGTTTTGTTAAAACTACTTCGTTTATAACATATATTTTAATCAATATTGTCGATCTAAAACCGCTACTGAAGTATTATCGTTTTTTTATAAAAATTGATTTGCTCCGCAGCTCTTCATATTTGTTTCGAAAGAACAATAATAAAAATAATAATAATAATAGAAATAATAGAGATATTAATCTTGATGCGTGCGCGAGGCTTGAAAACACGTGGCACGTGCTTCTCTTACTACACAATCAGCTATAGCTGTTCGCGCACTGTATTGCAAATCTATTTTAGGCTCTCGGCCTGCTTCCACTCCTTTGATCGCTTATGTGTCATACTCACATTCTCCCTTTCTTTCTATCCTACTCTAATCTCTTTGCTCGACGTTTATGACTCGTCTGGGCAAACCGCGAGAAGTCAAGTAGCTCGAACTCGCCTGTATAATCACTTTTCAGCAAAGTAACCAAGGAAATGCGTTACAAAGAAAGCAGTAGTATCGCAATTGAATATGCAAACTGATCATAAACGTCAAACTTGAAAATAAAACGAATCGAGAAAAATTACAAATTTGATCATTTCTTTACTCGAAACTTTATGACTTGTCTGGGCAAACCGCGACAAGTCAACTCGCGCGAACTCGCACTTATAATGACTTTTGCGCAAAGTAGCCATAGAGATACGTAACAAAGAAAGCAAAATAAGTATCTCGACTGAATATGCAAATTGCTCGCAAGCGTCAGACTTGAAAAAAAAAAAAAAAATACATTCAGAAATTACAATTTTTATCTCGGAATGTCAGATAAAATTATACACAGTCCAGAAAACAAGAGCCACTTGATTAGTCGATAAAAAAGAATTAAAGACACAGGATTCTTATCTTAAAAACTCTTTTCTCATGAAATTACCGTAAAATTGTTAAGGTAGGTAAAGACTAGTGCATGTCTGTAATAAGCGTCGTCGGAAATAACACGAAAGTTAGCAGTGTTTTATTTTTACCCCAGGCAAGGCATAGACTTATAAACAAGTCGCGTAAACAAGTGTGTTAACCTTTCATATTACTCAATATTATTTCTATTTCAATGTTTAACATATTACGGGATATTTAATTATATTCCCCCGTTAAAATTTATACTTTTTAAAGCAATTTTAACGAATGCGAAGGCAGTTGCAAAGATTGAATAAAATTATTAATGAAATATTTTGGGTGAAAAATAATAGTAGAGAATAATCCATTGTTCAAACGCAACCTACTTTCTTCATTCCGCGTTACTTTTGAAGCACGCTCTTGATAATATTCAATATTCACATTTGTACAAGTGGAAATACTTTAGCAATATTAACAAGTGTATGTTAAGAATAAATTAGAGCCGTATTAATTTGCGATATTTTTATTTCACGTGAAAGCAATTTATTTAAAAGTGAGAATAACTTGTAGTGAAAAAAAGGAAGGCTGATTCAAAAGTGGATTGTTCTCACAAGGTTTCTCGGTAGTCTTTCTGTGTACTTTCAGTAAAATACTGTAGTACATGCAGCAGTTCGAAAAGGAAAAGCAGCGATCATTCGTGAAGAAAATAAAATTTAAGAGAAGATTATTTAGAAGGTCCCCGATCCCTTTTACGAAATGACCTTTTGCGAAAGGTCGTTGGGAAGCACGAGTTGGGCTACGTGCTGGAAGACACGTTAGCCTGGTCAAAAAGCCATGGCTGTACGCTATTTACGTCTCTCTTGAGCCAGCCTCGTGTTTGAAACAGTTATTTAAGTGTTATATCTCTATTCTCCAAAATTGATTGAATTTTTATTTTAATTCATAAATCAACCAGTAATAATCTGATCTTCTCACTCCTTATATCACATACTGTATCAAATTATATAACTTAGCAACGGTTATATATATATATAAATATATATATATATATATATATATTAATAATCGTCATACACAAAAAAGCAATCATTGATAATTCAATAAGATGACGATAATACCGAATTTATTCGTTAGATCGAAAGTATCTTGATTTGAGTAACGGTAAATTTATTAATTTCAAATCATATTCCGTAATATCGTTGTTTTTTAAAATGTATTAAATAACTGATTATTTGTGATAAATATCAAGAAGGAATTAAAGTGCTGAAAGGAATGTCAACTCGATTAGAAATCGAGAATTGAAATAATCTTTTCCGTTCTCTCTTACTACGCAGCAGTTAATAATTAACATTGCACAGTGCACACCTGCGTTTCATGAAGTAATGCCTTCTACATATTAATTACGTGCAAAAAAGATTCTTCTTTTTCCATGACAATAAAATATGAGGAATTTCCAATATATCTTTATCTAAATGCTAGATAAGAATACTTTAAATCAACTTCCGTGTTTAATTTGTTCCATATTTGCAAGTACTTTATGGTTGTTTCTATTTACAAACAAATTAAGTGAAAAATTTATAATGAAATATGTATTAATTATTTATTGAATGACGAAAAGTTAATTATTCGCTATGGAATATGACGTTTATTACGAAACAAGAGTCGACACTATGTATACGAGACTACAGGAATAAATGCGCATTTCCCAGATAATTGTCTAATGGTAAGATTTACCGTATCTCAAGGACAGTCGATAAAGGTAGATCTTATTCGCGTATAAAAGTAAGTTAATAAATAAAAAAAAGGTATTGTTTGTATAAAATTGAATTTTTCTAATAACTAAAATAAATTATAAAAGTATCATAAGTCGGGAAAAATACTATCCTGCACAAAGTAAAAAAATAATTACGCTTTTGTATTACATATACAAAGAATTATATGTTTTTCTAGAAAAAATGTACCATTTTCAGAAATACGTACATAGGAAAAATTATAAGGGTAGTTAGTATTTAATGGTACTTATTATCATAATAGAGCAGCGATACTGTTATCTAAAAAAGGTTTAGTTTCCTCTATTTTATTTACAATAAAAACCATTTAGTAATTATTCAAAATAACATAATTATACCACTCGTAGTATTAACGATAAGTCTCTTTTTTTATTACAATTTTTTTATTCAGTTCGATCCAAATTTAAGGAAATTTACTGCTACCCTTGCAAGCAAAAATTTTTGCAAAATTTAGATGCTGATAAAATTGAAAAAACAAATAAGTATAGACTCAGTATTTTTTCCCATGCTTTAAGATTAAAAAAACGAGAAAAAAAATGGAAATAATTTTTTTTATTGGTTTTCTAAATATGTCGAGCTCGCGAAGGACATAATATAATCTACGGATATGCGTAATCGCGGTTCAATGGCACGTGAAGAAGTAACGCTGAAAAAATTATTATTAAGGATCTAACATAAACATATCGATTATTTATTTTATTATAAAAATTCATAAAACCGTGGACTTTAAATTGGTACTATTTTTCCTTAGAAAATCATATTGAAGATCATTTTTGTTTTCAGGAAAGTCACCCACGCAAACAATTCACGCCTCTCAGCAACAATTATATCAAAACCAGCAACAAAAAGCACAAATAAAGGAAAATTGCCATTTGTGTCGTGAGAGCAAACGAAGAAGCTTGGCTACGTATATAAGAAACAAATCAAGAAAAAATTCTTGCCAAGAAATTCACGAGGAAGAAGAGAGTGAAGCTTCTTGCACCGAAACGAGTCAGCGATCACAAAATAATAAATCTCAGTAACAAAATAATGCTTCCACCATATGCGACAGCTAATCCTTCAATAAGCTTGTCTACTAATTTTATTACGATTTCAAGCCGAAGAAACTATTGACTTCAAATGATATACTTAGCTAAAATGATAAATATCAAATTAATCAAGAGTTTTTTCCAATAATCATATTTCCTAAAATTAACGTTCATTCAATTTAAATAAGACTGTTTTGTACTTAAAAACATAGAACAAAAGTTTTTATCAAGCTTTGATAGATTACTAATAACTTTTGAATAATACAACGTACAATTACTACTCTAGAATTGACCGTATAAGACACAAAAATCAATAGATCCTTTGAAATAAATATTATAACATTTTTTTTCTTCAACGAACATAAATTTATTTTAAATAAGTGTAGCATGCAATAGCAATAAATATATGTTCGTTTAAGCAAAAAGACAGCGTAAAAATATTTAATTCGTGAGATTTATTCCAATTTTTACAATTTTGAGAGTAACTATATATTTTAAATTTCGTGTAATTTGGTAAGTTTAATTAGCAATTAATTATATAACTATATAATTGTATATAGTAAATATATAATTATTCAATAAAATCAAGGGAAAATCGAATATTCGTTTTATAAATCTCGCGTAATATTTTTAAAAGCATATTAAAGTTTGTTAAATTATTAAGTAAGCATTGAAATTTTATATCGACATAATATATTACATTTTTCTGCAATTATAATTTTTAACTGTATTGTTTATAGATATATTCTATTTTCCTCATAACCTTTTACACTAAAAGTATAATGTAATTTGTGACTTTCAGCAATAATACAATTATTTATAATCATTAACCCTTAGTAGGCGAGAGTGGCTAGTGTATAGTCGCTGTACACAAACTTGACGATTTTACATATATATATGTAAGGTGTAAATTCAATAGAAATATAGCTTTTCTCCAAAAGAAAAATTCGATTTCAATGGAAAAATCACATTCATCTAAAGGTTAATGAAATGATTACGAAAAGCTTAAATCATTAGATATTGTATGAATTATAACGGTTGTGGGATATTCCATAAGACTGATTATATATTATATGAAGCTAAAATTGCGATTGCTAATACAGCTTTAATTTATACGAATAAATTGCATTCATTATCTGAAACACAAAGAAAGCTTGTTCTTTTTTATAAACCAATTCAAAAACTTATACATATATAATTGATGATTTCTAATTCCTAATCTTAAAGTATAGTCTTATAAAAGTCAGTTCTATAAATAATAAACAAAATTTAATTATGAACTCCAACTTTCTATTCTATAGAATAAGTCAACATCTTACACCGAAAATACTTTAAGGTAGCTTGAGGATTTAATATAATGTCTAATAGGAGCTTTGTACAAGGGGGAGCTACAATTTATTTGGAAAAATCTTTTGGAATGTATTGACATTATTTATGCTAACATTATCTATGCAAAAAGAGCTAAATTCATCCTTCCTTGTAATGATCTACATTTTTATATTAGAATATGACGCAATTTCATAATTTATCCTATAAGGCTACAGGCTAAAAGTAATGTATATGACATTGTTTCTCCAATAATTTAACCACTGACTCTAAAATTTCTTTACAACTTTGAAGAATTTAAAGGTTTAAGAACATGTTCGTAAAATTGAACAAGATTTATATTTTTCCAAAAAAAAAAAAAAAATCGCTTAAGCGACCTTAATGAGATTTTTAATTTAAAAAATAAATATCTTTACATGACATATTTTTTAATTTTAATTCAGAATTTCTGCTTATCCTCGCGGTTGTTTTAATGATTGGTGGTCTTTCGTGTAAAATATAGAATCTCCTTGAAAAAAAATTATTCATTCTTAGTCCAATGATCGTTTTATTTCAAATTTAAATTTCACTCCAGATATTTTATCGAAATTGAATCGAACCTATGACTTTTGTAGTTTGGGGCCTGACTTTAACCGCACAGGCTGCTATCCGACAATATTCAATGAAATTTTAATAATTTCATGTATGCAAAAAACTGAAGATAAAATTCATATCAATGTGCCTAAAAATAATGAGAAGTTTGATCTCTTGTTTTCGAAATAAATGTTTTTTAGCAGCAAGGTATCAAAGAAGTTCATGGAAAAATGTGGAACAATCGAGGTGAATTGAGGTTTGTGATTGTGCGCATTGCACAGTGCACAGTGCACACCGTACGGCTAGTAAGGGTAAGGTTAGATCAGATCAAGTTAGTTTCTCAGTTAAAATTAGTGTCGTGTGCAATACTCGCGGTTTTATACGAGTTGCATAAAAACCGCTACGTGTGCACTGGCACAGCGAATCCTTGAAGATTTCAAACGCAAAAGAAGAGAAAGCAGAACCAGAGATAAATTACATCGAACGCAACTATAACAATAATTACATTTGAATAAATATTGTGGTAAATTTAACAAAATGGTGTGGAGTATTTTGAAGAGTAAACGCAATTTCGAGAAAAGTCAAAAAGGTAATAATTTCAGCTTTGTCTATTTTAAGTTACTGCCAGTGACAGTAGATATTAAAAAATAACATATTTTTAAATGTGAGAAATATTTTAATCAACATTTTTTATGAAAAGAAACAAGAAAGAAAAAAGTTTATCATTAATGATTAAAAATGTCATTTTGATTAAATTGAAGCTTTCATTTTTCTATTTTTAAACTTCAAATTTTATGACTAGCATTTTTACAACAAATGCTTTAATCAAATTAAACATATGTTTACATATTTCAGATAAAAATAAACAAGAGAAAAATTGTGGGAATAATAAATGTCAATGTGGTCCAGCTTGCACAAAATGTGGAGACAATTGTAAATGTTGCACAAAACATGTAAAGCTTCGTCCACCACTATTTACATATTTTACAGATACAATGCATTAAGTTTTGTTATTGAAATTTGCAATGATATAAAAATATTCAAATACTATATATAGCTTTTTTTTTTAATCATATACTTTACTGATGTAATTACTACTCTATTTGTAATTTGTTACAATGCAAAAACATCAATTATTAAAATGTTTTGTAAATTTTACCATTTTAAGTAATGATGTTTTTATAATATTCATATTGAGCTGCATATAATGAAAAATTTATACATTTTGTTTCCAATAAAAAATTAATGTAGAATATTATTTAAATATAAATGAAAATAAACTATTCCATTTTTAATGTTAAAGTCTTTTTGAATCTTCTACCTGCTTCTGACTATTTTTTCAATATGTAATTGTTTTAACACTTTCAGATTTTGATCAAAACAGACACTGATATAACTTGTTTCTGAGCTATCTTTTACTTAGCTACGACATCAGAGAGAAATTTTTTAATGATTTTTTATATTATATGGAAATATTTTAAAAAGACTTACCTTTAGTAGCCAAGTCAAAACAGACTCTCGGTAAGGCACAAATCCCCGTTTACGATTGTTGGTGCTTTCTGCAAGAGAAGCAATCACTTTTCCCAGGATAAGTAAGGACTTGTTGATAGACACTCCCTCCTAAAAACAATTAACTTTTATAAATTTTATGTTTACTATGAACTAAAGATATAATGGTATGTACTGCAGTACATACCTTTAGTCTATCTCCACTAGCACAAGTTTGACTTAATCTTTCACTGCCAGCTAGATCAACTAAATTGATTTTGCTTCTCCAACTCTGGTCGGTTGATTTACTTTTAGAAGTTGCATCCTTTCTTGCTCGAGTTAAGATAATGCTAAAGATACTGTGGGATCTTGAGCTCTTTTCATTCATACCAGTAGCAGCTGTAGCTCTTTGAGAATTCCCTACTTTCAGCCATGTCTGTGGAAATAAAAATGTTTAAAATCAATATAATAATAAGTTATACACAGTATAACTTACTTTTTTAGTAAAATACTTTAAAATAACATCAATTACCTGCAGATCTTTGTAGCTTTGAACACTGTGTTGACTCAAATCTACTATATAAGGCCCAAAAACAGGATGTTCCCTTACTTTCAAAGGGGCTCTTTTAACACCAACATTTGTGTTGGCTAATAGATCATGAATTTTTTCATTATAAATTTCAAAATAGCTTATTTCAACAGTACTCTCAACTAGCGGAGTATTAGAAATTTTTGTAAAAATTTCCTTACAAAATCTTGGGATAATACCAGCCTCTGTCTCATTTACCTCTAAATCTATTTGTGATGGTTCCAAGCCCATCATGCTGTAACTTTTCCCTGATCCTGTTTGACCATATGCAAACAGACACACATTATACCCTTCAAAAGCATTGGTAACTAAAGGTGATACCATAGTTTTAAAAACTGTTTCTTGAGTAGCATGATCAGTAGTGCTGTTATTTGCATATGAGGTAAAGCAATGGTCATATACAAAAGTATGTCTAACAGAGTCATATTCAACAGTTATGTTCTGTCCATCAACTTTTGTTACAGAAGTGATAGTTGGATCATTTAGTTCCCTGCAAAAACCAAATGAAATAAAATTGTTATTTCTAAGTAATTGTGATAATAATAAAAGATCATAATTTTGTTTTACCTACTTCAAATTTAAAGGTCTAATACGTATTCCAACTGTTAAATTACTACTTTCTTCATCATACATTGATGTCTCGTCACTAATTGTTTCCATGGCTTGACACTGTGGTGTTTCTACTTGGACCGCATTAAAGCAATCTGGTGTTGCTTGAGTTAAAGAATGATCACTGAAGTATCGTTTTAAAGGTGTCCTATTAAGAGGTAATAAACCCACTTTGAGATTTTGTACAGGTGTATAAGTTTTAATTGTTTTAGGAGTTGAAAAATTAATTGGTGTCTTATCTCCAGGTGCTCTAGCATTTCCACCTAATTTTACTGGAGTTTTAGTATTAATATTACTGTTACAGGCCACAGACTCTTGTTTTTGTAATTTATTAGTACATCTTGTTTTACTACTACTTGATACTGTCAATTTGCTTGTGGTAACTAAACGTTGTGTTATTTCATTTTTATTATTTGTCTTTTGTTTATTTGATTGCACATTTGTTAATTCATTCTTTTTCCTAACTTTACTTGAGGGTGTTCCATAAACAGCCCAGTGTCTCTCATTTCTATAATAAAAAAGCTTAAATTAATATTAGATTAAAATAATTTATCCTTTAAAATTAGTAAACGATTAAAAAAATTAAAACAATTAACAGAAAACACTTACGTTTTATCAGATGGTGTCATATTCTCTTTATTACATTTAGTGGGTGCACTTGAAAAAATAGCAGTACAAAATCCATGCTTTCCATGTGGAGAAGCATTATGAGACATCGTGGTACGAGCAATAATTTATAATTAAACAAAAAACAATTTTCTCTTAATAACCGTTAAACATAACCTTTCACGCTAGAGTAGTTAAAATAAATGCATGATCCTACAGACAATAAAATCGGAAAACAAGTAAACCTTAAAAATAGGAACAATAGCTTTTTTATGAAAACACTTTCAGCTTTTGTGTAGTGTTAACATAGGCTAAACCTAACTAGTAAATTGAATTTGTTTTTTTAAATACTAATATTAGTATACAACAGTATAAACAATCATTTGAATTTGACATCGCGGTTGATTTAGCTGTATTCACGCTTATTCGCATTCCAAATCGCAACGTTCGTAGAAATCCGCAGCTTGCTTCGCACTGTGTTTATTAAAGGCACAGAATAAATTTAATAAAGATGTGCTACGTACTTCGTAATTTCGTATACTTGAAATCTTGAACTCTTGAAGTTGAGGGAAAAAATTCAGGAATAAATTATTCTCCTCCCAACAATTTCTGCTGATAGAAAAGGTTGAGAGAGAGGGAGAGAGAAATCTCTCTCTCCTCCTTAATTTAATTACTTATTTTCAGGAAGTTGATTTGTGAACATCCTTTCATGCAAAACTAAAGGCTGCCAAAGTGCCACACGTGAAACATGATGGCAGCCTTGATACTAGTTGATACATACTTGTTGGTACATTAAAAAGTTTAACTATTTTGACGGTTATATATCATTCGAAGTATTTTTATTAATCTCGAAAGCAAGCAAACCCCTGATAAAGTAGAACTGTTTGGTTCGGACTTGTGTGTATAAAAATGTAACTCTTCCCTTGATAAAATGTTATTTAACCAAGTTGACTAGCAACGGACTGATTTAAAATGGTATAATTCATGTTACAGGAACTATATCACTTTAAAGTCAAAACTTTTGCCTAAACCGACTTAAAGTTTACACTCAACTTGATTTGGTAAAACTACAAACTACTCACGCTTTTATACCTATGTATATGTATAACTTTTTTCAGTGCTGATATAGGAAAAACAGAAACTATATTTGTCCACGAATTAACTTTCCGCACTGTGCGTAGAATAATTTAATTAAATTAAATTTGTATAAAAATTTTTATTATTTAGTATTATATTTAAAATGTATATTATTCCTAGTGGTTGTTATTCAGTAAATGGTAACCACAAAATTTAAAAGTGCAAATATAATATTGTTACTGATGATGTTTGTTAAAAATACATTAATAAAGTTGAGCTATTCAAATTAGAAGGCCCTAAAGGCACCATATAAGCTTTAAAATTAAAGAGCATATAATACATATTTAATTATTATTTTTAAAATTATTATAATAAAAGATTTTAAATATTTACTTATTTCAAGTAGGTAGGAAAATAAAGAAATATTACTTGTTCTAATAATTTTTAATTCTTTAAATGTATGTAAAAGTGTTGAGCTTGAGCATTAAATTGTTGAAAATGAAGATTAGTATAATATACTGGCTCACTCACATGCTCGCTTGCACCTTTTGCTCTTTTTGCAGATCATCTAGATTTTGTATAATTCGTGGAAACAGACGGCCTCGCAGAGGTTGGCCAAGTTTTCGTAAAGTGAATTTCACTTGAAAATTTGGTTTAATTTTATTTCCTTTAATTTGGGTAATGAAAAGCCAATGCTCTAGTTGATTCTGATAGTTTGATAGAAACTAATCGGCGGTATTCTTTGGTGTTACTATTTAGATTCCCTTTTGAAAAATATAATTTCTTGCAGAAATAAAAAATAATGGCGGTACCCACAACCGGTGTTGGTGAGTCTTATTTCATTCTGATTTAAATATAGCTAATGTCAAGTTAATCGAATGTTTTATGTATTTCTGCCAAAGAACAATTTTAGTAAAAATTTCGTTATATTCCATTTAGTTAAAACATATTTAAACATGCAATTTATTGTGCTGTTATAATTCGTAGTCGTCACTTTCGTATCGATACATTACCATAAGTTTTCTTAGTAATTGTCGTTAAATCAATCTGTTTGCAAATTTTGTTCAATCCAGATTTAATTCAACTGTTAGATGTAATTATAGGAGTAATTGGAAGAAAAATAATTTTTAAAAAATGATTTCATGCTGAGCTCCTTGATGCATAACCTGCATTAACTGTAGACAATAATTTAAAAGCTAGGTAATAAAATGCTCTTGCACTCATATCTTTTTTTTTTTATTAATGCAGTTGTACCTAGGAATTTCCGTTTGCTTGAAGAATTGGAGCAAGGTCAAAAAGGTGTAGGCGATGGTACGATCAGTTGGGGTTTAGAAAATGATGATGATATGACCCTTACCCATTGGACTGGAATGATTATTGGCCCACCTAGGGTAAATCATATATTCTTATTTAATACTAAATTTCAGTTTATATTATTTTAATTATCTTCATATGCTTTTAGACCCCTTATGAAAATAGAATGTATAGTTTAAAAATTGATTGTGGACAGAGATATCCAGATGATGCTCCCAATGTCAGATTTTTAAGCAGGATTAATATGAATTGCATCAATAGTACTACTGGAGCTGTATGTATTTATAGATGTCCAATCTTTTATTTTCTTGTTAAAATATTTATCATAATAGTCATGTTTTTTGTATTGAAGGTTGATAATCGCAGTGTACCAGTATTGGCAAAATGGCAACGAGATTATACAATTAAAACGGTTCTTCAGGAGCTTCGTCGTCTAATGACTCTAAAAGAAAATATGAAGCTTTCCCAGCCACCTGAAGGCAGTACTTTCTAGCCTAACCATATATAAACTGGTCACCTCTTCCTTTTTGTGGTAGAATATGGTGAAATCTTAAAAAGGTACCAAATAATATTAAACTGGTGCCGAATGAAGATGTATGTTAAAAATTATACACCTTTTTAACAGAAAGGTGATAATAGCTTGACAAGCTGAGTCTGTATCTTTTTAAATAAGTATTAGCCAAGGACTGTCGACCAGTTACTATTTAGACAGTGTTTATTGATTGAAAATGTTTTTATAAGAAGTTACTTGCAATACTAGTTGATAAAAAAAAATACTACACTTTATTCATTATATTCAATCCAATAAAATGAGTGCATTACCATATGGACATTACAGCATGGAGGTAATGTATTCATGGTTTAAAAAGGTACTGCTTCAGCTTTTTAAGCTACAACAATATAAAGCAAAGTCATATTTTGAACTTAAAAACAGGAAACACAGACTGTGTAATAAAACAATAATCGCTAAGAAAAATTTATGCCTTTAAACTTTTTTAAACGGAACAAAATATGTATAATGTATACCCGTAATGAGTTCTATCGGTCGTGTAAATGCCGCTTCGCAATTTTAAGAAGATATTTCGAGAAAGTCCATTTGAGCCATAATATTTTGTTTCTTTTATAAAAATAACCTTGAAAAAGGTACTAATACAATAGCTTTAAATGTGCCTTTTTGCATTACTACCATAGAATGATTGCATTTATGTTGGTTTATCTCTTAATTTTAATGTAGTTTTTGAGCTAGATATCTATTTTACTAATCAAACGTGTCTCAAAATTAATAAATGAAATTCTGTCTTATAGTCGAATTATTAAGGCTAAAATATCAAATAATAGTTGAAACAGAATTTAAAATGACATATTTTACTTTTATATTTATATTGGATGTCATTTTAAAAGTTTCATATAGAAAATTTTTATATATAAGTTCAAAAATAAAAATGAAAAGCAAATAATAAAATAGTACTAAAGAAAATATGAACATGAAATATTTTGTTTTACTTTGTGTTTCAACTATTGTTTGATATTTCAACACCAATTATTCAATTATAGAACAAAGTTTATTTATTTTAGTTTTAAAGCATGTCAGACAATAGTACAGTAGATATCAGAGCGACAACTACCTTAATCGGAAGACCAATCGGTAAATATTAAATTCAAGAAAAGTGTTACGATCAAAATCATTATTAATAACCTACATTAGTATAAATAAAATTAATAAATATTTTAGAAAATAGTGGAAATGTGTAACTTTTTTTTAAATAACTCATATTTAACAATATTCAGGAATATCTTCTTCATCATTAGAAATACCGGCTCTTACATATGTTTGCTTTGTTTATTGAATGAATAGTTATGCTTCCTTAGAAGGTGCCTAAAAATATTTGGTTTCCAAATAATTCCAGATGAAGTATCATTTTAGTGTTTGATATAAGCTTTCTGAATTTAACTACAGAAATAAATTCCACATACAAATTTACATTTATAAAGGAAATGTTACTTGGACTGTATTAATCTCGATGATCAATTTAAAGTGTAGAAATATTATTTTAATTTACGATTTTAGGGAGAATTACATTAAAATAAATTATGACGTGAAAATGTAATTTCCAACATTATTTGTTCAACGAGATTAATAATGATCAAATTATATTTTAATTTTTTGTTTACATATACTGACACCTTTCCAATTTTTTTAATATTAGTAATGAAGTATAGGCTAACTCTGTTTAGGACAAAGTATACATTTTTAACATATTTCCAGATTTATTACAACACATAATTACGAAATTCAACACTACCTGAAATATTATACATACTTCTTCATCAGCTTCGCATTTTAATATTACACTGTGAGTAATGAAATAGTGTAATTTAATACATACTGCTAAAGCATTATGAAGTAATTATAAATCTATGTCGATGACGTAAAGCTTAAAATAATAAAATGATTTCTTTAGAAATATCTTTTATCTTATATTTATTTGAATCTTATTGTATATAAAATGTTTTGTTTAAACAGAGCAACTCTTCATTAATATAAATTTTGTACGGTATTTCTATTAAAATGAAATGAATTTACCTCTTAAAATAATTGGTTCAAGAAAAAATATTTTTTGCACTAAACCATTTAATAATTATTTATTTTAAATATAAATATTATCTTAATCCAAATTATTGAAGCTTGGTTTTTAAATTATTTATTTTAAATCTCAGTGAATAAATTTCTAGTAATTTAATTAAAAAATGTATTATAAGATATAAGATTAACTATATTCAATATGGATTGTGCTAGAAACATACTACATGATGTTCAACGATTTATTTATACCAAGTGATCGTATTTTGGTTGACAATTATGTACAATATACAAGTTTAATTGAGGGTATAGGACAAATTTACGTTCTTCTGACGTATGTAGATATCCTTTCGACTCCGATGAACAGCGATAGTTCTGTAAATTTGTTAGAAGCCGGGAATCTACACTTCGCTTCCAGAAACTATAATTGTCGAAATTTTTGATGTCTTCTAAGTGGATTAATACCAGCGCAAATTTACTACTTCTTTTTAGGGATAAAAGCTACTTTTAAGCTTTTAACTGTTGTCCACTTATGTTTCTTCAAATAATATACGGTACTCATAAGTAGTGTTATTATTGTAAAGGCCTGAAAATAGTTTATTATATGAATATGGAAATTAATTATATTGAAATAATGAAATTACCTTTATAAGAAGAAGCTTTCTTTGATCATGATCTCGGTTCGACGTCCACATGAGGAATGTGGATATGTCCTTGGCTATTTGAGAAGCAGTTGGAGGTGTACCATCTTCAAATTCTAACACTTCATCGTATATTACCTACATAACACAACAACTGTTATTAAAGATAAATCCAGAAAACATGCAATATAAGTAAAACTTTATATAAAGATTAAGAAACCAACCTGAGCCATTCCAATGGCACCACCAGGGAAATATGGATTAAAGTTTTGTCCTTCCCTAAGTGTAACACCAGCAGGTGGATCAAAGTACCCAGTTAGTAGAGAGAAGATATAGTTCTGTCAAAATGACAAATATTATGTAAAAATGATGTAAATTTAACATTTGTTTACTATTTAACATTTGTAATACCTCTCCATTATGCCTAGCATTTACAATAAGAGAAAGATCTGGTGGGTATGCACCATTGTTTGCAGCTCTAGCTGCTTCTTCGTTTGGATATGGTGATGGAATTGCATCAGACAAACGTCCAGGCCTCATATACATGGCTCCTGTATCATCTGGACCATCTTGAACCTATCCACAAATCACTCATGAAACATTTAATTATTATTAAATCATATTGTATTAGAAATATACTTCTATTTCTTCAGCAAGAGCTTTAGCTTCTGCTTCTGTATGGGTGACATCAACTAATTCACGATAATGTAGATATTGGATGCTGTGGCAGGCAGAGCATACATTTTTGTATACTTCCCATCCTCGTCTCATACTATACAAAATGGTAGGATTTAATATTGCAGATATATAGATTGTTTTAAAATATTTGTTTAAACATACCTTGCATGATCAAGTGAACTAAACAAACCATAAAAACTCCATTGATATTTAGGAGGATGAAGAACTAAATCACTAGCTTTTACAGACTGTTCTAATGCATAAATTAAACTTGCTACACCTCCGGCAGTGACTCCTAAACATGTTAATAGCTGAAAAATAAAGCATAGCATTTAAAATATTTTTTAATTAATATATAAACAACAATAAAATAGGTTTTAGTAAAACTGTTTTAACTTACTATACATGCATTTTGCAAGATTAAAACATAGGAAGGGATGGGATAAGGTCTTCTTAAAATTAATTTGAAAGCAAATAACCTACCACTTTGCGGTTTTGTGACCAATCCCTAATAGTTGAAAAACTGTTAGTCTGAAAAGTGAAGAAAAATATAACTTATTACCTTCAATTTCCATACAAAGTCTAGTAATAAAAAGAAATATTAATGTTTAATTCGACATTAGCATGACAAAAGTCATACAAAAAAAAGTTATGAATATAATTTGACATTTATAGAAAAGTTGAAGGTTCAATGAATTTTATCGTTAAGTGTCAAGTCTTTATTAATCCAGGTAATTTCTCACATGTAATTTTTAGAACTTTGAGATTAAATTTATTTAACAATAAAAACGTTTTATTACGCGCATGATGATCATGGCAGCATCAATTTTCGTATGAATCAGTATTACATAACATGTATTAGAAGATTTGTAGATACTACCTCTAGTTTGATTAATGGATAAGTATTATATTTTTCAATCCGAAATATAACCAAGTAAATATGACATTATATGTTCATATAATCTATTCTAGCAGCCGACAAGTAAAACTTGTGTAGAATTCGCCTGATAAGCAGGCAACGTCAATATTGTATGAAACCAACAGAATAAACTAACATAAAAGGTATAAAAAAGCTAATCGTATTGGCGTAGAAAATAGTTATATGTAATAATGGCATACCTGGTTGAATAACGTTCCGTAATTTGGCTTTAAAAGTCCTGATTTACAAATTCGTCCTAGCGTAGCCGCCATGTTGGATAGAGGTATAATTGCAATGTTCAAAAGGCGCTAGTCAAACGAATAACTAATAATAGATAAATTTTATTAAATTTCACTAAAGTTATTTAAATTTTTGTTATTTTCTTTGTGTATTAATAAAATTTTCACAACAAAAATCAATTTACAATTCCTATTTTTTCTCGCCAAAGCATGGATTTTTGTTATTTAAAGGCTAATATTATTCTTATTGTATATAAGTATAATTAACAATTAAATACATTGTTAATTTTAAATCTCTATAGGTAAGAAAAATACCATTATACATTTACATTTTTATTCTTTTTTCTTAAAAATAGATTATTGGATATATCTTAATTTTATTAAGATTACTTCAAAAATGTATAGCTTAACAGAGTGTAATTGTATTTTTTTATCAAAAAATAAGTTACATAAATAATAGATTAAATGGAAAAAGTTACATAAAGATCATCCAGTATACCAAAATAATCTGCAATTTTTCATGAATAAATTTACGCTAAACTTTAAACCGACGTATATATAGAGTATATATATTAAGTAAAATTTGACGATCGATCATATTAGAAATTATGATTAAGCTTCAATTTCATCAAACAAATAAATAGTATAAACATAAATTTTATTTGAATGATTTTTTGTGATTTAACGCTTTATCGACTGTGTTTTTAAAGTCATTTTAAATAGCACAATCAGCGCGTAAAATTTTGCAAAAAAAAGTAAAAATCTGATGTATGAGTAAATAATTAAAAGATACCGCAGTACAATAAGATAAAATAAGAATAAGTTCTTAAAACCCTTTAAAGTTTGGTAAAATCTGTAGTATTGTATCAGACGTGTATAGAGAGATGTTTCGGAGTAAAGTCTGAAAATTAACGAAAAATTCGTGAGAGGTGTTAGGGACTGGGGGTGACTAGCGTTGGCGCATGCGTAAATTTATTTGCTAGACTACTCGAGTAGTGTCTGTCGACCATTCGTGTCAGCTGGTCTTTTCGTCAGAGAGTGGTCAGATGGTATCGTGAATCCTCTTATATCACATCGATCATTACGTAGAAAGAAAAGCTTCAAAATGAGCGGAGGAATGCCGGAGCTGGGCTCGAAGATCAGTTTAATATCGAAGGCGGATATCCGATATGAGGGTCGTCTTTTCACCGTTGATCCCCAGGAATGCACAATAGCTTTGGCTAATGGTGAGTCTAAATTCAAGATGGATACCCAACATAGTTTTGCCGCTTCTTCATTTCCCGGCTTTTCTTATCTCAAATCTGTCACAATTATTTACCGTTCAACCGTCATTTTTCACTATGTTTTTTAATCCTCCCGCTAGCTTTAAATTACATGTTTGTTAGGCTTATTCTTGTAGTAAGACCGAATGTTCGCAAAATTTATTTTCTATCCGTGATTTGTTCAGTAGAAGTTTTCTTCAACCGGGGTCATTCAATACTCGTATAACGGATGTTCGTTTCACCTACTTAGGATATTTTTACATATACTTACAAATTTTCCTCTCTCATTTCTCTTTTTGTATTTCTGATACTTATACTTACAATTTAAAGTACACTCTGAAACCTCACTGTAGCATTATTTTCAGGTTGCTATCCTCGATGATTTATACTATTCGTTTCTCTAGCATTTCATCGTGACAATTTTGAAAATATTTAATTCTGATAAAAATTGTTTCCAAATTTCTAACTTTTCCAATGTATGGGCTAATTAAATTATTTCAATTTGTTTGATTTATACCATGGTTGTATCTTATAGAATGATAAATTAAAAAATTTATTGCTTAGTTATTCAATTATAATTTCGATGTGTTCATCCTCTTAATGACACAATTTGTTTTATAATAACTTTTGAGAGTCATTATAATAAAAAAAAATTAATAGTTATTAATTAGTTACAATTTTAAAGCTATTGTTTCAAATCCAAGAATTCTATTATGGCTTTCCCTATTGTTTCGTGTTAAATGTATCTATTCAACATTATTTAGGTAGCATATAGGATTAGTGTATGGGATGTTTGTGATTTTTTCTTCATTGGGTTTACAGATGCCTTATGTCCTTGATCTTTCAAACAACTGTACATTATATATTTGTTATGAATTTAAAGCCAGTTATAGGATGTTATTATTTCAAATTCAAAACTGATTTTTTCATATAGAAGTATCTGTAAAGGCAATTAGGTAACTAATCTTAATCATTTTTAATTTCAATGAATATCTTATAAAAATGATCAAAAATTAATATTTTTGGTGATTAATTTTTTTGTATTAATGATTCTAATACATCAATCTCATTTATTTCTTTTTTAATAATTGTAAGTGCAAATTTAAATTACTTTCCCTTATATTGTTACATTACAGTGTTAAATTATATTTATGTTTTTTTTACAATATTGCAATTTCTCTAAGTTATCATGAATTTTACAAATAGATGCATAAACTTATAGTTTGTCACTTTCACCCATTTTTAATTTTTTGATTATTACATTCTAGGTAACTCATTAATTTCATATATTCTTAAATTTTTATTTATTCTGTTTGCACAACTCCAAATTTTACCAAAAAACTTGTTTGTCTTTTCATAAAATATCTTAATACTCTGTAAAATGTTCTGCTCTTATTATGTCAATACTGTTTTCTTAAGTTTGCTTTTGTAATATACTTTTATTTATATATATATACTTTACTCTATTTAAATAAGTATTCATTCATACTCTCAGCTTTATTTAATGGCATTTTTACAGTTCGTTCATTTGGAACTGAAGATCGTGAAACTCAATTACCAGTGGCACCACAAAATCAAGTTTATGAATACATTTTATTCCGTGGATCTGATATCAAGGATATTAGAGTTGTTAATAATGTGGGCTCTATACCTAATGATCCAGCCATTGTGCAGGTAATATTGGTTTAAAAAGGAATTTGGATTTTTTTAAGGTTGTCAAGGTATTCATTGTTTAATCTTGTTTAAAGATGCAACCCTCCATGAATCAACAACAGTCATATCAACAACCACCAAACTATGGCCATCCAATGATGGGCCAAATGGGTCCAATGGGAGGACAATATGGAGCTCCTTATGGTATGCCAATCGGAGCAATGGGACCTGTAATGGGAATACCATCAGCTGCTAGGGATCCTCGTGGTCCGATGACTAAACAGCCAAGTGAGTTGAGCTTGGGCCCTGGTGAACCCAACGCCATCTCTATCCCAAACTCACTACCAACGGCCAACGTGAACCCAATACCAAAAGACCAATCTCTGGAAGATGGTAAACTGTTTTTGCTATGAACTATTCCCTGCCAATGGCATGCTGCTGCTTCTTTGGTAACGCTTGCTCAAAATTCTTCTCTGTAAATGAGATTTTTTCTTTATAAATTTTTATTCTAACATGGCTTTTTCCAAGCTTTTTAACACAAAACTTGCATCTTTGCTAATTATATTTATCATAATCTGCTTACTGGCTCTCTAATTATTGGTGTTTTTCAACAATTTAAATTTAATTCTCTTTATTACTATAATAGCATATGTGTGCATCAATGCTTTTTTATTCTTGCATTTATTGGAATAGTATTCACACAAATCTTTTGTTTCCACGTGTATTAGACCAATGCTGCATGTTTTTTCACTAAAATTGTAGGTTTTGAAATTAATTTAAGGGCTATGTTTATTTTCCCAACTTGGATATATTTGCTATGTACTTATTCATGAAAATGAGTATCTATCTGAAAACTTTTTATGTTAACATTCACATTTATTAGTTTTAGGTAATTATTCTATAATAGTATAAAGATTTAAAGTTTTAATATTTTTTGTATAAAAGTTGATTTCTTTTGTATATATGTAAAATTTTCCATGTTTATTTATTGTAATAAGTGACATCAATGCATGAAAATTTTGCACTTTTCGCCATTACGCAGTGCAGCGTTCAAGCACAACGCCGTAGCAAGTAACAAAATAGCAAGAACAGTTAAAATTATATGTGTATTTTATTTAAACAAAGAAAAGATTGTTGTGTCGTGCATAATGATAGGCAATTAGTACATTGACGAAACATTGAGATGGAAGGTCTTTGTAGTAAATTAGATATTTTTTTGTATAAATCCTTGGCCTGGCCGTTTTTGATTTGATGGTGAAATGTTTAATCTAAAGTAATGTTTTTATTTACTTTGAAAATCTAGGTGTATTAGATCTTATTAGTGGCGGATCTCGCTCGACAACGCCAACTTCAGCTTTGCTGACAAGAAAAAGTCCAACTATGGACCAAAGTGTTCAGGTAGGCCATCAACAACAGTCCAACAATCTTGGAAAGCTTGGAGATAAAGGAAATGTAAGAGCTGTTCAACCTCGTCGTGATCATGATGGGTAATATTATTATTGTACACGTTAAATAACAATCTGCACAATCAATGAATCAGAGATTAAATGTTTTGTATTATTAATGCTTACAGTCATGGAGGAAACAAAGGAGGAATGGGACCTTATCGTGAAATTCGAATGGATCGTGATATGAATAAGCAAGATGGACCAATGCATCCTCAGGGTAATCATGGGCAGGGTGGACGAGGTAATCGTGGTGGTTGGATTAATCGTGGAAATATGCGAAGCAGAGGTCGAGGACGTGGTGGATTTAGGACTCCTCCTGGAAATGCTGGAGCTAAGCCGAAAACTCCTCTCAAATTTGACAACGACTATGATTTTGAGCAAGCGAACACTGAATTTGAAGAATTAAGGTGTGTTTTTTTGTGTTGTGTGTGCATGCGTCTATTATATCAGCACAGCTGTGCCGGATCCATTTTTGTGTTGAAAATGGTGAATGTGGATGCTGTGCAAAATTAATGACATGCAATTTTTAAAGCAAATATTCTGCGCATTTTGAATATTTTGTTTACGCGTTGCATCAACATTACCAGTGCATTAATGTTATGCCAATGTTAACGTTCGTATTCGTAAGAATGAGTGAAGCAAACGATGTTTGATTATAGATCACAATTAGCGAAAGTAAAGATTGATGCTGGTACCGAAAACGAAAAGAAGGATGATAGCGGTAACGAAACAGGTGCGGGTGAAGGTGAACCCGAAGAGGAGCCAGAGGTTGTTCATTATGACAAATCTAAATCATTCTTCGATAATATAAGTTGCGAGGCTGTTGAGAGAAGTAAAGGGTTAGTATTTATTTTGCAGAAATGATTGTTTGATTATGTATTCCGATTGATACTTAAAACTCTCATAACTGATTTTGTTCATTTGAAATGTTTTAATAGAAGATTCCAGCGTACGGATTGGAGGACGGAGAGGAAATTAAACTCCGAAACGTTCGGTGTTGCGTCAACGAGGCGCGGCAACTTCCGTGGACGTGGATTTTACAACCGCGGTATGGGTGGTGGTATGTACAGAGGAAGTGGAGGTGCTGGCGGACCAGGAGGTTTCAGGGGCGGCTACAGAGGTAATAGGGGTCCAAGTCGTAAGCCTCCCAATCAACCCCAGAACAATACTGGAAATCAAAACCGCCCGACCAACGAACAGTCCGCGCCACAGTCTCAGCCGAACCGCCTTGTCACCGGAACGGCATAAACTGCAAGATATGAGAAATCAACAACGCGATACTATATATATATATAGAAATATAAGTATTCACATTTAGATATTAAGATTTTTACAATACGTGCTCTGCCCTTACGGACTGATATGGATATAAATTTGGCAATTGATCGTAATATAGTAGACTATCGGAATAACATAGTATATTAAATAATGGAGTGCGTTCGCAGTTGTAAGCTAACGTACGTGCGGATAAAGCCGCTAGAATTCTTGAGCAAGGACTCTACTGGCGAACAGGACACTTAACTTTTGTCGTTCAAGATGAAAATGACGTAAAAGAAGAAGGTGGATCTTTGGCTCGCACGAATGATCACGGCTTTTTACTTTACCCAACAGTATTCATCGTTTACTAATGACTAATCTCACTTTTCTACTCGTTGATTCGAGCGGATGGAGAAACAACAACAATAGGGACTACTAAAAATTCTAATTTGTCAGATTCGTTTTAAGTCCTTGTATGTGAGATAGAGTGATATGTGAATCTCTCCCAATGAAGTTTCAAGTCAAGCGTTTTAAGTGGGATGACAGAGAAGATTTAGAAGAACAAAAAATTAGTTAAAGTCGTGATCATTATTGTGCACGAACCATAAGTGAAGTTGACAGTGGCAAGCCAGAGATAATAATGTTCAGGTTTAATTACATTACCGATTGGTAATAATGGCGATATACCCAATGTTGTGCGAGTAAGGTAAAATATTTAATGAAATGGTATAAAGTTGGATGACAGCTAGATGCTGGACATTAAGGGATGACTGGATTGTATCTGCATAGCAGAAGTTGAAGGTATATTATTACTTAAATGCACTTATGCATCTTACCCGTGTATTCGAAAGCTGGGTATGTCCTTCGTATTTGTGAAAAATTCAAAAATGTGACACTGTAAAGGGAAGTTGTTATTGTAGGTAGATATGCGTGTTTTATTTTTTGAATATTCAAACGAAAAATTTTCAAATTTCCTAAAATGAAGTTTCTAGTTTTATGGAAGACTAAATGATGCAAAGTACGTCTGCCGTAAATTTTTTGCATTAGTATGAACAGAGGTGTGCTGTGGCAAATATATTAATAAGCGTATTGTGTGAGACTCGTGTATAGGGACTCCTAAGAAACTGAATGTCAATCTTGTTATAGTAAATTTTTCCAGCCTCATTCATATTTTGAGCTGCCATGTCTTAATATCTTTGTCGATCGCTTTATCAGTGTAATTTTACTTTATCAGTTGTGTGGGCATAGTATCTGTAAAATAGGTTATTTTTAATTAAACCTTGCCTAAATCAGTCCAGTATAAATGCACTTTGGAAAGTTTAGTTCTTTCAGTGACATACGTACTCGTTTTTGAAATTTTGTGTATTCGGATATTGTATTAGTGTTTCCTGAATGCGCGTTTCGATTATCTTCCTCGTAATATCGTAAAATATATTGATACTTATTATCAGCAGGTAGGATGCATCACATGCTCAAAACTGTTTTTAAATTCTTATAATGCTGCTGTCGGTTGATAGTTTGTGAGATTTTTTAAATTGAGCATGTTTTGCAAGCTTCGTAACTTTACGATTTTACGTGGAAGAAAAGAATGTTTAAACGGGTATTTGAGTGATCGTAATAGTAAAATTAATCAATGTAAACGTTGTGCGTTTGTATTGGGCGAGATTGATAAAAAGTACATGGCGCTTTTCTAATTTTTTCCCCAAAACTGAAGAAAACGGACAAATATATCCTGTCGCCAGTAGATTAGAAAAATATATAATTTTTCAAAGAGCCAAAACGTTATTTATTTATAACAGTGACGGTAGATTTGAGGCAAAATGAATAACTATTCATTCTTTTACTTTTATATAATACTTAAATACTTGCAGAGTGAATATTTAATTATGCCATTTTGAAAGCCACATCTGATGTTAGAATTGTTCAATTTTATATGAAAAATGGATAGATTTAGACGTTCCGATATTACGAGTGCAAGTGCAAGAGCAAGAGCAAATGTGAAATAGAAAATGTGCAGAGAATGGCTGTCTCCTCTATACATTGCGAATGTATTTAAACAAAAAATGCCTACAATTTTCACGTAAATTTTCTCACTCTTGCTGCACAAAAGAGAGTTGCAAAACTAAACGTGGCGTTAGAAATTAAACTATAAAAAGTACACTAATGACCCTTGAGCGGAGTAAAAGGAACAGAATGAGTATATTGTTTGCGACTATTATTTTTCTATGACTCGTAGGGAGTCAACTATATACATATAAATATTATATATATATATACTTACAAATTTAGTTAAATCTTCCAACTGGAACCTCCACGTGCTTGCAAAATTTTTTGAAAAAAATTGATTAAATAAATGGAAAGAATTCGGTAGAATAGATTAGGTAATAATGTATGAGACAGAAAAAGAAACTATATTTTAAGTTTTATAAATTAGGCGTTTGGAGGAAAATAGGATATGCACGATTTTCTGACATTAAATTTTTCTTTTGTACAGCGGATATTGTGATCAATCGATAAGCTGAAATAATACTGAGGTAATTAAATTACATTCTGCGTATTCTTTTTACCCGCATCCTAAAATTCATAAATTTTCTTTATAAAATTACAAATAATTGTAGATTTCGATAATAAATTGATATAAATTGTATACAAAAGCTATGTTTTGCTCTATTTACCGATTCTTCGACTTTTTTAAAGTAGAATGTTCTAATCTATTGAAGTAAATCATTCGCAGTTCAATATTAATTTGTCTTTTTTAACAAAACATTGTTTATTTTTAATGTATATATATAAAGACATCTATTAACATAATATACTATCTTACGAATCTAACGTATTATACATAAATAAGAGATCTTTTTTTACTAAAGTTTAACAATAGATTTAGAGTAATAAAATATCAGTAATCTTAAATACTTCTTATTTTTGCTGAATCTTTTTTTACGCCTTGTGCGACTTGATCGATAAATTTAAGAGAGTGAATGCCAGTCGTATGCTGAATTATTTAACGTTAGTACAATTTCTCGTTATACGTATCAGTCTGGAGACACGGAAATTGTTTTTATTAGCTCTTGTCCATTGAGCTTCTCGAGGTAAACAAAGTTTTCAGCGAACTTTAACTATTAGCGGTTTCGCGCTATACGAGTGATGAAGAAATTATATTTGACGTTCCGTGGTCTCGATTGGTCATGCGCAGCTCATAAGACCTGTTCTCGAATCGTCACAGACCTCTCTTATCTGTCGACCTCGTCTGATCTTTGCACTTTCAACGTAAGTGAAATTATTCTTATAATGACGACGCAAGCTTCGTGGATTTGGAATGTAAACTTCGTAAGGGGGTCTACCACTCTCAACGACCCATATACTGCCCGATTCACCCAATCGCAGTACGTTCATCAACCCTTGCGCCACCACGTAAGGCCTAAAAACAATCAGTTATGCATAAATAAAAACAATTCTTTGTGACACGTATAAGGAGAGAAACTTGTTTGTGCTCTGAGTGAGAGGAGAAATCACTTACGTTTGGATAGAGAATTGCTCCAGATTTTTCACAAAGTCAGCCTTCATCACCCTGGAGAGCAATCTGTTAGGGCTGTCGATCGTAAGAGCCGTCTCTGTCAAGCCAGGACACAGTGTCAGCACACGAATTCCAGTTTTCTCGTAGTAATAAGGAGTCTAGGATTGTACAAAAATACAATAAATAGTCGTTAGATTATTTAAAAAAAAAAAAAAAAAAACCATAGCATCTTTTACTGTGGAATAAACGTTTAACTTGAAAGATATAACTATATGAGAAGACGGTTTGCTTACAGAGAGAGACTGAGAGAGTCCAATAATTGCACTCTTTGTTGCTGTGTAAACTGGAAGTTGTGCAGTGCATCTGATATCGATGTGTTGGCACATGTTTAAAAGCGTTCCACCTTGCGCCCCGTTATCCTTACTTAGATATTTTTCAGCCAATAATGCAGTGGAGATCATTCCACCCTGTGTAACCAATCAATGAGTCTCTTTAAATTCCCAGTGAAAATCTTCCTCACCCTAAATTACTTTCCATAAAATAGGTAGATTATTCAATAGACCAGCCAGTTCTTTCATACTTACGATATTCACAGCAATTTCTCTCTCCCACCTTCGTTCATCTAAAATCCCAGCGTTGTTTATCACAATATCGATATCGATCAATAATCTGGATGCCTCTTCGAAAGCCTCTGCGAAGAATCGTCAAAGTTCACAAAAATTCATTCAACAGAAAACGGGGATAGCAAATAAAATTTACCAATCATCTTCTCATGTTTCGATACGTCCACGTGGATAAATCTGACTCTCCGTTCGCCACACGACTTTGCAACAGACGCCTCAATGCGGCTCCCTGTCACTTGGTCAATATCGAAGATAACGATTTTCTGGAATATCACGAATAAAGCACAAAGTAATTAGTTATCGTGCCAAACATGTCTAAGAAAGGAAACCTTGTTTCTTTCAATTCGCAAAACTCACATTTGCCCCATGTTTCAAGAAATGATTCATGAAAGCAAATCCAAGGCCTGCAGCACCTCCGGTGATCAAAATATTTTTACCACTGACGAAATTTGTAATTTCCTCCTGCTCCTTCATTCTCTCGGAAGTGGAGGACCTCCTTCGTTTGCCAATTGGAGCAGCAGCTGAAAATATAGCGATATTTTTAGAAATAAACACCTGTAAATGTATGTAGAACTAATGAAATAAGGCGTAACAGTATATATACTAAGAAAGTGTACGAGCTATAATTTGCCTTATAAAACCTACCCATTGTTCGACAAAGAAATGAAAATTTGGCGACTACGAAGCTTCGCGAGTAGCCAAAGAAACTGAAGCTGCAAGTGTTTAGCGAATGGTATTTATATGTGATAAGAAGTGACACGCTGTGGCGTTCGGCGATTCATGCTGTAATTACGATGCGCAATGATTTTTTGCCTTCGCCGTTCAGATTAAAGGAATTTGATTATGAAGCATCCCACTTTGGATTTGTCATTGATTCGTCGCTTATCAGCACAGATAAGCTTTCCACCTTGCCACAGCTTTTTATAACAGCATTTCAGGTTACAAAATTAATCGATATGTGCATGAAAAAGGAGAAATTAGTGGCAAGATTACAAGGGGTAACTCGATTTTCAATGAAATTGATATTCTTCGTAGTATGATTTTGGGAATATACGGGGCCGTTCTTAAGAAATATATGCGCTCCAGTGAAAATTGGCGTGGCCGAGAGGGTGCAGAGATTCTAATTAACAGTTGCCGTCAAAACTAATTAATCTCTCGTACACACCGCATTCTTATCAAATTCAGTGCAGCTTGATAGCAATAATGCACATTATTAGCGAGTTCTCCAGAACTTCGAGCAGCCTCGTGGCGGATCCTGCTTTTTCTCGATAAACTTAATCGTATAGAGACGTAGAGAGCTTATAAACACAGCCCTAATCGCTATTGCCGCCGGCTATGATGGTCGTCATTTTTTTCCTCCAGACGTTTAATTGCTGAGATCGTTAGTTTGTAAACATTGAATCGTTAAGACCATCTCGCTATACTTTAAATGTAGTCTTGTGCGTGTAGGATTTAAATTTAAAATACCACTACAATCGTAGGATTAAATTATCATGTCGATCTTCAATTATATCATCAGAGTCGTGTTCTATGAAGATTGTTAACTATTGATATTTTATTTTCACAAAATTTCTATCTTATAACGAATAAAGTACACATTTATGATTATTTGGCAACGTACAGTTTAATGCATTGAAAAGTAGAAGAAAAAAAATGTACAGTTTGAATGGTCTTTCAGATGACGAATCAAGATTAATCGAGGGTCACGACCTACTGCGACGTTGATTTTTATCTCGGGGTCTTTGCACGTATGTATAGTTGTGATAAGAATCCTATTCTACGAAATTGTAAAAGTATGACGTGAATCAATCTGGTGCGTCGACCTGGGGGAGAGGGAGGGAGGGGGGGGGGGGTAGTGCTAAAGATTTTGATAAACGAAAAATTGGATGCAGCATTACATCACGGTACACTCTTGACGCAAGCACTGCTTCTATCGAGCAAGGAGTCGAGGGCCAGAGACTGTGATGCTGTTGTTTCTAGGAACTCGATCGAATTTTATGGATTTCCTAGTTGCACAATGGGATCTCCAGGCTTGATATTTTTTCTTCGTGCTTATCTGCTAAGCACAATCCAATTTCACTGCATCGGCATATTCTTTTGCAGTTCATTTCATTACTGTGTATCGAGGGGGATGGTGCGATAAGAGAAAAACTTAACGAGCGCGTATATATTTTTACTGATAAGAGAGTGGACTTTAAATTCTTTGGATATTTGGGGGGGGGGGGGAGAGGGGGTTCGGACAGAAATTCGATAGTCGCTTAAAACTGTGTATAAGAGAAAGTGATATTTCTCCCGATGGATTTATAAAGAATAAAAATAAAGCTAATTGATCGGGGCTGTGAGTGATATTCACGTGGCGGAAGTTTGGAGTTTGGTATATAGATTGCTGGAAGGTCCCGCGTCGCACGACACTTTTCTTTGTGGAAATGATGAATGGCGTTAAAGTCGTGTGGCAGAAAGAAGCGACGGAAGGCGGACGCGCGCTTAACTCGTGCTCACCCTGCTCTATCAGTGAAAAAATCCCCTTAACGTCTGTCTCGTCTCGCCAGAAGCTTCATAAATTGTATCTATGTATACGAAGCACGCGTTCCAGACGATATTTCGATCCGGCTAAAATCGGTTCCCACTGAACTTTACCACTTAACAATATCCCAGAATTATCTCTATAGCTGCTCTGATGCTACCCCTCTCGTCAAGGAGGAACCAATACAATTCCAGCTTTGATTCTAAACAAATCGTATAAGGATTTATCTGGCCTATGTATAAAATCGTGTTGAATATAAAGAAACTTTAGCATAATACGTGAACACTCGCACAAAGTAAACAACTATCCCTATCAGTGGGCAAAGCTTATACAAATTGCAAAAATCTCCAGAATAAATGTAAATTTTTCTTCAAGATCGTTGACAAAACTATAAAGAGTGTCACTGGGTTATCGCTGATGTCGCTTGAATAGGAACGAATGATTAAAAAACATAAAATATTCTACAAAATGTTTTTATTTCGATACGATAATACAGTTTGGGGTAGACCAAACTATAGATGTACACACTCTCGCGTTATGCAGAGATAATGTTTGTAAACATTGTTACATAAGTTAGGCCTCTCAAAGATAATGTCGCTGTGCAAACTTCGAGCATAAGGATATGTATTGACAGTGTGATATAAAAAACACACAAAAGCTTAAACGCATCATATATATAAGAATTTTTATTTACACGCTTTCTCATTAAAAGTAAGTTAAAAGTATGCTTAAGGATACTGATTTCTAGATTGGTTCCTAGCTTTCATCTACAGGCTTCATAGGCAAAGAATCCGGTAACTGAATCTCGTAAACTGGTTTCCCATCTTCGCTTATCCAGATACTACCATTTTGAGCACACCTTATTACGTAGACCAACCCATGAGCTACACTTTCTACCCTGTTGATCAGGTTATTGAGAGAAATTACATCATAGAATCGTTGCATCACCGGGAGACGTAATAATAAACAAGAGGGAAACGGTAATGTAGAGAAAGCTAGCTTCGACATAAAAAAGAGGCTATTTTTACCTTTGAACTTCAGGATGTCCGATGGACGTCATGAAATCCTCAGGATTTTCCACGTTGCTCTTGAGGTCCTCCAAGAGGGAGGTTGTGGTCAGTCCAGGACAAAGAACCAAAATTCTCACTCCACTTTTCTGATAATGATATGGTTGCTGTAAACAATTGAAAAAGTTGGTTAATCAATTTCGAAGGATCATCGTGCTGTGAAAATATTCCGAATGGTGCACTGACTGCAAAGGAACGGCTGAAAGTGATGACGGCGTGTTTCGTTGCGGAATAGACCGGAAGTTGGGGGTAGGCCTTCAAGCCACTCATCGAGGCGATATTAACGATCGCGCCACCCTTGTAGCCCCCATCCTTCCGCATTTGCTGAATCCCCAGTAGAGTGCCACGAATCACAGCGGTCTATTGAGAAAATTCAAAAACCTAGAAAACTTTCTTTCCCTGTGTTCGAGCTGAGGAGCTTCCACCAGAAAACCTAAGATTCGTGCGTCGATATTCCACTCTTACCACATTTACGTCGATAGCTTTTGAAAAATCCACCTCGTTTATTATTCCCGCGTTATTGATTAGGATGTCCAAGCCTCCAAGAATATTCACTGCTTCTTTGAATGTTTCTGCAAGCAAAGTCCACGTCAATAAGAATTACGCGTTTCATTCATATATCATTTTTCTTATGCGTTTTATTTATTAATTAGTAGGGCCATTTGTATAAAACTATAAGTCCTTATCGAACGGTTTAATTAATCCAAGCTGCATTTCGTACCATCAAATTGAGAATTATTAGTAACGTCGCATTGCATAAACAAAGCACGGTTTTTTCCAAATTCTGCGTTGAGTCTTTCCATCGCATCTTCTCCGGCTTTTGCCTCGTTATCGAGCATCGCCACGGCCTGTTGTGAAAGTCAACGAAAATTCTCTTTTATTTATAATTTCGTGTTACTTTTCTTTAAACAATACTCACAGCAGCTCCATTGCGCAGTAATTCTTTCGTAAAGGCCAGGCCCAGGCCATTTGCAGCCCCAGTCACTATGGCTCTTTTATCTTTTATCTGCATTTTCTTTGACCTTCGGTAAAATACAAGATCACTATCTGCAACACTTCCTTTTTTAATTTAGAGCACTGTATACTATCCGTGTACTCTCGATACCGATTACAATTTTCTTTCGCTGGGTCAAATTGAACAGTTACCTATATAATTGTCACGTCTTATTCATTTGAGTTTCTGACTGTTTCTGTACTGTGAGCTGATAATGGAGGAATCCTCTTACGGTCCTCGAACTCTGACCTCTTCCCGCCATTTCAATTCGCTGCCTTCGTTCACCGGATCCAGATACGAGAATTCTCTTGCACAAATTTATGTAACTTTTTCAAGACCTTCAATCCTTATCGAAGTCAACTATTGACTTCTGATCTATCCAATCAAGGTCGACGCTGAGATTTTCAGATAAATTTTCAGCAACGAACAATGGTTTTCTTTTATTCTATCATACTACCGTATTATTTAATTCGAAATTTTATCGTGAACATTTTCTACAATATTATACGCATTTAATCAAATTTTTCATTTTTTTTTACAAACCCAGTGAGCTAATTAATTCTATGAAATGATAATGGTAAAATTTGCAGGAAAATCTGCTGTGGATATATTAGGGAAGTACATAATTGTAAACAAAAAAAATATATGTTTGATTGATTTATTAATAATGAATTAAACATCGTTCAATTTTTAGATCAAACTGCAGTGAACTATTACATAAGAAAATTAGATGAAGAACCTGTATTATTTATTTTTTTTAAATTAAAATAGCTGTGATTAATGGATTTGAAGTTTCACCTACGTAATCTAGATTAATTATTACAATTATCTTGTCAGAGTGAAAGCTGTCATTTGGATTTAATTTGAATTTCCATTAGCAATTTGAAACATGATTACAAACTTGTTTAAAAATATCGATAATGCAAATTTCTACTTATGTAGGTATTCGTATTACTGCATTTAAAAAGCAATATAAGTAATGTATATTATTATTTTCCAAATATAATGAAAGAATAATTTAAAATTCGACCATTACGGTGTTTTTATTTACTCTACTTGATAATTAAAGCTATAAATACATTCAGATAAAATACGAACAAGCTTATATATTGAAAAGTATACAATGTTTATAAAACTGTCTTCGATTTTTAATGATTAAAAGCATATAAAATTTGTGGATGTAAAAGCATTTGGTAATGACGATGAAATTATTTTTTTATAACGGAAAGTGTGCTGTAGTGTGGAATTTCCACCACGTAAGGTGGTTCTCCCGCCTCGCTAACCACAACACTCCCATTATCCTGGTTTTCAATCAGATCAATCATCGCTTTTGCAACGTTATCCATACTGAAACAGTTATTCAATTTTATAGTTAAATTAATAATTTTTTAGCATAAAAGTTTTCATAGCAATTTATAATTTATTCTATATAATTAATATAAGAGAAAGGATTTTAAATATTTATTGTAAATAGGCGAATAAATGTTTATAATTTTAACAAAACTTACTTTTGCCTTGGATAATTGGAAAGCTGTTTTTGCATAAATTCCTTAGACATGAAACTGAGACGATTTTCGAAAATTCCGTTAAACAAATCTGTTTCAGTTACACCAGGACACATAACTAAAACACGGACGCCAGTAACCTCGGTATAAGCCTAAAATATTTATATTTTAATAACAAGTTATTATAAAAATAAATATATGAAATCATCTTTATAAAATGGTTAATAATGTTGCGCTTACAGCGAGAGATTTACTGAACCCACGCACAGCTTGCTTAGTTGCTGAATAAATAGGAACGGATACTTCTGGATGTAGCCCAACGATCGAAGCTATGTTAACCAAAGTTCCACCTTTGCCTCCATTATGTTTCCCTACCAATTCCAAAAATTCATACGAGCTTCGCACAAGAGCTACCTGAAAATTAATCAAACTATTAATACACTGATCTGTTAGAAAAATAATTATTTGATTCAGACTAATGAATGTAAATCTGAGTCAGGAATTTAAAAATTTTTCATGCAGCTGGATCGTTGAAAACAAGTAGCTTATCTCTTATTCTTACTATCAAAAAGGTGTTTTGGTGAATCGTATACCACTTTGCATTTTTGAAATGGACTATACTATATTTTTTACAACCAAATTAATATGAGCGTTTAACGATTCTTAGCTTTAAATTTGACGAAGAATGTGTGGTATTTATATTCATTTCCTCAATATTTAAATGCAAATGTTTCATTTAACTGCAGGTTTTAAATTATTGAAATTATCTTTTACTTTTACGGCGAAGTATTGAAGGTTTCCTTAGTCAAACTATTAGTAGGATTGAATTTTTAAATTAGATTCTAGGAAAGCATCATTTTAAGATTTAAATCCGATGCGTGTAGAGGTAAGAAAGGACGATTTTGTTATATTCATAATTTAACATGTTTTTTCAAGTTAATATTACAAAATTTAAAAAGACAAAAAAAAAACACGTTGACCTTTATCAAAATGCCTTCAACTACAAAAAATACAGACTACATATTGTGTACCCAACTGAAATATGCAAATATATTTTTTGCCATAATATTATATATTCATATTTAGATGATCAATTGTAGATAATCTTTATATTGCTATGCTGTTTCTACTAAACAGTTTGAAAGTATATATATATATTTATTACAAACGATTATTTAAAAAAAGTTATTTTTAAATGTTGTTTCACTTACAAAATTTATGTTGATCGTGAGTTCCCAATTTTTTTCATTCAGTATTCCAGCATTATTTATCACGATATCCAGTCCACCAAAAGCGTCGTAAACTTCCTTGAAACTTTCTGCCACATAATAAATATATTGTGGATGTATTTAATGAGAAGCAAAATGTCATACTATATGCCGACAGTCGACTAGTACTCGCTAGACGTTAAATGTATTCAAATAAAGATATTAATTTACCCTTGAGTCTATCAACATTTGTTACATCAACAGGGACAAATATTGCAGAACCTTCACCAAATTTCTTTTGCAACTTTTCCTCCATTGCTTTTCCATTTGATTTTGGCAAATCCAAAATAGCAACTTTCTATTAAGATAAATAAAATTTATGCTATATCAAAATCATTTAGAAACGTTATACTTTAAGCTTACCTTTGCTCCATTTTTCAATAACTCCTCGACATACTTAAAGCCCAAACCACCGGCTCCTCCAGTTACCAGTGCCAATTTATCTTTTATATATCCCATTATTCAAGAAATCTAATCACAAACAATTAAATTACTCATTTAATTAATCCATTAAAAATAACAGTTATAACTTTCGAACGAGAATTTACACTTTCTCACTGTTTAACAGATTCTTTTTTTTTTTTTATAAATTTAGGAAGATAGTCAACAATCCTTAAAATATTAAGATTTAAGATTTAAAAGAAAACTTTGATGCCTCTTATGGGACGTTGATAAAACGTAACTTACTTAAAGGAGATCCGGGTGTTGTGTGTTTAGCTCGAGAGCCGTTCAACTGGAATGGACCGATCAACCAGCAAGGAATCGCGTGGCGGGAGGTGAACAAGTGACTAGTTTATAGTAAGACAAGACGTGTTTAAATGAAGGATGGTGATATAACCACTCCTCGTATGATTGGCTAAAGTAAATAAGTCGATGTTCCTTCAAAACGCTGAAATATCTTTTCAGCGTCATGGAACTTTAATGTTCCTGACTTTAACGCTAATAAAAAGAGGTCATTTCCTGCAGCGACACACTCAGAAATTATTCTTGTGGACGCAACAATCCACCTGGTGAACCCTCCAAAGTTATAACAATAAACAGAACAGAGTCCTCGCGTTAATTACAAAGAATTTCATAATTCGTATTCTGAAATTGATGTCAGTAATCTATTCAGCTGGTAGAATGTAAGACTTTCAATAGAACATAAAATTATATAGTTAGAAAGTTACAGAAAGAAAAATGCAAAATTACTCAACATTCCAATCGAGGATTTATTTAAATATTATTTAAATTAGCACTGATCATACACGTATAATTTGTTATATCGCTTATACTAATATTATTCTTTATTTTTCTTAGTTAACAATAGAAGATAGATTAAAAATAGGCAGTTACGACGTTGAAGCTTCTGATTAATATGTTTGTACCATTATAGTACGCTTGGTGAGTTTCTTAAATGAAAAAGCGTGACAGTACTCTGAGAGCTTCTGCGCAATTTCTACTAAACATTAAGCATACAGAATTTTTTTCCACTCATCTACGAAGCTAATCATTTATAAAACAAAAAATTCTTTTGTTAATATGTCAAGCTTTAAAATGCATTTCGTGCCATTTGTATAAAGGCTGCGTAATATTATTAATTATGCCTTTTTCACAATCACACTTTGCTTGAAAACTGCAAAAACGAAAATTGTAAGTTGAATGTAATAAATTTTCTTTTAAATAAATTTCATGGAAGATTAACGTAAAACGTGTCACGAGGAAGACGAAAAATATAGAAATAGGATAGCTTTTCAACTAATACATTGACAACAGCTTGAAGCATGTGTGTTCTTCTTAGTTATTGGTTACGTGGAGTAACACTATATCTTAAAGGTTCTATATCCAGTTTTGAAAACAAATGTATAGATTGTCGTCAATGTATTTAATCAAGCATTACACAAATTGATTTTGTATAGAGTAAATAAACGAGGGTCACAGGCTTAAAACTTGAAATTAGTAATGAGGATTTCTTAGTGCACGGTTGAGATTGAATTTGCACAATTATTGCATTAGCGTTTTGGAGACTCTACACTCTATAGAGGGATTTTGCAATCAGAATAATGAGGAATATCCACAGCATAAGGTGGAAGATTATTTTCACTGACGACCACTGTTCCATTCTGTCCTTTCTCCAGCAACTCGACTACTGCTGCAGCCACGTGTTCAGGCCTAGGCAAAAAATCAACGATCGATCAAACAAAATATTACATAAGGATACAATAATAATAATTCTTTTGTTATACTCACGATTGAGATTGGTATTTCACCATCTCCAGTTCTGCCATTTCATCATCGAGAAGGTTCAAGGCCCTTTCCTTACTCGCCATAAATTCACTAGCTAAACCTGTTTCTGTTAATCCAGGACAAATTAACAAAAATCTCACACCAGTCTTCTCGTGATAATGCTGCAAATATTTAAACTGTGATAGTAAAATCGAAACATTTGTTTTTCCTCGTAACATTCGAGAGACACGAAAATACTGACCTTGAGAGAGAGAGTAAATCCAACAATGGCTTGAGTGGTTCCAGCGTAGATTGGAGCAAGTACATTTGCATAAAGTCCAGTAACTGCGGAAACATTTAGAATCGTGCCTCCTTGACCTCCGGAAGTTTTGGACATATGCTCCAAAGCTGCAAGGGTGCAATAAACTACCCCTTTCTGACGTTCAACATTCAATATTAATGACGAATCTGACACATTCAATAAATTAACGACGAATTTTGGTAACTTACGAAATTAATATCGATCATAGGTTCCCAATCGGCATCGTTCATAATTCCTGCATTGTTGATGAGAATATCCAAGGTCACAAAAATATCAATAACCTTTTTCACAATATCTGTAAAATAATAAGTTATTGTATGAAAAACCTTTAGTCGATTCGCGAATAATAATTTTGCAATTGTTGTGTCTTTTAATTACCTTCTACTTCTTCCTTTTTTGAAACATCCCCAGCCATAAAAATTGCACGGTTCTCGCCAAATTCCTTCTCCAACTCAGCCACTGCAATTTCTCCGTTCGAGTCGCTTAGGTCTAAAATAGCAACAGCCTAAAAATATAAAATTTATTATCTTGCTTTTTTAACTCCATTTAATTTTGTCTCTCGAATTATTGCCTTTTTTTTCATTAAAATTTGTCATTCTTTTACATCGATTACCTTTGCCCCGTTCTTAAGTAATTCTTTAACGATATTGAATCCAATTCCGGTTGACCCACCGGTGACCAGCGCAGTTTTATCGATTACCTCCATAATGACAATTTCCGGCTAAATCTTCAATTTATTATCGCAGATTGATTGACGATTATAAGGAGGTTGAAATAACGAGCACTGGGTTTCGGAGCACGTTGTTTCAGAATGCGAGGTCCAACGAGAAATGCAAACTGCATTTTCAGAACGTTAGAAAATTAGAATGAAACACGATCGTCTGTCGATGATCAATAGTCGTGGATAGAATATCCTGGATGAAATGGATAAGATTGGGTAACCAACATTTTTCTCCATCTCGTAAACAAGATCGTATTTATAATACGCCTTTGTCCTTCGTTAAATTTAGTACAAGGTAAAAAAAATAGAACGGGATTTCGAGCAAAATATTTTAATTAATTATACTAGTAGAACAGTTACAAAGCGATTTGTGCCTAAATCATTTTTTTTTACTCATAACTGTTTTTATCCACCATGACAGATAAAGAGAACTTTTTTCTCACATGAGACTCAACATTTTTCTTATCGGTTAAAAAATTGCGAGAGCATCGCTGTTTACTAAAAATGAGATACGTACAATTTTCGCCTATGTATTTCAAAGTGTCGAAAAATTTAATTAAAACGGCTTTTTCATATCTTTGTAATTTGTAAATTGAACTTCGTAAAGCGGTTCACTGTCTTCGCTTACCACAACTGCACCATTTTTTCCTCTTTCGATCAAGTCGACCATTGCTTTTGCCACGTGGCTGGTACTGGAACAAAATTATCAATCTCTGAAGAAATGGCGAAAACTTTAAAATATATTTCAAAGAGATAGGAGATATTTACGGTTGGCTGTAGCTGTTAGAAAAGAAATTTCTCGCTTGTTTTGCATCGATAAAATCAAGATATCGGTCGGACTTATCATTGATTAAGAACGTATTTGTTATGCCAGGGCACATCGTTAAGATTCGAACGCCATGATTGTCGTAAGATTGCTATATGAAAATTAGTGGCAATGAAAAAAAATGATTAAAAATTTTATATAATGAAGAAAGAAAACTCCTTTATAGCCATACCGCTAATGAACGACTGAAACCAATTACAGCTGTCTTCGAAGCACAATAAATTGGTACAATTGGACCAGCTATCAATCCAGCTACTGATGCTATATTTACGATGGTACCTCCAGCTCCACTCTTATGCTTCCCCATTACATCGATGCCTATCAAAGATGAGCGAATTAACGCATTCTGCAAAGTCACATATTTTTATGTTTATATTTAATGTTCAATTATTTAAGGCTGAAGAACCTGAGAAATTCCAATTTTTAGAAAAAATAATTACCACATTTATATTTAGCATAAGCTCCCATTCGCTGTCTTTCATTATTCCTGCATTATTGATCAAGATATCCAATTGTTTGAATTCTGCCGTAACTCTTCTTATACTGGCTGATAAAAAGAAAAATAAATAATTTAGTTGTTCACTTGATTCATTCATCTTTTAATACAGTATCAAACTTATAGTTCGCTCTTTAAAAATGTACAAAAGGTTTGCATTAACCATTGAGTTGCTCAGGATTAGTCACGTCACAAACGACAAAAATGGCTCGCCCTTTGCCGAATTCTTTTTCCAATTTTGCCACTGCATTTTCACCGTTTGACGTTGCAAGATCAAGAATTGCGATCGACTGTATATAATAATAATAAATAGACGAATGATAGAAACTCGATTATATAATTTAGAAATAATAATTTTAAGAAATCAGAAAATAAATATTCGATACCTTGGCATGATTTTTCAATAACTCCTCGGCATAATTGTATCCAATTCCATTTGCTCCACCGGTAATAAGAACAGTCTTTCCGTTGACAGGCATAATTGGCGCTTGCAAATTTGCAATTAACGACTGTTTCCAGGCTTCTCGCTAAACGAGTTTCGGTTTCGCACAAATAAAGCCATAATTTATGATAAAACGTTTATATGTATAAGTGCAGTCACATTTTACCGATGGTAGATAAGATTAAACAATCGTTTACAAGTATTATAAATAGGTCATACTATTGTTTTGAAATTTTAGATTTTCTCCTACTTACCCCTGTGTATTTGCGTACAGTTGTTAATTACAATTTAACGTAGTAGTAGAAAACAGGAATAGCTAGAAAAATGCTTTATAAACTTTATGAATATTATGTTAAGCCCTGTGTCCACGATCTGAAAAGTCCTTCTGAGTGCTAATTCCAGAAACTGTTTGGTCAAACGATTTACGACTTTAACGAAAAAGTAACAATTTAATTAGCTGTATATTTCTCGAAACTAGAACTCGAACGGTTTTTCGGATCGTGGACACAGATCTTTACATTTATTATCTTACAGTTGTTTTTGTTTCATTATACTATTCACCTGTATATGCATTTATCGGATAAGATAAACATAGTTACATTAATCTTTCACTTGTTTATTATTTACGTGTATATTAACTTTCTGTAGGAAAAAAAATGTTAAGAAAATTTGTGCATTAATGTGGCGAATAGAGAATTAATTGTTATAAGATTTACTTTAAAATTTGTGCAGCTGTGATTCAGGAATCTGAATATTTGTCGGAGTTTCGCATAAGGAATCATCTGGCTGCATTACCCAGACACTACCACTTTTTGCATAATACATCACGTGGCTTAAAGCCGTACCCACCTTCCAATATCTGAAGAAACAATTTAATTATTATTAATAGTATAGATGAATATTAGTGTATAGGTATGCCGTATAACGATCCCACCGATTATTAAAAAAATATTCATACGAGAATTTAATTCAATTGCAATATTTTACTTTGATATTTTGTAAATACAAATTTTCTCTCTATTTGCATACCTGGTTCAGAAAAACATTAAAAATATAATTTTTATAGTAAAAATATTTATACTGTTTTTTTATACTTAGGACAAATGGTCTGTTTGTAAAGTTTCCTTTAAATTTGTAATTATAAGTAATGTAAATAAACTATATGCACAATTTTAACATTTATCACACAGTTATACTACACACAATTTGTTTTTCTTATCTCCATTCTTCCTTTCACCTGTATTAATGTGTGTTTAAGAAATTTTACTTACGAGGTAGGTATACATGGAATATCATATAAATGATTGTTATCTTTGTTATTAGGAAAATCTGGTATTCCGATATTTGAAATGTCTCTATTTGTTGGGCAAAGAGCTACTATTCGTACTCCAGTTTTTGCCTCCGGATGCTTCTTCTGAAAAATGTTAAAAATAATCCTTTTTTCATTAATTGAGATCAATTAATAGGCATTCTTTTAGTGACATTTAATTTAAACAAACAGAAAGCTCTATAGTGTTTTCTATAATGGGCTCCTTTTTGCAATAAACTGGTGTCAAATCAGTAGGCCATCCCATAAATCCAAGTATACTGGCACAGTTTACTATCAGTCCCCCACTTTGGTCATTCTCGTTACTGAGATACTTCAAACATAACTCAGTTATCTTACTACAGCAACACTGAAAAGTCATACTTAAATATAGCCAATTACGATTGTCGTTCGTTAAAAAATACATGCATGTACAGCGGAATACCTTTTCATTTTCTGGATTGCATTTATTAATTAAAGGCCTATCTTTGTCCAAATCATTAAATAAAATGTGAATACTTTTATGTTTAGTCATAGTTTGTGCTAAAATACCTTGAGAAATTAATTGCAAATTTAATGTAGTTAAGATGAAAAAATATTGTTTATTATCAATAATAATAAAGAAAATATATTTAAACCATCCAATTTCTCCAAATGTCTTATATCACATTGATAAAAATGGGCTCGGTTTTGGCCAAACGAGTTCTGAAGTTTCTCGGTGGAAGCTTTGCCCTTCTTTTCACAATCATCGACTAAGATGATCCCCTTCATTACAAATAATTGTGATTATTAGTTAATATAGTGATTGCTTCTTATTTTTATAAAGATTATTATTTGCACACCTGAGCACCGTTGCATAACAAGTAATTAGCAGCTTCAAAACCATATCCACTTGCGCCGCCCAAAACAATAGCAACTTTACAAGCTGGCTCCAAAAGTGGTTTAAAGTCATTTCTAAAATTTTTTTGTTTAAAATATACTGAACATAAGATTATACATTAACATCGCACTAACTTATCATTGAATTTTACTATTTGTAATTTTTTATCTTTAATTCTTTCTTTCTTCTTGAAAATTAGACATTTTCGTCCCTTCTTTTCTTTCTTCCATAATAATCTTGAAGTACTGAATTTCCAGGACGTGTCAAGAAATTGATTACTATTTAATAGACTACGTGATGTAATAAACAAGTTTCTATAACATATATTTGACAGCATTTTTTATATATATTTTTCAATTTGCACTAGTAATAAAGCATTATACTATAATTTTTTAATGCAATATAACAGATCAAGTTTAACAAATTTAAACAGGAATTTAGTATTGCACGGTCAAACATTTTTGGTTAGATTGTGCTTAATCATTGTTTTTAATATAACAAAAGAAGGCACATAAGTTAAAGTATCAGAGTGGCTACGTTTTCATCGAGGAGTTAAAATCGAATTAAGAGTCCGGTCAGAGCTAAAGTTCCAACAATTGAAACTGTTTAGAGTACAATTCTAACCTGATTTTAAATTCTTGATGAAAACATAGTCAGCGATACCAGGGTAGAAATTTACTAAAAAATTCTTGAACGTATCAAAATGAAGAACTCATTCTACCGAGTAACATATTCATTTTAGTAGCTGCTGACAAGCGTGTGTGCGTGTAGTAGACGAATATCTCCCTTCAGATATCGCTGATAAGTATATGCAAATGTTAAATAAATGTATATGGAGTGTTGAGTCAAAAATCATTTGAATTAACATTTATATTTATTAAAAAAGCTTGCAACGTACATTTTCAGATAATGGTAACAAAAGTAACGATTTATACTAGTTACGGAATAGTCACCGATTATAGTTAAAAAATTGTTCTCCCGCTAATATAAACTCTCTTTGATTACAAAGTTTATAAATTTTTATCAAAAATTAACGAAAACTTTGCGAACAAGCATTTGCAAGTAATTAAAACTTGGACAGTTCGTTAAGAAGTAGATAGTTCTCATTAAAAAACATTCGCATTTGCGCTCAATAAATATAAAGATTAGCTAATACTTGAATAAATAATTGTGTCCTCTATACAATAAGTACCTTTTCAAAATTTCATTTTTTCCCCGATGACATAAATAATTTCTTTTTGGATCCTCTCACGCTTGATCTTAAAACTTGACGACGAACAATGAGACTTTTCATTTGTGTTCGACCAAAATTGGCTCATTGGCAATAATTTGGGCATATAATCCTATTACTATTTTCTCGCTCTAATAAATTTTATAAAAATTCTGACAGTGAATATGACGTTATCACGATAACTGTTATTATTTGTGCGAATTTCTTTCTCTCATGATTCTCATTGGTATACTTATGATTATCTTTGACAGTTATAAACGTATCTACTATCGCTAATGAGAGTCTGAAACGAGGGAGCGAATGATGAATCTATTTGCATCGATTTTTTTGGATAAATTGAGAAAATCGATTAGTTTACGTTCTTTGTTGTTGGTCGGGCAGTGTTTCAAATATATTTCGCATCTCGATGATTGTTTATGTATACTTGGAACTCGTTATAATTATGATTATGGTACGGCAAAAGTTATTCATTTGCAAGGAAGCGAGGGGAAGAAGCCTCCTCATGGACGCATATCTTAATGTTTGGGGAAAGTTATTTCGCGAGGTGGTTGACCGTTCTCCACTAGCCAGACGCTTCCACTTTTTCCAGTACTGAGAACGTGGATGAGGGCCCTGCCTACGTGATCCGCTCTGAAACAATTATACGATTTGAGATAAAATACGGACATTTAAAGAAAAATTTCAGTTTCAGAAAATTGAGAAAAGTGTGGTCGGTTCACTGAGGCAAAAGCCAGTTAAACGATAAAGAAGAAATTAATTACTTTTGTGGAACCGATGAAGCAGTGTCTCTGTGCCAGGCATCCTCGTATCGAGGAGACAGCAATTGTTTTCCAACATCCTTCACTAATTTGCTGTCTGTAGCGTTTGGGCAAAGTGCCATTACTCTGACACCAGTTAAATCCACGTGATACTGGTCCTAGTAAAAAAAAAAACGATGAGAAAGAAAGACAAAATATAAAATTGCATAATCGAGTGAATTTGACATTGTATACTTACGCCGAAAGCTCTTGTGAGGCTTACGATAGCTGCTTTTGTAGCTGAGTAAATTGGAACGCTGACATATGGAGTGATGCTGACGTTACTTCCGGTGTTTACAACAATTCCACCTCGACCACCCCTGTCGGTGCCGAGAAACCGCTGGGCTAGAAGTGTACCTCGTATCACTCCATTCTAAAATCACATAATTTTCTTATATTCTTTCTTCTATGAAAAGGATGCTCAATAATTTTAAATAATTGACATTATATAGATTAGAAAAAAATATTTGCTTACAAAATTTGTATCGACTTCTAACTCCCAAAATCTATCATTCATTATTCCTGCATTATTTATGACGATGTCAATGTGACCAAAGGTGGCAATTGTTGATTGAAACGATTCTAAAAAGAAACGACTCGTTATACAAATTTAATAAAAGATCTTTCTATTCGAATGAATTTTGAATCTCTATTCCTATATAGTTTACTCAATAAATTATATCTTTTCAATCACAGTATTATTGTATCGTTCATGAAACCTAAAAGATAGATTTTTTATATTTGTTACAAAGGTACAGCATAGCTTGTGTTTGATTTTGGATAGGGAAGATTTTACAAATATGTACCTTCGAATTGTGGATAGTCAGTTACGTCGCATTGACAAAATATAGCTCGATCTTTGCCATACTTTGAATTCAAACTTTTCACCAAATCCATACCTTCTTCAGTGTTAATATCACAAACAGCAACCTGGAAAAAAATAATAAAAATATCAGAACCTTTGTTAGTCGAAAATACGAAGTTTCTGCTCTTAATGTAGCTTTCAGATAAGGCTTAATTCAATATAATATCGTTATCTTTGGGTGATTTTATTTTTGTCGAATGATACTCGATAAGGATTATATAGCAGAGACCAAGCTTTCTTTCTGCGCCACAAGGGAGTCTAAATTTAGGTTGTCTATTTTTGCGTAAAAGAAGTTTCACCAGTAATGGAATCGTGCGTATTTTACATTTTCATGGTCCTTCTGAAGAACCAAGTGTTGCTAAAAATTGAATCGATTATACTTTTAAACTAGTAATCAATTATTAATAATAGATTAAAAGAAAATCATTTTACTTCAAGTTTCTATTTAAATACGATTATTTAAAGAATTTTACTTAAAAAAAAAATCATTCTTACCTTTGCACCTTGGTTCAATAATTCTATAGCGTAACTCTTGCCAATACCAGAAGCAGCCCCCGTCACAAGGGCAACTCTCCCCTTCAACTCCATTCTCGATGGTTAGAAATCAGTCGTTCTCTCACCTAAACATAAATGTTAATAAATTTTACAAAAAGTATTCGTCAATTCATTTATAATTTAATTAAATACAAGAATTTTTCATTTTCTAATAAAATTATTTAATTTCTATTACTATTTATAAAATTATAAGATTTCATTGCCAAATGTCTGTAGCAGATAACCGCACGCTATATAATGCATAGGGGAGCACGTAAACATGAAAATCAAATATTTATAAAATTTCATTCATTTTTGACAGTTTTTAGATGTATCAATTGTACACCACGTATATACCCAGCAGCAAATCTTATAATGCTATACCAGAGTTATCTATAGATAAAATTCGCAAAAAGAAGCATCTTCGACTGTACGCACAGTCGCTCGATACACGAGTTCTGTGGCTTCTGCTTCACTTTCTATCTACTCTCTCCCTCTCTTCCTGCTCAATGAACGTACAAACGCATACTACATCGTACGCACCATTTTTGAAAGTTACCAAAATTTGTAGCATGAAAATATTCAAAAGACATTGTACATTTATTTTACAAATCCTCCATTTCTTCCTATACTTGATAAATAAATCTACCGAAGTTCAGTATATATTCATACAAATCACTGTAATTTTTCAATAATTATAAATTAAAAATTTTAAGTTCGAAATACTTTTAAAATTCCCTCGAGTTTTTGGAAGATAAATTCAATGTTAAATCTGGTACCTTTCGACAAGAAGACACAGACGGAATTCTTTGGCAGTTTTTGGAGGAGCGAAGTTCTTCTTCAGGAAGATGCGTCGTGGTTGATGGTCGAGGTCAAACTGGCACACTTTTTATATATATATATATATATATTTAATTTTATTAGTGTAATATTATTTGAATTTGTAGTTTTTGAAGAGTATCGAGTTTACGATTGGCAGAGTGTGGCGTAGCGGCTGCCTCAGGCAGCACAACACTGAGTTGACTGAGCAGAGCAGCAACACTAGCAAGACCCGATCCAACAACAGAGAGAGAGAGAGAGAGAGAGAGAGAGAGAGATAGCGTTGCGGGAGACTCGTCGACCGTCGTCGTCCTAGGACGTCGCTCGCTGCTTCAGTCGTGAGCGCCGTGGGCCGTGAGTTGAGCCGGCAACCGATGCACACACCCTCTACTACACACACACATATATAGCTCGATATATTGATTGGCGGCGTTGCGTAGAACGCGTGGCGTGGTGCCACTGCGCCCTCTCAGTCAGCGGCCCTTAACCTTCGGGTCTCCTCCTTCCCTCTCCTTATCACTCAAATCTTTTCCATCGCTACACTCACCCCCCCCCCCTCCCTCCTCATTTTACCCCTTACTTACGAACTCACAAAATTCGATCGTTCGACCGACTTTGACCCCGCCCTTTCCCCACTTCCACAGCACCACCTCCACGACTCACACATACTAGCGTGCACCTCTCGCACCTTATTGAAATTGCCGAAGAAAAATCGATAGATCTCGAAATGGTGAATTTCACGCTGAAGATTTTATCGTCGTTCGTCTGTCATGGCCGCGAGTTTCGTGTGCGCCAGACAAGGACGAGACGCTTTGTGATTTTTTGAAAGAGGGAATTTTGAGGATCTGGGGTCAAGGACGACGTGTGACCTTGGGACGTTGGTCAGAGGAAGGTCGCCGTCGGCGGGATCGATGGACGGCGGCAGATTCAAATCCCGGAAGTGGTCACGCGGGCGGACGGTACGTTCCAGTGGAGGGTCCAATGGCAAGTTATCCAAGAAACAACATCAGTCCAGTGAGATCAGGAGATGCATATGTTCACCAGTCAATCACACAGTTGTACATTTCCCTATTGTATGGTCCGAGCTCAGGTGGGGAATCGCGTTAAGCTTCTTTTTCACTCTTTTTTCACGTAAATAAACTATTCCTATATGCCGTATGGAATCCCAAATGGTGCAGGAGCAATGAACAATTGTGCGATGGATTGATCAATTGTGCCAGGGATCGTTCCTTTCCGATCCACCGTGCTATCTTGTCGGCTGTCAGTCCCTACTTCAAGGCCCTCTTCGTCAACAGTCTGAAAAGTGGAAAGAACGAAACCAACGAAGTGTCCATCGACTTTGCGTCACCTGATATTTTTAGATTAATTTTGGATTATGCCTACACTGGTACCTGCAACGTTACCGCGGATAATGTCGAGCAGCTACTCCCATTGGCCGATCAATTTGAGGTCCTTGGAATAGTTCAGCTCTGCTGTCAGTTCCTCCTGCAAGAGCTAAGACCTGAAAATTGCTTAGGTTCTTATTATATTTCATAAAATTCCCTTCTTTCTCTGAGATAAGCGTCTCGATCCGAGTGTGTACGACGCTTACCTCGATATATCGTTATTGCACCGAAAGTTGACGTTTCTTCGTTTCTTCCTCCTCCAGGTATCGTTAAATTTGCTCGGTATTACTTTTGCAACAGCCTTGAGGAAAAAGGTCGAAAATTTATTCGCTATCGATTTAAAAGTATATTCACGCAAAGTCCCGAGTTCAAAGATCTCACCCACGAAGAGCTTGTAGCGATATTACAGGATGACGATTTGAATGTGAGAAACGAAGAGTTGGTTTTCGAAGCTATGAAGTCTTGGGTCGAATTTAACAGTGAAAAAAGAAAGAGTTTCTTACCAACTTTGCTATCCTGCATTAGATTTGGTTTTTTAAATTACAATTATTTTAATAATACCGTTCTTAGATGGAAATTCGTCGTTGGTAATAAAGTGAGTTTCTTTGAATTTTCTGTAACATTGTGTGTGCGCGACTGTATATATATATATATGTACACACCACTCTATTTATATTTTTGTAAACATTTATTTGAACGGCTTTTTGATGCAGAAGTGTAAAAAAATTCTGGCACTGGCGAGCGATTGCCTGAATGAGCAGGAGGCCAAATATGGTGAAATTGATCTTCATCATCCACTTTCGAAACCAAGAATACCTTACGAAATACTTTTCGCGATTGGAGGCTGGAGTGCTGGGTCACCGACTAATTTCATCGAAACCTATGATACTAGGTCATTATTTCGCCGTGAAAGTCCATTATTTACATATTTCATCTCTCTGATACTAATTTAAAATTTTTAACAGAATAATAATTATACGTTATTTCCCGTGGTATTGCCAAGCTGCTAATTTATTATTCTAACTGAATCTTTAATTATTATAATTTTAGAGCTGACAGATGGTTCTTATCGGTGAACACCGATGTAACGCCGAGGGCTTATCACAGGCTTTGCGTATTGGACAACCTGATTTACATGATCGGTGGCTACGATGGCAAGAAACACTTCAACACTGTCAGATGTTTCGATCCAATCACAAAGGAATGGCGAGAACGTGCTTGCATGTATAACGCAAGATGTTACGTCAGTCTCTGCACTCATGGTAATAAAATTTTCTATATATGGATAAACGTAACCTAAATAATTAAAAAGATTGAAATTACAAAAAAAAAAAATCAATAGATTTTTAGGAAAAGTCCTATTATCGATTAATATAATGAAAATGCGTCACAAGAATGAGTTTTCCTATATCTAAATATAATATACATAAACAATTACAATTAGTTTAGTGATGAAAAAACTGTAAGGAGCGTAAATAGCATAATGGGAAATGGTGTAGCGATTAGAGGATTTTTAGGTGGAAAAATCTACGCATTGGGAGGATACAACGGTTATACCAGAATGAATTCAGCAGAGAGATACGATCCAGTAAAGAACCAATGGGAATTGATACCATCCATGTATATGCAACGCTCTGATGCAAGCGCAGCTGCTCTGGAGGACAAAATTTATATCGTCGGTGGCTTTAATGGGCTGGAAATTTTCAATACCGCCGAAGTTTTCGACGTCGAAACCAATCAGTGGAGTTTCATACGATCCATGATCCATCCTAGATCCGGCGTCTCTCTGGTGACATATCGCGACACCCTATATGCGCTTGGTGGATACAATGGAGCCTTTAGACTCAGTTCTGGTACCAAAGTTATCTCTCCGCTTAATATTCTTCATTTATTTTTAAATCTGTAATATCTCATCGTCGTTTAAACGACAAGGCAGCTGATAAGACAGACGTTTATCCCCATTTTCAGTCGAGTGTTACAATCCTAGACAGAACGACTCTTGGTACGAAATAGCTGAAATGTGCACTCCGCGAAGCAACTTTGCCGCTGTCATTTTGGATGATATGATTTTTGTGATTGGTGGTTTCAATGGTAACTCTTATGCCTAATTCATCGAGTCTACTTATCCACCTGGCACTTGTGCTTTATATATCTAGGCACTACTACAATAGCCTCCGTAGAGTGTTTTGATGTGGACAGCAACGAATGGTACGATGCTGCCCCAATGAATTTAACTCGAAGTGGCCTCAGTGCTTGTGTAATCGCTGGTCTGCCTAATGCGAGGGAATACTCGTACCTGAGCAAGGCTGAAAATATAGGACAGGGTGAAATAGCATTTTTTTTATATTTTAATTGATTGGTAGAAAATATTTTGCTGTACAATGTACGAGGTGATGTTTTAAATCAATTTTAGGACAAGCTTTGTCGATGAATCAAAATAAGCCGAATAATGCAGGTGAAGGAGTCGACATTAATTTTGTTGTCCCTGATGAACACAATTTCAGCAGAGCGGCTCCGTTTTCGGTCGAGGAATTCATGGATGGAATTGCCGAGGGCGTCGAAAACTTTTTTCCTAACGACTATGAGGAAAATGCAGAAAATTTTCATCAAGAAGATCCTTTAGACGTGGATTGAAACGCTATGAAATCAAGTTTGAATGTCAGGAGGGAGGCCCTCCTTTTACCTCTTCTTTTTAAATGCTAAAATTTTTAATAACTTTTTGTACGAAGCAATGTTTTATGTATATTATTTTTATCGAGATTTTAGAAAATTTACAGGCGAGCTGTGATATATTTCTCTATTTGATTCAATTTTATTTTTTGTTATTGTTGTGATCTATTTATATTTGTTTAATAGGCCTAATTATGGTTATAAATTAGAATTTTTATATATACGTAAGACACTTTTACCCATCCTTCTCGCCATTGTAATTTTAGAGTAGAATATTAGAAATTACTTTTTAACGATTGAGAAAATTGATTTAATTTTGCTTGTATGACTTCATCTTGACTGGGTGCTGTTGCAATTTTTATGCCCTTCCCGTGGTTTTAACCCAATAAATTATTTATAAATAGCTCTGGATTATTGACTCGTGATTCGGAAATCAGTAACCGATTTGAGTATCGACATTGCCAGAGATACACAATTATTAGATATCGTCAGCGTTTTTTATACAACCTTTGTGCATATTCATAAAATAATCCTTCGACTGTAGATATTAACTAAAATTAAAATAATGTATAGGAATAATGGAAAAGCGTAAGTAAATTTCAACAGTCCTTGTAATTCAATCTTTCATATGCAAGAAAACATTGATTACATTCGCACTTATAAATTGTACATTTATAATAATAAGTTGAAAAAGAAAGAATTCTACGACTACAAAAGGAAACGTCAAGTTCGTATAATAAGCGTATTATTTCGGTTGAAATAGACGTTTTCATTAATAGACGCTCATCAGTCGCAGTCGTTCCAGCGTTACCATAAATTTCTAAAAAATCATAATCTTAAAGAGGTAAATAAAAGTCTTCGAATCTGACATGGATTCGCGACCAGTGTAAACTGTACAACTGCGAAATTAATAATTATATAGTTGAGCAAACAATTGGACTGCAATAAAAACCCCATATTATAAATTCTTTGTAAAAGCAAATCGAATCTCTTCTTTTCATCTCCGTTCTTCTAATATTATAATAGAACAATTTCACATGGCACGGTATTCATATCGCAAAAAGGACAAATTCCTTCATGCATTTCTTAATCCTCCTATTTGAAATTAAGGGATTTTTCGAGCAAGCTTTCAAATATTGCGGACGATTATCAAACGTTTATAATTATCCAGACGAAGGTGAAATTTATTAACTAACAAGAAAAAATTCAATAGATTTTATTTTTGCGAATATCACTATTTCTGTTAATAAATTTCATTGATTCATGACAATCGTAAACACATATTTATTCCAAAGATTTTATCGATGACGTATTATTAAATGCTGAAATATTAAACAATCATGAGAGGGACGAAGAAAAAAGATGTTTTAAACTTTGAAAACATTGCAGCGACACGATAAGCAATAAGATTCATATAAGAAAGATTCTGAGCAATTGAGAATCAGTGGAGGGACTTCATTCACTCGAAACAGTTCTCGCTTGTTATACCTACGTACGTTTTGAAAATTCCATTAATAGACCAGTTTCCTCAAAATTTTCTCGTCAAATCTCTTGACAATATTTTCAAATATTTTTTTATCGATTCGTCGAATGGATATTTTATCAAGACAGAGATATAAGATAATCGTCGACACGACGCCTTCTTAGGTTTCGAATATTTCTCTCTTTAAAATTCAACGGTCTTTTCTCGCTTTTTAATATATTCTCCTTCTCGATTTCGTCCACGCTCTCAATAACACTCAACACTCATTCATACTTATCTGAGGATAGCAATTGACATACGTTTCGTAACTTTCCTGGCGGTTAGACATTATCTCGCATTTCGCTCGCTTGTACATTTCGAAAATTCGCACCGGAAGTGCACGACGATAAATGCGACGACCATTTTCCTCAAGAAAACTCTTCATTCGGAATGGCCATTGATTACGCGACCAATCCGACAAATCAGTGTGCGTTCATTGATCGATTGAAATCTTTCGAGAATAATATAAGTTAAGGTCGAACATATAGCGATTAACTTTTCATTAATTATAGCGACATTGATGAGGAAACCGCACAACGACATTTTTTTTTGTGACAGAAATTCCAAGACTGCAGTTTTATATAAATGAGGACTCTTTCGAATCGTTCTGCGCCAGTCGTAAGGCGGTTGTGTCGAGTTTTTGCGTGTCTTTGAACAATGTAAGGATGAATTGTTTAACCGTTATCTTTTGGGATAAATTAGGCCGAACTGGTATTTCGTCGAGTGCGAACGTGGCAATATACGATATACAACTGAATTTCTTCTTTCAAATAAATAGGATAGAACTTACCGTGCAGTAGGAGAAAATAATTCACTCAAAAGTCTATTGTAATTGAAAGTTTACGTTCCTCTACTGCACAGGGGACTGTGTAAGCATCGCGTCGATCTAATCCGCGCGCCTTTTCAAAGACTATACAAACGACTAGAGAGGACTATTTGCTAACACGACGAGAATAGGCCCCTCTATGTTTTAGGTCCATCCGATTCGATATTCGCCCTTGAACTTTCGATGAATCGTCAGGATCTTCGAACCTTCACGACATTATTATTATCAGTATTATCATTAGTAGGTACTATTATTATTCTTCTTACTTATTGATATTAATATATGAATATTCTTACTCTTATTATTCTCATTATGAGCTGAAGGATAAACACCTGCGAATACTCGACGATAAACAATTCCATATTCATCATGAAATTTCACCTAAAGCATTATCTATCTTTCACCAATTATCTTTATCAGACAACACGTATTATTTCTTACGAATTTTTTTATTAACATTGTACCGATCGCGCATTTTGTGTAAAACGTCGTAGAATCACCCGGATGAATTTTCGTAGCCCCTCGATGCATGGTCGGGTCACAAAGTTAAATTTATGCGAGACGAAAAATGTATTGGTTTTTATTCTCTTCTATCCTCTTTTATCTTTAAGAGAGAAGAGCAACGACGCTGATCAAAAAGCTGTATAGAATCACCGATCGATATATATATATATAATATTCTCTGTATAACGAAGAATATTTCATTACGAGACCCGACTACGAAGATTCGACTTTTAATTTACATAACGTGATAATTATCGATGGAATGGACACTAATTTGGCCTAATTTACGTAATGACGTTAATAGTCTCTAGCGACCGATTGCGTCCACAGGTTTCATTGGTACTAATCGAGATTAAAGATTATTTCTTGAATTATGGATCTAAGCAGTCCGTTCCTTATCTGAAGTACTTGAGACCTGCAACGAGGAGGAACTTCTCGATGAAAAGCTCGGAGTCGAGGACGGCGATATGAGCTGCACGACCGATCAGGGCGTTTGCAGTTGGTGGCAAAGCGTGGTGCACGTCGTACCTCACCAGGCTAACTCCTGGTGCTGACATCACCGGATACAAAATATTCTGTACCATTTCACGATACGCTGCGCCTGAAAGATTTCGTAAAAAGTAGTCATTTTTTATTGATCAATCCCTTCCGAATGAACTTTGAGATGTACCTTGATCGGTCGGATCACGAACGGCAGCTTTGCAAAGCTCTATTCGGGCCGAGTGTAGCGGTACGTATCGATCCTGCGCGCTTCCACAGAGCAGGACGTGTTTAAATTTTTGAAGATTGCTCTTTTGACTCAGACGAAACATGAAGGAGCGCCTCACATCGGATGAATCCTTCATTGCCAGCTGCAGCAACGATCCGGATTTCTTCCATTTTTGCATGAACCACATTCCTGTTTGTTGTATATACATACACATTATCAGAGAATAATTGGTATATATATATATATATATGTAGCTATATACAAAAAAATTGAAGAATGAAAGTGAAGGACTCGCCTGCGTTGACCAATCCGCTGGTATTGTAAAGAGTACCTAGATGCGGTCCACTCAAGCTAAGAAAAGTGTGTAATCGAGGAAGAAGCGGCCATAACTCTGGTCGCGTGAGAGCGCTCCGAATGATGATGGTCCCCAAGGAATGCCCGATGAAGCTCACTTTAGTCGGGTTCAAACCAGAAGTTTCAATGTGATGAAGAATCTCGCCTACCAAGCGATCAGTCATGGTCTCGAAGTCGGAGAACGTATCGCCCTTTGTGCAAACATCATGATCATCAGTAAATCATCCGTATACTTGCAATTCTGTACAAGTTTATTCTTAAAAATGTCGTGTAAGAATGTACTACCGACGTTCCATGTATATATTCGGAGGACAAACGTGTTTGTATACTTATATAATGCGTCAATTTGAAAGAGTTTGGGAAAAATCGATGATCAATCGATGATTATACCTGATTTCTCTCGGACATGAGGAAGTCGAGGTGAGCCCCGGGAAGACCCAATTCCAGGTATGTTTTAACTAGACGAAGATCAGCCGCGTTTCCGTCCAATCCGTGAACGCAAATGATGAGGTGAGCCCCTTCCGGCGAGAAGAGTCGAAACTCGTCGCTGATATGGAAGTATGGCAGGGTCGAGGCCAGATTTGGATAATCGCTAAGAGGCACATTCGATCTTAGAATGGATGACTGCATCGGAATATCGCCATATCCAAAGGATTGGGCACGTTTATGGAAACGCAACTGGGTATCCTTGCGTTCTCTAAAGGGTCAGGTAGACAACACAGACAACTTAAAACATCTAATGCCAATTAATAGAATGAAAGAGACCTAAAAAAAAAAGAAAGAAACAAAAGAAAAAGAGAAAAACGAAAGAAATTTGGATTTTACAAATAAAAGGAGTCATGCTGGAGAGCATCATAGCATACCTGTAAATCCTGCCAGTGAAATTCATTTGCCTCTTGAATTCTTCTTTGCACTTTTTGAAATTGATAAAATCATCCTGCGTGGATTGCAAAAGTTCTTTCCCTTCTTGATAACAATCCAGACATATGTCTCTGGATAAGTAAACAAGATCCCTCTCCTTATCTCTGTTCCTCTGAGGACTGCAGGGTGCAGTTTTGTTCTGTTTCGGACTCCTGGATTTTTTTACAGATTCGTAAATGTGATAAAGAGGATTATCGATTGGCTGGGGTGGATCCCGAAATTCTTCGGGAGGCGGTGGTTCATCCTGGAACATTTTTGGCGGTGGCAGACGTACTTCCTCGTACGAGTGCTCGGCAATGCTGTCGTTCTGAACTTTCTCCTTCTTCGGAACGATCTTCGAGAGTTTTTGACGCAGCTGCTCGTTCGAGAGCTTGGCATTTTTGCGATACTCCGAGCTGGAGGTGTCACCACTGCTGACCCATCCAGAGCACTCGGATGTGAGATTGCTGGAGCTGGAGCTGGTAGTGGGACTGCTGGGCCTCGTGGACGGTGGACTCGAAGGGTTTGGAATGACAGGAAGATTATTGCTGAGACTATCTTTGCTATCACGAATTGGCATGCAAGGTAAGGACACCGCACTGCGAGGCACGACAATTTTGTTCTGTGCCACTGGGACACTGGCACACCTCAGTCTTTTGTTGTTCAACGGTACCGATGCCCCAGCCGAAGTTCCATTCGACGTTGTCCCGTTGGTCATGGGAGTTTCTCCTGGGGATTTTATAGGATCCACCCTTAAAATTATCTTATTATTATTCTCCACCTCTAAAACACTATTCGAATTCCCAGTTGACGTGTGACGATTCTTTGGTAAAGAGGACACGGCTGGATCCTGATATCCTGGGGGTGGGGGTGCAAGTTTTCTGTTCTTATGTCCACACTTTTTCCCCTCATCCTGAACATTGTCAGTGTCAAGGATCGGTGCAGAATGGGGTCTCCTCCCATGTTTATCCCTCCTTCTTTCCACACGATTCTCCCTCTTGGTTTCTGCTACCGGTGCTATCACTTCGTACACCGGTTCTTGTATCTCACGAGTTCTCTTATCGGACTGAGAATTCTTCTCGTCGAGGTAAGACGTCGTGTCCTTACGCGGAGATCTGCTGGATCTCTCATCTCTTCGTTTCCTACGATTAGTGGACGAAGATCTCTCTTTAAAATCACAGCAATCGCTTCTCTCCTCGTTGATCAATCTCTCCGTACTCTTTGGTCTCTTCAGCCTATCAGCTTCAACGTGACTCCTGCTGGTACCGTTCGTCTTACACGCGTACGTGTCCATCGTTCCACAATTTGACTTTCTATTGGCAGGAGCCAACAACAAGGAAGATACGCTTCCATTAGTCTCGTGGGACTCACCATTACGACCTGGACTCGTATTCTTGCCCAAACTGTTAAATTTACGGTTTTCCAGCCCATTCTGCTGATGACTTTTGCCACCTTGACTGGACTGATGCTTCTTAGCATTTCCTTTATAAGTAACCCTGTCCAAAGTCGCTGTGTGCAACGGCTGATTATCCTGTAGGAGTTTGCTACCGGAAGTCATCTTGCCAGCTAAAAAATGATTTCGATCGTTGCTCAAAGTATTGTGCAATTGCCTCGGTGGTAGTCGATGACTTCTCGGTTCCAGTCGAATTTTTCTCGTGTCCAGGGAGTAGTAATCTAGAAAAGGATATAATATATAAGTATTAAATAATTATTACCTGATTATAGTACACTCTAAGAAGAGAACTCGGTATACCTTCCACAGTATTGGCAGTTGATTTACTTTCAGTCGTGAGGCAATCGGCTAATTGTGCTAGGTTGAAGGTCCCTATGCAGGTGGCCCCAGGGACTGTAAGGTTTTGATCGCAGGAGTTTGAAGAAGGTCGATAGCCAGGTAAATGGTCGGTGGATGGTATATCGGGGAAAATGGCGGCTAGCAGGGATCCTATGGAGGAATTTTGATGATCGTGCTGTTGCTGCTGCTGATGATGATGATTGGGTAAGAGCATCTGCGTGGACTTGGCACGTGGCAAGGTGGCGACGGGGGTGGAGGCAAGGGATGGATTGGGTGCGGAGCAAGCTTGTTGCTGGTCCGTGGGAGGGAAGAGGGTTGTACTGGACGGTATGGCTGATCTGTGCTTTCCCCTGGTTGGCACGGTTGCTGGTGGCGTCAAGTTCTTCAATCCTCCGCGTTGTCGAGGGAAGAGCTGAGTCGACACTGACCTTGGCAGTGTCTTCGGTGACGTCCTCGGTTGCTGGGGCATCAAATCTGGCCCCAATTGGTCCAAAGATTTGCTGTGTCTCGCCGGAAGCGTCGATTGCGTCATTATGAAACGTGCCTGTGCCGTGGCCAAGTCCTGCGCGGCTCCTTCGCTCCTCGGTGACCAGATGCCCAACGAACGGGATTCCAGAATAGCTGCGATACCACAACTGCAGTCATCCATACTGGGAACTATCGTATAAATAAACAAGCTTACTTAAGTCAGATGCTTAATTAACCGGCGTTACGATTGATATTCCGTTTACTGGCCACTAAGCTGGAGAACGTTGCTCCGCGTTGTCTCGCTTCTATACGACGTAGGGTCTATCCAACTAATACTGGCCCATTGGCCTTGTCGATAATCGCAATTATCTCTCGATAAGAGAAATTAATGAGGCAGGAATATCAAGTCTGTATAATTAAGCATTCCACTCTCGGATTGGCTCTTACCACTGTTTCTGTGCCTCTGCTGCATGTCGGCGTATTGATCCTCGAAGATCAAAGGCAACGAATGCAGGTCACCGTCCAGCTCGGGACAATGGACAGGTAATGGTGGTAACGAAGCCAGATAACGCGATCGTCTTGCCGCCTCGCTCACCGCTTGATACGATTGATAATTTGCATCGTAACAACCGGCTGCCGACATTCGAGGGTTCTCCAGCACGAAGAAGCCCTCGGCGAACCGTTTAACCTGATACATCATCGCCAAAATCATATTTATCATTCGATCGTTATTCTCAAGCGAGCTTACCCAATCCTTCGACATTCGTCTATCAGAATTTATGTCCATTATATCGTTATAGCTTAAAATTTAATCATACCCGCAGCTGGTGATGAATCCTCGCGAGATGCTGATGAACCGCTTCGCGACCTGAAAAAGCTTCGAGGAAATGCTGCCAGAGAACGATGTTTTGTGCGCAAAGCTGAGCTATGTCCGCTTCTTCGTTGTCCATCATTTTCTGGAGAATAAAAGAAGTAGTCAATTGACAACATTTCTTTTAGGATAAATGAAGCTAAAATGATGTACGATTGCAGGCACCACCTTGGTGATGTCCTTGTGCGTGTTCTGAGCAAGTTCCAGTGCTCTCTGCTGCCAGGAAGGTAGCAGTCTAGCTAAATCAGCCAAATCACTCAGCAATGATTCCCTGGCAGTTAAAAGTAACCTCGTCACTTCCTGCTGCACCAATCTGGCATGCTGTATTCTGGTTGCAGAGCCCACACATCTTGTTGTACTCTCCTTATAAGTGATCAAAAGAAAAATATTATCAAACACGTTATAAGTACAGTTTATTCAGAGTGTCTCAACATTGATGACCAAGCCGCAAATCCTACATGGAAGGTCTGATTTTCAGAAGAAAATTCTTCTACAATTTTTTATAATATTGTTAATTGGTTCAGAGTTACATAACGATATGTTTAGACCGAAAGACTACATAAATTGTTTTGCTGCATGATAAATAGCAATAGTACGAAAAAATTCATTATAGTTTTTATTGCCTAATTATCATGTGACCATAAAAAGTTATTCTACGCTATTTCGAATATTGTTCGTATTTAACTATAGTTAAATAATATCTTCTGTACGTTACGACTTAATAAAATTACGCCACAAGATAGACTTTAATATAACATGAAATATATATTAGCAATAAGAAAACAAATTATTAACGTTGCTTTATCGTTATTATCACATGTATAAAAAATCTTATAAATCTTTTTAATATTATCAATATGTACCAACATACATAAACATTTATGTACAGTAATAATGGCCTAAACATATTGTAATACAATTCGATCATAATTTTAACAATATGAAAAAGCTTTACAAGAATTTTCCTCTCGACATTGGCTCATCTGTCTAGTATTTGCTGCTTGACCATAAATTCTGAGACATCCTACATATGTATGAATGAATTAGAAAAATCCAATTATATAAAAAAACGTATATAGACTTACAATATTTCCAAATGTAGTATTACTGTCCCCATTAGCTGCATTCTGCTTGGTTTGCAACCAAGGTTTTCCACCCCTTGGAGCACTGCAATATTTATAGTTTTAAGCATGTGTTAATAAACCATCGAGATCCATAGAAAATGAATAAGACTGATAAAATTATATTTCACTACGTCAACGATGCATCGATGTGTATCGTATTTTATAGCAGATTTCTACCAAAATTAGCAGGATTTTTGGTTCGATGCGTTGATGAAGAATTAAGCAGAGATCTAGAGAAAGATGGACTCACCAGCTCTGTACATAGTGCAGAATGCTCTTTCTGGAGAGAGTGAGAGGTGGAAGGGATGGTGGATGGGAAAGAGTAGCAGCGTTAGCAGCGACGACAGCAGAAGCAGCAACAGCAGCAACGAGGCATAAAACAAAAAGAAGAATGTTGATAACATCGATAATGACTGAGAGGGGGGGGGGGGTGGTATTAGTGGATGCGGAACGATACTGACTTGATGTAAGGCTGATGAAGAGCAACGAGGCAGGCGTGGATCGTAATGGATACAGCGGCGAGATGAAAATAATCGAAGAGCACCGGTAGATGATAATGGAGACCCTTGGTGGGTGCGAAGTTCAGCTGCAGTGCCCTAACAACAATACAATTTTATTGACCGCACTACAGATTATCCTTCCCGATCATCTGAACACCGCATTACGCTCTTCTCACCTTCTCTCTCCACTCTGATAACCCACCCAGCCACTTGCCCGACTTTTACCCATAAGCACTGATTGCCACTTGTCTGATTCTTATTTACTTTAACCCCTTAATTTTCCTTATTACTGCTAAACGCGAAGCTCGACACAAAGGACGATCAAAGTTATAACTAATTGATCAAAGAGCTTGTTTTTTTATAGTTTTGCAATAAACCCCACTGGTCTGATTCTCTTGACAGCTTTAACTACTTATACACACGTCTTTACTGCTAAATACGCGGTAGTTTCACTAACTCAAGATACAACCGAGTCATCAAAGAATTTGTTTTGTTTTTTAGTTTTGCATTAATGGTTGCACTTGTCTGATTCTTAACAACTTTAACTCTTTATGTTCTCGACAAATTACTGTGAAGCTTGATAGTTTTGCTCAACGAACGATCAAATATGAAATCGATTGATTAAAAGTGTTCGATATTTAGGTAGATTTGCTTGAAAGAATTTGTAAAACGGTTATAGAATAAAGTTAGGTGTATACAGTGAAGATTCTCGGGTAGACTATTGATTGACACTTGGCCGAGATGGATGAGAAGTTGCAAGAGAGTCTTACCTAGAAGAGACGCAGGCCATATTTCCAGGCTGCGTTGGCTCACTGAACCATAATTCCACGCCGAGATTGAAGTGGGTGCGCGAGAGGGCCTCCTCGATCTTATGACTGTGCACCAGCACGTGCGCCCGGAACAGCACGGAAGTACCTAATGTCACCTCCTCGTTTCTATACAAGATCTGAAAGCGCTTACTCGTACCTGGTGCCTCCAGTGAATCTGTGCCACCCCCGATAAAATAAATACTCATTTTATTCTTATATGTATATATATATATATGTTTCCTAAAAATCTTTTAGAAATACAGAGCCAAATTATTAACGTTTAATTATATAAGCACTCACGATTTCGCAGCTGATTAACCTCAACTTTAACTGGCAATTTTGGGGACACCCTGAGTGCTGTCCGAATTTGATAGTACCTGCAAGAAGGATAAGTTTCGTGCTGCCGTAATTCACAAAGATAACGTGGTTGCTATACACTATATATATTATATCCTGATATTATAGTTGCAACGTCTCATCTTTTGCTTTATACTCCATCATCTAATTCCGTTACTCTCCTTTTCTGATTTAGATCCTCGTATTTTATCTCGATATTGTTTCCCTTTACTACGGGACAATGAAGAGTCGTAAGATGTATAAATATAGATTAAAATATTCACAATTGAATCGAACTGGAGCATTTGGCGCGCAGTGAAGGGAAAGCGAAGAAACGGAGCAAATTATTATGCGTTTTAAGAACATCGAGTAGAAAAAAGCGGTGTAGCACAGCCGGTAAATCCATATTATTCATCGAGCCATTTCCTGGTATTGGCTTTTCTCCCAGGGGCTCGTTATGAAGAAACGTAAGATATAAATAAAAAATATTGAAGGAAAATTATTTCCGGTCGACCGAAGTTTGCCACGGCTTGGGAATAATTATATGCAGCGAGTGACATTGGAGTAGAGATAAAAGAGGCGATGAGTTTATAAAAATTAAATATTGGACGAATAAGCTAGTTCCTGCATTCGGTAAATTTATATTGAGTCAGGTTGTTTTCCAAGAAGTGTTTTTTTCTCACTGCCCGGAAGAAGATGATGACGAAGGGAAATATAATGAAATGTTACTTACCCACGTTGGAAGAGGTCAACATTATAGAATTTGCAGAGCTCGAGGGAGAACTCGAGGGTGGCCTGTAGATCGCTCATCTCTCTTCGCGAAGGAAGAACCACCCTCCCCCTTGTCGAGCACCCCCCACCCCCCTAATCGTACGAAGACCAGCTTCGTCCTTCCCCGACGCTAACTCTTCTCTGCTCTGTCTCTATGTCCTTGCAATTTGTCCTTTTCGTCCCACTACGCTTTCCCATCCTGCAGGAGAAACCTCTGCTGCCTGTCGTGTATCTCCTAAAATCAAAATTCGACCTTCCTTTACTTCTCTCCTTCTCTATCTCTCTCTTTTCTATTTGTATACTACCAATCTCCATTCGCAATTAGTTTTGTTATCTCAAAATTGCTTATACATATATATATAATTCTTTAATATTATATTGCCACTGAGATAATTCCAGAAATAATTATATTAAAAAAGGTTTAAATTTTTAATCACATTAAAGAATTGCATCCAATACAAAATCAAACGATGCGTTTTTTTATATAAATATCGTCGGCTTCTCCGTCCTCGATCGATATTTTTTTCTATCCGACAGAAATATTACGCGAAGCTTTCCAACGGTAAAGACATGAAAAAAGGTACAAGTGTTAAAGGTGGCTTTTATGATGGAAAGACTACTAATATATTGAAATACATGAACAAAAGTGTGTACACGAGCTGTTACGATATTAATATCTTTATGAACAAGGGCTTTCAAGACTACTATATCATACGTCTGGTTTCCCACTTATAATTAAAATCTGATCTACATACGACACAAGTTAATATCAATCCCACAAAAAATATGCTTCGCCTATAAAAAAATGCGGCAAGTACATAATTCGTCTAGCGTAAATAATATAGTAAAATAAACTATTCGAATTAAAAAAATTAATGAATTCCAAATTTTAGACAAGTATTTATTTTTTTTTACTGTGGCAAAAGTTAAAATTTCGAAAAAAAATAGTAATACAAAAGTTATTTGCCGAGTCCATTGTATGAAATGACATAAAATAGCAACATTTTGAAATTTCGAGAAGCAAAGCTTGTATTGTAAGATAGCGCCTTAGGTATGAATATTATGGGTCTGGCAAGTAACTTTTTGTCTTACTAATTTTTTTTTCGAAATTTTAACTTTTATCAGTGTAAAAGTAAATACTTGCCTAAAATTCTAGTTTCACTAATTTTTTTTATTCAAATCTTTTATTTTACTATAATAATTACGCTAGACGTTTTATATACACTTGCCGCCTTTTTTTATAGGCGAAGCTTGTTTTTTGTGGGATATGTTTGTATTGTATCAACGCAATAGATCATTGTAACTGTAAAATATTACGTTTAATAATAAAAAATAATTATTTTATTAATGTCGCGCGTTTTTAACAAATTATATACATATGGTGTTATAAAAGTTTACTTGGCATAATGATCATTCATGCTTCATTATTATAATTAAAGACAATACTAAATACGTATACCTTCATTATTAATATCAGTGAGCAATCTGTCAAAATCAGAAATGGGTTGGTAGTGCAGTAGTAGAAAAAGGAAGTTAAAGCAACTAACTTCAGGGCGAAGACATCCGCCGAGGATTGAAGGAGAAGGAGAAGAATCGTAATATTTCGGTATATATATATAGACAACATAGAGTATGAGATCTCTGGATTGCGTGAGCCGTTTTTAATGTTCGAGGTCTCATTCGAAATCTCTTTGAAAACCTTCTTAAGATAAGCTACGGTTAAATCATGACAATGTATAATTCACAGAGATATGTCGATTGAAAAATTAGAACGGCTAAACTTGCTGTATAAGTTACACGGTAGCGCTCGACTATACATATATATATATATATATATATATGTACTTGCCGTCGAGACACTACCGTGTCTCTTGATCCTTCCTCCCAAAATCTTGAAGATAGTTTCTAATTGGAAATGATCAAAAGTTTGTATATAACTTTGTAGACGTGTTATACTTTTGCAGTAAGTAGGGTGGGAATATCCAATTGGTAAGTAGTGAGAAACTAAAGTGGGGGGGGGGGGGGGGTCGTGTGGTGGTACGTTGGCCTCGTAGCCAGAAATATTATGACCACGTTCATGAAAATCTAGAGGGTGGAGGGGGAGAATGAATAAATTATACAACTTTTGATCAAATGCTTAGTTAAAAATTCTTTACAATCTTCTTACATAATCTTTCTTATAAACCAACTTGAACTGTTGTTTGTATTACAAGTAGAAAAAGTAATTTTTATTTAAGATATAAGAATATACTTGATGAGTGAGAGAGAGAGAGAGAGAGAGAGAGAGAGATGTATACAGCAAGTAATAAATTATGCAGGTATGATGCTATATATTCTTCGTGAATGTAAATGGTGGACAACTTTTTTATTACGATCGAGTAACAAGTATAGCACAGCAAGTATATAGTATATGTATACTATATATACACGTATTAACTAAGAGAAGCACTGTAAACAAAAGGTAAGATTAGATGCAATCATTCTAATTATGCAAACGTACGTTTCTCATGCGATATTTGCGTGTTTTTAATTATTCAATGTTATTATAATAATTGAATTGGTTGTCCTTTGCTATCTGCACGTAACTGTCATTCACCCGGGTCCCCTTTTTCATGCATTCATGAAAGCGGGTCGTTGATCTTTGCTTACGTGTAAAAGTGAAAGAGAGAAGAGTGAGAGAAGGCCATGTGTAGTCAGACTTTGCACGACGACCTTCACAACGATACACGCGATTCTCTTTTATCCTGGTAGCTTCAATGTGTTTATACCCAACCATCTAACTATATAAACGTCAAAATATAGAAAGTCTCTTTGTCAAAGAAATTAACAAACGAATATCACCCTTGCTCCAATTTTAATTATTTCATTAATTCCAATTGTAATAATATATGCATTATGTATATGTATATACATATATACTACTTTAGCTGATTATAGAAAAATTACTGACATGCTTCCAAAATCACTTGAAGTTTCCAAAAGTTTTTGCTTCGTTTAATAGTTGTATTATATAAATTAATTACACGCGAAAATAACTTGGTAGCTAAGACCACGTTACGTATATACTTTTTCCAATAAGTCAAATCGCCTTATTCGATGATTCGTTAACTAGAATTGTATTGATTTATTGGTTCTAGCTTCGGTGAAGTAACAAACCCAATTTCTAAATATTTACTCGTAATTGTTAACACGATATCTCAAGAAATCTTGTTAAATAAAATTTAGGCCCTCCCTATCAATTTGCCTACAGCAATTCTGTTAATTTACAACAGAGCCGGCGGTCTTCTAAGTCTACAGAAATTGAAAATTAATTTTCAATCAACTTCGCAGTTTCTAGTTTGCCAGAGACAATTTTATTAGACCGTTATCGATCAATTATTACTCCTCCATCCAATCACTGGACGTAATGTTTTAATTGTTTTAAACGTAATATACTACGTTCGTAGACGATGTAATCGATGATGGGTTTTTACATTGATTTTAAGTATTGTTATCTGTCTTGGTTAATTATTTGATTATATAAGAAAAAGGCCTAATCAAAATTTTCACATGATATTAATTACAAATGAGACTTATTATAAATCATTTTAAACTCGTGAAATGCTTTGCATATTTCCCCATTGTTTTTTTTTTCGTTTCTTGCTATCACTCTGGCTGTTGCAATGGAAGTTTTCATTTTCGTCATATTTATCGCTGTAATAAGCGCAACTGAGCGAACCTCGCAGGCTCGTGACGAGCGAGCGTTTCCAGTTCTCAGTCTGGACAAATCAGAGCGTCAAATCTTCCCACTGCTCGTTTATGGAAAATAGGGGGAAAAGCCCCCTTCTTCCTTCATCGGATAGAAGCGTCTAGACGTCTGACCAAATACGGTCGTTTCTCCTAATGCCAGCTTAAACTTTCCGAATCCAAAATATTAACTCACGATATTAAGAATTGCGAACACTCATACAACACGAGCAAATCGATCCATTTTGCTTCTGAATGGCGAATAAATGATGACGAGAATGCTCGAGCGAAAATTATATTAATTAGAAGCGCAAATGAACCGAAGTGAATCAATTAGTAAAATTATTATAAAACCATGAAATTGCTATTCGCTTTTTTCTATCTAGATGAAGTATTTTTTTGAGGTTGATATAGGTCGGCTGCACGTTTAATTTAACACATATGATAAAATTGTAGGTACATTCTGTGAGAGCAAACGCTTAATGCAATTTAATATTATTGGCAGAAATTGCCAACAAAAGTTTCGTCATGCATGGTCAATTTAAACGTTTTACTCTGAAAGAGACTACTGCTAAACTATCAAGATAATCAGAAACGAATTAAGAGCACCTGCAGCATGAGCCTAATATATAATCACAGGAAGTTTAGAATTATTATGTGTAGCATATTATGCAATTCCGAGCGAATTTATTGGCAAATTATGAAAATAATTGATTGCGAACTTGAAACGAATAGCTTATATTTATAAAAATGTTGTCGATAAACGAAGCGTTTTTATTTCCTTGCGATACGATCAGTAAAAACGTATAGAGAAGCATGAAACACATAAAAGTGACAAGGCGACCGTAAATATATGCACACAAATGCTAAAGCTTTGAAACGAGTAACAAATTTTGAGCGAGAAAATCGATACGTAATTTTCGTCTATTTTTCCACACTGCTGCAGTAACTCTTTCATTTCCTTTTTGTCCTTTCCACTAAAATTTACGCTAAGCGAGAAGGATTTATTTAGTCGACGCATAAAAACTACAAGTGGCAGCAGCAGCCACAAACACCATTAAAGAACCGATTAAAAATAGTCGAATTAAAAAGTAAGGTGAATCCATGGATGAAAGGATAATAATTTTAAAAGAGAAATAGGAAGAGTCGGGGGTGGGTTTTTGGCCAATTGAACATTAGGCTAGCTGTTATTGGAGAGAGTCAGAGGCGTATTGGTGGGTTTCGGGTTGGATGTTATTATGAAAAAGGATATTGGGAATGGTAATTTTTGGGAGGGAGGCGAATAAATTGGAGGGACCTGGAGAAGAGAAGGAAAGAAGAGTGACGGGAGAGTGGGTTGGAGATTTCAATTTACGCTGTTCGATTAAGCTGCTTCCACGTGCGTTCGCCCCGGGTTCGAGGCTGATTCACGTTTCCGGTGAGACGCGCGGCACGTTGAAAATCGATTTGCTCTTTCGAGCAACGTGTACCTATATAGTAAGCAGCCATGTAACGCCTAAACGCGTCTCGCGTTATTCGGCTTTCAAGGTTAATCGGCTAAACGACCGCGCCGTATAAACTGGATTTCGATGCTTGCCACGGTCCGATCAGTACGGATTTACCGGATCTCTTCCACATTATTTCACGCGAAAATCCTATTGCCAGAATCGTTCCCCGAATCACCTTTAATCGTTTTCCTTTTAACTTACATCCGATGTGGAAAATAACCTCTCATACGATTTTACGTATATACATATACTTATATATATATATATAAATAAAAAATTTATTTCACTCTGTGAGAAATGAAAGAGCTGGAAGGATTTTAAAAAATTTTGCATTCGCAGTTGTATTATAGAGAGTGATTTTATGAAACTATTCAGGGCTAAGTGTATAATAATTAACGTATAGGCACTCGCGCTCTGGGAGGGTTGAATGAACGAGAATGTTCAATGGGTTCGTGGCGTAAATTTGATAAACTGGAAGGAAGCCTTGGGGTAGCGAATAGCGATTCTAAAGGCGATCGCAATTAAGTAATACGATTTTACGTAATAAGCAAAATGGGAGAAGGGTTGAAATATAAGAGTGAGGCGATTATCACGAGAATTGCATGGAGAAAGAGTATTAGGGTATCGCGAAGGTAAGAAAAAGCGATAAAGGCTTAATACGGTGCTAGAGTGAGGAGGTTCGCGAAAGGGCAACGTACAAGATTCTTATCGGAGCATTTGCTACGTTATCACGTTTGGCTGGCGCGAGGAAGGGCTTAAAGGGGGTTTTCCAGGGAAAAACGAGCCTACTCGCAGCCATAAACGAGTTTTATCGCCTTTAAGACTCCAACTTTTTTCAAAGTTTATCGACACGAATTCCCAGTCACAAACCTTCCCCTTTAGCGTTAAAAAGCCCTCGCAACTTGTCGGTGTGTGTATAGCGGCGCTTAACCTACCCTTAATAAATTCTTTCGGCCAAATGCACGGTCTTCAATTTACCGACGGCGTGGTGCTGCGGCCGGCTTCCACTAACCACGACGCGAGGGCAAAATAAAAGTGCACTAAACTTCCTTTTTCGTCCAATCCATCGCCTCTTTCCATACTTCACCGATAAATGTCTCGCACATTTCACAAGCGCTGCATGCAGTTTCGAGTATTCCAACTCGAAACTTTCCAAATTGTCCATCAAATATAGACTGTTTTAACGCGCTATGGTTTATCTCGTTTAATGGATCTTCCTTGAAATCCCTCTAAAAAATTTATGCTGCCTGTCGTTTCTTCAAACTTTCTTCTTCTTTTCCTATTTCAATATATATTTGCATGTCTACGTTGCTTTTTAACATTTTTTTAGAGATTTCGATCGAGTTTGCAGATATTATTATGGAAGTAGCAGCAATTGAAATGTTCGTACGCGTTATGATTAGCTCGAGGCCACGCGAGAACGAGTGTCCTTGAAAGAGAGTCTTCGGATCGTAGCCAAGTATTTTACACTAGGAATATTTGTCGTAAGCAGATTTTATTGGCAGTGGTCGCCTCTGCGAGGCTTGCTTGCGTAAATCTGTCTTGGCTTGTATTGTTCAGAGTCGTAGCATTGAACCGGTGAGCCAAGTGACGCCGCGAGCAGCAGCGTTGCAACCCGGTATAGTCCTAGGAGGTTCACTGACCACGCTGGTCATCAGTTTGAAAAATACATAGCCTAATCGTTCAGCTTACTTGGCGCTGCAATGGGATTGGTTTCAGCCCTTAACTCGTAATCTCGTAAAAGCAGGAAACTTTTTCCGTACGGGATAATCCACCCCAACCCTTCCTCTATCCCCTACGAGAAGGCAAGTCTGAAATACTTTACTGCTCCCGATTGTCCAATGAAACTTCGATACTACATGTAATATATATATATATATATATATATATATATATATATATATATATATATATATAAAATAGTACCTAGAGCAAATTGCCATGACTCTGGCAAAACTTTGCAGTCCCTGCAATGTATAAATCATATTTAGTGCTCTAAAGTCCATGGTTTAAGAGCTTCGTTCTCTCGAATCTTTGATTCAAGCAAGTCGATACCAAGTTCGTAAGTTAATAACTTGGATAGAAAACTCTCGTAGCGTGAAATCCACTATTTACAATCTCTTGATTTGAAAATCTTGAAAAATCCACACGCTTGAAATGGTTGATTTACCGTTGTAGCACTGCTAGCTTCAAGCTTCCTATCTTGAGAGCCTTATTTATTCACATTGTTGTTTTCTGCGCAAAAATCTTGATTCATTTGCTGCAGGAAAAACAGGAATATTTGAATTAGCTGCTTCTGAAGATGGGCAAGCGAGGAAGGAAATTTATACACTCGATTCGGAGAAAAGTTATACGGTCGGTGAATTCGAAGGGTAATCAAATTGGCAATTTTCCAGTGCGTCGTTAATTTTTCTCGCAGGCAACTCGGCTGGACGTGCCATTGATTCCCCAAGGGGGAAGGACCGACCTTTCGATGTTTGCTCCTCCGATTTATCAACTCTCCAAACTTATCCATGGGCCGACTTCAAACCTACGTCGTTCCAAACGACCAGACTGCTCCTTCATTCATATCTATATGCATGGCTCTGCATGTTTAGAATTTTGTAAAAAGAAGAAGAATCTATATTATAATTTTAACAAGAGAGCTTTATAATGAATATTGGGTAGGTATTATAACGTTGGATGAAATCCTGTATAGTGCGAGCAAAGTGTTGTGTGAAATTGCACTGATAAGTTTAAACAGTGATTATAATAATAATGATAAGGATTATATTTATCGTGTAACACTTTGGATAATTCTAATCGTTGTAAAACAATTTTACAAATGATTTCAGTCAATTGTGGATAACAATCTTTGTTGGCTGTGTGATCAATAAAGGACACTCCAGATGTTCGATGATCAATTTTATAGTTATACCTGCAGTAGTCGCTGTTTCAACACTGCTACCATAATATAACCTTATCTTGGTTAGCAATAATTCTCTAGCGAAGCGATGCATCAACACATTCACTATACGTCACAGACATTAATCCTACGATCGATTTACATCGAGGTAGATGCGGGTAAATGCATAGCGCAATACTTTAATCACAAGCTCTAACTTGCTCGTTGACCTTTCCTAATCGATGATTGTTTCGTCTCAATAATTGTAATATTATACCATAACTATTACTTTGTTTGCAAGATTATCCCTTTTTACGAAAAATACAACTCGTTCGACTGCAATTTATTAATGAAGAAATATTGTGGAGCTGCAATTATCTTATAAGCTCCATAAGCACGAAGCAGGTGTGTCGATTCGAGTAAGGCCAACTACGTAGTTTTTACACCGAATCCACGATTACTTTCTTATTATGAAAGTAAAGTTGATATATCGAATATGTACAAAGTTTTTGAAAAATGTTCAAATCAAAATGTTGCTCTCCAGAAGAAAATGCACTATATACTCTATATTAAGTTATAAAAGTGTAACAATTCAATGAGAAATACATAGAGAGAATTTTGAAGAAAAGTAGGGCGTGAAAAATTAGGAGAAAAATGTGTTGGTCGTTAAAAATGTTAAATTAGAAGCTGTTTTGAAAGAGCGTACACGATACCATTTGGCGTTGGCAGCAGAACTTTTGGCTTGAATAATGCTCGTACCTCGTTGAAAGCTCGAGACTCTCGCGAGCTTTGGTCTCGATTAGTCCTCGCTTAGAGAATACGACTGGATTATATTCTTTCTTTTTAATGCCGCTTTTACCTCGAGTATGCTGACGACACCATCTGGCGAAATGCAAAACTTGCTACTTTCAAATCGAATTATCTGCAATATTCTTATATATGATATACTCTCTTAATGTTATCTAGTATATAATGATATGTATATATATGTATATAGGCAAAAGTCACTTATAAACTATTTCAATAATTGAGAAAAAAATCAGTTGATTTAAATAAATATCTATGCGAATAGTGTCCAATTACATACGCGTGCTTATAATTAAGAAAAAGCTCGTTTAGCTAAAATAAATAGATTTGAATCAAACGATTTATTCTGACTAAAGCAAAAATAATTATTATCAATTACGATATATAAGAGAAACAACTATCATAATAATTTCCATCTACTTAATTTTAACGAAGTAATTTTGAAGATATTTAAACAAGCTTAAGTTACACAGCAAACGAGATAACGAGACGAGGCAAATGATTAAATTATTTGGAAGTTAGTCCGAGCGCATATTAAATGTACATCCGGATGGTTCCGGACCTATACAGCAGAAGCAATTTCGTGTGTAATATGTATACGTATACCTCTAGACAGCTAAATCACTATGAAAGATTCAAGATTAAGCGACTAACGAGCTGCTTAATCTTAGAAATTTCTTCGGGCATCGTAAACACGAAATTTGCTAGCACAAGGGAACGATCGTTGGATCGGTTCGCATGCACCTACATATATGGACGGTGAAATTGAACGAGCTTTTTTTCAGTCAGGAATGAATGGAAAGAGGACGCTCCAACGACGTCATCGAGTTTCCAATGAGTCATGGCTTCTAAATTGATTCTCTACAATCCCTCTATCCTCGCTCTCTTATATTGAAACCCTCCTCACCGCGGCAAGCTGGAACGTGCTGATTTGATTTACATCAAACTATACCATTATCACCTCCTACACCCCCATCTTGCAAAATACATCCCACAAATATTAACCTGCTTTATCAACAATCCCTGTTTAATTCCTTCGCAACTCGAAACTAATAAATCTCACATATTGCTGGCTTAGTCCTTTATGAGAAACATTCTTTAGTGAAATTCTAGCTACATCGATTTTGAAGAAATATATATATATATATATATTTCTTGAAACCTCTTTGTTTTTAAAGTTTAGCTTTTTCGAGCGTTATTGTGATGCTTGTCGTCTTCTATAGGGGAAAAATGAGTAATTCAGCGGGGGGATTGTTGAAGCAACGACTAATCGGGCCAGACTTGTCCAGAGAGGATTTTGAGCGGTCGACGAGACTCTTCTGGTATTATTCCCTGTATTCTTGAGGTTCTTAAGAGCACAAAAGGAGGAAGTAGGGAACGCGTTGTCACGGCATACATAATCAACAGCAGACCAGACCTTCGTTACATTCAATCCTCCACTGCCAAGTAAAGATACAAAAGTTCCCTCGTATACTTTGCGCAACCCTTCCATTAACCCTCGAGAATTTTCTATCATATCTCAACTTCAGCCAAAACAGTTCGCAAGGTACAATTCTTGCATATGGTATTTCAAATCGAATGTTAGTTTAAATGTAGATAATATAGGTGCAAGTACAGAAAACATTTTATATAAATATCTTTACATCATTGAGTGTAATATGAAAAATTAATTAGTGCAGAAGGAAAGATTTCTTCGAGCAAAGAAAGGAGCAGGATTCATCAATATGAAGCCCGCGAATATTTTGTTAAAAAGATCTGCAGTGGAGCAAAGAGTTCGGAGAAAAAGATGTGGTATTCTTAGGTTATTCCCGGTGCATGCGAGAGAAGAAAGCGATACAAGAGAAGAGTACACGGTACACCACATGCACTATATAGATACTGTATACAATAACCAGCTAACCCCTTTCGTCGTCACGCTGAAAGTTCAACCGGCGAGGCTGGCTGAGCTCAGGGGGAAATTTACGTGCCAGTGATTTCTGTTTACTAAAAAGAGCGAGTAACCTTCGAAAGAAAAAGGAGAGTTTGGAAAAAAATAATACGAGAAAAGAAGAATGGAGAATATACAGGGATCTGTGCACACACACTGATACGTTTTTCACCCTATACCTCGCTAGCACGCCCTCGTTCCAATTGCTCCTTCAACACCACTTTGCTTTCGCAAATTGTGTTCGCCTTTCAATTTCCTTACACTCCCGATAACGCGTAACGCTATCTCGCGTACCTCTTTCATGAATCTACCGACGATGGATAGCCAAACGACAGTTTTTTAAGCCGCAGTTGCGTTTTCCCATCGAGGAAATCGAGCGAGCTTTCGTCACAAGTAGATTCTATTCGGCTGCGAGCAGACGAATGATGCTGCAGGAGAACTTCTCCAGAGTGAAAAGGTACAGGAGAGGCGTAACGGGATGTAAACCTGGATGATTCGCGATGTCAGTAGAATTGAGAACTGTTGCACATGTGTAGCATCAATATTTATCTTAATCTTGGAATTAATTTTTACTAGTGAAACGACCAAGGATTTTTTTAATAATAATAATCCAGGTAATTAGTGTAGCGATCAAGGTGGATTCGTAATAAAAAAAAGTGCTGTTACCCAGTTCTTTGATAACGATCATCGAGGTTTACATTGTTCATCCAAACGCTTTAACAAAGGTTTACGCTTTAGGACTTGGAGGTCAAGGGGTGTTTCTTTAAAGTCGAGCTTTAAGAGCGAAGGTGAAGAAAAGTATGCGAATAGAAAAGGCGTCAAATGTTACAATGAATGTTGAACGTACGCTTATCTTTCGTATTTTACTCACGAAGCATAAAGCCAACGAGTCGAATTGCAAGGATGTAGCGTTGGCCAGGGTTGTGACGAAATAACATCCCTTCCGTTTATCGTTAGCTGATATTAGGGCGAGTGAGGGGTGGAGAGGGTCAGAGGAAGGGAGAGGGAGAGAGAGAGAGAAAGAGAGAGAGAGATGGAGAGCCGAAGGTTCCTGACGTCGCTCCTCCGGCAACACCCACTCTCTACACTGGCGACTGGCCTCGTAACCTCGAGGACTACTTTTTCTCTTTCTCTCCCTCGGCACTGTCAGAACGTGTCACCGATTAGGGCGCAGCACTACTGACTGACTGACAGCTCCGCAAACACTCTAATTCTGCTTAACTCTGCACTAATATACCTCTCAGCTATTCCGCGCCAACTCAGCCAGCCAGTGTCAGTGCCACTGTCACCGTCACAACAAACGGAACGGTCGCACACAACTGACTCTTCAACACTATACAAATCCTTCAATCGTATTCGCTGCCCAATTGAAATCAACGACTGCTCCGCTCCAGTATTATAAACTTACTGGATCGTTCAGCGAAGAAAGCGAGAGTCGCGTCTCGTTCAATCGATATCGACCAATTACAACAGAAGCTCGAGATTTCTTTGCTCTATTTACGCTCGTCTCTATTGTGTCGGTCTGTTACTACTGACCTAAAATATCGACGGAGCGAACGTATAGCTCTCCAGAGCAGCGAGTTCTCTCCCCTCGAGTGAAGAGGCGGAGATTCGTGCCGAATCTGATGCGTACTTATCGACTGGTTCGAACCGTTCGCACTTGTACGCACTGACGCTCGAATATTATTATTACTGATATATGGACGGGACGGGAGATGCCGTGGTTCTAACGGACCACGAATTGTCTATCTATAGAAGTAAGCCCGCGCGCGCGCGAGGTACTGTACGGTTTGATACGGATATAGTTGACTGTCGAGTGGAATTTTTGAGTGATTGAACGTAGCCCACGGCTTACCACGGCTGAGCGCGCTCGCCTCGTCGCGGAGAACCTGACAAAGCCTCTGGGCTCCGGGTTGTGGGAGCCACCGAGCCAGAGCCAGTTCAAACTTCGGTCAACGGGAGCGAGACGGGAACGGGAGCCACTGCCACCGGGAGCTGCGCGCCTATGTGTACTAGTACTATATCCGATCCACCTCGGTTCAACCCCACCAACGGCCAGAACCTAGCCTAGGCTAGAGCATAAAAGCAGCTGCCTGCTTACTCACGATGCCACCACGCGAGAGGGATGCGCGTGGCTCGCATGCGCCCTTCAGCTTTCAGCCCCTTTTACCTCTTTGCCCAGCACTCTGCCTGCATGACTCTGCTGCCCTGCCCCTAGCTTAACCCCACAAAACGCGCAATATTACGCAAGAACTTCGTTCGCTCGTCTCTTTCCAGCTCACTGTCGCCATCTGTCAGCAGTCTTCAGTACTACATGTGTTCTTTCATCTCACAACAGATAATCCCTTATTCCGTTCGATTGGTCCACCCGCAGATCGTAGAAACCTATTTTCGCAGAAAAACGCTAACTTCAGGTCGGGTAAATTGAATCATTTGAACCGCGTTCGGTTTCATGACAGAGGAGGAACTCAAAGGAGTTGTATGTATGTTGCGTCCTCTGAAAAATGGCTGTTCTCATTTTTTTTATCGGAATTTATTGTTTTCCACAAATTGACCCATTTACCGTTTGTAAAAGGTAGAAAGATGTAAGTTAAGGTGACATTATTACTTTAGAATTAACTTATAGAAACAGAGCAGAAGTGGTGAAGCAAAATGTCACCGATACCTATAGTATTAGATTTTCCAGAAATGCAGGAAAAGGCTGTAGAAATAACGCAAGACTAATCAGGATATCCATAGCCAACTAAGATATCTTGCAGATGAGGTAGTCTTGATCGACAGGGAATTCCAAAATATATCTCGACCGCGCTAAACTTTCTGGAAATCATGAAAAGCGTCGATGGATGACTAAAAGTTAGTTACATATTCAATTAGTAAAAAGGACAGTTTTATATAGTCAACTGAGAAAAGAGGAAGCTTGTATCACATGTTAAACTTCCTAGAGATAAAAGAAAACACAGAGAATACCACAGAAACGTAAGTTCATCATGATACGGCTGGTACGGCTGTTTTAACTTGAACAGAATATTTCCTATTTATGAACTTTTCCGTGATATCGTACCCTTTTTCTCGACCTTCGAGAAGTTTATAATGCAAGGTACAGTTTGGCCTACAGTTCCAGTTAGAACTACCCTTCCATCTGAAGGCCATGATTTCGCCATTTAAATACGTACTATCTCCTAATTTAAGTTTTTCGTGCATTTCATATTTTACCGGCAGATTCAATGTGTATTAAGGTAACATTCCGAAGGTCGAGAACTGCCGAGAAGAATCATTTTATTTTTGACCGGTTTCTAACAGAGATGATCCTCTGCCGCTCTTTCATAAAGTTATAGCGATTACAGCTGAACGTCTGAGGAAGTAGTTGAAACATACGATAGTTATATTTTAATATTATAAATATTTGTCTGACCACTGATGATCACAAGCGTAACCTGCCGTCAAAGTTCCCTTTGAAACCAATAAGATGTGTTACGTAGACTGTAGATTTTAAAGTCTGGCCAAGGAATATATAATATTATAGATGGGGGAGTATGTACTTAGTTAGGTACTTAGGTAGGACCAGTAAACTGTCATGGCAGCGTAAAACGACAGAACGATGACGTATAGCTCAATGCTCATTCATGAATCTCATAGAAAATCCAGTATGTGGAGTAAATTCCGATGTAAAAACAGTTGGATTGTATTGTTTTTAATTAATGCATTCGTCATACAAAGTATTTTATGTAAGTCATCGTTTAAATTTATTTACTTTTCTATTCTGAACTTCATAATCATGATACATTTTGTAAGCCGCTATATTCAATTTGCTTTGCGCAGATTATTAACTGCACATGCCCAGCGCCAATCTCAAGGTCTTTTGAAACGAAATCTCTTCTTTTATCTGCTTAATAAAATTGTTAGATTGAGAGGAGATAAACTCTTTGTCGTTACTGAACATGTAATATTATTTATCAAACTATATAATTGCTTAGTGCAATTAGGAATGATATTACATCCAAACAAAAATACATTGATTAAAATATTCCTTGATATTACTAAACTTTTTATAATTATTATTAATTATTTCAGATTATAAGGAAATATGTAAATGGGATGAGATTAAACAGGAAATTGATATTATTATGGGAAATGAACGCATAACTCATACATTAGCCCACAGTGTACTAAAACGTTTGCATAGAATAATTACCGGAGTGGATAAAGATAAATTAAATCTTGATGAAAATAGTGGTGTAATTTATGCTATAACACCAACATTTGTAAGACCAGTTCAAAAAGCAGAATTAACAAGGTTGTCACAAACTTTTATGCATATTCCTAATTTTCATTGGATTGTGGTAGAAGATGCGCCATTGGAGACACCATTAGTAACTAAACTTTTAGCTGATAGTGATTTGACATATACACAGCTTGCTGCACAAACTCCTAAAAATTATAAATTGGGAAGAACAGATCCAAATTGGAAGAAACCTCGAGGGGTGGAACAAAGAAATGCTGCTCTAAGGTGGATTCGAGATAATTTAAAAACAAGTGACAAAGGAGTTGTATTTTTTGCTGATGATGATAATACCTATTCCATTAAATTGTTTAATGAGGTATTACTACTAACGAATTGCATATTTGACAACACAAGCAATTAATTTATTTTTCACTGTTTTAGATGCTAAAAGTTAAAAAAGTTGGAGTATGGCCGGTTGGTCTAGTTGGAGGCCTTATGGTAGAAAAACCCATCTGCGACAATGCTACTAATAAAGTTTTGGGTTTTAACTCAGTTTGGAAGCCGGACAGACCATTTCCTGTTGATATGGCAGGATTTGCAATTGGTTTAAATTTATTGCTAGAAAATAGAGATGCTTGGTTTTCATATGAAGTACAAGGGGGATACCAAGAGAGTGCTATTTTGCAACAATTAATCACCAAAGATCAACTGGAGCCATTAGCAGACTGCTGTACAAAAGTATTTCTCTTTACTATACATGTGAAATTCAATATGAAATAAACAAATATCTTCATTATTTATTTGATGTATAATATTTACAGGTTTATGTTTGGCACACAAGAACAGAACCGCCATTATTAAATGCTGAACAAATGTTGATAAAAAAAGGCAAACGCTCCAATGCTGGTATTGAAGTTTAGAAAAGTCTTCTATTTGTAGCAATAATCATTTTAATGAACATTGTACATTCTTCAAATACTTGTAAAAAAGTGTTTTTAAGAAATAATAACAGTGTAAAGGGAAAAAAAGGAATATGATGTTAGATTTTGAAAATGTCTTACTCTTTATTTGAGTATGTTTTTTTTGTTGTGTACAGAAAAAGCATACATAAAAAATATGCCTTACATCTATGAAATTTAATGTCTGTAATATATCTTAAAATTGTAAGATGCGCAATAATACTTTGTCTTGGGAAGCTACTTGGGTTATTGAATTTGGCAACAGATATAAAATAGCTAGATAAATATGTCATTTTGGTTCGATAAGTTTTTAAAGAACTTAATTTTTTAAAGAATTGGTGATTTCATGCCAATTCATTTTCATACAAAGGAATATACTTCTTTCCTTTAAATAACATACTTGTAGACTTATGAGCTAATAAGTACTATAATATATTTGGCAAAACTTTCTGTCTTCACATTACGTAAAAAAGCTACCTGAGTGGAATGAATGTTCGCAAAGTTGGGACATCAAAACTGTAAAGTCATTTACAAGGATAACTGCTCATCTTTTAAGTATATTTTTAAGTAATCTCTATGGCGAACATGCTTTCCACACTTGTACAGAACACTTTAATCCTAAAGAGACTGACCTAACTTACTTTGAATTGCCCTAAAACTTATGGAAAACGTTTATAAGCATTTACAAAAACTTATCACATTTTAATCGCGTTCTTGCAAAAAGCCTTATGCATTACATTAAAAGTGGTAATTATAACACTATCAAACTTTATATATATTTATATATATAATATTTATATATGGCAGCTCCTGACTTTGTCACATTAGAGTATGAATTTCTGCTGGCAAGTATGCTTGTTATGTTTTGTTCTTATTGAGTTTATGGAAATTAATTTTTTTTTTAAGTTTAGTTTTTAATTACGCTATACATATGTTCAGAGAGACTTTTTGCGCCACAATGAGATCAAAACTATTAAAATGTTAAAACATACTAGTTACAATATCAATAATTATTTCAAAACTAAAAAAAAAGCTCACCCTGATACAATTAAATTCTCATACTCAAAACATGTTGAAAATGTGATCATTTATCACTAGTATTATACTACAGTAAATAGTAAACATATCACAAAAATATTAAAATAAAAATCAAGGAAAATAATTGCGTCAGTTTTTAACGATTGATAAAATTACAAGTTTTTAAAAAGTACAAATTCACGCCTGTTAAATTCGCTTTATAGTCTTTCTGAGTCCGTTTTAATGTTATTGAAAGGTACTTATTATAATTACGTCATGTTCAATATGAATCACATTTGATAGTCGAACGTTCTTATGATTCGTATGATTCGACCTAATTATATGTATATGATAGAAAAAAAATGAAAAAAAAAATCGGTGAAATCAGTCTTCCAACAAATGCAATTATGAAATTCTTGAAATTTGGGTCAGCCAAATTGTGTAAAGTCAAGTCGATGAAACTATCGATAGATTTATAACGACGCTTTTCATTAAAGTAAGATTAGTTGGGCTACGAACAGTATGCAATAAATCTAAGAAAATATATACAGAGTAAAACGAGAATATGCGAGTAGCGGCAGAGAATATCTGTTTTTGCATCGCAATTCAAGTTTCTTTTTTGTTGGGCTTGTAATTATCAATAAAACGTAGATAATTATTCTCAGAATAATAATATGCTTTTACGGCGGTTGACACAAAATGAAACATAGATCTTCTACTTTCGTGCTTTACACGAAAAAATACCATCCAGCGTACTAGACTGACAACCTAAAGGGTTTCTCGAAGCTTTCTTCAATAATTATCATTACATTTCTAGCGACCTCAGAATAAATTTTGTACATTTTTCCATTTCTCTTTTTAAAGCATTCTATCTACTTTTCTTTTACTCTTACTATCTTTTACATTACACTCATTTGAATTTTGTCATTTAAATACTTTGTTCTTTTCTTCTCTTACATTCTTTGGCAACTACAAAATTGAGGGAGAGGAATTTTAAGCTTCTTTTACAGTTATTGCAGCACAATTAATTCTATTTTACACACATTTCTCAATCTCTGATTTGACATTCCATTCCGACGCCTATGATAAATTCTTGTAAGGCTTTTACCAGTATGACTTCAGTAGATGTTAAACTATGATTCGTTTGCAAGACTCCTGTATTCATCAGTCACTCTTGTAGGAACCACGAGCCAAGTATAAAATGCAAGAATTTGTTACAGTTACAGGTACTATAATATGATACGTGTAGCTCTTAATACACGTAATACGATATATGCACTTATGAATTACGCGTACTTAATGCATGTAATATGATACATGTAATGTCACAATTATGGACAACTCAATTTTATGCCTCTCTATAACATGGAAATGGCAAAAATGGCAATCATTCGTTGCCTTTTTTTTTTATTCAGATGACGTTAATCATTTGCGCAAAATATATTTGTCGGTGTAATTATGTTCAAAGTAATTAAAAATAGTTTATTCAAGCGTGTAATAATTACACGCTTTTAAGATTAATTTCATAAAATTGGATTGATAATATAGTAATGAGAGAGGGAGAGGAGAGAGGTGAGGTGTTGATGTTGCGCACCTTTACTAAACATTTATGTAAATTTACAGAGAACGAGTGTTGAAAGTACACTGCTTACTCATAAAAATATTACAAATGTACCGGATTGAGAACTTCTTGCATTTTAATGATGGAGGTCCCCTGCAAGAAATGGCGAATTTTTTTCGAACGTTTTCGAGAACACTTTTACGAAACTATGTTTCTTGGGTTTACAATCTAGTACGCCGGCAGTATATCTAAACGGCCGAATCCTTGCCAACAAAACCAGTCTTGGAGATGGAGCGTTTTCCATTGAATGTCACAGACGTTTCCCGTCGTAATCCCGAATCGATGATTGGAGTGATTTTCTTTTCCTCCTTCAAAGGTTCCTTCTCGTCTCTGAAAAAATTAATATTGTCCTTGTTAAATCATTGAATCTCTTACTGTCAACGAAGAGAATCTTAAATCTTTAACTAAGGCGCGGGTGCAACATTTAATATTTATATTTATCGCATGCTAATTTCACTTGTTGATTATACATGATATACATTTCAGTAGAAGGAAAATCAAATATGCTATTATCGAGTAGTTATTGCTTGTTGTTAGTCTTATCAATCCGACCATATATAACCTTTTTTTTTTTTTTAGGAAATAAACATTTTGCGGTTCTTCCTCTCCAAACAGATACTATATTTTCTTAATATATAAAGAAAATGATATAATTGCTTCTCTTTCTAAAACAAAACAAAAATATGAAAATAATACTTCTAGACTCAAAAACTTTTTTCTTTGACAAACATTATAATTAAATCTCTGGTATTAAAAATACGAATCAAGTGTCTTCATGCAACATGGCCAAAGCTCTAGCACTTGGATGTTTCATTGTGTACTAATTCAGTAAAAAATAAAAAAATGGGAATGCAATAGGGTAGACGGCTAAAATAAAGCAATGATTAAATATAATTAACACATCTCGTGCTGTAGCTTTTTAATATTGAATACGTCAATACAATTTAATCAATCGATTAATTGCCCTTTTTCTCTCATTAATCCTGCAATCCAATGCTAAAATGGTTGAGTAAATTAATGGAGTGATTAAATTGCAAAGATATATTTTCGGATACTTAACAGATACTACGTAGACATAACAATCAATATAATGCAAAACTAATGGTTATACGAAAGACAAAAAATAAAACTTCATGCTATAAAAAAAGTCGTATCTTATCTGTTAAAAAGGGACACATGCGTCTTACTAAAAAATCACATATGTATCATTCTCTCTTACATGGCAGTGTGTTTGACCAATCTAATGGTATTTTTTCCACTACCCGAGTCTTGGATGGCCGTGACCCCGGCGACATTGGCCATTTTTTGGTCGCAATATGGCAATGGAAACTGCCAACCGTAAAGACTATCCGGTAAAGAAAAAAAAAAGAAAATACGAGACGGTCAAAAACTGATGATTACGAGTTTTCATTTGACGATATTACGATAAATATTACTCTTTTAATTAAATGCTTCAACAATTTCTTCAACTTTTTTTGAAAGATTAAATCCGACTGTAAAAAACTGCATCTTTGAATGTGAATAAAAAATTCATAGACAAAGAAAATGTAAATTCATTACTATATGTATAATTGTGTGTTGGATATGATAAAAGTGATTCGTACTACAAGTTTGGAATATGATGAAGGATACAATTTCTGGAAGTTTAATTTGTGCTTTCTTAAACGAATTCGAACGTTGGGATAGGAAACGATGCGAAATTTTGTTGATATCATATATATATATATAGATATATAATTAGCGCCAAACTTGCCAAAGCACAATGTGGAATATGTATAATATATGTACGCTATAATGAAGTAAATCATCTAAATATTGAAATGCTATTTCGTGGACATTTAATATCGTCAAATCCAAGAGACAAAATGTTGCTAACCTTCCCAGCTTGGCATCTTCCTCGTCCATTGGTTTTCTCCGCGATCTTTCACAAACGTAGAAGATGATTCCTGAAATTAAGCAATACATCATTCGTATAAGAAATATTAAATTGTTAACTCTCTCTCTCTCTCTCTCTTTCTCTCTCCCTCTATTGAAGAAACTACACTTAAACCTTTAATTATATTACAATTTAGAGTACATTTGTGGTATTCATAATTTACTATGTATACATAACGCGATTTATGTTATTATTTTTTGTACCATTTTAACTATTGTGCGTACAATAAGATTAACAAAAGTAAGTAGACTTACCAGTTTTATTGGCGCAACAGCAAACTACGTCAATGATGACGATTATTATTAAGAGTATTGCAATGACAATACCGATAATAGCTGCGCTGGAAATCAATGGTGCCTGATGATGAACTACGGTGGTGTCCAGACCTTGAAAGAGAATAATGAAATCTTATTAGAGAAGTGTATATACACCTGAAAATATCATCATAATTCCATTAGTGCAAAAGCAACAACTGAACGATGTTTGGTGATCATTGTAGTAGTCCTCTTCAAACATTACTCTTTCAGCAACAATAATATTAACGTAGCATGTATATAATAAAATATGTTTCATCATCAAAAACGTACTGGTACTATGGCTTATTATAGGAATAAATAGAGGCATATGTTAGCAAAATTAATTGAAAAGGAGAGATGAGCGAGAAAAATTTCATTATAATCACCAAACACGTTGCATAAAGAATTGTTATACTATAAGATCCTGAAAAGAAAAACGTTCAGCAGGATAGATATCGGAAATGTGCTAAAAATCCGTCTTTATCGAAGCATTGTATGAAAAACCAAAGCAAATATATTTTTAAAGGGTTAAATAAACATTTAATTACCAATAAGTAAATAATGAAAAGTTGGATAATTAATGTAATAGAAAGATAGCGTAATAAATAGAAAGAAGCAAGTAGTTTTTAGTGCTCACTGAGGGAAACTACAGAAGAATCTATAATCTTTTTATAAGAAAGCAATAAGTTTTCATTCATCTTCTACTAATGCTAAGAAAATCTATCGAATGCTCGAAACTTCAATTATAGATTCAGTGACTTTTCTTTCAGTGATAGTTTTGCCTAAAAGCCAAAGGAAGGGGAATAGCTCAATAACTATGTCTCACTCCTAATGTTAGTGCTACAATATAGTTTTGGTACTACCTCCACAAAAAGCGTAATTGTTAATGTGCCTCTTAACTGTGTTTGTTCATAGCAAAGTTCACTACTATATATATTTATATATATGTGTATATTTAACAATGTAGTTCATCGTATTAATTATATTTACCATTTTTGGCTCGCGTGTGTTCCCGTTGAATTTTATGATAGTAATAGGCAATAAAAACGTGTAAAAAAAAGTACACGCACGAAAAAGAAACCATCTCAGATTGTTACATTTGAATCAATATCTAACAAAAATTAACGATTCCAAATAGTATTACTTGTAATGCTACATATTCTGCTTACAGATCTAATTAATAAATCAATAAATGATTTCTATAAATTAATAATTTGACGAATAGTAATGTTTTATGCTTTTAATAGCCAAAATCAAATATTTTTATTCTTTTATATTTTTCATATATAGGAGCGATTTTCGAACAATTATAAATATTAAAGATTACAACTATGGAACCAAATTAATCGTATGCAATCTCTCAGCAAGCATTGTAAAATGGACAATCTGAAAATGGCTCCCTTAGTGGCGCATATTCCTTGAGTTTTCCTTGGACACTCACATGTATTTCGTTCGTTGCGTAGTATATTTACAATATGTTTTTATCCTCTCGTTATTAACAGACGTTTTTTTTTTCTTCAATACATATCCTTACACGTTCATTATACGTTCAATACTCAATAATCTATATTTATATTATTATAATATATGTATATATTATTTGAAGTATACTAATTATATATACGTTTGTACATACACGTTTATCTATTTATCGGTGTATAAGAAAATGCCGTATTACTGTACGTTTCGTGTAATTAGCAATCGAAGGTTGAACGTGGGAGAAGGGTGTCTTTGGAATTTTTCCTCTATCAACTTCTCAAAGAGCTCTATCTATCTAATTTCGAGAAATTCAAATATCCAATGGGTTGAGATTCACTGATAAGAGATTTTTGTTTACGTTACATAAAATTATCCTCCTTATGTACATATATAGTATACTATATAAGTAGTTCGGAGACTGAAAGTAAAAATATTTGAAAGGAAAAAGAATGATCGGCCGTTAAGAGATTGAATTAGAGCGTTGCGGATACCAATTCGGTTTTGTAGAAAATAACGTCCGTTCTTTGCAGCTGTGAATTTAGCGATTCTATTATTGTCCGTTGAAATCGTTGGTTAAGCCATATGTGCCGCTGCGCTACCTTTTCGAAAACAGATCGGAGTATTCGTGCATACATGCATGCATGTATACGCACATACGTAGCAGGCCACGGTTACATACATTCGACATATGCAAATATCGCGCGAGGCGCTCCGCTATTTCTTTTCGTTTCAAGCGCGATTTATCCTCTTCGCCGACCTACGGTCAACTATTTATAACGACTGGCTGCTGTTCCGGTTTGCACGAGTGTTCTGCGAAAGAGCTCGCGCGTATTTCTCTACGACCTCTTCCCCCCTCTCGCCCTCGTCCGTTCTCTCAGAGTCACCAATTGCCAAAGTGCCGCGTGCGCAAACAGCTCTCGGAACCCTGCATTTTTACCGGGAAACCCTCTTTTCGCACTTTCATAAAGATAACCACCGAAGAGAGTCTACATGAAACTATCGTCGAGAATATTAAATCACTTTTTTCCTTTACTCCGAGGATACACGCAGGTCAAGCATGTAACACTCGCTTTGCGAAAATTACAATAATTTAGCGAAACGCGAATAGTATAATAAGATGCACGTATGGTATATAGGTGAACGCGCGATGTGGAACGATCGAGCGGATTTTAAGAGTCGACTGTGTGAGTTTTTATTTTGCGAGATACCGACGCGAGAGATTCTTGTAATTGATTGTAAAAGAGAGTGAAAGAAATACGCGCGTGCAGTGATTTCGAAAAATTCGCGAGCATGCGGAGAAAAGAGCGTTTTTCTATCTCAACGGCCATTCTTTTTCTACGTCACTCGAATTTTTCCACTGTTTTATTGTCACCGAACGTGCGACGGAAAGCCCTTTGGTCGCGGGAACTTCCGTCGCTGCAAGAATTTGCCGGAAAATCCCGCTATCTGGGAGTCTCCTCGTTGTCTGGGCCAGCGACTGCGATGCTGCCATATTTTAGACTAAATTTGCCATTCCTATGCGCAGCTCTAAATTACAATTGTCGCTGACATTTTCTATCCCTTCTTACTATAATGTAATTATTATCATTCTCGACATTCCTAACTGTCATGACGTACGTCTGCCACACATTTCGATATTTTCATCATTCAAAACATTTACGTCGTTCCTGACACATTTGCTATCTACATGTTTACCTATACTCGTGAAACTTGTGATATTTACATACACTAACTTGCTAGAACATACACCCTAATGGAAAACGCATGACAATATCATCTATACCCACGATGTTGAATTTATCATTTTTTTTTGTTTCAGTATTTTTTGCTTTTTTGGAAGCTCTTCGCGACTCTTCCCCCTTTTAACCTAATTACTTTTCGCAATTATTTTCCTGATCCCACCATTTATCACTCCTTACATATACCTGGCCAATTTGGATAATATTTTTTCGTACATTGATCGATTAATATCATTTGTAGCAAGATCATCGCGTTAATGAAATATAATTGTACGTAAAGAGACTAGCTAAATATTATCGATGTGAAATGCCGCTTGAGAAAAATTCTGCTTCTTGAATTTTTGTCCACTTGTGACGAAAGATTGTGTATTTAACTGTTGATAATCAAATACCTCGCTAAAATCGTTGTTTCCCCTTTTAAAATGGAATGAAATTGCTAAAGAAATGCGAGCCATTAGCATTGATAAAAAATATATGTTTATCTGTTAAAGCGCATGCCATGCTATTCGATAAAAAAAATTTAGAACCCAGGCACGATAATAAGATCATACAATTTTCGAAAGACCTAGCTTGCAACGCCTTTTTCATTCCGACTGAGTCTAAATTAATCTCTAGGGAATAAAATAAAACGTTGGATTCGATAATGCTAGATTTCCGTAATTAACTCGTGCATCTAATGCTAATCGAATAAAACGTATGAAAATAGTCGTAGTTCGAGTTATTGATAAAAGATGTTAATAATAATACTAAAAGTATGTAATAATGATAGCTATTAGAATAATTATGAACTAATAATAATGATGAGATGATAATCGTAATCATAATCATAATAATAATAATAGTAAACATAAAAATAAAATAGTAATAATATTAAGAATAATAATAATAATAATAATAATAGTACATAATGATAAGAGCTTTAAATGTTATAATTTTAACACACATATCATGCGCACTAAACATTTATCTCCAAAACTAATCAAGCAGAGCTAATGACTGAATGAGTTCCCAAAAAAGAAGAGAAAAAAACATTGTATATGCGCTTACTCGAAATTAAAAGTAACTAATTAAAAGCTTAATTTACGTCTATTCTAGATATGTTTGATTTGCGAAATAAAACCTCACATTGCCCTTTGCAAATCAGCAAGTTATAAAAACGGATTTTTTGCCAAAATGTTTGCAACTAAAAATGGTTCTGTATATGGAGGTACGAAAAATATATTTGCTAATCAAGTACATTGTGTCTAATGGAAATATTGTGTAATATTCTCTCCCTATCTTAATAAAGTTTAACTACTGAGAAGAGGCCCGGTATCTCCCACCCCTCCCCCAAAAGAAAAAAAGTACCTAGCTCTAAATCTCTTATTGACTTTAGGCAGAAAAAGAAAATAATAATAATACCGTTCGCACTTCCATTAAGATATAATTGAGTTATAAATAATTAACATCACTTATTAACATGGAGAAAATAGCTGAATACAAACTGCAGTTTCATTTTTCCCCTTCCTCAATTAGCTTTGAGCGTCAAGCATTGAATCGGCAATATAAGGCAGTAAATCTTCTATAAAACCTATTATATGCACCGAATATCAAATATTTAATGTTTTCAATTTTCTCCAATCTCTCAAATATTCATATAAATTCCCTATTCTTAACACATCTATATAAATATATGAAGTTCGTTGATATTTTAAGCCGTAACATATGCTATTTCGGATAATTAATCAGTCCCTTAATTAAATTGACTCTTTAAAAAGAAAACATATATCTGAACAATTTTTGTTTCGTTTACTCTCTTCCATCACTTTTTCTTTAACAATAAGATTTAATATTAAGATTTGCATCGTTACAGAACATTGTTGCAAAAGTTACCGAAGCATAGCCTTAGCGAATACAAAACGTACCAGTACGTTTAGTGTGAACATTTTTAACACACCGTTCTTTTTATTTCAGATTCCATTATTACCATTTGTCCAGCCTTATAAATGGTAAAAATTGATCATTTCTATGGAATGTTACCGGGTAAATGTAAAAGTACTTTTTATACTCGATGAACAACACTTCTTACCTAGCCTACAATTACTCTTTTGGCCCTAATCTCAGGCTAATCTTTGGAAAAGTACATACAAAAGTGAGCAGTTTCTTAGAATGTACATAACAAGCCTACTCTAATTGTTGTTTTGTAAAATTGCTCAAGTTGCGGATGCTAGTTGTCGAGTGTCATTCATCTTATTGTTTATTGTACTCGGCAGAAGTTTGAACTTCCGGAACGTACGCGAGAAAGGATTGCAAAATGCAAACACATTTTAAATAGCTAAAGATAGTATCATTATTGCAGTGGCAACAGCTGTCACGGAGAGCTTGGAGGAATCCGCAGCAGAAATAATTGCGTAGTCCACAATGTCGCCAGAGGTTTCTGAATGGTAAAAAGTTACTAGCTTAGAGAATTTTTACTTATTTAATCATATTTAAATCACAGATTATACTCGACGCTAATTTATGCTTCAAAAATTGTTATGAGCACAAAAACAATAATAAAACCAGATATCAGATTCAAAATGAAAGTTCGCAAAGACTGTAATTGAATGAAACCAAAAATCCATAGAATTCTTAACGCGTGGCACTAAAAATTTTGATAAAAATAAAGAAACAATTGATTTGTCTTTGAGAATAATTGAATAAATAATTTTGACGACCAGTCGTTTAGTAAATAATAACAAAAGGCAGAGTACAATTAAGAGAACTAATAATAAATGAATTGTAATTACACTACAATATTTTATAGAGAAAGTTTAAAAGTTTCGAGAACATTTACAGCATTGTATATTCGTCAAAACCCGTGCACATGTCATATCACTAAAATTATTTGTAGGAAGTTCTACCGGACATTAACATACTGTTTGAAAGAGGAGTAGTACATGATAAAGAATTACTACTTACCTCTGGCAGTTTTGAAACGAATTACTCCTGGTTTACTGTATCCCATAATGTTGTGCGCTCTCACTTCTGCAACGTAAAACGTGTCGGAGTAGAGGTGCTTGAGGAAGTACCGCGATCTTTCATGGGTCCTGGATTCTTCCGTCAAGCACGTATTTTCCAAGGTTTTAAAGTCACCTGATACGCGTTTTAACTGACAATATCTGATTTGATAAAGATCAATTGGTTCGCCATTATTAGCTGGCGTGATCCATGCCAATTCGTATTGATTGTTGAATGGCGAGATTTCGTAATCTTGTCCAGACTTGACTATCATCTTTGGTTCGTTGGGGAAAGTCTTTCCAGGTGTAGTTTCATGAATATATTCACCCCAGTTTCCTAGCCCAACGTCGTTACTCACTGCAAATCGGAAGTCGTAAACAGTCTGAGGTTCCAAATTTTCAATGACGTACACAGAGTCTGAAAAGTATACAAATTAGATTATTCCAAAACTGCCAATACATTTTAAACACTCTTATGGAAAAAAATTAACTATTTAACACTAATCGCGTGATCGATTAACTAAAAATTATTACAATTAATTAACTATCTCGACTAGCAGGAAAACCGCACCAAGTAAAATTGGTGTTGCGATGCATTAAATCATAAAATTACAAATGTACGGTAGAACGGTGAATGTCAAATGCACTTACTTAAAGACCACGTCTTGTTTCTGGCAGCAGTCCAAATTTGACCGTCCCTTTTATACTGACACGAGATAGTCCTTAAAGGAAGATCTGGATGCGTGGGTGGCGGCACAAGGTCAAATTTAATGGTAGTAGCCGTGAACTCTGCCACTTTAGCCTGAATAATACCGCCGGGTCTTTGAGCCTCTTGCAGCTCGATAATGTGTTCGGTTGTGCCGTGCGTGTTACGAGCGATGCACTTGTAATTGGTGTAGTACCTCATATCCAGTGGTATCACATTTAAAGTGGACGTTGGACCATCACCGTACTTTCTGACATTTGGATCAGTCTCTATCCTATCGTTTCCTCCAACGGTCCAGGTTATCGTGGCGTTGGGGATACTCTCAGCGATGCAAGTGAGATTGACCGGTCTGCGTTCCCATGACCAAATAGTCCTATTTGGCATGGCACTGAAGGACGGAGGGAATTCGACGGCCAAGTGACCATTCTTGAAGGAGACCCCTCCACTGTTTTGCGCCATACATTCGTAAAGGCCATCGTTCCATCTTGTAGAGTTGCGAATGGTCAAAATCCCAGTGGTCACGCTGGTGTTCGGGTCAGGATCATTCGTTACTATGATCCTGTCGTCTTTAAGTTGGTCACCTTCTTTGTAGGCTGCGTCAGCCGTGTGCTTCTTAAAGATGATTTTTGGCACTGGTCTACCGTACGCTTTGCATTCCAGGTTTACATCTTTCCCTTGGACCACGGTCTTATTAATGAATTCCATTATTTTAGGTTTCACGATCACGTCTATCTGGATGTCCGTTCTAGCGACACCAGCTGCATTCGACGCTATGCACCGGTACTCTCCAGCGTCTTCGCGGTTCACATTGGTTATCGTTAAAATTCCTGTATCGGCGTCCACACCGAAACGGTCGGCATCGGACAGGTTCTGCTGGGTGATGGACTTTACCCAGGAATATTTCGGCGGTGGTTTGCCTTTGGCGCGACATGGGATGCTCACAGTTTCACCCTCGATTATGTCTTTCGGTGAGACCAGCCCCTCGATCTCTGGTCTCGTGTGAACCTGCAAGCGAGAAAAACTATTATCTTGCGATGGTGTTTCAACGCGCTCGAAATAAAAGCACTCGTATAGCTTTTGCCAAGGGTCGATTTATAAAAGCCTGTGGTAAATCCAACCGCGAGTTATCAGGCTTTCGTTCGCTTTGATAAGACGAATAGGTCGAGTTGCATATACGCGTGAGAATCGTTTGCAGGCAAAAGGCCACTTAATTCTCTTGAATTATACATGAAGTTTCATAAATTTGATAAGAGAGGGTTCTTTGAACTCACCTCGACACGAATGGGTCTTTCCTTGAGTTCACCAGTGGCCACAACGGTAGCTCGACATTGGTAGATACCATCGTCGGACTCCTGGACATTTTTAATTTTCAAAGCGTGTGTCTCGATGACGTAATGCTCATTGGTCCTGATTAGTTCTCCATTGTACAGCCAATCGACGGACGGTGATGGTCTGGCGCGAACTTTGCAATTCACGGAGAAATCATCGCCAAGGATCGGATATTGGTTGGTCGGTGCATCGTCGAAAGTAATTTGAACTATACATTGGAAAAGCATTTAAACAAATTATTTATTTGCGACAATTCAAAGATAGCTTATCATCTATAGTTTAATGTACTGTGGTTGTCGACGTACTTACCTATGGTTTCTATCATTACAGTCTTATTTAAAGAATACGTGTTGGCGTATGTACCCTTGCAAGTATATTTGCCAGCTTGCTCCTCTTGAAGAGAGTTAAAAAAGAGAAGCAAACTACTGCTATCATGGTGGTACTCCGTGTACATCGCTGGTTTCGTTTGTCCCTGAATATTGCTGTAGAAATAAGAGAATGCATTTAGTGCGATTTATCATTTTTTCCCTTATTTATTTCCAAACTCTAAAAAAGCTTTTTAGACTCTAATACACATTCAGGTAATCGACGCAAGGCGATATTTCATTGAATTAAGGTAGCATAGACGAAAGGGTGATATTATATTTAAGTGACAAATGTTGAGAAATTTCTATTTGGTGAACTAATGCTCTGAGTGTTGAATGAATGCTTTGACAATGTTCTTTTAATGGTCATGAATGAGTAAATAATTTTCACAAATTTTTCTGCATTAATTGCATCTTGTAGTGCGTGATAAAATATATATGAGACGCAAATTATACACACATTGAATTGTTTGATAATGTGCTGGTGATAGTTTGTGACGGGGCTGAATGATTAATGAAGTACCCTTGGTAATGTGTCTATATATTGATTGATTATTTTGTATAAATTTGTATTATTTCGTTAATGCTCTTTCAGATTTTACACGTCTTTTTTTACAAGTTTGTAAGAATCGAATAAAACAATAATATATTATCTGCCAAGTGTACTTTCGCGTGAATTGGCACGGTGAATGACGTGCTTTGCACTTTAAAATATTATTTATGCTATAATAAATAGAAATGACAAGTATCAAGATGCTGGGAATCATATTAAAACGGTTATCACACCAAAATCAGATTTCAAATCTATTGATATAAAAGCAAGCAAAGAATAAATAATTGTTCATGGAAAAACTGAATAAAATAAAGTGAAGGAAAAAATTCAATTCTTCGATTCAGCAGATGTTATTTATTAAACTCGTATTATAATACAATTTATCGACCCAGCTCTTTAATTAATTTCGATGGCAGTCGAATACAGTAGGAAGTATTGAATTTGTAGCGATAGAGTTCGGAAAACCAATAATTTAATGTATTTACTAATGGAACAGTTAAATAATGGATTTAGTATTTACCTTATCTAACGAGTATTAATCTCATATAACTCTATCTGAATCGTCGGCTCGCTTGTTTGCTCGATTACGCGGGCCCTGAGCGATTTACATAATTATGTACATTCATTGCCAAGAGTCACGCGCCAAATTTTACATCGGATCTTCCCCAACGTTATGGCAAAGAGTTTATTGCACCCTGACACGTTTGTTCTATCCATCTGATATCCGGTCATTAACGCGCTCTCACAACCACCAAACTTACAAGCATATACAATTTTATCCCATTGATTACCAACCAATATCAGCCTTGTCATTAAAGAATGCAATTGACTGCTTTCATTAAATTTGCTGGCCTAAAATCTAATTTTAACTATAGGTTGTTGCTATGCACATTTTGAAAAGAAAAATAAAACTAAATAAATTATTTACTCATCAATGAATAGGTTGAAAGACCAAACAAAAGAAATGAAACCTTTCCATTGTTAATAAATTATTGAAATTATAGTAAACACGAGGAAAGGAATAATCACACTACGAGTTTTTCAGTCTTTATAAATTTGTATGTATACTCGCCTTTCAATGGGTAAGACGACTAGTCTGTGTGCGGAACAATTGAAAAAAGTTGTTTAAATTAGTGCCTTGTGTATTGTGTATAATTATAGTCTTAATTGTCGAGAAAATATTATTAGTTTCGTTTCTGTCAATTTACGTTTACAAATTATATTCAATTGAATTGTACAGTACTATACAGAAAGAATATTCCTCAATTTTACTAATATCATTCAGAGAGTATAATCAAATTTATGAGATTGGTCAACAGGGCCTTTGTTTCATTTACAATTCTATTTAATTGGTGATTAAATTGTTAAGGAAACGAAATGCAATTGCGTAGCACCAGATTTATCGATGCAACGAAAATTTTCTCTGATTTTCAATTAAATCTGAAAGACTTATTTTTAACGAAAAAAAAAAGAAAAAAATTGTAATTGCTATTGGTATGACTTTATTGAAATTCTCATCTGTATATCTAGATTTAGCTGATACTATTATCTTCGTTCAACGAATGTACTTTTCAATAAATATTGTTAATAATCCATAGCTTTAATATTGAAGAATATTATTTGCTAAAGAGTGCTTTAATGGATAAATTACAAAATAGTATATCGACTCACTTCAGGGATTCGATTGGTCGGCCTTGAGGGTCCAGCCACTGCATATCCGTGACGAGTTTGACATTTTCCACAATTGGTTTACAAGTAAAAATATTACTCGATCCAATGGGTTTCGTTTGGACATCTCCATTTGGTAAGATTTCTAATGTTGCTTCGTTTGCCAGCACTGTAACAATAAATAAGAAACTCATGAGTATTCGTGAAAAAAATTCAGTAAATAAATGATAATTTAACAAAAAATAAGAAAAGAAACAAAATTTGACAACGATCGCTGGCTATAAAAATAAAAAGAAGTAACAATAATTTTGACGAGCAATTGATTGGTCGGTTAGACGGCTGTTATGAGAATCAATATATCAAATGCTTTCGGTGTGCAAAAATTGATTAGTCGAGAAATTGCTTTTCACCGGAGTGTAGCTAATACGTGTCGTATATGTGTAAGCCGCGAGACGTGACTCGAGAGGGAGGGACAGCTTACCGGGGGTTGCGGGGGATGATGGAGTTGAGGTTAACGGGGTTGGGAGCACGTAGACGCATAGCATGGAGATGCAGATCGAAGTCTCGGCGGTCATCTTGGCATCGTCGCGGTTTCCATACTAGAAGCTATCCGATTCACCCACCACCACTACCATGCACCCATTTCAATATACTCACTTTTCACCAGTATTGCCTTCTACGTTTACTACCCTCTGCTTTCCTAAAGCTAAACTTTTCACCCCATGCTTCCTAAAAACTTTCTTACAAAAATTATACCCATCAAAACCTACAACAATCATCTAATTTCCATCTCATTGAACTACAAAATTTCTACGTTAAAAATCAGTCACAATAATCAAAAGCCTCCCGCTAAAAAAAACAGCGATTATCCAATTGAGAAAAAATTTATTATTTTGCAAAAAATAAATAAAAATATAAATGAAGTATTCGTGACTTTACTGCAAATTGGTGCAATTAAAATTGAAATCAGGCTGCGGTTGCGAAAGGAAATCTCGTGACGTTGTACTTCTGAATTATTATTATTTGGAATTTTGGATGACGTTGAACTATATCGCGAAGTTGCCTTATCGTAGCCATTGCATGGACTAACAGCGCAATGGAATTTGGTATGCGTGTATGACACGCTGCACTGGGCGCTTCTCCTCCTCCACCGCAGGCGATTCCAGCACAACAGGAAGTGGGAATTGAGCTAATTAATTGCGCCAAGCGAAAGTGCGGAATTGCCCTAACTAGGAAACACTACTGATCCACCTCGCTGACGTACGTACATACGATGTAACTTATTGCCGTCGACGCTCGTGTTAGCAGAAAAACAGGCTTTACCCTATTACATCGCGAAACTAATATCGAAATATTAATTACATCCGTAAATCCATTAAGGAGAACTCCCTCGCTAAATTACCTCTCGGCGAAGAGCTTTTCGAGAAAATTCTTCAAAGCGTTCGCCGGAGAAATCGATCCTGTCGACTGAAATTATATAGGCGTAGACAAAAATAAGAAGCAAAATAAAGTTTGACGGAAGCTGGAAGATTGCGAGGTTCATTGTAAATAAATACAAATGGAAATTTATTCATCGACTGTATACCGATGGTGCAGACTGCTCGCATATAAACGCGCGTGAATGTAAGCAGACGTTGAACATGACGCAAATTGCAGGAGGAAAACTGAAACTATCGGCCGGGAATTAGCGGCAAAACGTGGAATGCGTATCTGTCAACGTGGGAGCAGACAACGGAGAGCGAATGCGAATTGTGACACACGCGAGAAGTAAAATAATTATTCAGCCAGCCAGCTAACTAAACGCCAAGTGATCCATCCTGCCAAGGTGTGTAATTATGAGGGACCATAGCGCTGGAATTCCTAACTGAAGATACGTACTCCATAGTGCTTTCGGTTGGCGGGAATTTAGAAGCCGCCAGTTTTCGCCATTAAGATCTTCCCGCGATGCTTAATTGGCCTGAGAGTCATCCAGAAATGTTGACGCGCTCAATTAGGGGATTACACACAGATGCTCGGCTCGGGGCTCGACTCGACTCGACTCGGCTCATCATCGGTCCGAAACGATTTTTCGTTCCTCCCATTAACCCAAAAATCGGATTATCGATCAAACGAATTATATCAAGCTGGTTATGCTCGACCAATTGCTTTATTATTCACGCTACGGGATTTAACTCGTTTAAATTATGATTATTATTATATTAATCGTTCGATAAACTCGCGAGGAAAATGTGCAAGTGAAATTTATTAAATTTACCACGAGAGAAATGTGGAGTTTTTGCAAAAGGTTCGATAATTTTAATTGATTTTCGTATTTTGCTTGGAACAACTATATATACGTATACTCGATCGATAGGAGGAGCAAAGGATAATGGCTTTTGGGGAATTAGAATCTTACAGTGGAGTATTTCATGCTTGGCAAAGGCCGTCTCTATATCTGATATAATTTCGGTCGAGGGAGAGACTCGCGCTGCGAATTCTCGGGAGCATAACGAGGCCTCTTACGACTTTAGGAAAATCTTTAATTCACCCCTATGGCGAATTTACCCCAGCCGGAAATGATGAATTTGCACGTCTTATCGAGATTATCGTTGGAATAAAGCTGCGCGACAAATAAGCAGTCCTTATATTCGGGAACACAATTATCCTTCGGGAACGTTAATCCCCGAACCCCCTTGTCTGATTGGCGCCCTCTTATCAAACGCGAGGAGCTCGTAAAGGCAAAATAGGGCACTACTCCCCTATTAATTTTGCTAAGCTTCGAAGAGAAAAACTCGCACTTTTCTTCGATTCTACCCTCGAGCCTCAAAGCTCTTGCGAGAGTCTAATATACTGGTATGTTGTACCATTTATCGCAGGTTGGAATCCAATGACGAATACATCACGTGGAGGCTATGTGAGCCCGAAGGAATTTGCGATAGGAAAATGAAGAAGACTCGATGAGAGATATCGCGATAACTTTGTGGGAGACGAGTAAATAATAATATATGCACTATACACACACACGCGCGTACCGAGAAGGAAGCAGGATTAGGGTGCTCGAGCATGTGGTCCGTTATATTGTATCAAACTCATTAAGCTAGAATCACGGAAGGAGGGAAGCGACTAAAGGGTCCTCGGCTCCCCCCTCCCCTAATCATATCCCGTTCCTCGCTGGATTCACTCCACTCGAAACTGGCCTATAATCCTTTTAGAATTTCGGTGGAGTCATTGGCCGTCTATTACTACATCCCCAACGTAAAGGCGGAGAATCGACGAGGCGTTCGTCGAAATTCGCAAATTCATCTCGCGAGGGTTGCATGGAGGGGGTGGGTGGGTGGTGGAACTTCTTCTTGGGGAGAAAAATTCTATGATTGGGCCCGTAGGCTTGTGTGATCGGAAGCTAAGAGAAACTTGTGTGAGACGTCGAGGAAGAGTGCGTTCGGATCGAGGAAAAGGGGTTGCTTCGATTGGGAAGTTAGGAAAGGAGTGAAGGAGGGGAGGGGGGAGCAAATGAAAAATGATGTTGCAAATGAAGGACTGAAAAAGAGAATGAAGATTGAGGTAGGATATGAGGAGGACGAGCGAGAGATCGAGAAGACGAGAATTTCTCGATGGGAGATACAGTGCGAGGGGTGGAAAAGAGTATAAAAGTTGAGCGATACTCGTGAAGGAGGATATAAACCAGATAGACAGAGGCAGATGGAGAAAGATAAGGGACGGTTGGACGGAGATGCAAAGTGGATAGGAGAGAGGATGTAGAAATGGAGGGTTGGAAGGTAGAGAGGGGTGGGGTGGGGGTGGGGTCCCTAGGACATCTTATTTACGTTAGTTAGGGTTTGTTGGCACAGCTACCCCAGGGGCTATTCAAAGGCTGCAACTTACCCCTCCTCCTACATACGCACACATTTAACGTTCCTCACAACCTGCAGCAGCAAGTCCTGCTTGCTGTACGCTACGCCCTTGCGCACGTTGAAAAGCAGCCGTATAATGTATATATATATATATATATATATATATATATATACACAGATATGTGTACATATAGTGGTATAGTTGGTATTATTCACAGGGAAGGGGAGAGGGAGAGGTCGCGGAGAAGCTGTTATTACACTTACGTATACACCTACGCCCACAACACAGACCCTCAAAGGCGAGTGTATACAAGAAGATGGCCTTGCTTGCTTACGCACCAGTCGATACACACACCGCGGGGGGAAACCAAGTAAACTTGGCGACACGTCACTCGAGCTGGAAGAATTCGATCTGCGAGAGGGTTCCTGGCAGGAGGGCCGAAGGGGAAAGGGCTCCGGAGAGGATTTGATCAAATTCCGATATCGAATTGGCCGGGTAAGAACGAAAGAGGCTGACACGAAGGGCTGGAATTTTCCCAACTTTCTACCTGTTCTCAGACACTTTCTCCCTCTTCTTTCTTTCTCTTCTCGCACTAGTTACCATTGTCAATATTTCTCTACTTATCCCTATCACACCCCCCCCCCAACGATTTATTCCATTCGCTCGAGTGTGCCATAAATTTCATTTCCTACCAACTTTTTAACACCCCCCCCCCCTCCTTCGCATCTCCCTAAAACTTTTTTTTCCTCTCCTTATAATCTTTACACCCAGGAGCGTTCATCGAGAGACGAAAAACTATAGTGATCGATATTTTGCATTACCGACCCTCAGAAATTGGCAATTAAGCGAAAAGAATTACGAAATAACGAAGTAGGCACGTTAAAGCGGATATAAATTGCAATCAAGAAGTTGGTAATTAAAGATCGACCATTAGGGCGAAATTGAAGGAGCAATTTGAAGCGAGATAAGATAAGTGCGTTGGGATACACCGCGTGATGAAATCCATACCAGTGCCTTCCTTATGTTTACCGATTGTTTGGGATTTTTTCAGCCTGAAGGGATTTCATGGGAAGGAGAGATAAGTGTGTGGAATATTGGAAAAGATGAGAGAGCTGGAGGGGGAGAGGAGAGTCTTCCCGGAGACAAAGAAATTGGGAAAATTCGATGGAGCCAATAAAGCGTCGTCGCGTGAAAAGGGAAGCTACGATTTTATCCCCACTCCTTCCCCTTATCACCGATGAGCCAAAAACTTTTTCGATCGCGTCTTTCCGGTGTATGAACCGAAAGGAACGTTACGCCTGCAGCATATACATATATAGCGATTCCATCCAAGAACTCGACGGACGATTAAACGGTTTCGTGCGAGAGTCTAGTGGACGGATAATAAAGCATCGGAGTGTTCGTTGCTATTACGTAAACCGAAAATTATAGACAAGAATATTTTCTAGCCGCCTCCTCACGACAAGGTGCGGAAATTATAAGCCAGCGGTGAATTAACCTCGTTGCTACCTTAATTACAAGGCAGTCGTGGCGAAATCGATTCCAAATCACTTATTACACCGATATAGAATATAATCAAGCGCTCGATTCTTCGGTAGAGAAACGAATCTACGAGAGCAGGAAACCATTAGATCGTGTGGCCTGCGCCGCGGACCAAATAAACCGCATTCGCTGAGAATTTTCATCGAGAAAAGAAAGTATAATCGTTAATGGATATTTCGCGCGGGTTAGAGCGGGGAGGAAAAGGCGGGAAGCGCAAATATAAAGTTGAGAAACATTGGGCGAGAGACGGAGGACCGCCACTCGACGAGAGCAAAGCCGACGGAAGGCAGAGTGGAACAGCTGAGATTTCATTGGATGATCGTAGTAAATCGTGGGGTTTTCTGGTAGCTCCGGCTATTGTATACATATACATACATATAGCAGTGGAAAAACGTGGGTATTTAGGTGCGACTAAACAAAGTCTTATAAATCACTGGTAGGGATGCAAGGTAGGTGGAAGAGAAAGCTCGAGGATTGGAAGGAGAGATAAAAAGTTTTTTTTTCAGAGGGCAGATAGCATGGCCCGAGGGAGATAAGACCCTCTAATTAAATGGCTGAGCTTCAAATGTCTCTTTCCCGGTCTAGCTGGATTCGTAAAATAAGCTGATGGTGCGTGTAGCAGAGGGTATGCCGTGGCGTGCCGTGGCGTGGCGTGGGATGCCCTTCTCCGACTCGTCGTCGACAACGACGGTGTGGCGTGGCGCAAATAAACAGAAACGCAAATGTCAAAGCAGATAGCTTCACAGGGTTCGTGCTCCAGGCTGCTACGCAGATTCCGAGACAAACAAATTTCGAGAGCTCTCCTCGTCCCTGTATAACCGCCTAGCTCTCTTGGCGAAAGCGCCATTTGCGTTTCACAACGGAAATGAAATATGGTCCGCTCATTGGCATAAATGGATCAAAACCTGGATAACGTTACTATGATTGCATGGAAAATTATGCAGATGAAAATGTTGATTTCCTAAACCAGTTGGTTTCTGCCGTGCAAATATTTGCTTGGCAATTTGTTAAATTTATCATTTTTCGATCATCGTTTTTGCTCAAGGTGCATGCTTGTTGGTGAAACGTCGCTTGACACAGTAGCTGAAGGAAGCTTTTATGGGAGGTAGAGTCAACGAAATATAAACAGGAAGAGTGTAAACACCTTTATGACCGGACAAGTAACTTTGCAGGAAGTTACTTTAATTTTACATGGTCCATAAACAGTAATATCGTAGAGATAAAGCTGTAACAAAAGTTTTCAACAGGCGTTTCCGACACCGAATTCCGGCCGGGCTACTGGAAATTCTAAATCGACCTCAACCATCTGAAGTTCCGGTCTTGGATGGAGAATCCATCAACTTTCGATGGCACCGGCATTAAATTAGGCATCGATTAAAGTGTCAGGACATAATTTACTCTCGTTCATATTAGATCAGGGGGGTGAATCCCTTATATTAGATTACCGCTGACGAGATATTCTCGCTAATAATTTATCACGGACGAATTAAATGTGTATTAATTACGACGTTAATTAATTTTAAGCATGAATGTCTATTTGCATAAAGTGTGCAGATTTCAAGCCAGTTTAAACATTAAAAGCACAAACTGTATGCGTAACGAGAATTCGGGCTCTTTTAAAAATTCACACTACTGACTTTGATGTATGTAAAATGAAAGATGGGAAAGAAATGGTATTTACATTTTTATTCGATGTATTTAAATTTAAGATGGAAATTTGCCGGGATACAAAGCCATGAAAAGCTGAAGTATGCAGAAAATAATTGGCAATTTCTGTTAAAGCAGGTTGCACGCGTATGTTCGTTACAAGTGATTTTCTGAAATATATGTTACAATCTGCGGAAAGGGGGGAGGGAGATGGGTAAATACCTCGTTAGTCAAGAAGCTTATGCTCTAATATTTAATTATAGCTTCAAAGATAAAAGGATAATATGGATGATTTGCCATTAAATATCTCAAATTACCTGCTTCGTTAATTAACATATAAAATTACAGGAGTACCAAAAAAAAAAATCTAATTAACCCAATTATTTGATTAAAATTTCCGAATAATTAATATTCTGCTATCTATCCAAGAGTACCAATTAGAGCTTTAACGAACAGATTCTGTAAAATGGACACTATAAAAATCGTAGAATGATTTAGTAGGCCATCGCGTCTTGCAAAATCGCTTTTGTAGTTTCTTAGAAGAGATAATCGATCTTACAAATCTGCAAAGAGACTTTCTTGTTATGGAAAGAATATATAAACGCCTGAGGGAAGGAGGGTGGAAGGGGGGGGGGTCGGCTTCTTCAAAGCACAGTTACGAGACTCATTAGTCATTTATGCACGAGTTTGTACACAACGGATATGCGTGTAAAATCCGGTACTTCTGGAGAGTATATAAATACAGTCCTGTATACATGTATATGTGAAAAGTTGGTTACATTCATGGGTCCACCACGAAGAGAAGAAAATGGCACGTCATAAATACGCAGCAGCAGACATGCAAATGTTCAGGGATAAAAACGGTGCCAGGCACAAATATATAATTTATATACATGAAGCCGCTGACAGTTTTCTGCAAGTAGACCGAGACTGTGACGTAACACGTGCTAAAAGCTCTGGAAAAATTCCAGGAAGTCTTTAGTGGAAACGGGGGCTTCCCGGCGAATTCTTTCGGAAGATTAATTCGCCAGCGGACATTAAGGGGGTTTTCGGGGTAGGAAGATGGCGCGCGTAATAAAGTGTCTCGATAAAATCCGATCGGCGAGGAGAGGAGAGAGCAACGAACACAAAATCCACTATAACGGCCGTACATAATTGATGTCGTTCTGCTCGTCTCTCGGTAAACCAACTCCTTGGGGAATCCCCGAGAAGTCAACGCCGTCAGACTCGCGACTCTTCGGGGCAACGTCCAGACTTGGATTCTGTCTAACCTTCGCGCAATCTGATCAGCTATCAATGCATTCAAATTTTTTTTACGTGATGAATAAAGGGCGCGAAATAAATGATAAAAAATAACCAGGCTGGGAAGCAACGAGATGATCGAAGGGATTCGATCAAGGTGATGGAAAAATGCATAATTTCGGTATATCTTGGTCTGGGTGAGCTAGAAATTGATTTCAGAGAAATTGCTCGTGTGGAATCTGGAGGAAAACTCTTATCGATTTAAATGGATGATACGTATATATATATATATATACATTATAATGGAAAGGGGAAGGTAGACTTGGACCCTTTTCTCATGATCGTTGGACCTTACATAAACATGTAGAATAAACAATTTTTTTTCTGAAAAAAATTGCTATTTTACAACATATTGTACAGGCTGACGCGTGAGCACAAGTGCGAATAATCGTTAGAAGCATTTCCCTGGGGAATGTGGCTCGGTGCATTTGCTGTTGGCTGTTTAGCGAGCGACTAGACAGGAGTGAAAACGACGCCGCGTTGGATTGGTAAGGGGAGGAGGAAGCGAGGTGGGGGAGTATAGAGTATACGCAGTTACAGGCCAGTATGGGAAGGCGATTCGGCAATTTCGGTAAAAGGGTTTAGCTATATATGGCTTCGGCTTGAAGTCAGCTGCGCACCTGGTGACGGAGCCTCAACTAAAAGCTATTTCATCCCACCACCACACCCCCTCCCCCTCCCTAATTCAGGATTCTGTCTCCTCGTATTTCCGGGGCCCAACCGCCCAAGCCAGACCCATATACAACGAGGCTTTCATCAATTTTCCGCTGCATGCCTCTGTGTTATCCCCTCGTCTCTCCATATTCTCGAATCTCACCCCATGTACAAAACCTTGCAGCGTTTTGCAGCGATATGAAGTAATTCCCTTTTCCACTATCCACTTTTAGCGTTTCTCCGCTGCTTGACTCTTCTCTGCATCCGTAATTCATCGTAGAATTAAAGCTGGCTTTGCAGGAGTACCACGGGACGCGGTAAAACGATGTCCAGCCAAAGCGAACAACAAATTCTAAAGGAGTCTCGCTGTTGTTTGTTTGTGACAATTAAGAGAATATTCTTCGCTCAAAGCACTATTGTCCAAATTTAAGAGGATCGTTTATAATGAAGTCGAGTAACAAAGGCAAAACGAGTGAATGAATTTGCGAATCTCACTCGCATTTGTTTGTTCAATTTTTTATTTTGCTAAAAACTTTTTAAATTGGCGTTTAACAAAGTTCCATGGAAAGTTGAAAATAAATTAGCAATTTCAGTGTTGAAGGGAGTTTTTCTTATTTTTGCTTTGGGTAGCACAGACCTCAGGTGGTTTTCCATTAGAGAATTTGGTGAATATCGTGCAATCGAGCGAACAGCAATATGGACCGAGGGAGAGAGAGAGAGAGAGAGAGTGGGAGTATATGACAGAATTTCGCGAAGAGAGTGTTTGCGGATTTCGAGAGGTTTTTCAAGTCTCGCTCGAGTTCCTCCTGGAACAGAGAACAGTCGGGACGACCCAGAGGCGACGGTCAATTTTATTCACCGGTAATGTAAGTGAGTCCTGCAGTATTCTCCGAGCTAAACGGAAATTTTGATAGCTATTTAACATTTGTCATTTTCCAATTCGAAACGAAACAGTGAGATAACAGCCACGCGTAATGAAATTCATGAAGGGAAACAACCTTTTCCAACTTAACTCGCTAATTTGCTTAATTAACCTCTCGACGCATACGAAATGAATAAAGCAAGCAATAGGTGTTAAATGCTGTTTTCTTTTCGACCATGTTTCGAGGTTCTTAATTAAATTCCTGTCGTCCTGCCAAGCTTGAATCGTTGAACACAATTATTTTCGTTCAGTTACAATTGTTCAGACTCACCCAGAAAAATATCTTTTTAACACCAGCTTGTTAATTAAAATAGGATAAAAATTCATAGGAACTTTTGGGTCCGATTACATAGGAAACCTCGCTGAAAATAACTTTTAACGAATGCTCGGTGAAGTAAAAGTAATTTTTATTTTTGAAAATCAATGTGGAGCGAGAGCTCGTTACATGGTTCACTTGTTTCGATAAAAAATATGAAGAGAAAAAAGAGAAATATAATTTTGCAATTTTCGTCAGGAGAGACCGAAGGAAAGTTGGTTTTACAGAGAGAGGGGTGTCGCACCTGGAAAGCTGGATGAGTTAAGGAGGAGAGTCTGGGGTGAAATGAAGGTGGAAGATTTAGGGTAGTGGATGGTTAAGACGGAGGACCAGAAGTTAAATAATTCAGTCGCGAATTCTTCGGGCAGCCTCTGACAACTTTCTCCCCAGCTTTTCCAGATCTACTGTCATTTCGCATTCCGCTTGTTCTCCGCCGCGTTTCCTTCTCGAGACGCTCGGGACGACGCACCATTTTATCCCGAGGATAAGAGGGGGTAGATAAGAAATCCTCGCTCCCATAGTCTACCGAGGGGTTGCTCGCTTATATTTTCCCTTGGCGCACGTACAGCCCCGATGAAAAACGAACGGAAATATCAAATTTGATTTCAACCCCCTCCCCCCCTATCCCACCCCCAACGTTCTATTCTCTCATCCAGCTATACAGGGAGTCAACAAGCAGCTAGGCTTCTATATAGTTAATCTTCATGGAAATATGACAACAATGACACGTGAATTTCGCAATAAGACCCTTTCGCCTTCATTTCTCATCTTTCATTTTAATTTCCTTCCCCCTATACCTCGACATCTCGTATTTCCTCTGTATTATCCTTTTGTCCATTCTCTCAAAGTTTATTTACAACGTGCTATATTTATACTTAAGTGTTATTAGGCGTAATGCAGTCGTTATTTCGCTTTTACTCGTTTACCTTATTTTACTCTATTTTGTTTTTCTCGCAAAGAGCTTCCAAGTTTCCATTGTCTGGCCATTATTTGCTTGTTTGTTGCAGGTTTTCCCATTGGGAAAGCTTAATTCCCAAGGAAAAGTAAAGGAAATACGACAGAAATTAAATTCCAACGAAACGAAAGGGCAAGTTTAGTGAAGCCACGAGTACTCGGCTTGCTTGCTCGGAGACGTATTTAATTGGCTCGTTAAAAAGGAACTTCTTTCCAAAAGTGTAACAGCTGCCAGGCAAGAAGCGATCGCTGCCACCAATTATAACGCCAAGCCGCGCTTTCACGGCGTTTTGTAATCCGAGAGCAATAAGCTTGCGAAGGCAAAGAACATTAAACTTCAAATTCCAGCGTCAACTGCAATTTCTACCTGGAAAGTCACTTTTTCCGTTAAAAGTCTCGCTAATCAAACACCCGAGAATCGTAAAAAGAGATCACTTTCGTTTAACGCAACTTTAACTCGTGAAATCCTCTTGATTCGGTTCGCGCAATCCCGAGGCCCGGATCTATACGCGTACATTCCAGCTTCTTCGCTCGTGCACGCTCTACCTCATTTTTTTTTCTCACTAAATTCCATCCATAATTTTCGACCCGACTGATTTCTTCGCTTTGATAACATCTCGTCTATCGAATCACCTATGGAAACAATTTTTCGTCAAAGAAAAAATTGACTGTATACAAGCAAAAAAATTATGAGCGAACGCATGTGACTAATTAAGGATTAAAATAATTGCACCATGTAACGGAATGAATATTCACATTGCTCGTATCAGATTTTAAAACTTTATCCGGAAATAGAACAAAAATGACGATATCGGTATTACGCTCTTTTTTTTTTTGTTATTTTTATATTTGTTTTGTGTCAGTGCGCCTGCAACAGATATTGCAATAAATCGGTGGGCGGCCGCTGTACGAAAGACTGGTGAATTAATTTGGCGTATTCGCGTTTGAAAAAGAACACCGAGCATGCACGTAGGATCGAGAGAGCAACTATACGGATGAAAAATACACGTATATACCGGAGATGGAAAGCTTTATCAAGCAACTTCGGGGGATAAAACGCGCGAGGCATTAAAACAAAAAACGTATCGAATTTTACAAAGCAGCCGCGTGAACATGGATTTTCCGCCAGTTTTCCCATTCGAGATTACGTTTCTCGCTTTTAGAAGCAACGCAGCTTTTCCCATTCCCATTATATTAAGCATAACATTTCCTATGCTTACGAGCTTTTACAACTTTGAACAAATGTACAAAGGATCCACTCTCTCATTTTTGGTATATAATTAAATCGTTTTATTACAAGTACCGCGCATTAACCGCGGAAATTTTCTAGTAAATTAATGAAATATTCACGGCATAAATTATATATATAAGAACGTTGAGAGATATCTGATAGTTTCCTATGCTCGAACTTTTACAACTTTAAACAAATGTTCAAAGGATCCTCTCTTTGATGTTTTTAAAATAAGTGAATCTTTGTATAACAAGTGGGGCATGTTGACCGTGGAAATTTTTAATAAATTAGTAAAATATTTACTGTTTATAACATATAATAGCGTTGAGCAATTTCTTTTATTGTTTCCAACCCTCGAGATTTTACAACCTTAAACAAATTGTGCAAAAGATCCATTCTGATATTTTTAAATTAATTAAATCGTTTTATTACGAGCAGTGCATGTTAACCATGTAAATTTCCTAATAAATTAATCAAATATTTACTGCATATAATGTTTAAGAATGTTGAGTGTTTCCTGTTGTTGTCGAGAGTTCAAAGGGTAGCAAAATATTAATATTTTGATGGACACATGAAAAATTCATCCCTTTGGCATGCTTGAATCGAAATGGAAAATAACGAAAGCATCGTTTAAAATTCCAGGCAGGTTCCAGCGTGAGTATTTGCATATGGCGAGGCGTGCTTCTTGCTTCTATCGCTCGCTGATTTCGCTAAAATCTATCGAATCGAAATACGCGAGGCAGAACGTGCGCGAGATACAAAACGGGAACCAAAACAGTATCGAGTAGATCGAGCACAGACGGGTGTGTCAATAATTATCGACAACTCGGCGCTCGCAAAAAGTTTTTATGTTTGGAAAAAACAACGCGACTCTGAAAAATAATAAATTTCACATAACTAGAAAAAATAGAAATAACAAAAAAAAAAAGAGTAGGCCGTTAATTCAGGCGAGACTAAAATCCATTCAGCGAAGCACGAGTAATTCGCTTAAATTGCAAAACATTTGGGGCTTCGACTGATATAACGTAATACTGGTACGGGGTGATCTCTAATATTAGCACGAAAATAGAATATACCAATCGAGTGTGTTATAGCGAATGAACAGCGAGAACCATTTCACATACAGTATATATATATGCAACGGAATGAACGGAAAACACTCAATGCTTCCTGCATATAACACATACATATACATACATATATATATATATATATATAATAGAAACCACATATCAGCCCGACTAGAGAGATATAGAAATAATGAATAGGGGGCTCAGCATCCGATGAATCCGAATACTGGTATCTCGTCCAACAATAATATTCGGCGGTATTTTGGGCTAATTTCAATGGCCACCATTTCATCTACTTGTATTCCCGAAGCGGCGACTCATTTGCTTGGCCGACTTGGCAGAACTTCACGGGAAATAATCCGAATTGTTATGCTAATATAGAATGCTCGAAAGAGAAGGTGGAATTGTTAACAGTCGATGGACGCGCGAGCTAACTGGTTTGCAAATGTCAGCCATGCACCCACGCTTTCTTGTATCCCAACGTTCGTGCATAGTTGTGCTCTTGTTCCTATTGATCACTATGTATGTACTATATATATATATATAAAATCGTACAACCTTATTTATTTTACAAGTACGAAGAAGCAATAAAACACTGGAATTCCTTTACCATAGGTGAGTTAACCTGTTATCGAGAGAAAGAAAAAATTGGATAAAATACAGGAGACGGAGGTTAATTGACAATAGATTCCCAGCGATATTGTCAGATGGAGTGAAATTGCGGGATGAGATATACACAATTGGAATTATATACGAGGAAGTAGAATATCTCGTTGAAGGGGGAATTCCAGCAAGGAGGAAACAGGCTTAAGGGGGAATTGGTGAAAGATTCATCGACTTGGCTTGTTTGTCACCCGGTACATAAATGGCATGGTTCCATTAACGGGGCGAAAATGGGGTAAGGAGGCATATAGGAAACGACGCAAATTGAGCGACGCTGCAAACTCGATTTCTGCCGGTAATCCGGGGCTTCCGCTTTTAAAGGGTAGTTTCACACAGCGTGAGCCTTCCTAGCTCTCCATGCTGCTCACCCCTCCCCCCTCCCCTCCCTTGCCCAAAGCCCCATTCCAACTCAAGTCCACGTATGTATGTGGCACATACCCATCTCTCCTTCCCAACTTTTCTCTATCCCTCCCCTTTCCTTTCCTCCTAAGAGTTCAAGCACCCTGCACGCTGCCTGGCTGGAAATGATGCGAGCACCGCCAAGCAGGCCGGAAGATTAATAATTCGTCCGCTCGACTGGACGAGCCTCAATAGTTGACATTGCAACGGCTCAATAGGGGTCCGACCCCCCCCCCCCCCCCTAAAAACTCCAATCAGAATCATAGTTGATTTCGTTCGATCGTCTCATTCAATTGCCAGCTAATAAACCGTATCTGCTCTTACGAGTAATAACGATTCATTGAAAACAAGAAATTACGAGGAAGAAATGCACGATATTCTTTCATTTTGGTATACGAAGAAAAATTTTTATACCTTTAACAATATGTAGTCTCTGTATCGAATAATATATTCCATAAATAATCCATTGAGTTCGATCGTAAAGACTATCTTACATTTGAACTTGATCGACCTATTCAACTACTATAGGAAAGCACGCGAAATTCGTATTACAATTTATTTCATCGAAAGCTTTATCTATTCCTACGTAGTTGCTCGACGGTTCATTGCATTTCACGAAGACCAGAGAAGAAGAAGGAAGAAGAAAACATAAGAATGATCGAAAGCTTAATTTTAAATATTGAATCTCGTCTGTTCAGAGGTATCGAAAATCGAAGTAGGATATACTGTGAAGGATCTGGAAATTAAATACAGAGAATCCGTAAGTCGAATGAGAGGAAGGAATAATAAAGGGCGAGGGTCTTCGCGAGTGAAAATAAGGAACAAAAGGAGTGAGAGCATTGGAAGGAAGAAACGACGGAAGAATCGCGTCGAGGAGTAGAAGAGAAAGGACGTTTCGAGCGGAAAGGGGAAATGCAGAGTCGGATGGATTTCCATGAGGAGGGGGTGGGGGTAGGTATTTCGAAGGAGAGGAGGGGGGGGGGGGGGAGAGAGTTGGCAGAGGGGTGGATCGAAGAGAATTCGGGCAGGTAATTTGAGGTATTTCGCGAACGAGGCGGAGTGGACTCGGTCGAGGAGGAAACAGAAGTTGGAACGGCATGGTTCGCCGGTGTCTCGGATGGCGAGGCAATATGCGTGGAAATGGTGGAGGTTGGTGGAAGCGGTTTGCAGTAGAGCGGAAGGTCAATCCTGACGCTTCGAAATTTCGGAACACCCCGACAAGCCGGGAGGACGAAATTAACTGTCAATCTCAATTTCTCCCCGCTGACCTCGCTGGCTGGAGCAACGGCAACGACTAGGGCCCCCTTGGTCCCACACCAAGCAGACCGTATAAGTTACAGGCTCAACCCCTGAAATGTCAATTATAAAGCACATCCACTGTCAGAAACGTCAGGTCGCGTCAAACCCGTCTTTTGCTCTCCCCCGTGTTATATTTAATGAAAAGAAGCTAATCCGCGATCAGTCATAATACCCTTCCACCACAAGCTCTTCTCCTCTCTTTCGCTATACTCCTCTTTCCGTTACGCATTGTTACCTAGATTCTTCTCTCCTATACCCTCGATATCCTCTACATACCCCCACTCCCATATAGCTAAACTCTTACTCACTTCCTCAAATCCATCTTCATTCATTTCCCAGTGTCAAGAACACTCAAGACACTTGCTTTGACAATTAAATCTGTCACACGACACGAGTTCAGGATTTACTCATTTCTATCCACTGATGCTGGGCTTGGACACTATACTATTTATAATTTCGTTCACGTGATATTTCACATTTATCTCGTCGTAGGATTTATGTTAGTTTGTTTTTTAAGAATAATTAGAATGCATTGTTATTAATTTTGTTTGTTCGTTACACTCTCATTTCCCTTTCACACTTCCGCTAATCCATCTTCATTCACATTCCAAACTCACGACACTCCAGATGCAGTTGTTTCGACAAATTAAATCCGTCATACAGCAAGAGTGCAGGATTTATTCATCTCTTTCTCCTAATGCTTGACTCGTATACTACTGGTGTTTACCAAATTGAATTAAAGAGACTTTAATTTTATCATCTTGCAGAATTTATGTAACTGTTTTTTTACATGACAGTCAGTCGGAATTGCGAAATTATTGCATTTACCTGTTGCTAAGAATACATTGTTGTTCCGCAAGCCTCGTCAAGGGGAGTTGAATCAAGAATGATAAAAAGCACTTGATAACTGTTTATGGAAATGGAATATTTCCGCTTTTAGCATTAATCCAAATGCCCATGAGCTATTTCCGTCAATTGAGCCAATTCGTCCGACAAACGAATTGCACTTGGGTGAGCTTAAAAAGCAGAGCTAATTGCCAGGTGATTCGATATTTTACAGGAACGATTGCGGAAATGTTATATCGACAGAAACGTCGATAATGCAAACGCCTCTCGTAGTATTGGTAATTATATCGACGTTTCAAAAGTGATTATCTTCATTTTCCTTTAACCCTATATATATATATATACATAGAGGACACACTGTGAAGTAAAACGCCGGCACCCTGCCTAAATTGCGATTCGACTCGGTGACCATGAATACTGCCTCTATTCAATTTGCATCCGCTATCTAAACACCGCTACAAAAATCCAATTCGCGAGAGAAATTTCTTGTCGATTGAGCAGCACAGTTAAAAGGGGATCCAATATCTCGTTTAATTATAAATTACGAAAAAATATGGAGATTCGTAAGGATCCTTGGAAAACCGGTGCATATTTGCTGAGATTATTCGACCAAGTCGAAAAAGTGTGTTTTTTTTTGGATGATCCATAATTTGTCGAGTTCACGACTGAGCGAGGACGGGGTATCGAAAGTTGGAGGAAAACTAATCTGCGCCAGTAGAATTTTGCGGTTTGCGCGGTGCTGAATAATTCCCTCGCGTCTCCCCCCCCCCCTCCCCTCCAACCACCCCCATCCACGATGTGGTATTATTCTCGGTCGCCCATTAAGGCAAAGCTGTTTGCACGCTGAAGAAAGTTAATTCGGTACTGGCGTTCGCGTAATCCATGAGCGAGATTTAAGGGTAGTCATTTCTATTATTCCTCGGGCAACGATCTACCCGGTGCATTAGGAACGCCCACGACCTCATTTTCGCGGTGCACTCAACTGCTCCTCGCCATGCAAATGGCATCATTGTCATTAACTCGATACATCCTTTAAAATCACTCTTCCTAACAGCTGAACACCATTCCTCTGCTCGACAATTTCCAACTTGACAATGGAACCCGCTTTATTCGTAAATTGCAAACTCACTTATCTGCCACTTGTCAAGGTTCTTCAAATCCCCCCCCCCCCTCCTTTCCAACAATTAATCAATGATAATCTATAAATTTCACGAAGTTTTCTCTTCCAACGATCTCGTTCATTTATGTCATTCGGATCTCACTTTTACCATCAACTCAATATTAATCTCTGAGATTCTATATCTATATTAAAACATTATCTCTGCGTAAAAACTTACCTCATTAAAATTGATTGCATATCCATCATTCTTTATTAGTACAACTTAATTATATAAAATCGTGTAGAATTGACGAGTTTGGAATAATATTTTCAGGATAAAGGATACGAGAGATAAGAGAATGCATCGAATGGTTCTACAGTATCGATCCAGTGGAGCTTGGTACTGTGCCGAAAAAAAAAATTGTTCACCCTTTCCTTTCCAGACTTAACAATGAGCTTCCGAGGGAAAGCTGTGATTACTCGTGTTCCATTGGTTGCTCCATCGTATCGATCGCAGCTTTGCTATGATATTGTTTTTTGAATCTTTCACAAATCCTGCCATTTTTTAGGTTAAATTTTGAACGCTGTGATAACTCTTTGCACAGCTCGTTTCAGAATCAGCTATGAAGCATCAATCAGCATTTCATTGGACAAACAGTAGCAGCGTTATGATACTATTTTCCGTTTTGCCAGTTTTATTGCACAGGCGGTGCCTACCCCGTATATGTTTTCCGTCGATCTATATCAATTCAATTCCATTATTTTTCCTCCAGCTAATCCCAAAGACTTGGGGTGAGCTTGATATAGATATACGAAGCTAATTCACATATGCTTCATTGGAATTTGATCCGAGCGGAAGAGCATATAAGTAATTTATTCCAAGGGTCAGGGTAGCTTGCTGACATTGGCGCTGCATTAGGCTTCGTCTATGACAGGGACCAGTTCTTCGTGGAGAGTATATAGATATATATATACATATATCTATAAACACGAAGAAAAAAGAGAGGCGAAATATGAAAAATCGTCCGGTGACTTTTCGATGCTCCCCGCGTATTAGGGGAAGGGTCCACTTGCTGGGGGAAGATAAGCGACAGCAGAAATCTTGATGAATCGGCGACAATGGCTCTTCGGAAAGTTGGCACAACACCGATTACTAAAATGGACACATTCTACACGTATGTGTGTGTATGTGTAAGAGAGATAGAGAAGTGGAAACGGTTGTTTCTCACGAATTCCTGCGACTTTCCCATTTTGCCTATCCACCCCATCGCTCGCGAATGCTCTTGAAACGGCAGATAACGATTAACATGGAAATCGTGACGAATCGGCGAGCTTCCTACGGGGAGGGAGGACCCTGGCCATTTCCAACGGTCCCGATATCACTCGCGCGTTTCAGGGGTCATGGAACCCTCGACATTGAATTACTACCGATTTTTCCCAATGACGCTTTGCGATACTAGACTAACTTGAGTTATGACGCTGTCGTAACTGTCTCGAAACACGAGAAGACAGATTGGAGGATCCTGGCTCCCTGCTATAATAGAGCAGCGTGATGCTGCGAGTATTCCTTTGCTTTTTCATCCTTCCTCTTTATTCCACCATGCAACGCATTCAGCCCTTCTGATTACCTCGATGCGAACCGGGCCTTTTTCCACTCGCTATAAAATTAGATTCCTTCCAAGTAAGGTACACAAAAATGCAGAGGACATTAGTAACGACAAACGAGTCCTCGGATAAAATCGGCCAAAAAAAGCCCTTGTCCTCCTGCAGCAATTAATCCAGCCAACCACCTTTTGTTTCTCCAACTTTTTCACGTGTCTCTCTGTGTATCTCTCGCGATAATTAAGTTGCAACCGCTTATTTCTAACTTTGAATTAAAGCACTGTAATTTTTGAACTAGAATATAATTATTGTTAGGAAAAAAGGGGAGGGATGATTAAAAATATTCCTTTCAACTATGAGGGGCAAAATTAACGCGATATATTTGGTAATAAACGTCAGGGGAATGGGTAATAAAAAGTAAAAGAGCTTGGTGGCAATACCCTGGGTAATTAAAGCGGGTTAGTCGGTGTTTTGGGTTGATTTTTGTCGGTTTCGCGAGATACACGTGGATTCGTGCGAGAGTAGAGTTGAATTTGGCGAGAAAGAGAGGGTGTGAGAGAAGGGAGAGGTAGGCGTTGGGGGGAGGGGTGGGTTGTATTATCTGGAGGCTGACAGAGGGTTTGTATCCCGGCGGAGCAATATTATCGGGAAAACTGCTCTATCCGCACGAAAACGACCCAGCCTCGCTCGCCCGGACGATATATCAAAATTACTCGTCGACGTTGCCACCGCTATACGCAACTCCACCCTAGCAAAGGCAACACAACCAACATTAAACCCGTAGCCAGAAATTAAGCAAGGGGCGTCGCAAGAATTAGTACCAAGAAGAAATTTCCAAGCTCCTGTGTGATAAAGTTCGCTTCATCTCCACTCTCATTCTCTTCCGCGAATAAAAGGGACCCGACTGCTTTTAAGTACGACCGAATGGAACCAGTAAACTTCGATTTTCTCTTCTACAAAACTTCCCCTCCCCCTCCCTACCCTCTATATATAAATATTTATTTATACACTTTTCGAATCTTATTACTGTATATCTCTTGGATACATTCAAATCCATATTGAAAAGCTTCTGCGTCGGAAAGTACCTTTAGAAACAATAAAAAAACTTTGATGGATAAAACGTAGCGCTGGAGAAATGTTGGCGTGGTAAACATCATAAGCAAAGTAACAGTGGAAAGTTGTAAGTAAATCAAAATCAAACAGTATCCGCCACAAGTTTGTTCACGTTAAACTGAAAAGTTTTCTAACAGCTTCGGTATAAATTTCTACCAAGTTTCCAAACGTTTTTCTATTGGAACGAATGCGTTCTGGGGGCAAACGTGATTTCTTGGATAATTCAAGCTGAACTAACCCACTTTTTCGTTTAATTCTTTCGTACGGATTTAACGTCCCGCACACATTCTACGCGGCTTATCGTGGTGCTAAATGAGAGTGAGTAATTTCGATGGATTGACGGGGCCGGATCGAGGGAGTTCTAATGGATTGAAAAAACCTGGTTATGACACAGTTCAGAAATACGTCGTTTGATCGAAAACTTCGTGATATATATATATATATATATATATCAATCCAATTAATCCATATCTTTCCCGTGTTTTTATTTTTGACCGCACATATTTCAGAAGATTTCAATCACGCTCGACAAATTACCGACTAACTCAGCAGTTGACTGAAACGTCATTATAGATTTCGTGTTAACTGAACACGATTTAGAAATGATTATATCGATTCACTCGACTATATATACCAAATCGACCAAACCGATTTATTCGCGGATTAAAAAATGCTGTTTTCATAAAAACCATTTATTTTTAGATTTTAAAACGAGTGAAAAATACCAAACATTGATATGTTACAAAGTTTTTCGAGTAATTTAAAAATATCGATAGTTCGAGATGTATAAATTAATTGACTTGTTTAATTGATTTAATCAGGGGAGGGGTGGGGGGTCAAGAGCCTCTACAGATTTTTGTAATACAATTCGGTACTCGGAGAGTTGAACTATCGTACCTTGTAGTATATGATGTAGTACAATGAACATGATTGGAGAGTCACTCTTATATTTACATTCAGCACTGTGCAATAACGATTTATCAATTGTTTTGCATTTTGATCGGAAAATGCGATTGACTCTGCTATCTTCTAGAAAAATTCATCGATCGCGAATGAATAAATTGGGCACTTGAATAATTCATAACTTTATCAAAAGCAAAGTGAAGCAGATGCAAAAACGCGTGTATTTCGATCGGAGCTACAACGGGTAAATTTTCTCTCAAATAATTTCAACCAATCAACCATCGAATTTCCAGTCACCTCTAAATTATTATTATAATAGAAAGAAATTAGATACCGTCTGGCACGAGAGAGAGAGAGAGAGAGAGAAAATTACATAATTTATAGAGGAGTACTATGTTGTTTGGGTTTCAAAGTAATCTATACATAATAACAGTCGAAGGATTAAACGATCGATGATGAAAAGCGAGGTAGTCTCTTCGGGCATAGCTGTTTAATGGTATGCCAACACCCGATGCGGCCATAATTCCTACCTCCAGAGGGAATACGTTGGGAAATCGCGTCTCGTTAAAATTTCATTGACACTGGAGCACGCGTGCCACGGTGAATTCCAGCGGTGCACGTCACCAGCAAAAAAATATGATTTTCACGTGAACCTACGACCCTGGTCGAGCAGGCAAGTAGGCAGACAGGCAGACAGAGGGTGAAAAAAGATCGCGAGAGAATTCATATCGCGTCGAACGCCACGAGCAATTCGTCCGAACGATATTTGATCAGCGGAGCAAACAGAAGCGCGTGCAATCGATCCTCATCCACCCCCCCCCCCCCCTCATTCAGCTTGTGGCCTCCGCACCCGAGTCCAACAAAACATTTCCTAGACAAAGCTCAACCCTCTCACTCTCTCGCTCATCTACACTATTTCTCCTAATAACAATTTTTTCCAAGCTGAGGTCAATATATATATATATATATATATATATATATATATATATGTCCCTCTTCTTGTCCCAAACCACATTCCCTCGAATTATTCCTCTGTAAGAATATACTTTTCCTTCTGTCAAAAAATCCATACCAAGATAGACCACTTTCCAAGATTCGTTGTTGTTTAACAGTCCAAACGTCGAGTTCTTTAGCCAACTTCTTCTCTCTCGCCAGACTTCTTGTTAAAAACTTTAAACTCGAGGCCTTTAAATTCCTTGACTCGACCTTGATCCTTCAGACATCCCAGCTAAGCTGTCCAGAGTCTGCTTCTTTCTTACATATAGTACAATCTCATATCTGAACGCTCGATCTAGTTGATTCGTTTCGTATTTTGAAGATTTTTCCCAGACTATTAGTCGTTGGAAGTTTTAACGGTTGACGTTTTTGCGGAGCACGGAGAATCGACAGACGGTCGAATTGAGGAAGCTCGGGTGAAGGTTGGGGGGTGGACGAGAATTGGTGAACAAACAGTGACGTCACCTTGACACACAACACGCGCCCAGCCCATACAATGACCATTGCATTCGTCGACAGATTTCCGATTCCTGTCAGCTATTTATCCCAATATCGTTCGATGCACCTTTCTTGTCCGATACGACGACATACATATATATATATATATATATATATATATATATATATATATATATACGAATTCCTTCCTCCAAATTACATCATTCCGAAACCCACCCCTCGATATTTGCAGAGGATTACGCTCCGAGAGTATATCGGAGCAGTCCAGAAAAGTACTCATGCTATATATACACTTGGCCATTTTACGTGTATATATTTATTTGATGAAATTTCGTTGTATCATTATTATGGTTCGTTACAACACATCGCATCAAATTACACAGCGGGCGTTGAAGCTGGCTGGTCCGACCACTAGCAGATTCTCCTCCAGAGGGGCCATAATTGACAATTTCTTTGTTTCAATAAACCACTATTGCAAGCACCAACTTTTTTCTGAGGTGGTTGGCAAGAAGAACCCACCAAGCACGTAATTCACGAAGCATTATTATGAATCCTCCTCCCATTAAATTAAATTAATTCCGTCGGCCAAGGAAATTTTACGGCACATTCGTCCACGTAATTTAAGCAGCACGGTTATTAATTACCCTCGCATTTGATGAAGTAGATTCATTTTCGGTTGGCCATTGTCGACTGCTGGGGCAAGCACCAATTTTTGCCGCCCGATTATTAAAGCTCGTTTTAATTGCGAGTCCTGTCGAGTGAAAGGTGCTCTCTCTGCATAATGATGCTGAAATTTTAGGCGGATTGTTGTACGTTTCTCAAAAGAAATCCCGTCCCCTAAGATTCTACCTGTATATACATATATATATACTGTGTTGAGAAATTCAGATAACAGTCCTGCAATAGAGTCCTTTATATTGAATGCACGTGTATAATTACGAGGAATTACAATTAATTTTTTACAATCTTTTTTAGTCGTATATAAAGTTGAAACAAGTTAATCGTTTTTATAGAGATACATAAATATTGTTAAAAAATGATAGTTTAACTGTGAGAAAATGAAAACAATTTATCGAGTAATTTAATAAAATCTGTTAGATTCAATTAGTCCAAAAGGAAGGATAAATTGACAGTCAAACTCTCGAATACAACGCCTGCATGTACAATGGAAACGCTGTACAGCAATTTGCACAAAACTTTGTTCAGGTTTGATTGTGTGCATGCTTCAGTTAATACACGTATAATACTGCAAGTACCGTCGTTGTATCAAATATCGCAGAATATTTCGACTTGTAACTTACTTAGCAAGAGAACTATATATGGAAGCATCCAGTGTTTTGTACTTTGCATAAAATTTCATCTAGCATCTCTGCAGTTAAGCTGTTAGCGCAACATAATTGAAAACCATTAGAGCACATCCGGTTGCGGAAAATTCAATTTTGGTAAAATATAATATTGCGTATAATATAGAAAGTTTATTAAATTAAACACAGACAAGATAGTATATCCATTCGCTTTACCAAACGAATTTATTTTAATTTGCAATATGATTCCGTTGAAATTATGTTTGAGAAAGCGGATGTAGTTTCAGAAGTATATACGCTTATGCTTTTTCACACAGATACGTCTGTCGCGGTTAAAATGTCTGCAAAGTACATGATTTCCATAGAAATGTCCTGATATATACTGCAAGGTTTATCAGTTGTACGACTCGATAAGACATTTAGCGACAGATTTACGAGGTCGTAGGCCTTAAAAGCGATATTCGAGCTTCGCTGATGCATCGGAATAATGAACTCTGGGATGACGCATAGATCGATTTGGCCGATGTCATTTAGCCACAGAGTATTATATATATCTATATACGGCATAACAGCCGGTCGTAGTAGTAACGAATGCTACGCGTCCCTTTAACTTTGCTACAATATAACTATTATATCCGTTTCGTTCCTCTCCCTCCTATCGCAATGAATTCATAAAAGTTTCATCAAGAAGAAGTGATTTTAATCAGAAAGCCATAACACCTAATGGTATAGTAGCTGAAGAAAGCTCCATTGACAAATTTATGAATTGATGGACTTTTTAAGTGGTACTTTAATATAACTGGTCTATGAATCAAATGAATCGTGAGAAGAGGTGTAAATTTAATGCTTTAAAAAACTTCTCGATTGATATTAGCGTTCGCTGGAAAATGTACATTCTCTTCCCATCTAATATACAGTAATAAAATCGTAATTACGATTTGAGAGTTCACTCAGATATATTGCTTGAAGTGTTGAACCAAAAGTGATAGAATTTATACGAAGTAGTTTTGAAAAGTCAGAGCCATGGTGTTCGAAAGTAAGATTGAATTACTGCTGCATGGTGTATGAAATGCAATAACTTTTAGAATGACGCATACTATATATCGATCGGGATGAATGAACGCTTCGATTGGACTGATCTCGTCTGTGATATTGCCACAGCCCCTCGTGGTGAGTGATATTATAATCTCCTTCTCTCAGCCCCTTCCCCCTTCCCTCCACTTGGCTTCATACATCCAACATCCTTCCAACTAGAAGTTTGAGTCTCGCGACTCTTCAACCAGCAGATAGGCTCTTTAGGAGAGTTAGGCGTAATTAGGAATATATAAATGCGTGTACACAACATATATATATACACATATCCTACTCGATTACATCCTCCTTCGCCATTAATTTAGATTTGTCAGCATCAAAGCGATACGTGTTCCTATTTTCTATTCCAAAGCCGTATGAATATAAATTCACATTAATTAACAGAGCCATTATTCAATTGGGAAATCCTTTCTGATCCGTCTTATGGGACTTCACGTATACCACACTTCAATAAAGTCTATAGCGATGATAAAATTTGGCCCATTCTCCCTGCCATCTATATATGGTTACCGGATTTTCCCACTACAAAGTACACAGAGTCCATCAAATCTCTTGATTTTCGACATTGAGTCAGCTCGTCTCTCTTTCCGCGTAAAAAGTGTAATTAGTAAAATTTATCAGGAGTTTAGAGGTAGACGTAACTGAAGTAGGACGTTATCGCTATAAACGCGCTTCTTGTATATCCATGAAGCTTTTTGCAAGTTTGGAAGCGACATGCGAGAATGACGAACGACACTATCCATCAGTGAGAAGTCGTTCGTTATGACCCTCTTTCGTTGCTTGCACCCGCCAATGAAATTCCCTTGACTTTTTTTTTATCACCCAGCTGATATAATGATGCACGATATCCACCCACGTCTGTAATACGCAGCTTTTACTCTCAGAAAGGATCTGTTGATGAGCTGCAATTACCTCGCAGCATTGTATCTTGGCTTGTGATTATCCTAAGGAAATCTTCGAGGGTAATAATCTCTTACAATCCTTACAAATAAGGCCTGAGTGCGGATGTATATAGTAATATATATATATATATATATATATATATATAATTTTATTATTCGCTCCATAAAGACATAATTTTTTCAACGAATTAACCTAACGAGTTTATATAAGATAAATCGCAATATATTTCTTTATATATCATTTCCATTACGATTTTACTTTGCATCGTACAATTAATTATTCCCAATTATAATTATGCTTTGGTGCTTAATAAACCAAACCCAATTTTTTTCAATAATATCCTCCACGTGTAGGTACGATATATATTGCATAAAATCCGTTGTCTAATCATTCTACGGATGAATCATGGCTTCGCATTACTTTTACAGCTTTCGCAATATACTATATCAGAGGGGCAGTACGGCGCGGAGCCCATTTCGAAACTTTGGTCCTCTATACCCTTGCAATTTTCCAGAGCTACGATATTATTCCGGTCATATATGCTTGCGATTACTATAATTCACTGGGAAACTATAGAGTATCGTTGATTTACCTAAATATTACTTGACCAAGTACAGTCGTATAAACCTTATAGGTTTATAAAGAAATATGTAAGTTTGCAATAAAAATCTATGCAATAAAAATTCGATAAATAAATATAGACTCTGTGAAACACTTTTATGCTTCAAAGATTGCAAAAGTACTAAAATCGATTCGAAGAATTAGTGGAGATTGCAATTTTGTTTTATAGGCCAATTTATCGTTCGACAGGTACATATATATATACTATATATATAGAAAATGATTAAAGACGAATGCAGGTTCGATCGGAAAAAGATCTCGTTAAATCCTCGCACGTGTCTGTATAATCGTTTTTTTTTAGATGGAAGATAGGGGGAATAAGCTTCCTACGCAGGTCGAATAAGGATTCGCGTGGAGGTTTGAGCAGATTTTTTGATATAGCGTGCAATTATATATACGAAGCATGGAAAGAAAGTTTATCGTGCAGATGGATCCGACAATATCCGGAGACGAGTGAATAAAGAGTATACATATATATACATATATATATAGTGGGCCTTTATTTAAGGACGAAGAATGTATACATTTACCGTGGAGGCTGGAATTCACAGTCCGAATTAGTCGGAGGAAACCACGCCCTTACATAAACAGCGTAATTGCGGGGGCGTTCGCGCGAGCGACTCATAGCGGCATAGATGAGGGGTCGCTTCCACCACTACCACCACAATCAGCGTCGTCGACGCTGCTTTTATCACTATTGTGACAAAACGACTTTGCCCACTAAGGGAGATCCCCTCGCCAAATATCCAACACGTATACTCTTCCTGGGGAAGAATTTCTTATTATCCACTCGCATCAACCCATGCGCTATACCTTCGGATAAATGATTTTTCCACCAGGAGAGACGTCCTCTGTATCATCAAACATACATGGGTCTTTCACCATTTACGCTTACCAAGCAATTTTAATAAATCATCAATGAATATATTAAAACTTATCTTTAGCAGAATTAATCTTCGCAAGTTTCTGCAAGGAATATTAGCACCTGGTGTGTATATACTGAGGAAAGATCATTTAATGTAAATTAATCTTTGCTTATAATGAGATATTTATTCGATATCAGTGAAGTTTGTTTAAATCGAATGAATTTGATTTATTGTTTATTAATTTAACGAACTGTGTTTGTTAAAATTAAATAAATGTGGAATTGGTTACTATTTAAAATAAAAATGTATTCGAATGAAATGATTTTTTTCTCATTTTGAAGCTATATATAGAGTATTATAGCGTATTACGTTCGAATCCTTTTCCCCTATAGAGGATACGTAGAAGGTTCGTTGGCGTAAAAGGATCCCGACGCCCTCGCACATGCGTGGAAAAATGCGTGACGGGCTTACCGAAAGAGAAGGAGGACACGTACGGGAAGGACTGCGTACACAGCCCGCCCTCGCAAGTTCGTTCAATCGGCACAGCCCTCCACCGACCTCCACCGACCTCCACGAAAATATCACTTTCATCTTTTCAAAGTGTGCCTCGACCACGCTCAGCCTTCCACAACCAAGTTACGCGGTTTTCTTCTTTCACCACCTTTCTTTCTTTCCCGTACACTGCTCTTTGCTCCCCCCCCCCCCACCCCCCTCTGTCTCCACCCCACTCACTCCTCCCCCTTTTAGCTTCCCTTTTGAAATCCAACGATATGGGACGCGTAAACAGAAAATTTATCAAAGAATATGCCGACGTGTCCAGAAAACAAGGAAACAACTCCGTGTCTACTGCTAAACCCAATCGAAGAAAAAATGGCAGAAGGCGATAACCATGAATAAACAAACGAATAGTGAAATTTCAGAAATGCCGGAGGATATACCGTGTCTTGGGGTATAAATATTCCAAGGCAATAAAGTTCTCTCGTGAAAAAAAAAAGGTTTGAAGAAGATGATCTCGCGAGAGGTAGGGTGGAGAAAAAGTAGGAATCATTCCTTACGGGATAAAAAGTTTATGCTTTAATAAGAGTATGACAGTTGGTCGTTGTGAAAAGAATTTCTTAATAAAGCTGTAAAATAATGCGCGGGGGAAAATATTTTCATGCATTTTTTCGGCAAGAACGAATGTATAGCGTCTTGTTCATTAGGCTGTAAAGTTAATTTCCAACTTGTGATATCAGGAGTTATGGAATGTCTGAACTAAAAGTTTGCAAACAATTCGGTTAAGGGAAAGGAATTTTATTATCCTGCTTACCCTGACCTTGTCCCTTTCATTCGATTAAAGTTTCCCTCTTTCAGGGAGCCTGGTGCTAAAATATCACACTCTCCTTTTCATAAAGACGATCTTTTCACGCTTCTTGCACATTCATCCCCTTTTTTACACAAACCTACGTTCGCTTTCAGGGAACGTTCGTCTTTTTTTTTCTTCAGTGAAATTTTAAATTAGCGGAAATGACGCAAGAGCTTTCGCCGAGGCGCACGTTTCACTTGGTTAATTTGTGGAGATGTGTGGGTGCGTGGTGATTAAAGTATGGGCCAGCTGACAGTTTATCTTAACAGGACTTTATGGCCGGTACTCGCATAGTTAAAACTTCAAACGAATGGTGAACTTGATTGCAGCTAGAAACAAGACAGACGAGCTTATGCCTCAACGTCCAATTACCAGCAAAGCTTTGCTATCTTCCAACGCCCCCCGCCTCCTTTAATTTCAACCATTTCAAGTGTCTATAAATGTGAAGTAATCATACGTCGATTATCAGGCTAAATAATTTAATCCTTGCGATTCTCCATCGACTCGTGTAATAATCAGTCTCATAATCGCATTTTACGACTTGGTACAATGCTTCGGACATTTTGTTCCTTCGAGCAGGATATATTACACGTGCTTATAACGGTTATCTGGCGTCGCAGGTGCACACCCAACTTACACCCCGGTACATATACCATATATAAACTTATGTAGTTACTTTAAGAAGTTTGAACCAGTCAGCTATAAAATTATTTTATTATCACAAACCCAGCACACAGTTAACCCTAACACACTGGAATGAAATATACATCAAATTCCAGACTCGTCTGGCAGCCACCATTCGTCGATCGATTCTTCGCGTCAAATCGGTACAGCGATGTACGTACCGGAGGTATTTTTGTGGTAAACATTTTCGAGGTGTTATAAAATACCAGAATCTCGAATACGACGTAAATTATAAAGAAGCGATGGACGATATTTGTACCGGTGAACCAGAACTCTGCTAAATTGGTCCCTCTGGATATAGAGGATCGACGGTTTTAGCGCGACAGTTTACGGAATAAAAATATTCGTCCAAATCCACTTTTTCCTCTGCAGAGAGTTTCTTTTCTGGTGGTTGAAAAAAACACAGTAGTTTGGTCCGAGTTTCTCGTGCGTATGTGACGTCATCGTCATAAAGCAATGGCACAGCCAGGGTTTACACGGACTCGAACGGAATACGTCATACAGGATTGGGAAGATGTACCAGATATATACAGGTCGATATATATATATATATATATATATATATATATATAGAGAGAGAGAGAGAGAGAGAGAGGTAAAGCGAGTGCTGAAAGCATTGTTTCCACATTGACGGTAATCGTGATTCACAGAGGCAGTTTGGTGGACTGTGGATATTGCGGCGTAAGCGCGTACGGGTCATTATTCACAGAAAATGCAGCCACGTTTTGCGCACGATGCTATTGCACTCCTCGATATTGCCTGCACTAGGACCCGTGTTAACCTTCGTCGCTAAATTACATTTTGACCCGGCGATGGCGCGTGGTGGCCCTTTCCGGTCTCACGACTGATGTGGAAACATTAGGTATTTCAGCCATGGTGAAAAGCGTTGATTAGCCTAATTAGGAAAGTTTGGCTAAAGTAGTGGTCTCTCGTGTTTAACGGTCATCTCGAGAATTTCGAAACGGTTACGAACGATAACGGTAATTAAGAGAACGGTTCAGCTTCAAGATTCCTGCTGAAGCGACAAGGGTTAACGAGGATTCTGTAGACTCTGCGAGCAACTGGCTCCGCATGGAGGGATCTATAGGAACTTTGACCGCTTAATTTGGATCGACCTTGAGGCACGGTTTGTGGCATATAGCCTGCAGATGCAGCTGCAACTGCGCCACTTGCCCGATACTGTCTCGGGGTCACTGACCTCTGACTCAGACAAAAACCGTATATATATATATACAAGAGAGGAATATTGGTCCTTTTGCTCGTCTCGCTTCTGCTTCCTCTGTCATTTAAAGAGGCCTACCAGCAACCCTCTAATTCTTGAGCATAGAGGAGCTCTGCTTGAAGAAACGTTGGTTAGGATTGAACTTTGACCTTCCCTCGACCTTTAATTTCCTCTTCTGCATCTTAATTGCATACCCCGGCGTTCGACCAGCACATGCATTATTATCCTTCTTCTTCCTCAGTTTCACGTTCCTGTGGTCCTATAATTCTTTCTGGTCGTGCCTCTGTAGCTGCTACTATACTTATTTACGATCGAAGCGTCAGAAATTTCTGCAGAGGAACCTTCTCCATCCAGGTCTTTGTGCGCGCCAGGGGTCAGCTGGTCATATACATATATATATATATATTATCGCAGGAAAAGCACGGTTTTCTCGTTGTATTTTGCAGAACGACGAGTAAAGTAACGAAATCGAGGAGGAAAAATTGAATTATCGTTATAATAAGATTGAAAATGGAGAAGGGGAATGATGGATGTGTTTATCGACGAAATAATGAGCGAAAGGAGATATAGAGCAGCAGGTAGTGTCAGGATCTGTAGTCGCGAGACTCGTGGTGACGGAATTGAGGCGGGAATATCGGGTGGAGGACCAGGAAGGTGGCAAGTCGAAGATCAAAGGCTCGGAGAATCTGCGCCGAGGGTTTAATTAAAAAATTAGCTCCACCTTCGGCGTGACCGTAAAGAGATAGCGGAGATCGACGTAAGCGCTGGCCAAGGCCGCTTTAATTTAAAACGAACTGTATAAACGTGGTATGGGAGATGCGACGCTAATCCAATTTCTGACGGGCCATGCCTTTAATCCTTTGCGATGCTCGCACACGCACGTCAACGCACACCTGTTCCGCTGCATCCCAAGTTTTAAAATTAAATTTTCAAGGTAGCCGCAAATTTCGTGTTTCTTCGGGCCATATCTCTCTCTCTCTCTCTCTCTCTCTCTCTCTCTCTCTCGCGCGCGCGCGCGCGCGCACTGACCTTTCAGTCAACTCGATGTTACGGTACTACACAAACGTGATTACGGTATACATGTAGATGAATTATATGGTAATAACGAGCGTGGGTTACGAGGTTCATTGGCCCGTCGCGTCGCGCGGTTCCTTCCTCGCGTATAATCACTGAAAGAAATAACAGTCGATGAAAAAGCCAGCCTGAAGCACGTCATTTCGAGCAATGAGCATGAAATAAAGCACAAAGCGAGAGAGAGAGAGAGGAAGCACTCTCAACGTCGTTTACTATACTCAACCACTCGAATTAGCTTTGGTTCTCCTTTGAAACAGCAAAATTCAATTTGCTTCGTAAAAGAATTATGAAATTTTTCACATTAATACACGAATACGCGTACATCGGTATATAATTCCTTCATCGGCCAATTATACGACTGTTGCTTATAACGGGAAGAACCCAGTGCTTTTATTTTTTTACGTGTCCAGAAAACAATAACAAGGCTTTTGCGGGTGGAGAAAAAAGAGGAGAGAGAGCGTTTTCGCAAGTGGTCTCCTATCCATCCCCTTTTCAGCCAATTCAGCAGTTCGTAGCTACGAAACAGGCGTTTGAAAGAAGAATCGAGTTATTTTTGGAGAGGAAGTAAGAGGGGGGAGTCGCACGGTGGAAGGAACACCGTGTGGGGGTAGTATATAGTATACTACTATAGGAAGAGGGTTTTCGAGGCAAAAAAGGGGCGTGTAGCCGCGAGCGCGTGGCCGGACTAGCTATGGCAAGGAAGAGACACTAGAAAAGTAGAGTGGAAACGTAATATAGCGGCTTTGTGCCGGTGCTACTCAGACAGCGGACCACCCCCCCCCCCCCACCTCCTTCCGACCTCCGCCACTGCTTGGTTACCTACCGCTCTCTTTATCTCTCCTCTTTGCTCTCTTTTTCGCCCCGACAACAATGACACTATAGAAAACCGCAGGGATAATATGGCCCATACGCAAGACCCTAGACAAAATCGATTTCACCCCTGGCCATACAGACCCAACAACTACCACCCAACAACTACCACCCTCCTGCCCCCTCCCTTACCGCCACCAACACCGACCCATCACCTTTGATTCAGCGAAATTCGAGACGTCTTTCTACGCCACTCTGCCATTGTTTCACGTGGGAAGAGCAATGGGGGAGAGAGAATTTATCGAGAAATTCGAAACCTCTCTAACTCTGTCGTAGGTCCTTCTTTCTTCTATCCTGCTTCTTCTTTTACATACAACGTTTCCGCACGTCTCTCTCTCTCTCTCTTTCGGATATTTGCGTCCTTCTTCAGGACTCACAGTTATGCGTCCTCTTGTTTCGCGAGGAACTAGGTCGAACGTTAGCAATATCGAATTTCGACCGATGCGTTCGGGGAAGCCTATCCTTCTTCTTTCCTTTTTACGCGATATAAGCTTTCCTTTCGATGCGATCTACGATTTCAGAGGTCGATCGACCGATCTCCGAGAAACCGTCGTAATTACGCGCGAACGTATTTTTATACGACTATCGTGTTTATCAGAGTTATTTTTTGCGTCTAATATTACATAATCTTCCAATGGTGCATTTTATTCTGATTATCACGTGGTTCATCTTGATTCTATCTTTTTATTTTATTTTATTTTTCATTACTGTGTTATAGGCGAAAAGTCTATATTGATCTTGCACTTGAGAGTGGAAAAAAAGAAAAACTGTTTATATTTACTGAAACCTTTAGTTTGATCGTCGATAGCGAGATTAGGTTGCGGTGTGGTACACCACTCGAAAAAAGCAGTTTCTGGAAATGGATTCTGGAGGATTCGTGGTACGACCGTGAAGGGTTTCGTTTTTACAATCGTTCTTTTTACACCAGAAAGCATCCAATATCACTCAACCGAGCGGGCAATTTCAAGGTTAAGATTATTTCGCCTTGAAGTCGTGAAGAAGCATCTTGGAGGAAAACTCCCGATCTTGCGCGTCTCTGTAAATATTTTATGCAGTGCACAGATGCAGCATGGCTGTAAAATTTTTTGGAAAATTGTAAAGTTTTCTCGACGAGGTTTTCTCGATAAAAGTTTTGTTGATAAAGAATCTTCTCGGGGAGGCAAGTGTTTTGGGAGCAAGGACGGTTATTTTCGAAGCAAGCCGAGCCCTAATCGCGATTCGGCGACTTGGCCTTATACGTAAGAAGAAGAAAAAAGCAGAACGCGCTTCACGCGCGCTACTCGCTCCTACTGCAAGTTTCACGCACACTAAATCACGAGGCTAGCGTGCCCGCATCGAATAAAGCCCCACTGTGAGAAGATTTTTTTTAACCATAATAGTATTTCTTTATTTTCATCCGGGTGTAACGGCTAATCGGCTTCTGCTGTATATCATAACTTCATTACCATAAAAAGTCTCGTGGCGAAACTTAAGAACGTGTAAATGAGATACGTTTTATGATAAAAAGTCAAAAAAAAAGACTGGAGAGACAAAAGGACGCCTGTTCTTATTTCGAGTCCTGCCACATTTTCGAGAGACGCTCGTAACTCTCTCTTGTTTATTATTTTGAAACTTTCGGTCACCTTATACTATATATGTTTTCCATGAAAACTATCTCAGCACTGAAGTATATAAATAGATAAATATATAGGAAGCGATAAATTTTAGGAATAAAAATACCAGCGAGAAATTGAAAAAGCAATAATATTGAGAAGCTAAATATTATTGTAGATATTTTCGTAAAGCAATTGAACCGAGAGACATAGAGACGAGATTCGAGTTTCGCACAATTTTAACAACATACGAAGTATATATATATATAAGCAGCGCGTTATTACGAGTTCATCGAAGATTTTTCTAAAACTCGGTACGACATGCGATTTCACGACAATTTGAGAACAAGCGGTGCATCAGGAGCCGAGGCACGTTTCAAGGATTGGACAAAGGCACCTGGTGAGGATATGGAACGTCACCCGCTTAGGAACAGATCGAATGCAGTACCTGAAGACATCTCATCCGTTTTCTCGAGAGACGAAAAATTCAATCCTCGTACGATGTGTAAGGACGAAATTGAATTTTCTAAATAACCGCTCATCCCTGACTTACCCACCACCTCCTGTTTATCATTTTTACGCCAATCACAACGATCTAAATAAACAAAATTCGCTTTGCTGTACATTTCAACGTCAAATCTATCGATTTAACACTTTCAGCACCCAAAGTTAAACGAGCACGTGCAAAAAGAAGCAAAAAAGAAATGAAATAATTCCAAGTGGAAATAAGAGCAATCATGGAGTAATTTCTGTTTTAAATGAAAATTCTAGTTTCAAGAGGGTTATTAGAGAGTAGGGGGAGTAGAAATGGTACGAGGTAAAGTAGGTCATTAATCTACGATCTTGGTGGAAATTGAGGCCAGTGCGATTGGCGAGGGGTGATGGGGTGGGGGGTGGAGTGACTTAGTTTATAACACGCGACATGGATGTTGCGTTTGGTAATTCCTCTGTAGCGGTTTCCGGTGGCATTTGGCAAAGTTGCGACCTCGGAAGATGCTCGTGAAATTCCCAGCAGCGCTTGGTTTCCATCCTATCCTGGCTAAGGACACGTAGAATATCGGGGGTTGCTTTCTTACACGCTTCGGTATTGATCCTGTTTGCCACGTGGCTTTAGTATTCGGCGCGCAAACTTTCGCGAAAACGTGTCCCGCATGCATGCGCCGTTCCATAATTGTAGATTCAAAGGATATAATTCGAAAGAGCGACAAGGACGGGGTGAAACTGGCTTGCCCTTTCCCCGGGGGATTCGCGGCGCACGTAGGACGAGCCGAGCACAAAAAGGGGGTGGAAGGCCCTTGGTCTTCTAACGAAGTGAAAATTGCTGTAATTTTTCCCCTGCCGGATATCTGATTTGATTCGGAGAGTCCTCTTCCTCGTACATTCCGAATGCGAGAGAAAGAGAGAGAGAAGGGGGGGGGATCACTCTATTCCAGCCAAGGGCATTCGTCTAGGAACCTGCCATTTGCTACTGCAAAGCGAGAATTCCAATTGTCGATGAGCATCTTCTTCTTTTTCTTCTCTATTCCCGATGATAGAAACATATCAAATTACAAATTGCTCCTTGCTATGGCGAAACCCTGCAATTTGCAAATTATAATAATTATGTATCTATATATATATATAATATATCAATTAACATGATCTTTCCTTCGTGGAAAAAAAGTTTGGACGAAAAGCCTGGAACAATAATACTTTTTTACGGTTTATTGGTCGATTAAGCGAATTATCGAGCACAGTGGGCTCGTCTTCTATTCGCAGATGAACGCCACCGTTAATTATATCTGGATAATCCGGCGCTCTCATCGAGACTATTCCGATTGGAAAGCCAGCGTATCCTTGACAACGCTCGCGAATTAAGAATTAGGGATGCCTGTAGGTATAAAAGAAAGTGGCCAATTTCCCCGAAGCTTTAGACTGAGGGATCGTGTGCTAAGTCTCTTCGGAAAGGACATCTGTCGATCCTGAAGCATCAAACGGAATCAAGTGGTGGTTCTTGTTGGGGCTCAAGAATACGGGCTTTTTTTGGGTTTCATGCTGAGAGAGGTATTTCCGCGCTTTGTCTGTGTCGAGTCCAAAGCCTTCGAAACGTATACACGCACACACACACACACACACACATATATATATATATTCCCTATTCTATACTGTCCCCGATAAGCCGATATGTATTATTTAAGAGCTTTACCAACGCAACGAATGATCATTGGATTTGTACATATAGCACGAATTTGTCGCTCTTTCCCATCCTTATTTATCAGAGTCACGATTTTTTTTTTGCTGGACACGAATCACCGAATGCCGCAGAGATTTTGACACGATGTTTTTTGGGAGAGAGCGAGAGACAATTTGTCAGTAACAAGCGGTACCGTGTGCGAGCTTAATCGGTGGTCGAACAGAGTTTGGGAAACCACGGAAGTTTCGTTCACACGAGAGAATTTCGAGCGACCAAGAGAGGGCGATCTTTCCACAGGAAGCACGTGTGTGCGAGGGCTCCCGACGACCGCCAGCCGTGCACCTTTTTCTTTTTGCCACACGTCCAGACAGATAAGACGCCTCGCTTGCTATCTTTCCCCGGCCATGTGCCAAGTTCGCATAAAACCACACACTGCAGTGGTCGAGAGACGCAGAAGAAGAACTCGCCTTACGAACACTCACTTATTTCATTTAACATTATTTACTTTTCACATGGGTATATATGTATATAGCCTTCTGCAAACGCCAATTATAAATTAAGTGATTCTGTAATTAATGTATAATTATGAATATTCGTGCGGGGAGATAAACAATTCGTATATACTATAATAATTCAGCTCGTAAATTATTTTCATATCCAAACTGATGAATTAATGGGGAATCAATTCTGTGGGGTTTATGGGTGATTATTGGAGAGCAAAGCAATTAAACTGAATTATTAAGTTTAACATTCGAGACCCAGAGGTGCTTTACACTTGAATCAGTGCTTGTACGTTAGAGTAGAGATAGACAGCAACAGCGGCAGCAGCAGCTTTTAGCCACGGGACTCGATCCAATTAGGACGTGACGATGACAAACGGACAAGTTTCCATTGAACAGTGGTTGTTGTAATCGTAGATAGTTGGACGATTGATGATGGACCGATTATCTCCATTCTATCATCGACAGCTACCAAAATAAATCGAGTCATGTATCTCTCCTTATCGATTTTCGTTAAGTATATATATACATATACAAACTCAGTGTCCTATCTCCGATCTAAACCACATAGTTTCTTCGGTACAATTTCCTCCCAGAAGATTATAATTAAATATCAGTTCTCTCGTGTTTTTTATTTTCAGTCTTCCGGACCATTCATCACTCTTATTTTTCCCATTTTTCATTACCACCCAGAGTATCGTATTTATACGTCCGATTCTTCGATACCGTAGTTTCAATTTGGCTCCCAAACATCGATCTATATTTCATTCGTCTATGACGAAAAAATTTATTTCAATAAAATGAACATTTTCCTTGTTATTTGCACTCCGAGCAAACACGAATTGTGATCCTTACCGAAATTTCATTTACGGCATATCCGATTTAAAGACCCAAGGTCGTTATTTCTGTTTTTTTTTTTTTACGAGAATTCTATAAGGTAGCCCGAAAGGATAACCGTTGAGCCAGTTTGCCTCGAATTCGATCAAGGAGTAACTCGATTTATCATTAGCAAATTGCAGCTGCAAGAATACCGCTTGTTACTTTAACCTGCAGTTTGCTCCTGCGCGCTTCTTTCTTCGAGAATTTCGTAAACGCTTGTTTTAGCCTCTGGCAAATATCCAGTACTTTTCTTTGCTAAAATCTGCAAAGAGCTTTTGTAGGATTCGAGAAGACTTCTCGGCATCATCAAGGAGTCTCCTTCGAAAGCTTCTCAAGGGTCCTGTAGTTATAACGACGATTCACGCTGGGAATTCGAAATATCGCTTCTCTTCCCAAATATAACGATGCAAGGAGGAGGGGGGGGGGCTATAATTGCTTTTTCTCCCAAGAAAAAAAACCCTTTTGATAACAACGAAGAAAATAAAAAATCAAAGAGCAACGTATATATAAAAGGATCGTAAAAAGCTTTACTTGAACAGCTAGTACAGAGGAGAGAAATACACTAGGTAAAGTTTATATACAAAGATGCAAAAAGTTCTTCGCGAGAAGTTATCGTCGATGAAAAAGCAGGTTTTTCCTTTCGAAGCTCGACTAAAAAATCGTTTATCTCCTCCATAACAGAGACTTCCGAGACTTCACACAAGTTGAGAAAAAATCTCGTGTGATATATGAAACTCGGTAGCTTCCGGCTTTTCAGAACTCGATCATCTTTTATAAAATAGATGTGTGCGACTAGGGGCGGCCGGCCCCGAGCCTGCCCGGTAAAGAAAAGTGAAGGTATTGGAGAGAGAATGTTTTTTTTTATTAGTTTCCGGTAAGCAGCGGTTGGTCCAATTAAATAATCGATAAATGGCTGTATTAAATCGAAGAAGGATAAAGTTTCGGAGGAAAATCTCAACCGAATAAGGCGGCTGCTCGATGGATGGGTATAGCATTGAAAGTTTTTCAGTTTCACGAGAGGACAGAAAGTTGGTGAAATATCGAAAGTTATGGATCTTGCCAAGTGAATCCCAGCTCCTCGTTGAAAACGGGCGATGGTGTGCGGGATGGGAATAGAGATTGCGAGAGGTGTGTGGCGGCAAAAAGGATCCGACGGGAAAAAATTTAATTCTGCCTTCTTGGCTGGCCGGCCACTTGGAAACCCTCCGACGATGCTTCCGAGACGCACTCACGTTTCATCAGAAGAACTTTGCAGCGAGAAAGCGTTGCAGGAACGCGTCAAACTGTATTTCCTTGACTTTTGACGTACACCGCGCGCGCACCTTGAAAGGAAACCGAAGCGCTACTTTGCCTCTGAAAAAAAAGCCTCGGGAACGAATCTATCTCATTTACTTGGAAATAATTGCAGCGACTCAGCCTCTTTGAAAGAATTTATAACGTTAAATTTTTTTAAATAAGGTTTATTTTTAAAACTGTAATAAATACGTCGATCTCGTAAAATGGCTTTCCACTACTTCAATTAGGGAAGCAACGAAAGAATAAAATTGTATTACATTTGAGTTGAGAAATTCCTTTGGTAAATGGAACGGTCCTGCGGCAATAATCGTTTAAAGCCCCTATTCCGCCTGAATATTGCCTTGGATGAAAGAAATTCTGTTTTAGCTAAAGAGAGAGAGAGAGAGAGAGAGAGAGAGAGAGTCTCGTATTTCTCGTTGTCGAGTGGCGAGACTTTTAGTATAGTGTCGTGGAGAATCAAGAAGAAGAAAAATCTTGGAGAGAGGGAAGAGGTACAAGAGAGAGAGAGAATCGCCTTGCAAAATCTGCATTTCTATAAACATAAAAGCTTCCGCCAAGCCGATATAATTGATATTGAGAGGAATGCTGTCCGGAAGGCAATTATATTCAGCTCTCGTAGGCTATTGTCAGGTGGCAGAATGAGTGTGCCGGTGGGGGGTAGAGAGCGTTGCTGGGTTGTCGTTGTACAAGGGAGCAAAGAACCTGCTAGTGGGTATATATATATATATATATATATATATATATATATATATATATAGAAATATGCTTTGCAAGGAAGTTGAAATTCTTTTTTCCGGCTACTTCGAAGCCCTCGTCCCCAACGATGCTTTTGACACGCACAGTGTAGTGTCTCAGTGGCGCGGGAAAAGAGTAGGGGGGCAAAAGGCGCTCACGCAAACGGGAACTAGAGGCCTCGAGAGAGAAAGAGAGAGAGAGAGGGTTCAAGTGTGAGAGTGTGCAGAGGTTACGTGGAGGGGGGAGAACAACGATATACTCGCAGAATTGCGAGATTTCCCGAAGCTCGAGTTACACTAGGCCTTTGTCTGCTTGTACATCCAAGTAGTTAGTGTCGTGTTATGGAAGCTGTCCTGGACCAGCCAACTGTGATTTCTGCAAACTATCGTGCTAGGCTGCGCCAACCACCAACTGGCGTCTTTTATGTTTCAGTTTGCAGCAGCTTTGCTTGCAGGCGGGGAGGCAGAGAGAGAGAGAGAGAGAGAGAGAGAGAGAGAGAGAGAGAGAGAGAGAACTATATCAAGAGATGTATACATATAGTTACTACATATATATATACATAGGTTGTAGAATCGTGAGTGTACGCGTGTGAGTGGGTGGCCAACGGCACCGACACCTGCGACAAACGGCCAGGACTCCCAGGCCTCTCGATTCCCGAACAATACCGCGATCCATTAAAGGGATCGTCATTAATCTTGCAGAAATTACCGACTCACCGTTTGCTTCTTCGACTCCGCTTATAGAGCGACCCTCGTAAATAAACTCTCATTAATTAACGATCCAGGTTGAAAAATTCGATTGCTAAACGATATATATGCTCCTCGCGAAAACTCGAATCCCCATTGGCTGCATCGCTCTTTATCACATTTGCTCCTTCTTCTCTCGTACGATATCTCGCGAATCACATTTCTTTGTACCTTTTCATCAGACTTTTCATCCTCATCGCAGGATAAACGATACCGCACACTATATGCACAGTCCTTGTACCTATATATATACCGATCCTGTAATTGGAGAACAATTAAAATAATACTAATTCAACTTTAGGTTCTTTTGCTCGTTGGTCGAGCGGCGCGACTGGAAAATAAATCGTGCAGGATCAGCTGGAACGAAAATTTTAATTGCATTTGTTTTCAATTGATATTCCCATTACTATAGACGAGTGCAATTATTTTCTTCCGTCATTTCCATGGACATAGCGAGGAGGAAGAAATAGTGTGTATCGTTGCCTCGCAGGATGTCGCACATGAATAACAAATTGTCTCACGCACACCTGCCAAGAATACATTATCGAGAATCAATATAGGACTCTTATATTAACGTAGAGAGCAGGCATTATGGAAAAACTCTGGCCAGAGTGGCCGTCTAACGAGGGAAATTCATAAATTTTGCATCCAGCTTCCTAATGGCCTTGGATAGCCAGCATAGCCAACCACGGATTTCGTTGCATTACTTTTCCCTTTGTGCTCGGCTAAGTGATTAACGCCGGTTAGAGCGAGCTTGCTTCGACTCTTTAATTGACGTTCGTTCGTTCGCTCGTTCACATACGCGGAGCCTGAGAGGGTGAAAAACGCCGCGGGATACAATCCTCCTCCTCTTCCTCCCCGCCCCTTGCCCCCTTATACCCCTTTCGCGGTGTACTCACCGGAATAAACAGTCAACTTGCTTTAATTGCGTTCTTCTTGCGGCTTGCATTCCGCGAGTATCTCGACGATCCGTGCAACCAACTCCCTACACTGTATATATATATATATATATATATATATACATGTATATGTATACCCACACTCATATCTTCCAAATAATTATCTACACCACCAAAGATTTCTACAATAACGCAACACTGACTTTCCTTTGGTAGAAAAATAATACATTTGGAAAATGCGGCGCAACGATCCAAGCGGAAAATCGTAGATTAAATTAACTTGGGAAAATACCTGCTGTTAAGCGTGTATAAGAGCTGATCTCTCGCCAGCAAAAAGGAAACGCGAGAATTTAATTCACCGTTACCTCGGAAGAAATGAGAGGAGACTAATCGATTTTGTGGAAGGAATTCTTGCTAAAACATTGGTCTTTGGCTCGGGGATGGGATTAAGGGGCAGGAGGGGGGGGGGGGGGGTTGTCAGAGAGAAAGAGAAGGAAGAGGGGAGCTAATAGTTATGGATTTATAATGACAAATTTGTGTCTTTATCTCTTTATTTTGATCGTTGTTTAAACTCGTATGTGAGATTTAGCATAAGCGCATTGGATTGACGATGGTGGCTGCAGTTATTAGTAATTCAGCAAGCGTATCGAGTTTTGCGAAATACCACGTCACGCTCGGTGACAAACGCAGCTCGCAATTTTAAACGCGGAACGACCGTCTCTTCTCCTTCGCGCGAGAAAATGCTCGCGTTACGATTTTTGCAACGCTACGCAGGAAATTGCCAAAAGAAAAAGCATCCCAACAGGAAATAAACTTGTCTACCCGACAGGGAAGAACTTCCTTCACTCGGAACGACCTCGAGAAAAAGTTTATTTTACGTTAAACGTTCAATCGAAAATTATTCTCGATAAACCACAGCGACACTGGTTATCCGGAAGAAAGCTAGATCCAATTTTCCTACGTCAACTTGCAAATTGAATTAAAACGTAGGCTTGCGGAGAGCACGAAAAGTAAGAACGAACATTTCTCGTTAGTGTTGTATAACGAGTTGGGAGTTGTATTGTAAAAGAGACACACGAGACATGGAAAAATCTACGGTAAATGAAGCAGTTTGTTTACAAGTTCTCATGAAAGCTTTATGATAAATATATATATATATATATATATTAGATGAAATACAGGAGCCGAGTTTTTCACGAACAAGATAATGGGGTAGTTTCGTGTAGGGTGGATAGATTTATCTTGGCAGCGAAGATTTTTGTATGAGGAAAAATGCTCTGTAAGAAAATTAATAAAGCAGTTCAGAGAGAATACGTTTGATAACGACCGCATAGATAAGGTCAATGAAAAAGTCTGGGAAAAAGTGGTCGGAACGAAGGAGAAGTAAATTTTAATAAAAGCATTAAATTTGCAATCCGTCAGAATATCTTCATTTACCGCAATTAGTGCGCGTCATCGAGTACAGCTGCACCGAGCAAACCGGATTAACAAAACATTGGATACACGAAGAGCGAATGAGAAAAGGATTCAAGCAGCAATCCTAGATTGCATTCTTGAAGCATTTTTCTATAACCGTACGTACCATATGAGATTAGCAATATAAACAAGCTGCTACAGTTGGACGGGTTACATATTAAAGTCGCCGGGGCATATCGACTCGTGCCATCTGCAGCCTGCAGGAAGCAACACACAAACTATCTTCTCTTTCCTCTCCAACTTGCTAGATTAAATCAAACTGCGCTACTTTTCAATTTTAGCACTTCTGTCCAGATTTATCGACCTGCCTTTTTACTCGAATTCTCTTAATTTTTAAAACGATACCATTTTTAACACCGTCAATCAACCGTTATTTCTTGCACACACTGCAAAAATCTAACTTTTCTGTTACTTATTTAATACAATTTCAACTTGTATAACACGGGTTCTATTCAAAGTCGACCCGGTGCATTCCTCGATGTTTTATCTAATGACCACATCTGCCTCCTCCCAATATACGAGGGCAAAATGATATCCTTTATTAAGTGGAGGCCGGCAGAAACATTGGAAAATTTGTATTGCATATTCATCTGGAAGCACAGTAGCTCGTTAATTTTACAACGTTATTTTCGAGGCTTATCGTATTAATTGCGTCACCCTGCGCGTACACGATTGGGGATTAAATTTCGTTTAATGAACTTCATTCGCGTTTATCTTTGTGCAGAATAATTCGACCTATGCACCTACACATTCGCAAATATGAATATACATAATTGTCAGTCTTTCGATATAAACACACAGTATTTAAGTTATTATACATAAACATTACACGACCAAAGTTTCGATGGTTTCGATTAACGTTCCGAATATGTTTGGTGCTTTATTTTCTAAAACATAACACAACTGATAAGGTTTTGAATTCCATTAGAATCTACTGCATTTATCATCAGAATTTAACATTAATAAAATCTCCAAATTATTTCAAACAAGCTCTGATGTGAAAACATTTTGAAAACTGAGTAAATAATTTGGATCATTGAACAATAATCCCACGATTATTTAGTAAACTTGTTTCGTATAATACGTACTATTACGAAAATCCTAAATTTTTAATCACTGATTCAATGATTGAATTTATCGTCGAAAGAAATATTGCAGCTTTCTAAACTTTCGACTTTAAATTGCTAGAAAATAATTAAACTACACCGAACAATCAAGAGTTTCTTCAGGTATAATCGTTCACTAGCTTTTTTACTGCGAGCATTGACATCGTATAATAAATATTTATAGAAAAGTAAAAGGGTTGGTGAGACAGTGGGACGACGACGGGCTCTGGGAGTAGGGATTCGAATAGGTGGGGGGAGTTGCTTGAGAGGAGCTTATTATAATTAATAGCTCTGGCGAGGCGACAAAAAGTCGGCAGTGATTTGGGTGAATGGACAGTAATTCAGGTGGGGCAGTTCCTTGTGAATAGAGCTTAATTCCTGGCTCGTGTGACGCACGGTCATCTTGCGTCGCGGTGCACCACGATAGTCAGAAATGGATTGCGTGGGATGACGAAAGCCGTATAAGGGAGGGTACGTGCTACCACAACCTTGAAAAAAAACCGTCCCGCTATCCTTAACGAAGCTTGCACCATTTCCCCTTCCGTATACACGTATGATATATATTATTTCTTCCTGCGCTCGAAGCACACACACACAAGCTTTTGCCAAGCGTGTCGATTTCCTTCTACAAAGTCATTTATAATACGCCAATTATACCAATCGAATTTATAGAAATCCCTCGAGAATCCTTTGCATTTCGTCAATTCGATCGTTCCTCGAGTTTCCCAATGAAAAATTCATTTGTCCCTCTTCAAGGATCCCTATATAATTGAATAGATATATATATAGTAGAGGTTTCCGTTAATTTATCGTGCAGGTCAATCGTCCCTTTTTTGGGACTAGCTACCCTCACCGGTATTGCGATTCCTTGATTCCCGGGGATCATCCGGAGTTGCGGTGTACCGCTCGCGGTAGTCCGAGTATATGAGGAGACGGGTCCGGCGTGGGATAATTAGGTAGTGGGTGGGGGGATTACACGGTAAAGATACTGAGGCCGGAGGGGAATGGGGCGAGGAGAGCGCGCGGAGCACCTTTTGATGGATCACCAAACGTGGGCCAGCCGGGAATTTCGACGAATCTCTGTCTGACCTCCCGTGGGATTCGTCCGCAACGAGCCCGCCCGCTTCCGTTTATATTTACCAACAACAGAGAAACGCACTCAACTTATCGCGTGTCTCCCTATCCTCCCCCCGCCTATTCCATCTTTTTCCCCTACGTGTAAGATCGAGTCGCATTAGCAGTCTTCAACGATTACTACTTATCGTTCCCGGAATATTCACCAACGCCGTCATCAATTAAGTCTTAGTCGAGCGGCTCTCTGCTTCTTAAAAACTTTACGTTTCAACGATTACGCGGAACGTGTAGGACTTTACTCTTATCTCAGGGCAATTTCTCATTAATCGCATACGTTTCCATGTATCCGTTCACTTTGACAAATTTACACGATTCTTGTCTGCAAAAAGAATCTTCAATTTTGTCAACGAGTTAATATTTCTCTTTATATATATATATATATATATATATATATATATATATATCTGCTTTCTAATATTATAATTATATTGTGATAAATGAAATGACACAGTTATGAATTCTAAGCTTTTTAATCGTTGTAAATTTTAATTAGTCGATCAGACTTGGTTACGCGTTAAGCTTAATTATTGCACGAAATAATTGCAAGTGGCAAATTTTTCTTAATTATGTTCAGTTTCATGCTTCCTTCTCGTTTGAATAATATCGAGAAAAGAGGAGGTCTGCAGGGACGAGCTAATAAACGAGGTATTTCAGGGTCCTGGCGAATAATGAGGATTGTGTGGTGTTCAGGGATCGTCGAGGTGGAAGAACAAAAAACGCGAGCGGCACAATTTACATAGGCTGTCAATTGAAACGAGAGTTTGGGATCGTCAGAGTTGCGTCATCACGCGCGGGCAAACGCATCATCTATTTATCTACTTTGCGCGCAGGATAAATGTATACCAATACTGGTAAACAGGGGTGGTCCACCGGCGAGAGCAAACATCGAAATCCATACGAGGAAATTACGTCCGATCGATTTAAGCTCGCTGGTCGCTTATGACCACCCTCTCCCCCTTCGCTCCACCTCTACCCTTTCATGTCTATAGTCACAGCCTCTGTAAAAGACTTGAAAAGACCATCCATAACTTTGTCTAAACAAAAGCTATGAAATCTACCGTAAAGACCAATTGAAAACTGAATAATTTCTGCAAAAGAGTTAAGCACTGTTAAAGTATAAGCCGCGGAAGGTTGTAAAGTGGTAAAAGTGCACTTTTAAGCGAGGATTAAGCAATGAGAGTTTTGTGAAAAGCCTTGAAAAATTATATCCAGAATAATGTAGATTTAACTTTTGCATTACTCGTCGTCAGCTTTCGGATGGTTCTTCTTAATAATGAAAGTCCCGCTATATCCAAGAGATACCACTAACTTTACGATTATTCACGTGCACCCGGTGAAAGTGGAAAGCCAATGAATTTGTATGAATTAAAATACGTGTTTGTGTGTGCCGCACCCACCGCACGGTTTCTCCTGGCAGTGCGTCGAGAGCCCTATTATTTTTCAGCATTTTCCAATCCGTCTTTCGTACCAGAATTATACTATTCATGGCGATCGGACCATATGATGTGTGTTGTAATGTATTCAAGTGGCGTTACGTGGGAAGTCGACGTGGAGCGTGAACAAGGAACACGGAAATACACTTGATTCAAGCTTGGATTTCAACGCGTTTCATAAATCTCCCCGTATAAGTAAACAGAGAGTCTGAAAGCATCAAAGCAGCGAGCGTTTAATTTTACCACTCGTGCGTCTTTAAAAACACACGCACACACACAAAGAATAATAATTTATCTTATAATTGAACAACTCGTTATCACTGTAGAAATATACGCAGGTTCGAACGACAGTATTGTTGGAAATATACTTGAAACAGCAGACTCGCCATTCGAAAAAGCACACACACACACACACACACACACACAGCTAAATTGGCGTGGTAGGCGACGAGTATTCTCATTAACGCTAATTAGATCCTGCTAGTTGACGAAAGTTTGGTGGTTGACTCGAGTTATTTTATTGTAGAGTGCTTTTCTCATTCTTGAAAGTTGAGGCACTTTGCCTGCTAAACGTATTAACGAACCCCGTATTTAATCCGTGATTCTTAGCCGGTAATACTAGGAGTTGTGCGAAATCTTGCAATTCCCCTGCGGCGATTAATGTATACATATATAGGCTTGGGAGCAAGAGCGTGCAGCCAGGAAGAATATTTACGTTGGGAGATTCCGATGCTTCAACGGCAAATAATTGAATTTAGATTGAAGGGTTGTAGCCGTCTGGAGGCCGGTTTCTCAATTAATTTGTCAGGCTTCATCCCCCCCTCCCCCCTCCCCTAACTCAGTGTGCAGTTCCATCCAACGGGGGGCCCCCTCCCTGCTCATCCCTTGTAAGTCTTCGCTGGAAAAACACTGTCGGATAATTTTGCATTGTTTCGATATCCTTTGTTCGACACGCGCTTTGCCAAGTTTCATTATGCAGAGCCGTGACTGTAAATAGTAATATATATATATATATATATGTATAGGGAAAGAGAGAAAATGCTGTGAATTGCCATTTGCGCGCGTGTGATTCCAATCGTCGGTTAATTGCTGCGCTCGATTCAATTGAATTAATGTCCCTCGCGGTTAAAGGCTGTGGGATATCTCGAGAATCGTTTATCCCGAACCGTGGAAGAATCTGCAGCCTCTTCACAGGAGGCATGGCAGCACCGGGACCACGGGGTCAGATCCTAAGAGTCCGGCAGTTGACTTGGCTACTTATTGCGCTTAAAGCAGATGCCGAGATTGCTTTTTTCCACTTTTCATTAGTGCCCATTGCCATTGCGACAGACGAGAAAAGGCTTTAATGAAAATACGTTTGTGGAATTACATCGAATAGATTAATAATAATGATAATACAAAGGAGAATTAAAAATCAAAGTATAAACTTGAACAAGTTGCTTTGATGGAATATCGCGTCATTCGAGTGGATATTCTCTAGAAACGAAACGAAGGAAGGAAAGTTTTCAGCCAGTAAAAACTGGCGTTCGGGGCTTCTGGTAAAAGAAAAATAAACATTGTGTGAGAGAGAGAGAGAGAGAGAGAGAGAGAGAGAGGAGTTTGCGATCTTTGGTTATCGGGAGTCGCTCGGGTCTCCGAGAATTCGTTTAAAGTCAGTGTATCTTTATATATATATATATATATATATATATATATATATATAAATAGCTGTATACATGTACTCTAGAGTAGAGTAGTATTTAAAGAGAGCACACAAACATCTCGCTTGATGTAGCACATTGAGAGTTTATTCCGTTTTTCCTCCGATATTTCCAGTTGGATAGCTAAAATCATCAGTCCTTGCATCTGGAACGTTTCGCTAGTGGACACGTGAAAAAATCCATTATATATCGAATGGTGTGTCCGTTCTTGATTGCCTATTTCGCTGACTTCGACATAGGCTTATTATATAAAATATTCAGGTCCCGTTTGCTCGGATTTTTATTCCTTTCCCCGCTACGGCCCGATTCTCGTCGACCGGTTAGAAATAATCAGAACGTATCGATCAATCCCGAGAAACGTTATCGAGTTAAGCTTTTTTTTCGATTTCTATCCATTTGGCCTCATCCATTGTTGCGATGTCAGAATAACAACTCTCCCGCGCAACAACTAGTCCATTTTCGATTACATCCCAAACAGTCAAGTGCACTCTTCTTAAAAGCCTCTCCTACATTCCGAATGATACCAGATTTTTTCATTTGGTTCAACCACAATCAATCGATCCTCCCTTACACTTTTAAATCCCTTTTTTGCATATTTTTCTTTTTTGTTTTTTGCCAAATACATTTCCATTTGCAATAACGTTAGTTGGTTATTTCAGCTGTACGAGTGTGTACTCAACTTTTTCCTGCACGATTTGTACATCGATTGTCATATTTATTTCTCTGGGATTTGCTTTTACACATCCGTGTAATGCAATCTGGACGTGGATTGATGCCCGATAATAATTACACGTAATGTAACCATGGTCAACGAGTGCTGCTGATTTATTAATCTGCTTGCATGCCTATGGGCTTAATTGTACCATTCGTGCGAGGTACGACGATGGAAGTATTTAATATTTTATAATAAACTACGCCTCTGGTATATATATATATATAACAGGATTGAACGCGTTAGCTTGCCGAATGGAACGTAAACAGGATTTCCCATCAACTTTTTTCGTGAATGAGCTTATTCGACGCGAGAAAATTGGACTGCACGAATTGCTGATTTTATTTTCTCTGCGAAAATTTGGCATTGCGTATGCGTAGGCCATGTAGCTGTCCTACGACTAATTGTTACATATCAATCAAGATTATTCGATCAATAAATAAACAATATTTATTCTTTATCCTCGAGCTGCAAATACTGTAATTCCTCGTAATAATTGCAATTTAATTATTTCCATTGAAAATTCGCAAACAACTTTTTTAATAATAGCATTGCAATTTCTCTCTCTTCCTTTGATTGACCACTGTGTATGTGCAACAGCCACAAATCACTCGGTTTATGGCTAAACACAGAGACACGGGCAATTACGATTTTATTTCTAGAATCTAATTATCCAATTGGACTATTCGTACAGTAGCGGAACAAAGTCTGCAAATTTTGTTACAAGTCCTGACAAATGCGTGATCCAACCAACGTGTACCCTGGCGAATGCACTATGAGCTCGAACATCGCTAAATTTCGCAATAATCGCGAACCGCACGGACGTTAATTTATTAATAGATGCCAGGGTCAGGAAGCGTTTACACACGCACCGTTCGAAATAAACCGATCATAATTCTAGATAAATTTAAATTATTCCATGGGTGAGAGTGAAAGGGTTAAATATTTATTTCATTAGTGCCTTTATACAATAAAATAAATAACGCAATGGAGGAATGTGAAAAACAATGGGATAATTGCAAGATGGAGAGCGGCAATCAAAGATTAGTTACGCGTCAAGAAATTCGTGGAATTTCAGCTAAAATGAGAACTTTTTACCTGTCACTGGCAGAGCAATTAATACAGTCTGAGTTTTTCAGCCATTAAAACAGACCGCTAATTCCGCAAGAATAACCAAGCACGTTTTATTTATACCGGCTAATTCAAGCGTTTGGGCCAAATCAGCTTACGTTGCACTACTCGATGTGTTTAATCGTGCAGTGTATATATGTAGGTATACGTACGATTATTAGTGACGGGAAAACTCGCAAAATAATTCTCTCTCTTTTAACAAATTTTGCTCGGTCGCGACGGCGCGTCGCGGAAAAATCCTCCGGAGATTATAGCTCGCGATCCAGTTATCGCTGTTTGTTTTTTCATCGATAATGACAAAGTCACGTGACTCTCACTCCCTCTTGCGCTACCAACCCAATCGGGCAAAACACCTTGCCTATTGCAAATTTCGCATTCGAGCGAATTTCACTTTCCATTTAGACACCTCGCTGACTCTTCGAACGCTGTTCAAAATTTTACTATTCGATGCTCCGCGCACTTTCAGTGGCACAACAAATCCTAACACTGATGCACAGAGGCCTATACACACACACAAACACACATACACCGTACAAAGCTGCTGCTGTACGAAGCACTTTGTGTTCCAGTCGCAACTTTACTCGTGGAATATCCAGAAAAAGCTCGAGAGTACTTTTTACTGAAAACTGTACGAGCGAATCTCTTTTTATTTCGACTCGACGAGGGATTACGCGGTGAAAAGGCAAGAAAATATTTTAAGGGACTTTATTTCCTCGATATCTATCGATCGCCGTGGCGAAGACCCATAAGACGCGATTGATAAATACTTTATCTCGGCATCTGGACGCTCGATAGCAAATATTTGGAAAATAATATCGTCGATAGAGGACAGAGGAGGAGGAGAAGGAAGGGAAGGGTTGGATAAAAGAGGACAGAAGGAGACGGAATACAACAAGTAGTATACCTGTAACAGGGACGGGCCAACGAATAATTTATACCGGCGTCTGTGAAATTTGCATAAAACAGGGGTTTTCGCGCTACAATCGATCGAAATCTGCGCGCAATTTCTCTCCGAATGTTGTTTCCTGCACCACCTGTGCTTTTGTTGTTTCCTTTTATAACGCATCGCTTAATAAGTTAACAAAGTTGGTCTAGCAACATTTCTCCCATATTTTTTCCATTTAAAAGCAAATATTCGGCTTATAATCATATGCCCGAGGGATATTTTCCGCTTAATACGAAGCAAAGCTGTTGCTTTAATTTAACGCTGGTAAAATTTTATCGTCAATAAGAAAGTGAGAGAGCGAGAGAGCTGGAGAGAAAATCTTTATCGACTTTTCCCTTAAGCTGCTCTGTTCGTTGATATAGTGGCATGTACGTGTAAGTGTGTCTGTATATATATATATATATATATATATATATATAGGGTAGATTTCTTGTCCAGGTTTAATTTTCCGTAGAAAAAAAAAGGGAAAAAAAGAACGGTTGGTGGACCACGTCCTTTGCGGGACGTCGTAAACGGAGGAACGCTGACTTGGTCCTTCAAGATTCACCTTGGCCAACCCTAATAGAGAAGAAGCTTAACGCAGGGTCCGTCATTAAGACGGTAGGTCAGCCGTAACTCCCCCCATCCGGGCGGCAACTTCCGTTAGGTTCGTTTTCGCGTCAACTGGATTAGAACGAAGTTGGCCACCGACCCTACGAGCGCGCAACTTTCCGTGGGAATTGGACTATCAGCCACTTCAACAAAGACCAATTAAATCGAATTCTGATGAACCTCCATCGACCATTAAAATAACCTAACCCCAGGAAAGCCTCCACCATTGACCTTTTTATCCAATCAAACCTTCGATATCGCATCCCTTCTACATTCATATATATATATATATGCAGGTGAGTGATGAAACGAGATGGAAAATAAATAGGATTAGGAGAATGACTGATGATCCTTCCAATCACGCAGACCATTTACAAATATATATATATATATATATATACGGCACGGAGAGACGTGAATTAATACATGTCGATGCTTGTTAAATTGACATTAGTTCCTGCACGGATAATAGTGGCTTTGTGATTTTTATTCGACCTTTCTATAATACAGTACGTGTATGTGTGTGTATATACGCATATATGGAAGTTGCAGGGCAAATATGATTGGCGTTTATTAGCGGGATGCTGTGGTTTGCAGGGTGGAAAAAGTGCACGAGCGAGTCGTCGTAACGGTAGTTGGGCATATCAGCTCAAAGAGAAGTCTCTGCTTGCGCTCGAAAAAGAACTTCTTTGTCTGTACAGGTGCGCGCGAGCGCGGTAGGCTCCTGCCAGTCGCGAACAGGTTTCAACGAAACGTAAGACCCTTTTCTTACGCGCATACCACCCCCCCCCCCCCCCATTATTCTCCCTTTGGCTAACTCTAAGAAAAAAACGTATTCGTGCGATGAACAACAATCAGATTTACCTCGCCTCTCTCTCTCTCTCTCTCTCGCATTAGTCTTTTTTCTACCTTCAGAGGCCCTTTCAATGCGGAATGACCGTTCGTATACACTCTTGTCACTTTGACGAGTCCTAAAAATCGTGAACCACACGTGCGTTTCAAATTTGTTGTCCATCCATACTGAATCCGATCCTTCCATACGATTCATCACACTTTGGATACACCCTCGATAAAATATCAAAAATCCATTTTCAACTAAATTTCCGACGGACTAAAAGTTAATTAAAAACGGTACTGTGTCTACTGCGCCCCCCCCCCCCTCCTCCCTACCCATTGCAGATGCTATACGGAAACAAAGTCGTTATTAAAAATGTGTAACGAATCATAACTGCTGGTATTTAACGATCCTTCCACTTTTTGTTGCACTATTTACTCTATAGTATATCTCATTAGATCACTCTTTGATGGAGGTTTTAAAATTTTCATTAAATCTCGCCGCTATCCTCATTCGTATTTATTAACAATTTTTAATCAGCTTCCAATTGCTCGCGTTACTCGTAGCATAATAAAGGTTCGTGTTCATAGAGAGATGACACGTCCTCTTCGCTTTTTCCCATAAAAAGTCAATGTGGGGTGGCCGCGAGGGGTGGACGAAAGTTTGGATGGAGGAAGGAAGAAAAAAAGGTGATTTCAAAATGTGCCTCGCGATCCATTTTACGATCGTGCATTCATAAAGGAGACAAATTACGATCCCTCCGGACGCTCACGGCATTATACGATTCTCTCTCTCTCTCTCTCTCTCTCTCTCTCTCTCTCTCTCTCTCTCTCTCATCTCTCCATCTACTCTCTCCGAGTGCCATAAAACGCCACGCCACGCCACGCCGCAGGGACTTGGAGAGAGACTTTTTTACAAAAATATTACTATCGACGAAATTCACTTTAATTAAAACTTCCGAAATCGATTTCGCTGCGTCCGTCTACTCTAATCTCGACTTCCGAACGAATCGCGTGTCCAAGTTTAACGCTCTTCCAATTAAAGGCACGTGCTCCTGTATATAGCAAATATGTGCTGTGCCAATCGGATCATGTAATATATAGGACCGCGTGAATGATAGCGATCATTCATTTCGCCTAATCTATACTTAATAAAGATTGTTCAAAGTTTCTTTGCTTTTCTTCAATTATCGCAAGATCGCTATATCTACCCGTGTCTATAATAAATTCTATCCAAATGCGAGAATAACTCAAATTACCCTAAACTTTAACGATCCTTTACGCATTACCGTAATAGCTCATTATCAGAAACGTTTCTCTTTCATAAAATTTCTATTTGTACAGATACTAAGAGACAAAAAATGAGTAAAACACTCGATGACGTTAAATATTATTAGATTATCAGAAGCAAAGGGGAATACGAGAAAATGTCTTGATAAGAGCATTTTCATAAAGTACTTGAAATGTTCGTGGAAGAAATTCCTGTCGGATCTGTGTGCATATTAAGGGCGCTTATACTTGTTGAGGCATTTCTCCGAGTGAACGAGTTTTTTTTTTTTTTTTTTTTTTTTTTTATTGGCAGTGAAACCGTTTGATGTTTGTGCAAGTCAGATAGGAAGAAAGCACCCGGCTTAAAAGATCAGAGACGCCATTGGTTTTTTCCAAGTCGCGCTTGCATTGACAGATAAAGCAGAACGAGTGGTGCCTCTTTGTCAAGTCCGTATATAGTGGCTTAAGATGAATGAACGGAATCTTCTGTGGGGAGGATGCAACACGCGCTTTCTCCCGGTTGCCTCGACAATCGCTCTGTCAGACTGCTTAATGACCTGAAGGATTCGATGACGTCACCTAGGCTACCCATAGGATTAACCGATTAAATATTCTTGTGACGCTTCGACTAAATTTACACCCACGTAAGAACTTGCCCATAAGGGCTAAATTAATCCATCCACAACACCCACTCGACGAATCTTCGACTTGGTTTAAACATTCCTACAATTTCTCTTCCATTGAGTATTTTATTTTTATTTTTATTTCATTAGCTTTAACAAAAATTGTACACAGCGATAAAATGCTCTTGTACCAAAATCGAGCATTATCAGAATCGACGGTTTAATTTGGACAGGATGATAAAAATAAAATGTTGAATAGCGAGACCAAATTGCTGTATCCCTGTGAATTTATTTGAGATTCGAACGAGAGGAGATCCGCCAATGTCCCGTCAAATCAACGCAATTCATCGATTTCGGTTATCGGTGCAGTTACATTCGGTGAGAGAGGAGGAGATACGTAAGATAAGATACGAGTACGCTTGGCTTACTGTATATCGTATATATTACTGTATTGGTTTCCGCAAGAACGAAAGCAGGTGGGCCAATTATCGTGCACGAAAGCAACACGTGCCAGGGAAGCATCTAAACGCCTCTGTTTTAATTAACACTTGGAGTTTCCTAATTCCTCTCACGTATTCGGATCCTCCGAGCAGCGTGTTTTTGACAGAGCGAGCAGTGTTTGATTATTATAATAAACCACGTGATTGCGACCTAAAAATTTCGATGTCGGTAATTTTCCTGGAAACCTATCACATTAAACAAGCTATTATTCGTTGCGCAAATGTTTAATTTTCTTAGAGAGTATCATTTAAATTAGAGCAGTAAATATAGATGTCAGCGTGTCCATAAATGATGAAGGATCCTTGGGAAAATAACATTATGTCATGAAGGACGTAATAGCGTAGATTGCAGTAAAGCGTAAAGTACGAGCGCTTTTCGCAACAATAAACGAAGGCGACAGTTACGGTTTCCCATTGTGCTATAGCCCTGTGTTCTCCCAACACGTACCGAGGGCATTCACGTAATCTGCGAATCGTTCTTTCTTTTCTAAAAACCCTGCTAATAAAAATCTTTTGTCCATCCCACCACACTCCTCTCACACATCGCCTTATCCAAACACACGCACACAACTGATAGTAAGTTTACATCAGCTTCCTATCTTTATTTTTCAAACCTATGCAAATTCGAGCTCAAACAAGCTTGTGACTTAATCATTCTCGAAGGCTAAATTAGATGACACGGTATAACGTTTCCCACTCTTAATTACAGCACACTGTATAAGCTCTGTAACACACCCGCTACGATATTTAAACACTGCCAGCAAATTTGACACTAAGAACAATAGACGTACGAAAATAACATTTTTTTTTTTCGTACGCCAAGGTTTCATTAGCCTGAAATATTTATTCAACAGTTTATTCTAAGAAGATGACTAGTAATAATTATACCAACTGTGTAATATTCAATATACATCCAAGAAGAAAATTAGCTCAAAATAAAAGGCATATATAGCTCTAACATTTCTACTGAAATAAATAAATATTTAACCGCCTCAATTTCTCTTTTTTCTATCTACTTTTTTTCCACAAATTTTCCGACGTTTATACCGAAAATGTGTCTGGCGTCCAGCTCTATCGGTTCACTGGAAATGGATATATCCGTATATTTACACAAATCCCCGGAAATATATGCGGATATCGCTGCAGGATATATACAATAAATTCACAGTCCCCTATCGTGAATACAATGCCATTATTGAGGTATTCCGCGAAGAAATCATGGATAAGAAGGCTGAGAGAAGAGAGCTGGCTAAACAAACCGGAGAGTTGCAGCGCTTTTACCTACATCCGAGACCGTTAAAATCTGCCAGATGTTCGTGATTTTATTTTCCGCTTTATCATTTCGATATAAGCAGAAGAAACATTCTATATTTATGCAATATGCATCTGCAGAGGGGCACCGAGTGTATTCACACGGCTAAAAGCCAAGCGTGCTTCGATCGTCTTATGAATAAATTCTAAAGCAGACAAAAATTCCACCATAAAATTCTCTGTCTTATAGTATTTTCTGCTGCGTAACGCAGTGCAGTGTGTTGACTCTAGTTAACCGAACGGCCGGCACGGCGCGGCGCGTTGCCTCTATAAATCATTTCGAGAGTTTCGAGCGTTGGATGAATAGAGTTGTAATAAGGGAAAAATAGAAAAATATGGGGGTCGGGTTTTTCTCTCTCTTTTTTTACGATGTGCGCATAGTTGTATTAGTTACAGGGCCTCTGCGCTACGGCTCGTTAAACGGCGCCAGTCGGTTCACTCCTTATAAGCTTTTCCCGGTATATATATATATATATTTTTTTACCAAGCTACAATGCGCCCATAATCAAAGGTTTCTCGCAGCTAATCATACTAAAGTATCGTATCCTCGCGAGGGCCCCGAAGCGGCCCGGGGGCCCGGCGCGGCGCGCGATCCGTTTCCTCTCCACTCTTTCTTTTCCTTCCTCGTATTTTCCTCCGCGAGAAACGCTCCATCCAAGAATAACAGTATTCCAAATAGCAATAATCTTTCAACAATAATCCATGCTACTTTACAACGTGGTGGCCGATATCAATTCATATAGAGAGGAGGGGTGCACGCCTACCACGATCCACAGCTGCATCCAAGCAAGAATACGCTATGGAAGACAGCGCCGGTATACGATAAATGTAAAAAGAGCAGAAAATGCCGGTGCAAACTAAAATACAACAGCGGCGCCGGAGCAATAATGGAAAATTTCAAAGCAAGAAAATGCCTTGGCAATAAACGCCAACTTATCAGCTTTTTATTGCCAGTTTCTGTATCGCCAAATACAAAAGAGTTGTATCTACGATCGCAAACATCACGCGTGTGTATCTCCGTTCAAATATCACGCGTCTATTTAAATCTGTGTGTGATTTAAAAGGGTTTTGCGCAACGACTGGAGAACGGGAGAAGTTGCGCTCGCACACCAGTACACTTACGTGTGTATGTGCGCAGAGCGTAGATTTTAGAAGCGGTCCAGTTGTGTGGGTGTAAGCACAGAGCTCGGCGTGCAACAATAGGAAAAAAGAGGAAATAGAATAACTAAGGGGGGGGGGGGGGTTAGAAAAAAAGATGGATCGACGTACACTCGTTATTCGTGACGCTGTGTCCGAGTGAAAAGACCCGGCTTGCGAGAGAGAGAGAGAGAGAGAGAGAGAGAGTTCACGTTGAGGCAAGCTTTTATCTCGGTGGCATCGCGTAACTTTTTTCTTACCACCTTTCCTCCTCCTTTGTTAAAGCTTCGAAGAACTCATCAGCGGAACGAATAACTGGCGCATTCAGAGCCACATACCGATACCCCCGTGGATTCTTAACACTTCGCGCCAAACGAGTCGTCGTCGCCGTCGTCTTTGGCTTTTAAAGAGCTAAAAAACAGAAGAAAAAATAGCGACGAAAGGAATAAAAGTTATATTAGCCCTTTTTTCGCCGGTGAGAAATATTAAGTGGCGCTCGTAAAGTGGCTAACAAAGAATCTCAGGCGTTTAGTCATCCGAGAGTCGAACGGTATCCCCGAAGGAACGTTCGAAAGTGAAACGGTCCAGCCAACGGTATTTCTCCGTCTCCCTTTCTCGCCTGCGAGCGCGGACGCGGCCGCGCGCGCCACTCGCTTATAGCTATAGCTCGCTGCCGCCGAGTAGTCGAGCACGGTTAAGAGACCAAGGGACAAAGTGAGAAAAAGAAAGGAAACGTCGCTCGCTCGCTCGTCGAAAAACCGGACCGGGAGAAGCCTGAGAAAAGGCGTGAGAAGGAGTCGAGTAAGAAATATAAGGGAGATGAGGAGAAAAACATTGACCGCGCGTCCTCGAGCATCCAGAATGCGGATCGTCGTAAACCAAGCGGGGATCCAGGAAACATTTTTTGACAGAAATATCCGATGACCTGTGTAATTCTCGCGCAGCGTTGGCTAACCTGCAGTGTCACGGCAAATCGCCAATTACGACGATGTCACTCTCTCTCTCTCTCTCTCTCTCTCTCTCGCATAAGCACATTAGAGACTACATTTGCCTGTACCGTAGCCAGAAACCTCGGGTAAACTTCCCCCCCCCCCTCCCCCCTTTTTACCTGCCTACCCGGCGCAAGAAGAGACCATCCTTGCTTTCTTTAAGCCAGATGGATTCACTGGCCCCTAAAAGTCAGGTCTTTGTTGCTTCTCGTACCCTATTGAAAACCTTGAAACAGGTGTAGGACACTTTTCACAGGTGCCTCTATCTTTTCCCCATCTCATCCAGAAACTACGCTCTCTTCAAGATTTTATGAAGAAATCTTCGAGAATATCTTAACTCGAGGTAACGAAGCGTTCGCACCTGCGGATTCTCATGGAGAAGAGCCGAGAGAATTCCTCTCCTATTTTAAAATAAAAATTGCATACCAGTGGCGGAGCCGAGTATCTACCGATTGGAAAAGGAGAGAAAAATAATATTCGGTAGCAGGGTGTAGATAACTATGAGAAATTATACTGTTGGAGTGTATCCCGTTTCTCGTACGTTCAACCGTCGTATTTTTGTCTAAACACGGTTGGGACGAGTATCAGGTGTATATACGTGCCGTTTGAACGAGAAAGAGTTGTGAAAGGTGAGAGGGAGATAGCGAGATGGAAAGAGGTATCGTATGACAGGATGGGAATTCGCATTTCCTTCTCTCAGCATCGTATAATTCTTCGCGAATGAGTCAGCGGTGATAAAGCGTTCCGAGGAGCAATAAAGAGTGGCGGGTAGGGGGGAGAGGGAGGGGAGAGTTTCAGCATCGTAGATCTACCGGCACGGCCGGTTGTCGCGGGTATTTTGACACCGTATACGCTCCGACGGAACGTTAATGAAGTCCCTTTCCCATGCCCTCTAGCAGTTGAACTTGCATCGCAGGTGCAAGCGAAAGTCCAGCGGTTGGTTCGTTGGGGACAGTTCCAGTCACGGAATCACGCGATGTCTAAACACGCGATCGGTTGCGCGTGCTCGACAATTTTTCACTCCTATCCCCTCGCAAAAATCTATATACACCTTACGCTAAAATCGTAAGAGCGCCTCGTGCGTACGATGCTCGCCTCCTGCTAACCTCTCCAACGCGCCGATATTTTCGAACGCTCGACGGTTGGCACAAACTAAAACGGGTTTTGACTCTTCGCGCGTTTCAGCGATCCGTTCGAGTTTCGCTTTAACGCGCCACGGCACGCTGCGTCTCGACGAAATTTCCCGAGTGCAAACGTTCGTTTTCCAATCGCACAATTCTAGCGGATTAGCGAGTATAGAGAGAGAGAGAGAGAGAGAGAGAGAGAGAGAGAGAGAGAAGAGAGAATAAAGCGTTTGTAGAATTGGAACGCGGTTAAATTTTATAGCGGGCGATTCGAAATGACTTGTGTGCAATGGTTGAATTGACCGGCACACGCTGCACAGGAAACCACCTGCTGCAGCGAGTGCAGTACCGCCCGTCCCATTGCAGAAAGGTCCGTGGGAAAGATCCACGTGCATCGAGGAAAGCAAGGCCGCTTGCAATGCAACGAGTCGCGCCTCGCGCCTTTCTGCCAAAGCCGATCGTTCGTTCGGCTGGTTATCGGTATGCTATATATATATATATGTACGTAGGAGACTCACCTTTGGCGAATGACAGAAGGAAAATAACAGCGAAAGCTGTAAAACGATGGACTGCCATTGTGTCCAAGGATGCGTCGATCAACTATCACCGGTGCGATGATCTAATTAACCGTTGTTAGCGTTCTATTAATTGCACTAAAGAGTCACACGCGGTAAAGATCACTAACACCAGGCGCGACCGCGATTTCAACGATCTAGATCGTGGATCTAGGCGTGATAAAGCATTGGGTGTAGTACCGAGTGCGCTGTAAGGTCCGTTCCTATCGTCACGCAGGCCGATTTCAGACTGTGGCGGGGAGTCGGTCGTACTCATTCGGCTCGACCTTCGGCCGAGCTCGGCCGAGCTCGGTTCCTTTCGGTCCCCACGTCGGCACTCGATGTCGACAGTCGGCACGTCACGATACGATAAAACACACAGCCACACAGGTATATTACACCCAGACTGGCCTAGCTCGAGCTGCTGCTACAGAACTATATAGCTATATGCCTAGCTAAGTGGCTATAGCTATAAGGCTAAATCTAGCATCTAGCCATTTCTCTCTCGATTCTCATCCATTCAACAATTCAATTCCACTCTGACTCTACGCAAATCTTCCTTTTTCTTCTATATAATCTCCCTTATTCATTCTTCCTTCTTACCATAACTCGTAACTTTTTTATTTAACCCCTTGCGTTCATAAATGATCTACCTCTCTCTCTCTCTCTCTCTCTCTCTCTCATTATACAATTCATTAAAAAAGATTTTTCAAATAAGCAGCGTCACAGCCTGCAGGAGCTCGCAAATAAATTATTGAAATAGAAAAATAAACTATCCTGTCCTGAAAGATAACTAGAGTAAGAAGTATTATACTTGTAGAATAGCGATCGATAGTAATGATACAGTATAGCGCGTTTATAAATCTCTTCGCACGATTGCTAATTTCGAATTCTAAAGGCGATTGCGATTTATAGCTTGTATATAGAAACCATTGGAAAATAATAGGATAGAAATAAAAAAATGGATTATTAATAAGCATGTTTATGGAAAAAAAAGGTTGGATTATGAGGAAAGCTTGCGCAACAATGGGTTGTACACGGGTCGGTATGAGGAGTACCTGATATCGCAGGTAGTGCGATTATCATCTGCGATGGGCCCGGAGATAAGGTAAGCGTGCTCGGGCGCGGACTTATGCAACGTAAAGCATATATATATATATATATAGTTGGGCCATTGTACAACTGTGAAAAAAATCTGTAACAAGCGCGCATCCGTGACCGGGAAGGCAGCGATGCGCATTTTAGAATTTTCAGTTTGAAAACTACGAGGGCATCCTGGCCACATTTTCGCTCGGGTGCTCACCGCGTACCACGTTATATATACATATACCTATCCAGAGAGGGAGAGAGACATTGACGTTTATGTGGCAAAGCCGATCCTCGAGCCTTTTCCTTTGGTCGCGCGAATCGCAGCACAGCGAAGATTGATGAGGTCGTTTCGGACCAAAGCAAATATTCCCATGATACAGCTCGATGCGTAATTAACCACCAGCAGATAAGACTCGGCTCGTCTGCCTGCCTGACTACCTAACGTGGCAAGTACAATTCTGCTAGACGCCAACTTTGTGTTTACCGGTTGGATTTGCCGATCGTAACTGCGAGACTAATCGCTCTACGCCCTGCTTCAACTTAGCCACAGTTCAAATTTCTCTCGACAAAGGCCCTCTTCGTTTCACTCTACTTGCCAATCTAAATATTAAATGCAATATACTGTTGGAATGGAGCAGTCGCGTATGTGAACTGGATTCGATAAATTGGAAAGGGTATAGTGCTGGTTCACGGCTGAATTCTTCGACGATACTTCAGGGATTATTGGCTCGCAGGTATCAGAGCGACACACGGAGAGTCCTCTGTATAAATTTGTACGATGTAGCACGTATGTATAGTGTCAGGAACGTTCCTAAAACGTTCCAGGTATCAATTTGACACGTTGCCACGTTGCAGAAACGTTTCTCACACATGTATTTTGTAGTATATATAATATTGCATGTATAGGTTATCCGCAAAATGGCTCCTTCGCTGTTTTGCGTAGAATAACAGACCATTGTGCAGGATCCTCGAGTCACCCCCTTTCGGCCCTCTCGCCTTCCTCCGGCGCTCGACTCTCTTCTTCAAATAAACTTCTCCGCGTGGTTTATCCACTGTTTCGTTGCTCACCCCCCCCCCCCCCTCTCCTATCCCACCGACCTACGTTTCGCGACGCAACGTGCCTTGGCGTGTACCTTCTCTCGTCGAAACCACTTGTGATGAACGAGGGCTCTTGTTTGTCATTTGTCATTCGACTGTTTACACCGAGATGAGTCCTCCCCGTTGGGTGGTAACATCTCTCTTCGCCCCAGACATTGACTTGGTTTATTACCTTTTATGCGTATATACTTTTGCTACGTATACGTAGCATATAGATAATTTTCTTTCATTTCTTCCATATATTGAGAAATTAAATTATACACAGCAATCTACTGTGACCACTATAAAAGGCACAATTCTACTGATATTACTATAAAATATAATTGACTGATTATTATTAAGAATCTGTGAGTTTGAAAGAAAATTAAGATTCTGTAAAAAAATTTAGTTTTTAAGTGAAAAATTCTGCCATGGCCCTAGCTAGGAATAATAAAAAATGCTCTCAAAGAAGAATTTTCTTTATAATAATATTTTCAATTAGCCAGATAAATAATAGTTGGTAAAATTAAGGAGAAAAAAGTGAGGGAAAAGAGTTGGTTTGGATGCGTGAGAAGAATTTAGTTTGCCAAGCCCCCACATTCTTTATACCGACGAGACGGTTGCTGCAAGGGTTTTTTTAGTTTTCTTTCGGTGGCTCGAAGCGCTTTTCGTCTGATCTTCGCTAAGAACGACTTATAGGTACTTTGCTTGACGAGAAGAGCGCGAGAGGGAATTCTCGTCGCAGCAGCAGCGGTTCAAAATCAGAGAGGATATCCTGCCAGTTAGCAGAGTTCGCGAGATGTTTGCAAACAGCAAAAGTGGATCTCGATTCTGCAGGCTTGTCCACTCTTTCTCACTGCAGCTTTTCGAGCTTTTCTTTCTTTTCGGATAAACCGTGTTATCTCCACTCACGTAGCTATCGAGATCGTTGACTCTTATTTGCTCTCTTTTGCCTGTCGATTTCCAATGGCGCGACTTCCACAGACGCAGGACTATATGATTAATAAGCTCTCTCTCTCTCTTTCTCTCTTTCTCTACCCCAACCCTTCTCGCCCTCGAGTTCCTGCAGCTTCGATTCACGGAAAAGCTGAAAAGCATGCGGAATAGGGTGGGGTTGAAAAGATGAAAACCCGTAAAGAGCACTCGTCGTGGGAGCGACTATCGGCGTCGGACCCTGGAGGTCTTCGTTATTAAATACTTAAATCTTGCTCGGTGCATAAAAAAGCACCGCCGAGAGAGCTTTTTACGATGAAATAAATACAACTAGGAAAGAAAGCGATCTTTACTCGACTAGAGTGACTGCCAAGTGGCAAGTAAATAAATTTACGAGTCGTGAACGATATCGCTAGCAGCGCTGTCTGCTCCTCCAACGAAATATTTTATTCGAGAGAGGCGAGACGAAGGCTATTAGTATTAAGATGATAATTCAATCAAACTGCTTTCTATATAAATGTATAAGTGTCGATGTACGTAAATAAAGTTCAAAACATTTAATATCCATTTGTAATCTCAATAGCAAGATATATATATATATATATATGTAATAGTGCACTTTCGCTTTCTTCTCTCCTCTACTGAAATTCTTTTACGGTTTAAAGTTACTACGTAAAATTCGTCTGGCGAAATTAAAAGAAAAAAGGCAAATAAGTTGATGCTGGGGAAACGGTCGACGGGAAAATGGATGGCCGAGCTGGCCTGATAAATCATTTTCGAGATTCAGCGAGGAGGGGTGAAAGCTAAGAGAAGGTGGTTGGAAAAAAAATGCGGCTTGGAAAAGACGACTCGGAATATCGAGAAGCAGCAGACAAAATATATATATTGAAATATCCTAAAAATGCAAGATAACTATACTATATATGCATATAGTGTGATTGATAAAATATTCAAGCACATATCGGGAATGCTAAGAAAAATTGCGGTGGAGAGAAAAATTCAATAACCCCATGAGACAGAGAGCCTCGCTTGTACTTGTACCTTATCTATATATATATGTATATATATATATATATATATCACGAAAAAACGAAAATCTTATAGTTTCGCGTGGTTCGTTGCAAGGAGCGTTAGCAACGAGGAAAAGGTCAGGGCTGAGAAAAGAATAGATATATATATACGAAGCGCGGAAGTGGAGTTAGAGTTGAGAAAATATTTATGCTAGTGAAAAGTTGATGTGGGGAGGAGGTGGAAAACGAGCGAGTGATTAGTGAGAGAGAAAAAGTAGAGGCAGTTGTAGAAATAGAGTATAGATAAAGAATAAGAGGGATAAGTTTAAGAAGATGGTATAGTGTTGGGGTGGCTGAATATGTGAGAAAAATGAATGATGCTGTTGAAGGTATTAGTTGCTCTCTCCCTCTCTCAATTTATCCATCCATCTCTAAATCTGCCCCCGTCTCTCTTCTCGCGACAAGCACGCAAGTGAGAGAGCGTCTGTGTGTATTGGAGCAGGTTCGCCGGCGCCTGGAAGAAGGCAGAGGCAGCCAGCAGCAGGCAGCCAGGCGGGCGCCGACACTGAAAGGGTTTTACGTTGACCGAACGAGGACAACAGCATCCGAGGAAAGCGTCGGCGTTGCGCATCCTCGTTTGCCTCCACCGCCTCCCTCCAATGCTCCAATTGCGAAAAACAGAGCAACGCATCCACGCCGGAATAATCTCGAACGTTCTCTCGAAATGCACGGAAATATTAAGCATCGGCCTAAATCCAGAGTTACAAGGATGCGCGTTCATGCCTTTTGGGTCCCACTTACGGAATAGAGGAGAAGGTCCAGAGGGACTCGCCGCGGGGACCAAAGTGCATTCTGATGGAGATGGAACGTGCTTCTGGAATACTCTGGCAGCTTTTCCAAATGTCAGAGAAAGAAAGCCTTTGGACGGTAGCGCGAGAATCCGATGATAGACATCGAAGAAAATGCTCTTTCCACGCGACTTACTCGACGACAAACCATGAGAAACGAGAGCGGCCTGTGCGATTTCAAACGCTTTCCAGTCAAATGCGACGAGCTTCGGGACGCGACAGGAAAAATAGCAGAACATTTTTATATATGTATATACACAAGAGAAATGCGAGGAGCGAGTCTGCAAGAGTGTGTGGAGAGCCGATTGCGAGATAATCGATATAAATATGCCCGAAAGTTCACGAAATACCGAGTCAAATCTTAACGCGATGACAATATTTCATGGGAAGAAAAACCAATCGGGAGACTCTTTCCAATGTTTTTCAATGCGATGGGAACGAGGACTTATATATATATACGGGGAATCACCGCTACCTGCCGAGAACTCGTTAAATTCTCTCAAAGTAAGTGCAGGAGAGTTGCAAAATCTCTTCGTCTCTCACTCGCCAAACTTTTATACGATAGCTACGTGGAATGGTTATTATCTCGTAAATTCGCAGACTGATAAGTGACAAAAAAATCAAACCAACTAATTTTATTTTTGCGCTGGGAGGATAATGTTTTCTTTTACGAACGATGAGATACATTGATTGTGAAAATTATTTTAAAATTAGGACGATAATCGCGGACAGCTTTGTAACAGTTTTTGTTGTAAATTTACATTGGGCTGTGTACAAAGCAGCAACTTAATAGTTAATACTAGAAGGCTGTGTTTTATAAAATTACAAATATAAATTTACATTATTTAATAACCTACATTTCTTTTTTGTAAATTTACATTGGACTACACAAAGGATCAACTTGGTAATTATTACTACGAGTATGAATTTTATAAAATTACAAATGTAAATTTACATAGCAGCAGTGGGGGATTAGCGATATATAATAAAGTTACCCTGCACGAATGACCTTGTAATTTTATAAAAATTTATAACACACCTCTAATAATCGTGTAGTTTCTGTGAAAATTTTTGACAAAGTTGCGAATATGCATTGTAATTGATTCATGGGGGAGAGGCTGAGTGGAAAAGTCGATAATACAGGAGAGATCGGTCTTTGCTCGTGGATTTTTGGCATTTTCAGCGGATGGTAGGTGGCATATCGAGGGATGGAGCGAAAAGGACAGGTGGATATATATATATATAAGTGTAATTTGAGAGTTGTACGCGGGGTGCTTCGTTGTATTTATGATGGACGAGCTTGGATGAATCCTATATATATATATATATATACAAAGATATAAATATATAGGATGCGAATAAATCGTCGTGGCCGAGACGACATGGTGGATATATTGGAATAATAGTAAAGCGGAAGTCAGATCGATATGGTTGGTTCCGCTCGGGACAGTCGAGTCGCGAAATATCGCTGGTGCAACTTTTGAAGAAAGCAGGAAAGCGATTCTGGGATGGCAGCTAGGACAGAGCGAACTCTGTGCAGAGAAAGAGAAAATAGTAGAGGAGGAGAAGAAAAGAGAGAAACGAGCTTGCGGTTACATTTATTCCCTAACAGGAAGGTGCTGGCATCTTTCTAAGAAGAAAACTTTGAAACGCACGGACGGTAACTGGTTTTTATCGCAAAAGGTCGGCACAGTGTTGCGGGGCTTGCGGTTATGTCGCCATGGGCTTTTTGCGCTATCTTAGTCCCCGCTTCTTGCTCACTTCCGAGCATAAACACTCGGTGACTTCCGGAAGTCGGAAGTTCCCTTCAAAGACCAGGGATTTACCCTACACCGTTTGCCTCCTACCTCAAGATGCAGATGAGCGTGCAGACCCGCCTTCGTATTTCACCTCTGATTGACGAATAGCCACTGTGCGGATCCTCCCTCTCCTCCTCCCCTCGCACTAAGCATTCTGACGAAACTTTCCACGCTAATATACCAGCAAACGAAAGTTGGACCAAAACCGTCCTCCAACTCGTCTCGGTAATATAACCAATGTATGAGAATTCCAACCCATTCGTAGTATGCTGCCCAGCCATCCTCGTCAATACTCAATGATATAACTACCACTAGGAATTATACGTGTATACCCAAGTTGCAAGGAGCAAAACGTTCGAAGAAACTTTGCTCTGTGACACAAACCGATCGCCTTGCGCAGCTCGATCCTACAATTTACATTACCAAGCGTAGTTTCCAGCAAAAAGCTCGACAATAGTGTACAAACATAATATTGTTTTTCATAAAAAGAATCCTCGCACGGGTAATTTTCTCTGCATGATAATAATATAGCGAATAATTCGAGAGGATAAAAGAGAGAAATTGTAGTCTGAAACTGAAGGAATCGAGTGAAAAATAATAAAGCAGCGTTTAAGGAATAAGAGGTACGTATATATATAAAATAAGTCGAGAGGGTATAGGGAATGGAGAAAGAAAGAGAGTGAAGACATACGAGATTCTTGTGATAATTAGCGACCACCCAGGACGAATCGTGCGTTCCTCGTTGAATTGACAATGACTGATGAAGACCGGTAGCATTTCGCTCAGTACCCTTCCGCATTTGGACAACTTCAGCACGCTATGCATTATGCCGTATATGTATGGTAGAGTTTCGTACAGGGACTGATGCGGGAGGCTATATACCTATGTATATGATGTGTGCATGTGTGTGTGGGTAATGCAAATGGATCTTAACGGATGGCACACGCGCAAACACACAAGAACACAGGGACACACGCAGGAAAATTCATTAATTGATACGTCGCTGTGGTAACTCGATATAGCCAGTGTGGTTATGGTATATACACACATATACTATAAATATAGCATGAAAGAGCTGGTAGCACGTGAAGCAGCAGCGGTATTCAGCAGGCCGAGGCGAATTTTTAGCACGAGTGGCTTTCAATCCTTGGCGAACTGAATTGAAATCGGGGTAAATTCCAATTTGGCGAACGAGGATAAGAGGTGTAGAGGAGCTGGGGGTAGGGTGGGGGCTCCGAAGAGCGAAGCATGCATCAGGTCTAAAACAATAATCGTCCAATAAAGATTCTGATTGCATTCGAAAGATTATCTTGCTGGGAAACCAAATACGTTTGTTGCGGCGTTTACACGCCTGTAACAAGATCTCTCGGTGTGTGCATGTATCGATAGGAGAGAGTGGACATATGCGCCAAGGCCAGAGGCATCGCCAGATGGAGTCTATATAGCAACGAACGCAACACATTTGCAACGTGGACGCATTGTACCGCGAGATCCTAATCGGATTACATAGCCCATTGAAGTTAGAAGTGCGATCTTTTAAAAGGGGCTAGCGTAATGCGCTTGTTAAACGTTGCCCAGAGACTTTGCTAGATCGATATTTTCCGCGGGGTGAAACCCTCTTCAGCTGTACCTTCTACTATATATATGTGCATGTGTATACTCTCTGTCAGATTATCCAACAGAAGCATGTATCTCTCGATAGCTCGTCTACCCTTCTCTGTATATATAGTAGGTATATATAGGTAGCAAAGCTCGCACACGCGTATATTGTATACATATAGATATATAGGTAGGACTGTCTCGTCGTAACCCGGAATTGCAGGAATTTGTCCTGGGCCGTTATCTCCGCTACCAGCCTACGACTTGTCCAGTTTAGCCTCGCATCCTCCCATCAACCGATTCAAACAATTCCCTTATCTTCCACCAGTCCTTGCCATTTTTCCCTCCACTCTTTTCTTCCTCCTCATCGATAACGAACGCCAAACGTATTTTTCATCCGGCAGAACGGCGATTGCACGGGTGATCACTGGCCACCCCCCCTTCCCAACCCCGTTTCGAGCATCAGGACTATGACGGCACGTTGCGAAACATACGTCGCGTTTCCGTGATCGAAATAATCACGGCTCTATCTGGCCTAGAGCAGCCATAAATCACCGTTAAACGAGACGTAATTGTTCCAAGCTCCCATCCACCGCCAGATTCTAAGTGGCTTATCCGTGAAAAGCGGCTTTAGCACGAAGCTGCGCAGCGATAAAACTCTCTCTCTCTCTCTCTCACACTCTTTGCTTCTTAATCACCGTTTTCTATTAAATTACTCGTTTCCCAATGCAAATCCCATTTTAAAACGTATCAATATTGCTAACAATTATTTTCTACGAATTTCTCTCGACTGCGAAAATGCTTGTTCCTGACTGCACGAGGGGAACGTTTCATTATCTTTGATCATGGTGATTTACGGTTTAAATAAGATTTGGTAAACTTTTCCTTTTCCTCGTACCCTCTCGTTAAATCAACGCTGGTCTGCCCGAAGAGCTTCGGAGAAATTGCTGAATCAGCTTCGATCCTAGCCATATAATATCTGCTTCTTTTTTTTTTGTTATCACTTTTTTTCAATATTCCTAGGAGAGGTTATATACTTTACGAGCTTTTTGGTTTCTCGAAACATTTATTTTGAAATTTAACAATGTACCTTCGAGTTTGCAACGTAAGAGCGTTCCTGTTATTTCTCGACAAGGAAGAAAAGTTTGAGAGATTAATGGGAGTAGTGAGAAAGATGTTTGTTGAAAGTCTCGTTATTTTTGCAGGATTGTGACAAAGCATTGATTTTGTCGAAGCTTAAGGCTCGTGGGAAGTTGGCGAGATAAATATTTCTCCGAATGTCCGTCGTTTGTTCGTCGAATGCTCTCGATCGGTCGCGGATGGAAGAACACAAAGTGCCAGGGGCGACTGCCACTTAAATAAAGGGCCAACCCGTCGTTCACGGACGCCTAAATAGATGGCCAATGGGTTCTTGAATTATGAGCGCACACATATCGACTGCTGCTCTAATGCAATTATTGCTCTTACAATATTACCTCCATTTGCGTATTAAATTTTAGTTTCCTCTTCGTGACGGGTGGTCCGTTTAGCGCACTCCCCCCCCCCCCTCTCTCTCTCTCTTTTATTAAACTGAGTTTAATCCCTGTAAGTAGCAACTTGTTCAAAAGAGATTCTGCATACTCGACCGTTCCCTCCTCCTCTATATATATATATATGTATATAATAGCAAGAGAGTGTACACGTCCTTTTTTAATCGCTTCATGGCAGAAAGTAACAAGTGTGAGTCACGCGATAAGTGGTTTAGGGTAAAGTTATTCCAAGACGCGAAGGGTCCTCTATTTATATTATAGTTGGTCAAAGATCAATTCGGTAGATGGGCATCTGGGAGGAAGTGGGGGGAGCGAGGGGAAATAAGGGGATCGTTAGGACGTGTCCTGTGCAGCGTGCGAAAATCAGACTGATCCCTTTTACGGATGCAAGGACTGGATGTTTCAGAGCGGAGTCTTCACGAGTCTCCCAGCAAAAAGCTTCGCGTTCCCTTTACATAGCTACGGTGTTCGCGCGAGAAAGCGACTCCTGGTCTGGTCTCCTGGCAACGGCGACCCCGACGTCTGGACGATCTCCAAGGACGATCTGGGTTAACGTCGTGAAACCGTGTCGTCGCCACATCTCCTTAACTCTAACCAATTGGCTTCAAAGCTTACACAATCTCAAATCGATACTATTTATTCCCAGCGAAAACTTTCCTACAATACACCGACTCAGCAAAAATTCTCACGTTTCCTCGTCGTGCTCTCTCACAACGCCTCCATTTTCCCACAAACTTTCATTTTTTTTTTCAATGCGCTTGTGCATAATTTTTAGGCACTCCGAGTCTCTCGCGAACAATGCATCGCTGTGAATTTCAAGAGAAAAAACAAACGGTGTCATTAAAATCGATACGACTTGCCGCCGCATTTTATCGGGAATAACGAGTCCACGCAATCGGTAGGTTGGCATTTACTTTTTTTACATTTATGATAGTCAAAGCGCTAAAAAAAGGAATGCTATATGGGTATTTTTGGTAGTCGAAATTTTATCTCCCGTCTAATCCGATCCATGCAAAAATTTCGTTATTAAGCGGGTCACGTATCGCTTCAAGTACAAAAATGTGTAGTCTTGCGTTAACCATCATAAATGGATTGCTGGATTTAGTTTAGCTGAAAATAGTACGCTGCATGGATTTTGAGTAAGATTTATTCAACTGCATTACGAGGAAATATATGACAGTGATTTATGTATATATTTTAGTAAAACAACAACAAAAAATCTGAAAAAATAGGAAAAATTCGTCGTCCATAGCTTACAGGGTATAGGAAAGAAATCTTTTTAATACTGTTATATTAAAAATATTGCATGATGCATTTCAGTTATGAAATTTTATTTGATGAAAAATTCTTTAACAGAGTATATATATATTTATAAAAATTTCTCGTGTTTTTCTATCAAGTGGAATAGCTCCGAGGAAGATTATGGAGAGAATTATATTGTACGTATACATACTCCATGATATTCTGAACGTAATATTTTTGTCGTGTTGAGGTCGATTACAATATCTTTTGATGATGCAACTTACTGAAATTTCCACCAATTAAGTATCTTTGCTCGTCTTATCTCTCAATGTAGACATAGAGCGTTCCATTTAGCCGTGGCACACTTGAAGGTATACCATTTCCGAAATACATGCATCCAGTTAATACATTTAGCAGACATATATGTAGTTATAATTAAAGGGACACAAACTGTTGCGTAAACGTCAGTTTCCGTACCATAAGGCGCGCTTGCGCCATTTCTACTTTCAGCTCGACTCATGTACCTCGCATTCGAATATTTATTATATTTACAGACGGCCATCTCGTATTTAGCTTCACGGAGCATAGTAGTTGCCAAAATATACAAGAATAAAAATATATTTCGTGTTTATAAAAAGAAAAACTGATTTTTGTTATTGTCAATCGACTCTTAAAATCGTATTAAATATTTGAAAGAAATTTCTACTCGACATACTTTCTATTTTAAAGAAAAAAAAATTGTATATACTCCATACTTTACAAGATTTTTATTATCAGTGAGTTTTCGAAGAGCGTGAAACATTTCGTCTGGGTCAGAACGACTATATAGGCGTCATGTGGGTTAGATGAATGGCGAGTAGTTTAACTTAGTTTAGCGTAATAATTTGTGATACGTGGTAATAACGTTTCGCATATTGTTCAACGTGAATCGTAAAAGAGAGGGACAAAGGGTGTAATCTCGTCGACTGGTGACGAGCTACAATTACGATAAGCCCCACTCGCGGTAGGGTACACTTGACAGATGCAGCTCGGCAATATCGATCCATCAAAACCCACGTGTTATGACTGCCCTTATCGTCAAGGAGTACTTTATCCGAGGGTATTGGGTTTCGATAATTTTCCACGGCTAACATTTCAATTAGTGAGATCACCATTTTCCCTTCAAACGCAGATAATGTATCAACCGAGTGAAACTTGAATAAATTGAACAATTTAGAAACAAAAAATACTAATTATTTATTTCAAAACATATATGTACACAGGAATTTCTAAAAAGAAAATTATTTAATTATACCGATAATTATGTCGAAATTAATCAGTCGTATAGGTTAAAAAAAGACTGGGACTATCGAAGAGTGTAGAGGAGAATTATAGCTGAAACCGAGCAGTCCATTGGCTATATGTCACCAGCAATTCTGGCTAAATCGTACGTGCACTATTGTGGAATATTCGGGTTTGTTGTAGCTCGGGGTAATCTTGGGTAATTCACTTTCATGAACAGCACATCCGAGCTATTGAGTACGTATTGCCGTGTATTGTCCACTCGTCCTTTCGGAGCAGGGTCAAAGTTCCAAAGCGTATTTCTGAAAGCCTATACGAGCTCCACAGTGAAGCGGCCATTGTCACAGGAGAAACGACTCCTCTGACCTGCTAGGAGGAATCTCCATAAGCATCTATTCTCCACACGTATAGTTCATCAAAGCCACATTTCCATATATTAAATATCAATCAAATTGAAATTTCTATATAGAAAAAAGAAATTTTACACGAAAAATCTGACTCGTGTTTAAAAGGTTAAAAACGTACATTTTATTCCCATATGATTTTATAATTTATACAATTATTTGATATTTTAATCGTGCAAATTCATATATATACAGATCTATCATCGAAGAAGTTATTCAAATATAAGCAGTGCATGCGAGTGTTGCTTTTATAAAATTGCACTACTGGAATATTACATATTTTCGTTTGCCAGGTTTTCTAGTAAAAGCAGATCAGCAATATTTCACGCCTTACGCTTATTGGTTGGCGACGCGTAGAGGTGCACACGTGCGTGAACTGAACGTGTCCCATACGTGTTCCCATGCGTGTATACCTAACCCGTATACATGCACGAGGCTGCGCTGCTACATACGGAAGTTGTTATCGTGAGATTTGACGTGCGATTTTTCCTTCATACGCCTTGCCGCTTGCCATTTCCCGGGCGATCTGCTGCTTCTGGGACGCATCGAGCTGCAACCTGTCGCAGCATCTCACCCAAAAGATTCTTTTCTCTCCTCGAACCTCGAATTTCCCTAAAAAATCTTGAAAAACCGTCTCTCCCAGCGAACGCATTACTCCTTCCATTCAACAAAGCATTATTATTGGCTCGCGAAAAATGATTTTTCCAGTAACTTACCGAAAAACCCTTTCAAGCGATATATGTAAATCATATATATATATATATATATAAGTTTATAAATCAGTAAATAAGAGTGTTGCAATACATTGAGTGTGAGTCTAAAAATAATCAAATAAATAAATATATGTATGTATATAAAAACTATATATTTGAAATGAATAAAGTAAAAGTTGTCTGTATGAAATTCATCACGTGGTAATTTCCGTTTCATGAGGCTCGAATCGACGAGTGAATCGGACGAGAAGCGAATTTTCAAGTGGGCGATCGCGGAACTGAAGAGCGTTTCGTTCGACCTCGATCGAATATTATATAGTGCAACGTACACGCGCGGGAAGTGTTAGGGGTAGGCGAGAGAGGGGGAGGAGGGGGGAGGGGAGGTGGTATAGGGAGGTCTATGAATTATTTATATTTTCCGCGATATGAGTGGTTGAGTGATGGGGTGGCGCGTAGCTTTGACAGGCTGTAAATTAGATGGGAAAAATTCGGCGCTTTCCATCAGGATTTTTCTAATCGATAGCCAGCACGCGAAAGTGCAGGACGATCCCGTAAAAATCTAGATTTACAAGCCACCTTGGCAATAGCACCTTCCTTCTTCGAGCTTTTTACCGTATACTCTAGGATTTGTGGTACACATGCTTCCTTCTTCGCGTATATGTGAGCAAAAGGACGGCTATAATTTAGCGATAAGCTGCAACTATACAGAGAGAACGAGTCTTTTATCCTGAAAACTCTCGAATTCTTTCGAAATTCTACCCAACTCTTTTCTCCCACTCATTCTTATTTTTTTATATTCTTTTTAAAACTACAAATTAGAAGAGCTATTGAATTTTTCTTGTCTGACTGGCGAAGCACCAGAGGTACATACGCGAAGCGCTTTTTCGAGAGAGCTTTGAACGGAAGAAAGTTTATTTGCTAAAGTCCGAGCGGCTATTACGAACTCAGTCAGAAACGTAGTTAATGTGGTTAGTAGGAAAACTTGCACCTCTACCTCCAGATGTGTGTAATAAAAATAGCTAGTAAAATGTATCTAATCTGAAGATAATATACGTACGACAAACGTATTTTAACAGTACCGATAAAATTCGCTTATTTGTACACACACTCTCAACATCCCACGTATTCTTTGTGAGACACTATATTCTTTCCAATTTTATAAAAAATCTGCATTTTTCGTTCTCATCGATTCGATATAACTAATATACGATCTGCACGCATTCGACAAATTTCGTTCTCCTTTAATTGCGTGGTAATTCAATTTATTTGTTATTGAATAATACATTATATTAACCAATGAGAAATTACAGGTTTGTATTGTTCGTATAGAAATTTTTGTTATGCGTGCAAGCATGTGCTTTTGAAGGTAATTATATCGGCAATATATCGAAAACTATATATATGCATCAGGAATAATACAATCGCACTGCGAATGAAACTTGACGAGAATATTGCAGTTAATCGAAATCTCTATAGTATTATATATACACTATTATAAAATTGGATTCTCTCGAGTGCTGGTGATAAGATGGTAAAAGGTTTTCATGGGAAAGGAGTGCGTTAAAAGTGGTGCTCGAATGGCAAAGAGATGCCATTTGGGATTTTAAAATGATTTCATGACGTCATTGGGGGAGAAAAGAAGATGATTTTCGTTAGCATCACGAACGATTAGGCCGAGCTTGAAGAGGAGACGACGTGACTCGATTTTCTCGTAGCTGCTGATAACGGGCGGCGCGGCCAGTGATGAGGAGGGTACTCCACTGACACGTTGTTTACGTAGTGGTGGAAGGAATGAGAGAGGAGCAGAATTGCGTTGCGAGGGAGGAAGGGGGGAGCAGAGAAAAGAGGAGAAAGACGAAGCAGGCAGACGCGCGTGAAACGTGTAGACGCTATACTCGCTAGTCGGTCTGACGGAGGGTCCCGTCCCGTCCCGTATCGAACCGTGGCGTGGCGGTCTGTGCAGTTTGGCTTGGCGCATTTCCCCATGGAATCCCCGCCACGCTCTCTCTCTCTCTCTCTCTCTCTCTCGCTACCATGGAAAATTCGTTGACCTCTCCTATAACAAGCACCCGCTACCACGAGATACTTGCTCCACATCTTTTTTCCGCTCATGCTTTAATTGATCCAATATATTTTTATATCTATATCAATATTTATATATAGCACTGTTTATTTGTCTTTTTGTAAATATTCGTGAGATACACTTTATTATATTTATCGATCAACTCGAGTCTTTCGTAGGCAAATCGAAGCAAAGAAAAATCTCTGATCGTATCAATCTGGCTCAAGTTTCATCACACGCGTCACTGAAAAATCATCTTAAAGTCCAAGTCACAGGGGGCTGACCCTCGTGGTCCTTTTTGACTTTCAAATGATATCTCTGATATTATTTCAGCTTCGAAACCTTTGTATCTTTCGAATTGTGTCACTGGGATCTCACAGCATTGGCCTTCTCTCCTCGGGTCATCTGAAAAATGGGGGGGGTTCCACAAAAGACCTCTGGAATGCATTGAAAATGGCCCTGCCAAGTTTTCGCGCGAGCCACCGCGTGCCAATAACTGTGGCATTGCGACTGTTACTGATTCTCAAAGTTTCACTGCTGATATGTGTGAAAGCTCCCAGCTATTGCAAGTGTCAAGATAAACGACCGGAACATATGGAGAACGCTTTATTCGTTTCAGATACGATATTAGACTTTGATATTTATCCCTTCTAAGAACCTTTTGAATATTCCATGAAAAACCATGAATAAATTTGTACTTTGTTCTGGAAGCTGTAAATGCTTAATTTATTCTCTCTGGACTAAAAATAAAAATAAACTGTGCTCGAATAAACTGCAAGAATTGATAATTATTCCTAAGGGATTAACTTGAATCTCTGTTAATAATATACTACATCTGAAAGATTTATCTTTCCCATTGACATCTCTCTATAGCGACAATCTAATCAGAGTGATATACCCTGCGGCTTCATCAATTTAATTAACCTGACAATCGCAGGTGATTTAGATAAATGCATATATGTATATATAGCTCGATGGCTGTTTGTACATCTGGACGGGAAAATAAGTAAATGAGATTGGAATTGGCATAAATCGACTGTTTGCTCCTTTTGAGCGAGTCGAGCTCCAGAGGGAATAAAGAGCCTGTACTGTGTAAATACCGCGCACGAGGAAAATGAAAGTAACGCGTGCTTGCAATTTTATTTCACTCGATTGGAAGAGTTTGCGCGATGGCTTTGGGAAGTTTGAGCGGTGCCGTGCCAAAGAGGTGATTCGAGTCGATTGAAGCAATTAAAGTTGGAAGAAGAGGAAATTTAAGGTGAAGCTAAAGGGTTGGAAGAAGAGGCTGGCAATGAATAGGGACAGGATAGGGCTGGGGCTTGAATATTTCTGTCGTTACAATGCACTTAATAATACGCGGATCCCTATGGCTCTTGACAACCGCAAAGGTGGAATAAAATTCATCAACTCCCTGGAGTCTCCAAGTACATCAAAGCCAATGAGGGGAAGAGGGGCAGCAGCTACCATCGGGATCGAAGGTACAGCAGGGGCTGGAACGGGTGAGCGGGCGAGTGTTAGGGCTTGCCTGGCTAAATGTAGCGTATAATTTAGACAGCAGCTGCGTCGTGCGACAAATATAATTCGACGCATCAATCTGCGGCTTTTGGGGCTGGGCTCTGCCTGGCCCGCGTTCTATATAGGTGGATCGCGGGTCCTCTCGCGATTCGGGAAAAACGCCAGCCAACCAGTCGATGGAACAACCGATTTCTCGCTGACGAGCGTGGAAATCTCCCTGCTAAAGGGAGTCGCGATGAAATTCCGCACGGGAGAACCGAGGGCGGTTTATTTGAATATTTTAGATGCGCCTATATCCATATGCCACGACGCACCGCAACGCTGCCTGATATATCAGCTATAAACAGAAATGGGGAAACGCGCGTCATCGGACGCCTAAAATATTTCTTTATTTCCCCTTATGACTGACGTTTATTGTCCGTGGCTATTACATTCGAAGCCAGCTCCTATATATACCAATATAAAATATATGTACTTAGGGCAAATTTTTTCCACATTCCAAAGCACATTCTCGCGTAGAGATGCATATATCTCGAGGAGATCTATTTTTAAACACTGGAGTATACTGCGGATTAACATTCAAGCTCTGATCATATCCTCGCAAATTTATTCCTTATTGAGAGCATTGCTCGATCGTCGAGAAGGAAATTTCTTCTGCAATGCACGATAATATACGTTTTAATAAAGCTGCAGTTTTTTTAGGGGAAACAATAACAAATATTACGGAGAATGTATAAGAGGTATTTCGAGGCAGTTAAAGAGAATTTATATCGCTGGTTATAAATGGAAAAAGAGGCCTCGATGGTGTTTACTGTGTAAGCGAGAAACTAAGTATTTCAATCAAGTGGCTTTTGACAGATTTATAAATTTCTAAGCTGGTTTTGATAAGAGGACGTAATATATTGTTGGTGAATGAACATTTGATGGCTGTGGTATTATGAGAGTGTGTATATATAAACAGACATATGTATAAACAGATATAAATAACATATATAATATAAGAGTGTTCTCTGGTACAAAGGAACTACTGGAGCGTTAGCCCAAATGACTGGTTGGGCCAATAATTTTTTTCTCGTTGAAAAGGGGGAGGTCACGTCTGTGTATAGAGAAAGTTTGGATGGAGTCGCGCCTACGATATCAGGAACGTGACCGGCTTCTCCTTTCGAAGCCTAAACATTAAACGGAAACCACTTATGAGGTACTTTGGCTTCGTTCCCTGCAACAAAACTGATGACGTCAACCTTGACGAGGAAACCCTTGTGCAGTCTCGCCAACTTCGATAACTTGTAAATATTCTTTCTCGGGCATCACACCCATCCCTCCCCACCCCACTACTCCCCTTATCGCAAAGCCCTTGAAAGAAATAAGAAACAAACCGGAGGCTTACCAAGCGGCCTCTCAAGGTGCGATAAAAATCCTACGCCTCGAATAACTGGCAGTTGGTCGATAAACACGAAACTCGATATTGCAATTAGCTCTAATTACGTCATACTCAGCTCGTAACATATCTACAAGACGAAACGGTTTGACCAAAACAATTATATATACGTTATGTTTTTAATTTAATATGTTAAATAATATCACGATTATTAAACAAAGCGTATAGATTTTGAACACGTAAGATATTTTGTTTTTTCAATAAAAATCTATAGGAAGAAACGTTTCTCAGGGTTTTGGCATGTATGAAATTTGCGAAATAAGTTTTGGGAAGATCCCCACGGGCCATGCGGGAGATTTATTTGTTCATGCGGCTGACTGACCGAGTCAGTGACACGAGGATTTTTTTCGGAGAAAGCTTAACTGCTTTTCCACAGGAGTCCCGCGAGAGATTTCTCGATGGAAAGTCGGTCGGGAGTAGGCAAACGGGCGTAAGTACGAAATTAAGGGCCGTCCTGGGTTGGCTTCTCATCCTCGAGGGTCGCATCTGCCAAAAGGTCCTTGCGTCCTTGCTCGGTGCTTCTCCAACTTTGCTCAGCTCCAACGCAGTCTTGGCTTCCAGCCACCATCGCTATTATCAACGTCTCTCTCGCTAAGGGCATATAGTATAGACCACCCCTCGCATTCCAAGCGACTCCTCATGTATATTCCATTCACAGTTGCACGCACCCCATAAAAAGGAAAACAACCATCTCTCCCCCCCCCCCCCCCCTCCACTCTTCCCTTACTTTCCTCTCCCCTTTCACGCAATAAGGTCCGTGTCCTTGACGCCAAGATAGGCACGGGCGGAAAAATTTCAATATCCCACAGGACCGGAAGTCCCACAATAGGGAAGAAAACTTTCGATGAAAAACCTATGCGGCGTGTCCACGAAGTATATACGTGTCCCCTGAAATTCCAAGCCGCAAACTTTTCAATTACATTTACTTGACGCGCTAGATCCTCGAGATGAAGTTAGCTGCGAGTAGACCGGGGTGGGGTACAAATCGATTTAGCTGGCCGAAGAGAGTCACGCGAGTCTCGTTTTCAAGAAACCCTGAATTATCCTTGACTCGGCAAACGTCCTGACTCTATTATGGTATAACTTCCGCTTGGTCGGTATTATAGCATAGAGATGAACACGATCGATCGGTTATGTTAATTTCTATATACAGATATAGACGTACACATAAAAAATCAGTATATATTTCATATTATTATTATTATATATAAGAAAAGAGATAAACTACGGATTAAAGTACTTCTATTACTTTCGAATACATAGTATACTGCAGTACATTGGATAAAATGCTCTCCAAGTCTACTATATATATATATATATCAGGTCGAGTCCGAGTCCTATCGCAATGGGCAATTCGGTCGCTCTTTGTATCGACGTTTTCGTCTCGCGTTAATAAAGTTCCCTTTGCAATTAGATCGGATCTTTGTCGGTGAGAGGGTCCTCCAGGGTCAGGCTTTGTGCGCGAGAGTCGAGGAGGAATTTATTTATCGGGGTGCCAGGGCTCCAAGTGCATCGAGGATGAGAGAAGAGGAGAATAAGACGTCTGGTTGAATGAGTCAAGTTAATTTGCCAATAAATAGCTTAATTTTCTTAATGAAAATTAGCTCGAACAGTCGGCTCTCTCGACTCGCTTCGCAGACAATGTTAGCTGGGATTGTCAGTTTCCTGTTTGGGTGCTGACCAATCGCGGTTGTCGAGAACAGAGCGAAGCCCTGCAATGCCTGATCCACCTCTGATCATCATCCCGATTGGGAGAAGGGTAAACCGAATGTTCCTGTCTGCCCTCGCCTGCCCTGTGCCCACTGTCATGCCAGACCGCGCTCTCCTCCGTCTATAGCGTGGCTCTGATCACACACGGATATGCCGGCAGATTTATCGATTTATCGCCTCGGCCTCCTAATTAGCGCTAATGCCTCCAATAATAACAACCTTAATAACCTCTCCTCGTTGATTACTCCCGTTAATTCATTTGTTATACACCGCGGAGCCTCCGCTCTTGTTAATCATTAAAATGTAATTAAATCGATCAACCTCGGCTTCGTACGTTAAAAGGAGCTTTAATTAATTACGCGCTTCACCTGTGTATAAGCTGAATTAGTGTGTAGCTTAATGCTTTCGAGCAATCTTCCCTTACTGCAACGAGGATCATAAGTTTATAACAATACACAGCAAAGCTCGTGTTATATATTCACAGCTGTTCAAAATGAATTGAAAATCGCTGAAAAGCTTTCGTTGCTCGTTTCAATTACAAAATATCCATGTACAATTGTACATGCACAAATACCTGCATAATTGATCGATGAACGGTTAAGCTTCGAGTCCAATTGAGAAGGTTTTTGCATGTAAATGCTTTATGGTGGATATAAAGCTGTTGGAAAAAGCGGATAAAGCCTCTCCCCCCCCCCCTCCTTTCTCTCTGATGCCATGATTCATCCAGGCTTTCAACTTGTGTTGCGTACACATGTTTCGCCAATGGCCACTGTCCTTTTTCACGGTCGTGCGCCGCTGATGAAAAGCGAGACTGGTTATATTAAACATATGCAATGATGAAGCCAGGGCCAGGCAAGAACTGGATGGAGAGATGAAAAGATGAGTCTGTGAAGTGATGGTGGGGAGGAACGTGGCGGACGATTATTACCTGCAGGGTTAACGAGAGCGAGGTAATTGGCTGTGGCCAATCAATTGGGGCTGTGGAGCGTTGCGATACCAGCTGTATAGTCGTAGCTGCTGTGCGCTACAAGGCAAAAGCCAGAGGAGAGACTGCATCACTGGAGTTAATTGTCGGAAAATACGCTGGCTAACCAGTCGTACACTTGTGTTGCTCGTCGTGGAAAAGCAGCCCTGGGCACTTTGAGCACACCTTGCAATCACACTTTCGTCCCATCTGAATTATTATCACTCGAGTCTTACTTCGGTTGCAACACATTGCCAAATATTACAGTTAATTATACTTATTGTAATTAGCGTGGAGCTCCGCTGTCCGAACAAACGATCCGTGAATGTTAATTGCTGTACTTGAGAGCAACCTACGTGTTAATTATTTCTTTGATACAAGCATTAATTAGCGAGATGCATAATACTCTTTTAGTACAAGTATAAGAAAGAGCTGGTTGGTGTCGTGATAACTCTTTAATAAACAGGTAGTTACACCACGCTTGTTTATCTCGTACATTATTTTGCACAGTTTCAAATTATTAAATGATGATATTTTCTTCACTGTTTCCATCGAAGCCTTTGCATTAACGAAGTTAATAAGATTGCCTTTAATTGGATCTCTCGAACATGATTCGATATAGATCGAGAGTACTTTGATACGTTGGCTATATATATATATATATGCATCAGAAATTGTTCAGAAATAACTAAGTATACTGGTTGGTAATTATAGCTGTGACTCGATCTTTAACTGTGTTCTCAATAAACAAGCGCGCATAATTAAACTCTTTCTAAACATTGTTTTAATAAACGCTGACCTCATTCAAATTACCGAGCTTATTCGCTTTATTTTGCTTCCATGAAATACGTATTCTTATTTGATCGTGTTTCATACTTACTAAGCTGCTTACTCAGTTTACGCATTTTACGATAAGACTGGCTCAAGATTGATTCTCGCTAGACGTTCCATTATATATATATATGAGTTCTGTTTATTATACGTATATATACTATATTGGCTGGTAGCCAATAATAAATTTCACTTGGAGGAGAAAGCAATCGCTATGGAACCGAGACTTTTAAGGTCAATGCACGATCGAAGGATTATACGAATAATAAATAAGAGATTTTTTGTTCTTCTGATTTTTCGAGAAAGAAAACTAATTGGTGGATGAACCGTCGAATAATTTCGTAAACTTGACCGTTGGACGTAGTAAGGCGATAATAGACTTTCCGTGTAATCCTCAATTAACAGGATTAATGAGGGAATGGTAATTGGCTGTGGCTTCGACCACTCAGCTTGCTCTCCAATTCTGTACCGCACGCGCCCTTATAAAGCCGGATACATAGCGACGCATATGCCCAGCAAATGCATATATGCGTCTCCCTCCACTATAGTCATTTATTCCCCAACTCTGCTTTTTCAACAAGTTCCTAATTTTTGCTTCCTCCTCATCTCTTTTTCTCTCTCACGCATTCTCTTATTGCTTTACTCTCCTCTTCTATCTTTAATTGCTCCACCCCCCCCCCCCCTTCACTTACATATTTTTATCTTATTTACCTGAAACAAATTTGAGAGTTATTTTGCAAAATTAACACGAAAAATAGCACTTCTTAAAATACCTTTGTCCCAGCCCCCACCCCCTTATTCCACGAATTAATTTATTTAAAATACCCCGACCATTTTCCAGCTTCTCCTCAGGAATTCCAGGAATACTCCTAGGATAAGCACTCGGGTGAACTTTCTGCAAAATTTATCACTGCTTCAACGCGAATATTCAAGCTTGCAAATGTTTTAATAAAAACTGACGTGTTTGAAAAGCTCTTCTCACTGTAAACAAAGAAATAACTGGGTGATATATACCGTCGGAGATTATTTGAGGCAGTCTGGATCGAAATTTCGCAAGGGATGTCTCTGAAGGGAATTAATGAGAATTTTGGGACAAGGTGACAGCGTTGCTCAAATTGTTTATGAAAAATTGTATCGTGTGGGGGATTGCGAGGCTCGCGGCGTTACGTGAATCGGCTTGATTTATGCATACTCAGCGCAGCTGTTCTTTCGCGTTTCTGCATTGGCGAGCGACACGGGGTGTTGGCGAGAGTGGGAGATGGAAGGGTAGAGGATGAGGGAAGAAAAAGGGCATGGCAGAGAAAAGAAGGATCGGAACGTGACATTAGCTCTTGGTTCATCCTCGTGGGTTCGCAGAGTATGTGGAGACGTACACGAGGTGGCAGCGCAAGATGGTAATAGAATTTTCATGTAATCCTTAGTAATTCCCTTGTGGTCGCGTAGGAGCCTGCGATGGGGACTCTGCTAGTACCCCACGGGAACTCCTACGGGACATATATGCGGCTCTCGTTCTGTGGTCCCCGCTTTTAAATCCCCTCGAGGGTTAATTGCCCGGTGTTTTGACGCGCCAGTTATCCGCAAGGGGTTTTTGCGGACTCCCGCAACGACGTACTCTTGCAAAATTTCACTTTTTTCACACCCAATGGCCCCCCTATCCCCCCTCCCCCTCGTCTCTTTCTCTCTATCCATCTCACTGTTACTCTCGTTTTTACAACATCCTCCGTTTTTATCACTTTTTTCCTTATTAGAACAGCGTTCAACAATTCCCTAAAGAGTACATATATATATATATTTCCGTGCGTAACGGTGTACTATACACGGTTTTATAGCGTCCACTTTATTAACCAGCTTTAATAAGATGATGCGTGAACGAGTAATTAGGTAGTGGCTTGGAGTAGGGGTGAAGCACAGTTATTTTGAATGAATTTCATCATATCAATAGAACATTTGTTTAAAGTAAAATGGCGTTAAAAGGGAATAAAGGAAAATTTTGGAAAAGCCACGGTTATGCACTCATAGATGTAAAAGTATTGTATACTATATATATATGTATATATAATACTGTACAGAGAGAGCCAAGTAATTCATATTATTCGGAAAATGAACGGTGCAATTCGTCAAATTCCGATATATGTTTTCAGTATAAATTTTATCCGTATAATTCCCGCATAATTATTCGTTAATTACTGGCTCGCCGAAATATTTTCTCGTCCGTAGAAAAAAAAATTAATCCCAAGAGATACGTTTTAATGAAACGGTCAACTGTAAATCACGAACAAATTTTTGTACTATTCCCGTTACGATTCCGAGCGCTCTGCTGTTATATTCGTTACGAAGTTTATCTTAAATCATCTCGCGATTCCTCGTGATTTACCACTGAAAAAACATTTACAGCCCACCACGATACGGTTCAAATGTACAGAGCGGTAATTCACAACCGAACAAAATATTTAGCATATATTGCACGTCCTTCGGACCAATGCTAATAAAAGCTCATCGATTCGCGAGGGTATGAAGCTCTCAACGACCAAAATATATACTTTTTGATAAATAAACATTTTATTTCTCAAACTACGCATGTCATTTTAATATAATCATCAAGCGTAATTTTTCTGAACAATCAATGCAAATTTCAAATATATATATATATATATTTAAGAAAAATATTGTTTATAAATAAACAGTGCATAAACCATTTATAGTTTAACATATATAGTTTATCATGTATATACTTTGCTGTGTAATATCGACATGGTGGGTTCACGAGTATATACAAGGAGGCATTTTTATTTCAAGGAAACAAGATAGTGCACTATTCTAGCGGGCATATGATAATAGAGCGTATCGATCCTACAGGAGAGACTTGTAGAATCTCTCGCGAATCCTCGCTTCACGTGGGTGCTTTTCCCAGCGCGCAAGCTCCGCGGGTCTATAGCTTTTCCTGCAACGCGTCGCTCCTCGTCGCGACGTCGTCATCGAAAAAACACATTGACCGATACCCGCACACTCGCTGAATATAAAATGCACATGCGCCACTTTCCCCATGTGTACGCGTCAAATAGACACTTGGCAGCATCTGTATGCGCGCCAAAGCTTCGCTTTTTTCCTGAACAAGTTGCTGAGTAACGAGTCTCGCTCTCTCGTCGTACTCTTTTTATCTTCCTACAAATGACACGTCCACAGCAGCCAAAGCTCCAATACCTCACTTACAGGTAAATAACCAACCAACGGTGTCGACGCTGCAATGTAGAAGAGCCTTGAAGCTTTAATCTCACAGATTTCCCTTTCTTTGACAATTAAATCAAGAAGATAGAATCGTGCAATTGTGAGACTTGTGCTTATTGAAATGGAAAGGAAGAAGAAGAGTGATCGCGATAATTGGAGAAAAAGGCTTATTATCGTCTGTGTAAAACCGAAGGTATATTAAAGACTTTATGAACGAATTGTTTGAAATTCATTCGAACGATAAATGTCAAGGAAGCAATTTGATTTTATTTTTCTCGTTTCGAGCTTAAGTATGGTATGTTTCCTCGAGGAAAAGTTTCGCGAAAGCTCGTGACGCGCGGCGGGTTCAGAGAGCGAGAGGAGGGGAGGGGGTAGGTGGGCCATGGGGTAACACGCCACACGTATCACCTTTATACTCCTAGGAGCGAGTTATTTATTTTTATGGGGTTTCTCTCGTTACTCCACAGCCTCCCCCTCGCGCCCCATCCAGCAGCGGCAGGATTCGAACGGGCTCCTGGAAACCCTCGGCGTGCCCGCTTAATGGCGTTACGGGGTTGCCATGGAAACTAAACCCCATAGACAGTCGGCAGCAGCGCCACCGGAGCACCGTCGAAAGCCCATTTATTCTGGAAAAACATTATAAGAACTCGCAGTTTTCTTGCAAGACCCTCTCTCTTCTTCCCTTGCACTTATGCCTTGTTCTCGAATTACAGCTGTTGTGTGCGTGGGAGGGGGTAATTTTTACGTGGCACGTGCGTAAACGCTCGCCTTACTCCACCGTGCGATCAATCGAAGAAGCGATTACGACTTTTGGGAGTTGGCCTGGTATCACCTTGCTCGCTCAATTCGTAGCTACGAACCGCCACCGGAGAAAAACTACGGAGTCTCTCTCGAATATTCGACTTGTTTAAACCTCCTTTTTTCCTATATAAATTACCGTGCAAAATAATATCAATTATTTTTAATACGCAATATCGAATTATAATGGAGATACAAAAATTAAAAAACCAATTTACTATATTGATTTATATAAACAAAGTGGCTCTCTGTTTAGTAAATTAGAAATTTCCATTAAATTTCTACCAAGGTTAAGTAAAATTATTTCATAGGATAAATTAGAAAAATTGTTATCACTTTTTCTTCTTTTACTATATATTATTATCATTGATCCCCATAGTACCATTTTAATCGTGAGAAAAGTATAATTATGTAATTTTAATGTTATTATTTAATGAGTTTCGTCATTGTTAATTTATCATTTAACCGGGGCAGCTTTGTTTACGCTATGAAAAGATAATTTAAGGCTTTCGTTTTGCTATTGTTATACAGCATCCACTCGAGCTGTACTCGAGCTTTAGCGACGAGAACAGCACGGGCACGCCTAACCTTTTAATTATGGGAAGCTGCAACGAGGTCGATCGCTCTTTCCGCACACGGCTATTTATTTGCCGAGGGTTGGAATAACAGGGGTGAGAGTCAGCGAGATAGTCGCAATGCGACGATTATACAAATTTCAGCGAATCTTCTGACGCGCCGTTTCTCCGAAAAAATTCCGTCTTCTTAAAAAAATATTCAATGTTTCGCACACAAAACAATTAGATAAAACTTCACCTTGTGTTTCCTATCAATTCATCAAGGGCAACGAAACTTTTTCAATTTTCATCAAAGAGCCTGTCAAATTTTCTGCTTCCACAACGCGCATTAATGAAAATATCAGACTCTTGCTTTATATCCTCCCCCCCCCCCCTCCCCCTCCTCTCCCTCTTATTTTTTTACGAGTTTCACCGTCTTAATTCAACCTTTAAAGGAAAACCGAGTTTCGTTGCACTCACCAAAGTTGCTTCGATGCCGCTTGTACCGAACGAAGTTTCGATGTACTTTATAGTTTCACTACAGCTTCCATTATTCTTAAGCGGACTGAGAAGTTTTTGGAAACGCCTAGACGCTTAATTTTAAGATCAGGAGCTGTCCTGGAATATTAATGCACTCTCGTGGCTAAACCAATCAGTGAGACTTGAAAGAGAAGCGTACGAGTCTAATTAAAGTAACAAACGTCTGTACTGAGAAGTAAAAAAGGAAATAATAGTGTGCAGAGGAGAAAGAAACGAAGCTTGGTCTATTGTAAGTAGATTAAGGTTTTCAAGCGAGGAGAAGCACTGTTTTTGGCGCTTTCCGTCGGCGGGAGCAACGCACAGAGAGAGAGAGAGAGAGAGTCGAGAGCTTTTAATTCCATCTTAGGAAATTTAGTGGAGAGAGGGAGAGAGAGAGAGAGAGGGCGGCGAGGGTTCCATTAGTCTTAACTAGCGACACGAACCTCCGGCCTCTCCTGACCGTTTAATTTCGTGAAGCTGCGAGGCCGGGACGTTCCCATCGGTGTTTATTTGGCCAGGGTGGCCAAGAAAGCAGGGGTGGAAAAAGGACGGAGGTGACGTGGTTTGCCTCGAAGCCTGCAACGGAACAATTACAAAACTTTCCTAACCTTGCATGGTCCTTGTGATACTTAAGCACGGGCCGATGGGTGATAAATTTCATGCATCCCCCATAGACCACCTCCCACCCCTTCTCACCCCAGTGATATTACAACGCTGTGTGATCCAACGCCATTTTTATCTTCCGGATAATCGCACGCGAAATAAATCTCACCGATGGCACATTGGACCATTCTCGCCTAATGCCATCCCCCCCCCCCCCCCGACCCTCTTGTCACTACAAACAAATTAAACAGTGACAACGACCGAACAAAAATCATCAGCCCCCTAAAAGGGTCAGTGCCTCTGCAGGAAACCATCCGGAACTCTGCTGGAAACATATAATTCATAGGAAAAACGCGTTGCGAGCATTACTCGAAAGTTGATAGAGCTGTTATTGCAGGATTACCATCGATAGATTGCCCTATCCAACATATACAGTTTATATAATCATTGGCAGCGATACATAGATAGATAGGATTTCATGGTATAATTTTCACACGATACGTCATGCGCTGCGGCGGTGATGCGATGGCCTCCTGGCGATGATTTGCCGTGATTCGGCGAGAGTACATAATTATAATAATATTTCGAGCATCGATAGACATGGCATGAATAATAGATGGAAATCAAAGATTCTTCATCTATATTATCGCGCACTGCATAAATCAACTATTATATGCGGTTGCTTATAGATGCACCAGAAACCTAGAAAATAGACGAGCATTGAACTCTCGATATGACGTAACTGACGCACGACACACATATGGTATAGAGCTATGTTCACGAAACTTGTATGGAGCCTATGCATTATTAACAGAAAAGGTCCCTTCCACGTTCGATAAAATCTTAAAGGCGTATATATTCTAAAACGAAAATATAGATCTTCTGGATTTTGGCTCTGCGTTATAGCCATAAATTTTTCGTTGATTGTTTCAAGATGTCCCTTGGATACCGACGAAAAAATCGTTTTTTGACGATTGCAGATAATAACAATTTGCCGGTATACGGGGATACAATCTTCCTGGATTTATATACGAGTTGTCACAGGAGGGTGTGTAATATCAGCGAAATAAAAATGTGGTGGATTCGATAAGATCTCGAGGAGCTTCCGGTTGGACCGTCAGATTTTGAGGATGATCACCGAAAGTGAGTCGAAAGAGGGCAGAAAGCGAATGAAACGAAACTCATGGTTGTTCGAGCGATTAGGCTCAGAAATTTTCGCGGACCGTTGATCACGAATAGCAAGTTTACCCTCGTACAGGCCTCCTCTCCTCTGTTGTATGGTAGTCGACTCGCGGCCTCCTCCTCGGCAGCGTTAAATCGGGAGGACTTAAATTGCTAGAAAGTCGAAAGCTCGTGGCCATAAGGTACGCGAAAAGGGCGAAACTCGGATACGTACATTTATTTCGCAAATTACCCTGGCAACGTCAAGAACTGCTTGGGTACACCTGCACCTAAGAGAAATTTATCACCGGCACTAGTCTCGTATATCAGAAAGTAAGCCATTCTGGCTATATTCTTCTTCTCCTCTTGCAGAATTCAATCGGCCGGAATCCTCCCGATTACACATTAACTTGTTTCAGACCTCGATTAAACTTTTTTCCACACTATACGATCGGGACTATATATATATATATAGTCCCGATCGTTCTACTTAATAATACTCTGCGAAACCCGAGAAACTACGATTATACGGCAAAGATTCGATTGCACGTTTATCGAGAACCCTTTTTTCTGTTCGTTTAAATAGAAAATTATTCGATGGAAAGTCAAGTTGAATGTTGAGAAGTTTGCGCATGTATAGGAAAGATTGGATCGATGGTTTACCGAAGATTTCACAAAGACAAACACCTGTTTGATCTAGAAGAACGCCAAAGGGATATACAGTAGAGAGGGAAGATGTTCGATTTTCCTTGTTCCTATACGTGTTCGGAGTAAGATCAGGATCAGCTGGCTTAACCTTCCATTAGCAGGACTAAGCAGGACCAATCTCGTACGTTAAACCCTGGATTAAATGAAGCCCCTACTACGGTCAATGCATTTATGAATATATAGCCAAAATCCACATACTGATATATATGTACAGCCAATAAGCCACTGTTCTTCACCGAATCTATTTTTCTTCCCATCAAATTTTTCACGAAAATTTCACCTCGCTGTAGCTTCAAATCATATTTGCGCCTGTTTCTTCTCCATTTTCTTCCCTTCCTCCTTTTTTTTTTCATTATTTGTACGTGACGCATACCCTCCAATATCACCGGAAACTCCGTACATCCCCGGTAAATCCTCCACTGGAATGTCATAACAATGCACGGTAATGCGGCACGTAAAATAGCATTGTGCTCCAGTGAAATATACCTTTTCATGCGGAAATATTATTCAGAAATATTCCTGAAAGATATGTTATGTACTTATATAGCATCATTCTTCCATAAGTTATCTCTTAATCAGTTAAGTCTCCATGCGAATACCACAGACTATAACATGAAAAGACAAAAGCAAATATTTTGTAGAGATAATTCGAGGATAGAATGAAATTTAGTTTACTAATCTACGTTGTTTTTAGAGAGAGAAAGAAGCTGTTAATGAAATTGTAAGTTTTGAAATAGAGAAAGTTTTGCATGCCAATTGTTGGATGAAAAGAAAATTAGAGTCCAAGTGTCTGAAGAACAGATCGATACAAGGGGTTATCGGTCCAATTACCTAATTATGCGCACTCGACCTCCCCACTCGCGAATTCTCTCCGCAGGGTGATCTAATTATCGTTCGACAAAGCCCTTCGTAGAAAACATCTCTGCAATCCCCCGGAGTCTATGGAACCTTCGTCACGTTTCCTCCTGCGAAAACATCTTTTCTTGCAAATCACTAGCGAATTATTTGCTTTCTATACTTTTGATCAAACTTATACTCCTGAGAGTATAACGTATATATATAAAAATACTAGAATGCATAACGAGGAAATTGAAATGGAAGAATAATGAAACCGAATTAAAAATTCCAGTGGCGTAGCTACGTTGGACAGTTACATTAGAGAAGAATAATCGTCGATTATATATATATATATATAGACTTGATTGATGACTATTAGTTTTAAGCAAAGGCTCGGTTATAGGTTTCAGCACTTTGGTAGCTTTTTAAATATTCATGACCTTTTGTACGAGATGATCTTTACGTCCACGTTGCTAGCTTATGGTTTACGGTGATATCGTGCGGAGAATCTTGTAGAAAGATATACACAACGGCTCAGTAACAACAGAACGGATGATTAATGAAGTGGCGTCGACGAAGTGTCGATCTCGTTTCGAGAGCTATGCTACATTGCCCTCGTAAAAAGCAACTGCAGGAACATTCTGTTAGCGATGCTACAGAATAAATTACGTCACGCCTCTGTCCCTGCCGCAGCTCCCTTTTGTCCCAATAAATTTCAAAGCTTTCAAAAATTCACCATAAGCCAGCAACAGCCAGCAAATTCCTCGGCAAAGTTTTTTTTCTTTACTATTATCCCAATTAATCTTTCCTCGTTTATTTTCACTTTATATTTGCAGAATTTTCCCTATACACCTTGTACACGATAGAGCCAAATTTTCCGGGATGGGCATAAATTTTGGACGAGGCATATAATTAGGGAAGCTTCGCAAATTAATATTCTCAAGAGATGTTTTCCTATGATAAGCTAGATCATCGCGTGTCGTAGCTTTAAGACGCCTTCGCGTATAACGGATTATGTAATAAATTATGTCACACAGGCACATACAGAAGACAATATATAGAGGTACTACTTGCAGATATGAAGATTTTCGAGTCGCGATCACTGTCAGGCGAGATCCAGGAATCTCGAATATCGATCGGCCTTGACGTAATTACAGGAATTCCCTAATACAACGGACTGCGTGGCGTCATCCCCTTTTCAACGGATCCAGTCGATCTGGGACGTGACACACCAGCGCAGGAGCATTTCGATAATTTACTGCCACGGAATATTAAACATTCGTCCAACCAATATAGTAATAAACCCTAACTTTAGAATTTTTTGCATTTGGCGTATTTTCTTATACGAACATTATTATTATACAGGATAAGGTGCGTCTCAGTATTATTATGTTTATTCCAATAAAGAAACCCATATGATACTTTTTTAAAAAGCAGCTGTTCCATATGTTACATTAGAATATACTTACCTCGAAATTTCCTATAAATTTTCACGTAAACAATCAGTATTGCATAATTTTCTTCTTATACATATACATAACATACAATACCACTGCTCGAGTACGTTTATACAAAAACAACAGAGAAGACAACTCGTATAATTGACTTAGCGATAAAAAGAACCTAAAGCTCATCGAACGTTTTCGACGATTCTGTTGGGAAAACTGTCGGAAGAATAATTTCTAGCCGAGTGAACCGGGCCGCAAAGCCAATTATGGAATTTCCGCTCGAACGGAGCTCAACAAATTAAGTGCGAGAATATAATTTATGTATAGGGCGTAATAAGCCGCGTTAACGGGAGCACGTAGGTTGACTATAAAAAGGGCGTATATGAAATTAGAGAACGATCGTCGATGGAGAGTGAACGGACCATCCAGGCAGCGAGTGAGAGAGCGACGAGGCGAGCGCGGTGGTGGTTGTTGCATGGTGTTGCAAGGGGAGGGGGGAGGATAGGTGAAGGTTTTAAAAGGCGGAGGTGGGTCGGCGGTTTTGCGGCTGATTTTATGGCTGTCCCTGTATACGCTTTACGGCTGACCCCTGATCCTAAAACATGTCGAATTACAACGTGAGCCAGGCTCGCGCTCGAGAATTCTGGGAAAGAGGCGAAAATTGCGAGCGAGAGACTATCGATCCTATGCTTCCTTTGGACGCGGACCAACAAAGGAGCGTAAAGTGTCAGGGACGTAATGCGAATTGTCGACTGGCCGAGTTCGTCCTCCTCAGACCCAATCGATTGCTCTCTTCCTGTGCAATATTATTCAACGAAAAAAAAAGGGAAAAACACATCCGATAAAAAGCCTCCGTCCCGAATAAGCTGGGTCTGACGATGCTTGCTAATAATTAACGAAGGGTCAACGTTCCTAAAAAAACAACCTTTCTGTACGGACCGAGCCTCACTCGCTTATAGTATACCGAGAGTCTAGGGGTCGAGTCACGTGAATATTTTACTCTATACGAGAATTCGGTCTCAACGACCTCTTTCAATAATAATAATATTTTTCTTGAAGAATTTCCATCCCATTATGTCATACTAATTTAATTCTTCTGTTATTCTCTTCGTGTGTTGTGCATAATTAGCGCTAGAGATGAGTTTTTGCTTAAAAGGAAAATGGTCTTTTGGTCATAATAGAAAAGGGTCGATATAATGTTAAAGAGCGAATTAGATGGCGATGAGAGGCAGCTCAATTAGGGGGTATCTGGTAACGAATCGAGTTCAAATAAGGGTACTGCCACGTGAATTGATTTCAAATGAGACGGGGTATCCTGCGTAATCCAACGTCGCCTTGCTCACCGCGTCAGCCGGATGTATAGGCGCGACAATCTAATTACCACCGGAAATATACCATGCTAGACACGTTTCTCATAAGAGGGTCGGTGGATAGGTAGCGGAAAGATAGGAAGAAGGACGCGCGCCATGTCAAAAACCAACTTTTCAGGCCTCAAACTTCAAAGGAATGTCATTAAACCATCAACGCGCGCGTTATATTTCCTTTATGATATTACATTTTATATATACAATACATTATTCGTATAAACACGTTTTAGATACATTTCTATAAGTAACTTTTGACAGATTATAACGTTATTCTTATTATCCTGTTGATACTAGACGCCAACAGGACATTTGTTAGAAAATAATACTTTCAGATACGAAAACTGCTCGTGTTTTCAATTAAATGGAGAGGTTTTTAATTCGACTGTGTTTTTGTACGAGTAATATGAGTCCTTTGATTGAAGTTTTTTTTTCGCTGGGTGGTGGGCGCAGTGGATACAGATTACAGCTGGTGCGTCGTGCTCTCTCTCTCTCTCTCTCTCTCTCTCTGAGCTTATGCTGGGACGGTGGGACGTGCTATATGAGTAAATCAGAGAAAAAAGATTTCCCTTTAAGCTCGAATAAAGGAAATCTCTCTTGTGCGAAAGTGCACGACTTTCGTATACTATACATGGATTTTCCTATTCGAACGATTGAATTTTGTCGAAAGGATGGCCATTCATTTTAGGATTAACAGTTAAGCTACAGCTTTCATATACTGACTTAACAGTTATTTCGTTTCCTTTTGTCTTCCTTCCTTCCTTCCTACCATTCTTCCTTCGAAATAAATCACAGTCCTCCATCAAGGTTTGCACGAACCAAAGACGAACAGATTTTTGTGGAAAAAGTTAGTTCAATGTTCTTGTTTGCACAGGATCGAAGAATCGAATGCTTGTACATTATCCTATACGATTTTGGTGGAGATAGCTCCTTCGTTGATTATTCGTAGCTTTGAGTGGAGAGAGATGGAAAGAAAAACATTGAATTTGGGTAAAGTGGGGTATAGAGTTGGCTGATTGGTGGTTCAATGATGGTTCGATGATTGCGGTATTCAGTGAGCGAAGCATGTTTGGAAATAATTGAATCGCCTAACCGCTCATTGCATTCATTCAGTACCGCCGGTGCTCGATGCTTTCGAGTAAACACGCGTAAGCCTTCTTCTCTCAGGGGAATATACGAGAGCAGTACCTATATTCTCCCACCCCTTTATCTTTTAACCGCACAAGAGAATTCGTCCCGGTGCGTCGAGTCATCTACTTTCAGCTTCAAGTTGCAAGGGAAGCAAAAGTTACATCCATTTTTCCATTTCCACATAAATCAATATACACCATGCACGCTTTTCTCCCGATCGAGCGATTTAGTAACATCATTAAAATTCTTAAATATTGGAAAACTAAAAGTTTCGATAAAAACTTTTAAAAACTCGCCGTAGGTTGGAAATAAAAAAACTTGTATAAGGATTAAACGTATATTTGTCAAGGCTCGGGATAATAATAAATTAGGGTGACGGAGCGACGTGAAAAAAGATCCGAAGAGTCCATAATTCTCTTGCCGGAAGTTAATAAATCATAATTTTCTGGAGAAAGTCTGGAGATGAAATTTCGTTAAGAAAGAGGCAATTATGAGGACTTATCGAGGATCGCGTATATCCCACGTACGTTCGATTTCTGGGGGGGGGGGGGGGTTCTGTAGAGTCCCGCGGGAAGCGCGTGGACGCCGAGTGAGATAGGTATATATATATATATATAATATATAGGAGAGAGAAAGACAGAGAGGTCTTTACCTTCCACCCCCCCCCCCCTCAAACAGAAGGGAGAGCGAGCATCGTTCGTAATCTGTATCGCATCTTTCTCCATCCGAGCGTCGAGCAGCGTTCGTCGTTCCTCGTCTTTCCAAAATCGATTTTGGGCCGCGCCCAGCAGAGTTCGACTCGCAGAGTCGCAGAGAGGCCAGGAGGATATAGGGATAGGTTGTATAAAGGCGAAACGGGACACGGAGCGTGTTAGCCTCATTTAACCGAGGAGCCTTCTGCTGCCTCCTGGTGGTCCTAGCACACTCCTAGCTGCTTTGGTGCTTTGGCTCGCCTCGCCTCTGAATTCTACCGAGCCACTCCGAGTCGTCGCGTTGCTCGCGTCGGTCGACTTGGTCGTTACGACCTTCGTGCGTGCGATAACCCCCCCCCCCTCCTCCTCCTCCTCCTCCTTCAACCCCTAGAAACCGACCTCACACCACCTCGGCATCCCTCGGTTTCCCTCGACGGAATCCCCCACCAAACCCCTCGCCAACCAACTCCAGTTCAACTTCCACGCAGCTTCCCTTCTTCTTGTCCTTTTCGCGGTCCCGTCACCCTCCGACATCATCTCGGCCAACCTCCGCTGGGATCCCAATAGCTCCGCACTCCTCCCACCTCAAACAACTGCAAAATTCTTCCAACATTTCATGCTCCATCCTGTCCTTATACTCATTCTTATCTATTATTTACCTCGCGTATTTACAGCTCATCAAATATTACCCCCCATTATCAATTTACCAGGAATCATCCCCTTAGGCTTCTTTGCTTCCTATTGATCACTCATTTCTTTTTTATAGATCAGTTTTTTCGATTTTTATTTTACAGTAATACTGTTATATCGGGTGATATCGAGAGAGAGAGAGAGAGAGAGAGAGGGACGCAACTGGATTTTTGTTACGAAAGATAAGCATTTATCGTATCGATATTACAGGGGCGAGTAAATTTTTTTTTATTTTCCTCGAGCATCGATCCCGCGTCGTGGACAATTCTTTGCCGGCGACCCCCACTTTCTCTTTCCGACCGTTCCTCTTCCTCTTCCTCGGTCATAAACGATTCAAGAAGCCCGTGCTCTGTAGGGCAAAGTTCCAGCGATCCTCGAATTCCTGTGAATACTTCTTTCTCTCGCCTTACTTAGCCTTTTCAATAAACCTCGCGACTTTGCTCGCCAATATACGAACTAGTCCTCTCGCGGAGTTAAAAACTTCCTGCTCATATTGGACTTTACTTAATTTATTTCCTTCCCTCGATTTACTCACTTCCACGCAAAGTATCTATTTGCATGGACCAACAGCAGATTTTCAGCATTTCCAGCGATTTCCAGCCGACCTACGCGAACCTCGCAGAAATTTCCTCGCGCGGATATAGCTCTCGTTCTATTTACGCGGTCGTTATTCTTAATGAGATTTTAATTTTCTTTCGCGAGTTGGACGTTACGGGTAGCGCGGAGAGCCGTAGAAATGGCAATTACGTTGCTGTTGATATGTCGCTGCAAGCATGCGAGTGTCGCTACGCGCACATCCTTTCATTATACCGTATGCGTATATGCTATACTATATTGCGAGCTCCACCACCGCACCGCTAGGCGTTACGGAAGCTGCCGAGGCGACTCGACGCCGCGCCGTCACTGCCATTGTGGTTCGGTTCCAGTGCAGCCGGAAATTCGTAACTTCTGAAGGGAACAGGTGGCCGACTAGGGAGGAGGAGGAGGAGTTGTTAAAAAAACACCATAAAACACGGGGAAAAAACTTAATTGAATTTAAGAAATTTATATCTCTCGTTAAATAGCAGAGAGACCTATATAAGTTAGACTGTGAATCAATTAAAGAAATAGAACCGCAGAAATGTTTCCTCGAAACGAGACTCTGGGATTCGGTAAGAATTTTTCCGCTCCTCCTAGCAATATCTACCCCGAGTGTATTTGAAATTTAACGGATGTTTAAGCTTGTGTGTGTATGTGTGAAGATGGATGCACACACACACACACATATAAATACATATGCATAGTGGGTATATAATACGTTTCTATATAGACGAATGAATGGACACATTGGATGAGTGATAAAAATCAGTAGAGTAAATAAGATCGAAAGAGAAGTGGAACGAGAGTTTGAGAATGTTTCGGGAGAGATTTGCCAGGGGCAGAAAAAAATCTGTGAACAGTATTGCCATAATACAATTACGTGCTGGGCAAAGAATATGGAGGATTTGTAGGGGGTTAGGGATAGGTCGCGTTTAATCCGTCATTGTAGGGAGAGGAAGGAGAGAAGGGGCCAATCCTCTCTCTCTCTCTCTCTAGTGGTCGTGGGGTGAAAACACGCATTGGCACGCACGTACTACATTGTATATACTATGTATATACGTGGAGCGATAACGTAGCCAAACGTAGTAATGGGCGAGAGTGCATTGGCGCGTGCACAAAGAGAACGGGTCGCTACCTGCCTGCACAAGCACACTGAGACTGAGAGTTGAGACCAAACTCGGGGCATTCTCTCCTCTCCACTTCTTGCAACCTAATCGCCACTTTTACACTTGTCCACGCCACGCTTGCCCTTCCCGACTCGACTCGACTCGACTCAACTCCCGTCCCATTCCCGATCCTTTCGACCTCGCCGACTACCGTCTGTATAACGCGCGCTTCAACTCATTCAGCCTTTCTACCGAACTAACCACTGAAAAATCCCTCCTTTGCACACTGCGACCGCACGTCTGTCTATTAGTCACGTCTCTACTCGTGCAATTCATGAGCACTCATCCTCCAATTAGTCGACAACGAAACATTTTCTACAAAATTTCATTAGGAGTGTTATATGCATCGTAATGATGTAACTCTTGTACAGATTTGGCTGTCGTGAGTAGGTATGTGTGGCAATGCGTGTATATATACTATACACGTGCTTTAATGTTTTATTTTTTTATGCAGTCAATAGAAGTTTACTCTTCTTTTTTCTCTCCTGTAGATCGACCCCTCGTGTAACGTCAGGATAAAGTCTGGCGTGAGCCAGTTGGCATTCACCCTTTTCGAAAAATGGCAATAAAAGTGGTGAATGAATCCGAAGTTCGTGCGGAAAATTCGATCATTAGAATTTGTGGCTAATGGAACTGAGATTATTTAGTATAGGTGTAGTATATATATATTGAATGGGGGGCTATAAATTCTACCTTGTGCTGCTATGTTATTTGCTTAACATTTATTTCTGCTAAAGTAAATCGTGGTATCTCTATGTAGTCCTTGGACATAATCGAATTGTTTATTCGAAATCATGCACAATCTTTACGAATCACCGAATACGTAACGACCTATAGTATATACGTATATGTATATATATATAGCAACATGTATAAGCGTCTGTATTATTAGCAGTATATTCGCAGCTGTATCTAATAACCAACCGCAAGTGAGACACAATCCAATTAATATTATAGCTAGTAAAGGTGTGTGTGTGTAAGGAATGTATATATACTGTGCACTACACTGCACAGTCTGATATGCGTAGTCATGTTTAAATTTACAAATCTACTCGTGCTTAATTAATCGACCAAAATGCTAAATTTCAATAGAAAATAATAAATTTCTAATAGAAACTTCAATGCAGATATTGACTAAAAGGAAAAGTTGAATTTTTATGTTTCTAGCAGAGAGGAAGAACTGGAATGATTTGGAGTCTGGAGATTTCACACAAGTTATGCAGAAACGTGTTTGAAAATCTCGAAAGGATCGGATCGACCATTAACACTCGAACCGTGGAACTTTGCTCCTTGACTCGTAATGGCGTAGTAAAATCACCTTTGAAAAGTCTTTTCGGTATATAAGGATTGAGACTAGAATAAGTCGAGTAAGAAAAGTAAAAAGGGTAAGTATTGAGAATTGTGAGGTGGAAGGGAGTGGTAGAGGTAGGCAAAGGTATATAATCCCCCTTGAGCTAAAGAAAACTGGAACGAGGAATGCAAATTTCTCATCTTCTCTCCACTATATGAAAGTCGCGTCTCTGGTAGCTTGGTGTAAAGGTTGCAGTATTTGTCGAAGGCGAAAAGTTTATAAATACGAGCTAGGGGGCTCGAAGCTTTACGTATAGAAAAATGGAAAATGACGTGGAGGCTGAGCGACGTGAATGAGTCACATGCCCGAATTAATCCCGTTCGGTAAAAGCCCCATCGTGCATGAATTATCGACCACTTTCCACCATGCTACATTAACTTTTTGATGAAAATTAATAATCTACCGTACCAGGCCAATTCACAAAGGCCTCAGATTACACACGAGACGGAAAACACCGTCTGCTGATCAGTGCACCGTACCATGTATGTGCTTATTTACTAGTTAGTGTTATACACCTGTATTAATAAATGGCTAATGCCAAAGCTGCCTTCAACCCCGCCTCTGTCGCTAGATTTCAACCTGTGTCATCCCCCTAACGCTGTAAAACACTCTCACTCGACTAATTTTCTGTCATAAATAAATCACTTTTTATCAGGACGCACATATACATATAGTATATAAGAAATATTTTATGGATCGTTGTTAATTATACTGCACATTGAATTATATAATTATTATTTTAATTAACGTTAAATTAGTTTTTCTATAAAAGATGCTCGTTCTCGATCATTCAGTAGGGTCGCTAAAACCACTTTTCTAAAACTCAAACATTTTTCATGATAAAGCTACTTTTCTCCATAAAAAAGCTCTTCCATAAAAATCTTAGCTCTTATCTGCATTAGGTACGAGGAGCCGAGAGAGCGATCATTTTCGAAGGGTTTTAGATAAATTACAAATTTGATGGGGTTTCGTTTCTCCTGTAGCTGGAAAGGGACTGCTCGGAGGAAAGTTATCGTTTTCATAACTCATCGTCATGAAGCAGGAGGGTAACCAACGACTGGCTATAGCTGCCCAATGAAAATATGCTCCTGTTACGAGAGGATTAGCAAGGATTAGTCCAGAAGATATAGTATGATCCGAGGACTCTGCGTGCACTAAATGCCTAATCCAAAATTATGGACGTCTTCCTTCCGGATTCTTTGCCAGTCTGCAGCTCTTTCTTGCTATATAACTACATTTACCATTTTTGCTTGAAATCTCACATTACATTTGTGGTTTGTTAAAATCCGATTATCCTTTTCACGAAGTACTGAATGCCACGAAATATGTCATTAATAGATTTTTTTACAACTTCTTTATTATCAAAAGTTATGAATAGGTATAAAATTATTTTAGTGTACATTATTTATAAAAATATACATGTTCTACAATTATCGGAATATTTTTATAATGTAACAATATAAAGATAGCATAATAACTGGGCTTTAACTGAAGCACTTTATGGCACAAAAATGATTAAAAAAACTATTTAATTAACAAGGGAAGTGTGCACGTTGACTGAGATGAACAAATTAACGAAATAATTTTCAACGCTGACAAGAAAGCTTAAACAGATGCATAGATCTATATGTAACCGAATAACGATAAATTTAATTCTACGACACAGCTTCACCATTAGTTTACAGTTCCCAGGAGGGTATGTACGAAGGGTTGCGTTGCGTGAAAGGCTTAGGGAGCTCTGTAACAGAGTGTTACGCAGCGTCGTATCAGACAGGGGTGGCAAGGAAAGTTATAATTACTAAATGTTAACTAACAAGTAAGGATCCATATTTTTTCTCGCACAGCTTCGTCTTTAGGGAAAAGTGTTAAATGATTTTTCTCTCAAAAACTAGGAACCAGACTTCTTTGCTCTTGTCATTTAAGTTATATGCGCCTGAAATTATTCAATTAATTTTACTACCCTCCGTCTATTTTGTTTTGAAATGTTTTTTTTTTTTAACTTTTACAAAACAAAACAAGTAAACGCGATTGAAATAGTGAAAATACTTGAACGTAGTAGTGCAAACCCTCAATAATTTAAAATTTTTTTATAAAAATTGATAGTGTCTCAATTTTAATGATGGATAATCGTAAGCGTAAACAATAAAAGAAAGATCATAAAAACAATTTAAAATACATTTGTAGTTTCATTAGCCATTGTTGCCAATAATTTTGCAGTTGATTATTGTTTAATTCGTGTACTGTTGCTGGTTCTCCAGAACCATATGCTATAACAATCAATCCATTTGTTACCTAGAATTTATTTTCCATTGTTAACTTGCTTTATAAATATATTAGTAGTGAAAACAATAATTTACTTTAAATGGATAACAGGTGGAAGAATTAACAGCACCAATATAGGATGCAATTTGAATTGGATTATCATACGTTGATCCTAAATTATTTCTTCTTTTCTTTGAGGTTTTCCATTCTATTAGACATAATTTCCCTCTAAAAAGAAACACAATTTTTTATTTGTATTATAAAATGATTTTATAAAAATGAGTATATTATTCTTAATATAGTGGCCCCACCTAATAGCAATTTCTAGTATTACAGTATATGTGATAGTAGATCTCTCTCTTACCTGTAAAAAGCAATACAGTCTAGCTGACCTCTGTAATATATTTCTGGATGAACAACATGTGATTCTAATGCTTTAACAGAATTAATTTCACTTAACACACCCTTTACACTTTTATATAAAAGACCAATATTTTCAGAAACTTCAAATTCTTTTTGTAATAAAGTTTTCTCTATGCAAGAATGCAACTGTATTCCTTTGTCCAAAGTCTCTATAAAAGAAATTTATATTTACTTTCTACTTTTCATAAAAGTCAATGTCACTTAACATAAATAGTTTGACAATTATATACCTTTCATGTAATCCTCAAATCCCTGTAGACCTAATTTTTTAATCATACCTGACTTCCACCTTTCTAAAGCCAATTTTGATTGTGAAGACATCGTTTGTTGAAGAATTTTAGAAACACTAGGAAAATTTGTGCATTCTTTAAAATTATCATAAGATATTGATATAATATTTGAATTCTCATGATCTTTTACAATTGGTTTGTCGACTCTACCCAAAAGTGGAAATGTTTCCAAATTTTTTACAATAATTGATGCCAGTTTAGCATTATTTTTCAACATATTTGCAAGGTCTGATTTATTAGAATTTCTTGATTGATCTAATGACTTCTGTGTACTTATTTTCTTCTCATCGGCTTTATCCTTACATATGTTAGCAGTACCTGCTGTATTCAGACTTTTGTCATTACAAGAAATGTCTTTATTTTTATAATGAATTGAATTTGTGGAAAGTTTATTGTAATTAATAATAGTTATTGGTTTCGAAAGCTTAGCATTTTGCTTTTCCTCTAATAATTTTTTTTTTTTCGTTTTCAATAATTTTCCAAATAAGGCTCTTCTTATCCTTGTTTCTTTCCAATTATTCCATAATATTCTATCTTTCTTAATTAGATGAACCCACCTAAGATTTTGTAATAAAAAAAAATATCTTTTACAAAATATTAAATTGGTGTAATTTATGCCCAACATAACCTCTAATTTCAGAAAATGAGTTTTATTTAAAGCTTTTGTTTTCACAATGTTCATATTAGAAAAAATTAAGTTTAGAAATCAATTTTTATTATGTAGAAAATTGTTTGGATACATAAGTTTACATTTTTACTCTAAACATACAAAACACTGTAGGTTATGCTCTTTTGAAAACACATGTAAACACATTTGAACTATACAATTGTCTACAGAAAGCCTTTCAGACTTTCATTTCTGACTTTTAAAGGTTAACAACGTATACTATAAACCATTGTTTACATTATTTGTTTCTCTTATTGCTTATATTTTTTAGATTTTCAGTCTAAGGAAGAAATTATTAACACCATTAACACTTTGAAAGTCATCACCCCAAAATTTTATTTAATAAACTTTTTAGGATTTAAATTATTAGATTAATTTAAAAAACGGCAATAAGTACATGCTATAGTTTTACACAGTAAGATTTCTAATACTGAATTATAAACAGTAAAGACAGTTAACTCTTCTGAAAGACAGGCGCATTCGCGCAAGCACGCACCGTATGGTCCGTATATGCACAATTATTCGCAGAGGGTCATCGACTAGTACTTTGCTTTGCATTGAAGTCGAAGTAGTCGAACTCTAATGACGAAGAGGTAGAGGTCGCTATCGTGCAGCAAATTAAATAAGTTTCTCGAGTGCAACCTCATATTCGAAATCAGCGAACCTTACAAATTTATTTATAGATAATGGAGATATTAAATCTCCTTTAATATTATTTTATTATAGTTATTCGATAATTCTGTCATTAATCTTTCCAGTCGTAAATTTTACTTCGCTCAAGGGAATTACGTACAATAGAGAAAGAAAAACAAAATAAACAGTTAATCTACCATTGATCCCTTTAAGATTCTAACTTCAAAGTTTCAAATAATAAAAATTGAACAATAAAACCTGAGTTCAATCCACAAAATTTCAGCAGTTAGAAAACAATACTAGTACAATCATCTAAATAATTATAATAAAAAATACATAAAATTGACGAATGAACATTAATAATCAATGAGAAAATCTCAACGCTTATCCGTAACAAATAAAACATGAACTACTATTAGTACATTAAAACCAATTGTAAGGTCAAATATATCCATCAACCTTCCCCATATATAAGCAATGGCCTATAAACAGTGGTCGATGTACGTTTCCAAGAAAAAAAAGGAGATTTTTATTAATGCGAGGATCGATATATGCGAAGAATGTTTGTTATTTAATTCACTAACATATGGTTAAGTAGGATAGTCGAGGCTAGAATCGACGCAGATTGAGAAGTATTTTGCTAAATGTTATATACCGATCGAAATAGGTAAGAAAATGTTCTGACATTTGCCATACTTGGCGATCCATATAGAAAAGTGTTGTCGAAGGTTTTGCATGATAATAGCCCGGAGGCTTAAAAGCGAAATTATGCGGTTTCATTATTTTCCGCGGTAGATAACGAGAACGATCGTAGATCTCTCGTCCGGACTGACACGAGAAGCTGGTAATTGATCTCTCGCGAACTTAATCGGGTTAGCCGTTGTTTTAGCTGTCGTTTCGCGATTGGTCGCACGTATTGCATCTGCATCCCTTTACACGCCCGTAACGCTGCGCGGAACACTGTATTTGCACAACGCGTCCTTTCGTAATGAGATTTAGCATCAAGTATAGATCAATGGCACCGCGAATCTCTTCGTGAGAGAACCCCACCTCACCCCTTTTTTTCAAGCCGCGAGACACTCGATCGTTGCATAAACCGGCGAAGGCATATCAAAAGTATTTTCGAACAATCTGCAATCGAAAACCTTCCTGTTCCTCCGCGGAGAACAGGTGAAAGCTCAACCCCGTACGAAATCCGAAACCCTTTGCCCACTGTCATTGAGATGCTCTCTAATCAGCTTATGTCAGCTCATTTTCAGGTCTGAATAATCGACCTTGCGTAACGTAAGAAATTGTTTCAACGTACAAATCATTTTTCAAACAGTTTTCTCTACTCCCATTGAATAATTCAAGATACTCGAGATTTTTCAGTAATTTATATATATATATATATAATAAATCATTGCTCGCATGTATAAAGAATAATAAACTCATATCGATTAAAGATTTCGCAAGGGTGTATAAATATCTGTACTTATAATTTACCTTTATACACTAAGATCAGCAATTATATTTGTATTTCTCTCGGACCAAAAGTGGAAAAAAGCAAAGATAAGCTTCAACCTATGCAGATTGGTTCGATTTTTTTGGTTCCCACCGTCTGCAGGTTCTATAGATCATGCGATCCCGCAACGAAGAATTTTCGTGACGATAGCGTTGTAAAAATCAGTTTAGAAAGGCGTGTATAGTCATGCTCTGTATGTACAGGGTACATGTGTTCTTTATATGCGTGAGTGACATAATACACGCTTACTGCATCCAACAGGATCTTAGAAAAATGCTCGAGTACTCCACTAGTAGGTATAAAAGGGGTGGCGACTCCTGCTTCCAACATCAGTATTGCATTCGTTTTCCAAAGCGATTAAACCATTAATTTATCATCATGAATAGCGCCCTCTTTGTAAGTATATATTCATTCTTGCAAAATAATTTTTTAGTCTGCTTATGTAAATACAAAAATAATTAATTAAATTAATTCATAATTATAAATAATGTCTTGGGTAATTATTTTTATTATAGGGAATGGGTTGAGCCGGGTGAAAATAACAATTAGTTTGTCAATGTTAATTTTACAGGTGTTGTTTACGATCTTCGCATTAACGGTGCCAGCCTTCGGGCAAGAAGCGGCAGTTGAAACGAAGAAGCAGGAAAAAAGAGGAATTCTCGGTCTTGGATATGCTGGCTATGGGGGATTAGGAGGATTAGGGCTATACGGAGGTTACGGAGGATTCAACAATGGATTGAATGGATTGGGATACGGAGGTTATTATTCAACTTTATTTGTTTTATTATTAAATGAAGGCAATTTTAGTATATATATATATTTGATACATTTTGCACAGCTTTGTTGAACACTTTGTTCAAATTAAATTATTACGGTAATCATTAGAAAATGTAATAATTTTTAAATAGATTTTTTGCAAGTAATAGATATAATATTTTATCTCAGGACTTGATAATGGATATTTGGCTGCATCATCATCGTACCCTGCTTATTCGTACGGGCACACCATTTCTGCTCCTGTACTTTCTGCTTCTCTTCCAACTTATTCTCATGGTTACAATGCAGCACCATTGATAAATCGTGGCCACAACGCACCAGTGTATTCTTCACCATTACGTCTTGGAATCGGGTACTCTGGTTTAAACCTGGGACACGGCCTGGGTTATTTAAACGGATATTAGTTTCATTCGCTTCAGATGTCAATTTACACTAAAAAAAATGTCCAACTTTTCCTGCATCTTATGATTTACTCTAATCGATTTCTGTATCTTACCAGACAATCAAATTAAATAAATTTGCTGATTTTTTTAATTTTAACTTTTCTGTCTCTCTTTTTTTCTCTAATCATATTTTTATTGGTAAAAGAAGAGTTCTCTCTTATCAAGGGGTCCTCTCTATACTTTGTTGCTTGTTTCCTAAATCCACCGATAGTCCGCGCCAGTTGCTGCTGCACTAATGTCGGTATGCAGCAGTAAAGTTGATACAAAAATTATAAAATCAATAATTAGTTTATTCAAACAACATTGAATATGAATTTTATTACAAGAACTATATCAAATATTACAAGAGTAACTATAGGAAATTGTGTAAAAGGTATTTAATGTTTTTTTGTATCTTTAATGTTGCTTTTTTGGTTCCTAACCTCAAATGTAAAGGAATATATATACTCTGCTTTATTTTTTTTCTTTTTTATAATCTAAATAAATATCGACACACAGTACAAAGGCTATGAGAAAAGCTTTTAGATAATCTCAATTAAAACTAGTATAGAATATTTTATTTTTCCTAACATTCAAACCTTATTCTAGATAGTGGTCTGAGTCTTGTTAAGTCATATAGTACAAGCCTTCAAGGTAATTTCTTCATTATAAAATCATTATATTATTGAACGAATATCCAATTTAAAATTAAACTTGTTTTTTTTCTTTAGGAAATTTATTTAATACTACTAGGCTGTGTTTAAATAATATTATACAAGGTACGTATAATATAAACTAAGAAAGAAACAAGTTCTTTTATTCTTGGATTTTTTGCACAGAATAATCAGAGATAAATAAATTGAAAAAATGATGTATAAAACTATTGAAGCATTGTTGCATTGCGTTTAGGTATTATTAGGAGTACAATAGAGATTAGGAACTAATAAAATCAATAGATTTTCCTTAAAAGTATAAAGAAGATGTAGAGTTGGATAAAATAACTGAATAAGAGATAGAGAAAAGTTTTCTATTTGTAAGAAATTGTGCGGAATATCGCTAATCTCGCTGACACTTTTGAATGGGTAAACTGACCAGTATAAAGAGCAAGCATCTCAAGTTTCCTGAACGCACGGACAGATAAGTATCTGTTATTCAAAAGAAGATCGAAGGAGTAAGGGCGGTAGCAGACCTAAAAAGGGTAGAGTTTCCCATCGTGACACGGTTTGCTGCATTCTTTTCGCGAAAATGCGCGTGGCCGAAGTGCTTTTACCTCTTTGATCCCTGCGGGAAAGATCTCGACATGCAAAAGGGGATCCGGCCACTCTGGAAGAAAGGACCGAGACAGGGAACGTGGACGAATTCGGTGGGAATTGAAGGGGTGATGTGTCCATTTGCGGTTGACCGCTTGTCATTGGAATTGTCGAGGGTGGACCCTGCTGCAACTACTGCATTTGGAATTTACTATTTTCCAGATCTCACCTAATCATCCGCCTTTCCTGCACTTTTACACAATTATACTTCCATTCTCTAATCGATTTTCCACATCTCACAATTAAATCATGATAAAATTTGTTTTTCAATGTCCTGCAATATTTTGTAATTTTATACCGCAGAGATTGTTGCTCTCGTATCTTTAAAGGCTTTCTCGAAAGTTTACATAACAATACCTAATTAACTATTTTACTTGATAAAAGAGTGTCGAAATAGTGGTTAAAAGAAAAATGATATGACTGTTTTTTGTTTGAAAATGTACAACATGAATATGAAATCTATTGTTAATACGAAGCTAATGATTGTTGCGGAACTAATAATTTGATGTGAAAGAAAAGTCCGAGAAATGGCAATTTTCCCGTTTCATCCAATCGGGTACTTGAAACGTGGTTAGAATATGGAAAAGTCTTACACAGCGTGAATACGACAAAGGCGTAACCGCGACGTTCCACGTAGAAATTTTTCGCAATGTAATCTTACGCATTGATCTTGGAAAAGGGGTTGCCTTCGGTGCATAATAGGTTCTGCTGGTCTCTTGGCTTAGTTAAGTCCGAGTTAGGTCGGATTAGCAGCGCCAGCCTTTGGACATCTGTCGTATTGGTGGACGGTGGTCAGCCAGATCTCCAAATGAACAACAATGGTACAGCCCATGACAAAAATCTAACCATCCACCAAATTTTAGGTTTATAAGCTTCGTTATATCCCAAAATTATCACACTTTGATGGGTCTTTTACTTTATTTGCTTGGCTCTCCGAGATTTTCACTTTTTTTTTTGGAAAGGTCAAAGTTATGCCACTCCTGCTTATTTATAAGCACAGCAAAATAATCATTAATGTAATTATCAATTTTGTAAGGCAAGCTGAGTAATAATAAGATAAACTGAATATTTTTTTTGAAGCAATATATAAGTAATCTATTTAAACGTGGCTTGTGTATACATTTTGAGATTGTCCTAGCGTACAATCCATGTCACACAAAATAAATAATCAGAAAATGACACTAATTAAATTTAAATGTTGTAATACATATATAGTTTAATTGCATTAAAGATATCTATATACCATAAACAATTAAAATCAATTTTACTTTGCCTAATACAGAAATAATAATGGGATACATTCGATACAAATAAAATTTTACCTATCATCTGAAATCGTGAACTGTTTAAAAGAAAAATTTCAAAGTAAGATGATTAAGAATCAAGTAACAAATTAAATATTTACATTTTGTCGACTATTAATTATGCTAGATTGATAAATTTTATGTTTTAATTTAAACGATGTTATAGTCTATCCAGAGGCACAAGGTCCTTCCTTATCATTCATGAGGTCTCGTATTAACTCGTTGAATGTGAAGTTTCTTTAAGTGATATGCAAGCAAGACTTAGGAGTTGCAACAAGTCCTCTTCCTTGACGTTTCCGCGATGATGAAAAAGAACGTTGACAAAGGAGTTGTCCAGTTCGAGGCCGTCATCTGACGGGAAGGTGGACCTCGCTTCGTATATAAGAATGTTGCTTAATAAGCTTATGCACGCTCGACCAGGAAAGGACTGCTGCACCGAGCGGCTTGCAAATGTCAAGCGTCCGTCATATTTGATATTCAGAAGTGCAGAGGACCCTCTTTCTTGGGTCTGCGAGATTATTTGCGAAAGAGTTTTCGCTTTCTCAGTACCGTTACCGCCCAGTGGGTCCCACTTTTCCGACCTCGTTCACAATAGCCCTCACAACGATACGAATATCCCTTTGGGATTTCTGATCTATCTCTATCTCACAACCGTCAACCACCATGCCATTGCGACTTTTCTTCGAGCCCTCGCGTAATTCTCATCCATAGAATACTTTGACATTGCTAAAGTACAATAAATTAATTCTATGAAATATTTAAGCAGGAGTATGAGCAATATAAACTAGTTGTTCATTATACTTTTTATGAGCATTTGAAAATCTTTTTTTTTTAACTTGTATAAATTACTATATAAATGTAAAGACAGTTGAAATGAGGGCTTAATTATGATATTTTACAGGTTGCCAACAAATTCGTAATGGTACTAGTCTATGGCAGATGCACAGGAGAGGTCCTAAAAAACGTAAAGAGAAGAAGCGTATTTTAGATGGTAACCCGTTTGCAAAAGGAGTAGTGTTGAAAGTTTTAATTAAGAAGCCGAAGAAGCCAAATTCGGCAAATCGAAAATGTGTCATGGTTAGATTATCAAATGGCAAGGAAAAGATTGCCTATATTCCAGGTAAATTTTAATTTACGATTTTTATGAATAATATTTGAAATTTTATCAAATTCTTTTAGGAGAGGGACATAACTTGCAAGAGCACAACGTTGTACTTGTTCGCGTTGGAAGGACCAAAGATGTGCCTGGACTCAAGCTTAAGTGTGTAAGAGGCAAATACGACTTGCCTCATGTAATAAAGAAAACTGAGTAGATATCAGCTGTGTTACGAAAAACTACCTGTCATTAAAGTGTCGTTAAGATCCACTCCATACTTTATATGTTAAGTTCCATAAAAGATTGTTTTCCAAAATTTCTGTTGCCTAATTTATCTGAAAAGTCAATATCAATCTATCCTATACATTTTCCAACAGTTAAAGTTTTTTATAACTGCAATATATTCAAAATTTACACATTTGTGGATTGTGCAAAAAAAACTTTACTAGTGTGTAATTTTTTTTGCTTATGGATTTTGCAATTATTTATGTAACATTTATAACGCGATTAATTGTGGAGGATGAGGTGCTGTGTGAAAAGTTCTTGTTAAACATCATTTTATTATAAGGAGAAACGTAGATTCTAAGAAGTGAAAAATTAACAGGACGTGGTAGGCTGGTATGGCCCAAATTGCGGCTTTTTGACACACATTTCAAATGTCGTGCAGACAGCTTTCCACCCTTGCTTCAGTTTACCGTTAGCTGGACCACGCGTCGCGCTTAGGATGTCTTTCTTCGGAATGAAGGATGCATAATACATTCTCTCGTTTCACAATGAGAAAGGGTCTGGGGCAGCCCCCTTTTTCACGTTATTACGGAAGGGTTGGCTATGGGCATTCTGCATCTGCACTTTTCCATCCACCCACACGGCCACTGCCTATTGACCATATGACATGCTGACCAATATCCCGATATTTCCCAAAGCTGTCCTCTCAACCTGAGCCTGCAAACCAGCTCAAACAACTCTCAATACAGTTATCTCAGACCCGAAAAATACACTTTGGAACATTTAACGAAACCAAATATTCAAGAAACAAAATTAAAAAAAGAATATTGTTGCTCCATCTTATTTTTCTATATATTATACTAATAGATACACAAAAGTTATATTACGGATGAAGGATAATATGAAACATATTAATATTTACAAGATAGAAATGCATCAATATGTTGGAGGTTTCGTTCTTGTGAAAAAGTTCCTAAATGCAGAAAACATAGTGGAAGATTAATGACTTTTCTAAGTTACGAAAATGGTACAGGAAGTGTCTGTCCATATTTTCCTGCGATGTTTGCGTTTAGGCCATAGAATTAGTCGTCGAACAATTGTCGATTTGACATATAGAAAAGAAATGTATGGACTCCAGTGGTCGGTAATTGGTTTTCGAGTCTAAAGAGATGGAGAAAGGAGGAAATGGCTGTGGGAGGTCCAGAGTGTCACTATAGTTAGATATCCATTAGAAGCACTAATAGAGTTCAACGGTGAGACTGTCCTCGTCTTCGGAGGAAAAAGTAGAAAGGTCCGAGTTTCAGTAGCCAGAACCACATTGCGACGTTCGTGGGTCAGTTCGGTGGTAATTGCTTTTCGATTTATCATCGGTCAGACCACCGGCCAAGGTTTTGCCAACAGACTTCTGAAATTTGCATACTTCCGGTTTAGGCGCACGCCCGTCGCCCGCCTTTCCCGCGGGAACTCGTTTCTTTTCTCGCGAACTCGCTCGCCCCTCTTCTCCCGCAATTCCCTTACGTGTTGGTCACGCCCTAAACCCACTAGCCTTCAGAATTTTCTTTATTTCCTCACACTACTACCACAAGCAAATTTTCAATCAATCTATGTAAGATGTGGTATGTTTACTAAATTTTATTTTACTCAGAAGTAATAATTTCCTAAAATTTTTCAAACAATTTGATTCTAGTACAGAAAATGACAAAGGATTCTGCTGGTTATCTGGAATGAATAGCACTTAGTAGGTGTTCGTAATTATAAGTGGTTCACTCGTATATAACTTTTAAAATGTGCAACAATTTTTATTGTAATAATAGTAGTAAACTTTCCTATTGTAAGTTTTGACACTTCATTTGACGATAATGTAAGTAATCTTTCGGTTACGCCGTTTGGTCCAGTGTTTCAGCTTTTATTTCTCACAAATTTATTTATATAATGATAACTTTCGTAACTGAAATACTATTTTAAAAAGTTTTAATTCTGAAAAAGTGCAGTTTTCTTTTAAATTAGTATAATTATTTCAAGACACTCTGTATTGTCATAGAAGAATAGCTGAATACTAAATAATAAAATAGGAGAATGAACCGACAGGTAGGCATTGAGCTTATCCAAAATATATAAGCAATACAATTTTTACCGTTTTAGTTATATAAATGACCCAATTACTTTTAAAATGCTTTGTCTCTCTGTATAGAGTGATTGTATTATATGTAATAAGAATTGGACTCGCGCAATTATCCTCTTTAATTGAACAATTAAACTTGTAAATAATTGTGAGCTTAACTTGGAATAATAAAATTTCTTTTAATCATATAATAGAGTTGAGGCGAATAAGAGAAACAATTAGTGTGAATTCTGATTATTAAGGATACGTAGACTTACCCCTAAACGGTATACTTATATCTGTAAAATATATGGTTTCAAATAGTACTTTACACCTTTACCAAATTGTTTATTCACAAGTGAACATTTAAAACAAATGATTTTTTTGTCAATTTAAGTGACATATGCAGGTTGAACCATTTTAGTATATCTCGATTATCTTCCAATAAGGAAAACAAGATAGAACAAAAATAAGTTTAACCAAAATTATTTAACTTTGATAGTGACATGAGACATTGACATTAGTTTTACATTGAAAGGTTATTTGATGGTGAAATGAGAGTCATTATGAATCTTTTACATATAACTCATTTTTTATAACACACTCAAGGTTATTTTAAAAGTTTTCCAAAACTGTGTTTCATTTATTTCATTTCGTTCAGTCCTTTACAAGCTATATTTCGTTTCGAAACTATGTAAAACAAAATTAATATATGCACACGCATAGCGGCAATCCACACTGTTTTAACAAAACTCACACCCATGTGCACTTTAAAATAGACAAATCTCGTAAACGAGTGAATGAGATATGTTCAGAAACTAATTCGGTTCATCTTCGAGTCATTTCCAGATACGCTCCTGTTGTTGTTTATTTTTCGTAATACTAATACTCGGACGTACTTACTGTATAATTTCTCTCAGCTATCTACGTTTAGTACCGCTTATTACCGAAAGGAGAAAGAAAGCTTGAAAAAACAGCAAAAAAAAACGTGCGATTCTAAGAAAGCGAAAAAAACGGATAGTGCTAGTCGTTAAATAATTTAAACCGTTTTGCAAGTCAGGAAAAGTTAATCCGATATACTATAATCAAGTTTTCCTTAATCCATCCCTCCGTCACTTCTCTCTCTCTCTCGAAGAAGTATCGTAAACCCTCCGTTGAGCTACAGAGTAATAAAAATTGACGCTACCTCTCACTCGTAGATTTGAGTAAACCAAAGGCGAAGAGTCATCGAAAATTCTTTCGGTCCTACCACCTTTATTGAGTTGTACGTGCATGTACCTGACTTTACAGCCTTTTCGCCCTTTATTCCGTCTTAAGAAATCCAGGTTCCGATGACGACGATGAACCGGTTGCTTTATTACGGTTTTCCGCAATAATTACAACCTCTTTGTTGATTCAGTCCTCATCTTCTGACCTATTTTCTCGTTTGACCCTAAACCCTTGTGTCCTCTATTGACAAATACTCATCAACCTAACCTAAAACAATAGAATTCTCTCATTGTTCCCCATATCGCTGCTACGTTCATATCTTTTCCAAGATTCTATGCAATCCAATATGTGCAATTTAACGATTAGGCACATTTCCTTTATTCATATATAATCCCTTCTCTGTCATTTTACAATTTTACCTAGTTTCACATTTAAATCTAATAGCTATTTTCCACAGTGTTCGACCATTGGGACCTGTAACACAAAAAACAAATTTTTAATTAATGATCTAATAGAATCAGATTTCTAACTTATATTTTCTTTATTTATATAAATCGAATTCTTTTTAAAATTACAATTTTAATTGATATTAAAATCAATGATTTTCTTTATATTACTAATGTTATACAATATACTCGAATCGTTAAATATAGACAACTCGACAAATTGTACATTAATCTGTTGTAATAACAGTGCTTTATATGAAAGTGTGTTTTTTTAATAAATTATTAATTCCTGTGATTAATTTGGTTAATGAAGTAAGTTGCCTCATTACGATAAGCTCGTTTTTGATAATCATCAAACCGACAAATTTGAAATTATAGAAAATTGTCTCGTTGCTTTTCTTTCGCATACAATAAATCATAAAGAGGAATTGTCATTGTACAAAGAAGATTCCAAAGTTTGTAGAACGGACGATTGGTCGAACGCCGTGAGAGAACGGCAAGAAAGAAAAGTAAAACGTTTAAATCCTCGAGTGACCAGAGCATACCAGTCTGGAAGGAAGGCTCGTCAAACAAATGACAAGTCTGCGCTTTTTGCTGTCGCAGTCTCAACTCTTTACTGTGCGGCTTAGTAACCGGACACCGAACGATCTGCTCCTAAAAGTTTTCCGCATCCGCACTCTTTTCAATGCCTGTTTCCTATTTTCGCTTTACTGGGTTACTGTGCATTACTCTGACAATCCATGCACCCGTACTCCCTTGTCCCAGCTTTACCGTAATCAGTTTGCGTATGATTATTAATGTAAAAACTGTCTTGCATTCTTTGAATACCTGGGCTAAATCCTAATTTCCATAAGTGATTTCAATGTTTATTTTGATATTTTACAAAAATAAAAGCTTTTTAAATAAAATACTTTAACGATTTGAAATACTCGTTGTTAGAAATGCAACTATACGAACGATCTAGATCCATCTTACGATGTTACGCATCGTACAGTTTCTTCCGCATGCTAATCCGGTTGTTGCGACTCTCGAGAGATTTTTCCTGTGAAGATCGTGAGAATCCGTGCAAGAAAGCTGGATTTATTTCGGCAAGTTGAGACGTCTCTCATTATGTCTTGGTCCCATGATCACGCCAAATTTAGTCGTTCTGTAAGGGCCCTGTTGGAGAACGCGTCCCTCCATAGAAAATCGCTTGCCACTCATTCAACTCACCGCCTCTTTTCCCATGTATACAAATTTTTGCTCTTTTGGCCACATAACCCACATTTCTATGCTTTTGGGACAACCCGTTATTTGCGATTTTTCCCGTAGCCAGTGACCGTGAATGCCATTTGCATCTGCTCCTCTCTGCACAAACCAAACTCACCTCCTCCCCCGTCCCCCCATAACGGTATACGATGCAAATCTTCATAGTCATTTTCACTCATCTATACTCTCCTCCACCTCGGAGAACGCTCCACCAAAGACATCTCAATTCGCCGCCGAAACACTTTTCCATTTACTGTCTCGAATCGCAGATGCGCCGTGTTATGCCTGTTTCGTTCGATGAAGAATCACCAGCAAATCCTTCGTATCGTCGTTCGAAAATCATTTGCCGCTGGCATAGAAAATATTTCAAAAATTTCGCCTACCCTAATGGCGTGGACTAGGAGACATTATATATATATATATATATATATATATATATATAGTTGCTCTTTGTCGCTTCCTTTAACTGCTTACCAGTCATAAGGATTATACGGATTTTCCAAGGATTATTTCCATTTGATTTTACTTTTGCAATTGGGGTTGAAAACAGTATATGGTCTTTGTATACATATGTATATAGATATGTCATGTGGTTCAAAGGGAATTAAATTGTACGGTATAAGAAAGAACGTTATTATAGCATGCAGGTAAAACGATAGGATTGTATTAATTCAATTTGAGTGCAGGTAAAGCTGTGAAAGCTGTCATATAAAATTCCAAGCAGACGCTTTCAATTGGAAAATGGCATTTCAGCATTGACGCAGACAATTGCGGTACACGCAATAAAGAACAAAACACTTTCACGGCCTTTTGACCGTAGTAAAAAAACCGCTAACTTTGCAGAAAATCCTTGTCCTAAGTTTTACAAGCGGCGAGTCGTAAGCTTTAAACGCTAGTACTCTTTTTAATATTTTTATGTACCTCTACTATGCTAAGATTACTGCAGCGTTGACAGCAACAAGGTACGAATAGTTCGATATTATTGGCAGAAAGTTGGATAAACTGGTTGCACGAGCCGAAAGAAAATAAATTTTAACCTCTCTTTTCCGCAAATTGATTAAGCTTAATTTCTACTATTTAAATTATATATAGGTAAATAAAAGAAATTTGAAGAAAAGATTATGAAATTCGTTGCAAAAGTGTCCTTCTCGTCATTATTCAGTTTCGTACCTGTTTGTAAATTCTTTCAATTCCTGGTAAACAATAACCTTGGAATCCCGCTAAATTAATCCGATTCATGGAACCTTAGGACGATTTCGAGAGTAAGTTTCGGGAAAGCCATTGGACTAAAGCTTTCCTGTCGAGGCCAGTCGAGGCTAGCTTGCCAGGGTGCCTTGTTAGCTGAATTTTCGACTTTCTGCGACTCGTAACCCTTTCGGAATCTTTCGCTCGACGCATAACCTTTTCCGAATCTTTCACTCGATGCATATAACCCTTTCGACCCCGAGCAGTCTTTACAATATTTCTTGCCCGTCATTGTTTCTCGGCTTTCATTGATTTATGATGGAAGCCACCAGGTTACGCGCGAATTTGCGTAAAGTACTCCTCATAAATTAACCGGCGAAAGCTATGGACGAGTGAAATTTGCGAAATGTTCACGTCCGAACGAATGCAGCTGGAAGCAACCTTTTACCCTTTCCCTTTTGGCGCGCGCCGTTAACGTTCGTAACGCCTTTATTTTTCTCTTTATCTCGTTCAGGGATAACTCGTTCCGTCCCACGCGCGTGCGATCAGAGTCTCGTGTGAAAACGCGGAAATTTAAAAAAAACACTTTCATATTTCATCGATCCACCGCAAAGAATTCGATTCCTCTAATTTTCTCCAAATAACGTGACAAAGTGCGTAACGATCGTTGTGATATTTGCCGTTAGTCATTTAAGTTATCTAATGCCAAGCTAAGAATCAATGCGTATACATATACATATAGATAACGAGACGATTGCGTTAGCATGCCCCGAAGGAATTCCGAAAGCGAGGAAACGTCACGTAGACCAAATATTTTTATAAAATTGCGGTAGCATCGAGCACCTGATAAGACGTCCTGTTTGCTGTTACAAGCTGCATAACAACAATTTGATGCTATTGGGAAGTCCGCAGCCAGGTGTGTGAAATTAAGACAAAAAAGTAACGAGGAGATAAGAATTTTGCAACGAGAGACGTTCTCTAACGTTTTCTCCATGCTTTTATTAATTTTGTTTATGTTTCTAGAGAGAGAGAGAGAGAGAGAGAGAGAGAGATGCCTGAAGTTACAATATAAACAAATGAAAAAGTTAATTTTATTATGACCATATTTAACAATACTAACGATCATGTTTACAGTTTTATAATTTCAATTTGATTAGTTCTCTCTTTAAAATTGCGTTTTATAATTTGGTTACACTTTTATAAATTAATTTGTTTAAACTAATAGGTGAGTGGGCATATATTTATAAGAACAGCTGTAACACGTATGATTAATCAACAAAGGAAAGTAGGAAATATTTTGGAAATGAGGAATGGACGCGTGCCACCCCCACTTAGTAAATCGTGGTCAACAGAAGGGTCCCCCCACCATGCTCCAAGAAGTCCTCCTACCCTTGGGTCTTATAAGGGTTGCTGTGCATATATAAGCGAAGGACACCCTCTCACTCTTGTTAAACAGTTTTACTTTACCGCGCGTAGTACTTCGCCTTGAGTTGAAATCCAAAAGTCCGCCATTATTTTCGTAATCGGGACAAAAGCTCCTGTGGAACTCGACGATATACTCATCATAGTACAGTGTTGTGGAAACAGTGCCCCGAGTCACACGTTGGATATTAATTTTTAGGTAAATATCTTACAAATAAACAATTATAAAAATTGTTGTCATTAAGTATTAATTGTTTTGCGATAAATTGTTGTTAATGCTTTTTTATTTAACGTTTTTTGTTTACTTAAAAGTGTCTTCTCCCTTATCAAAACGTTAACGATAAATATTTAAAATATTCTATATCCACAGACTGCGCGAAGACCGAAGGTTTGCGTTTGTTTTTGTTTTTTTGCACACATTAATTTGGTACTTACGAGTGATTGTAGACTTTCATTGTAAATACACACAACTCTCACCGTGTTACGTAACCTCTTGCAAAAATAGATGTAAATATTGTTGTATTTCTTGTGATAGTTGCTGAAAGTCTGTTTAGTTTTCACGTAAGCAGCGAGTTTATGGTAGTTAATACGGTTTGATACCTGAGTGGTTTGAAAGAGTAAGTTTTATTGCGTATTGTATGTGCATATTTTTGAATAGGGTTTACTGATCCTAACGAGGTTTGCTGGAATTGTGTAGAGGGTTATCTGTACCTGTCAGGGACTCGTGTAAAATATTTAATTTAGATTTGTGAGGAAACGTTAGAAGTGAAACAATTAAAATTCTCTTGACGAGTGAAAATTGAGCCTACGTTCGATTGCAGCATTTGAATTTACTGTTACCTTCTTATTTCAGAAGAAATCCACCAAGTTTGCATACACAGGGCGATGGAAAACCAGGGATTGGACTACGCACATTTTAAAACAAACGGTCAGCTAGAAGAAGAAGAAACAGGGCACGAGAGCCCCGTCTTGGACTTGTCGTTTAAGAAACAACCGTCGGTCATCAGCGAGTCGACGAACGAATCGTTTGACTCCCATCTCGACTCACTAGGAAATAACAATGATCAGCACGGTAATTGCCAATTTTTAGACTCTGAACGCAAAAGTCCGTTCGAAGGACGCACCTTCATGGTTACTCCACCGTCAGAGTCAGACTCACCGAAGAAAACAAAATACGAGTCAATATGTAGAAGGAATGTATCTGGAACGACGATTCCATCTTCCGAACAACCAGCATTCTTATCGATGACCATCCCGATTTCGGCAATGCCATCAGTTTTGCCAACACTGTTGGCCCAGAGCCCCGACATAAAACAGTCTCAAATAACCGATGCTATGGCAACTTCGACCACCTCTAACTATCCCATTGAGACGGAATTGTGTTCCCTGGAATCGGCCAAAAAAGCACCGAGGCCCTTCAAAGCTTACCCGAAAGATCCTCTTTCGTTGTCAATGGGCCCCGTCGAGTTAATGTACGATCAAAGCTCCAACGATGCATATTCCAAATTCAGAAAACGTATGCTCGAGTCTGTAAGAAAAACTAACGAAGGTACAAATATTAAAATGCGCAGAGTCACGAAAAGTCCGAGTTTACCAACTAGCACCGTCGACGAGAAAGATGCTGCTTACTGGGAAAGAAGAAGAAAAAACAATGAAGCCGCGAAACGCTCGAGGGACGCCAGGAGAGCCAAAGAAGATGAAATTGCCATCAGGGCAGCTTTTTTAGAACAAGAGAACATAAAATTGAAGTATGAGCTTGTCGCTTTAAGGAATGAAACTGCAAAGCTACGATGTATGGTTTATTCGACATAAACATAAGTTATTTTATCAAAATTGATTACTAAGCAGTGACGGCAAAATTAGAATGTTTCATCAATATCTACAGGATTTAATAATGTCAGTAAGAAGTATTTAATTTTACCCTTCTTTTCAGGGCATTAGGGAATTTTCGAATCAAACATTTTTTATCAAAAACAACCAAATTCTCTTAACTTTACACCTTTTACGCGGCATAAAACGTTATTAACTTGTTAAAATTCGGTATTAATTTGTATCTCTCGCAGCGTAAAAGTGAAACATGTTATTATGGCATTTTCTAATATTACCCAGTTAAAAAATACAATATAAAAATTTAGAAAAGTTTAAATAGTGGTTAAATTAACAAAAGCGGCATCAAATTAAACTTTGTTTATTTATTTTTTTTTTTTTTATGAAATTAGTCAAATTGAGCATACAGCATTAGCTTTTCCCGTTTTCAATTAATCAGAGAAAATTATAGACTTTATTCAATCTACCAATAGTGATTTCATTTTTCTTTTTAGTATTCAATGAATTACGACTACAGTGTTATATTCGATGAATCAATTTCTTATCTATACTTTGATTCATTGGACTTAGGTTTTTGTAAATTATGTTTACTTCAATTTGAAATAGAGGCACGCGGGAAATATTACTTATACTCTTGCCTTTAACATTTAGATTATAGGTCTGTTCGTTTTAGCAGAAAGTCGCTACACTTTTTGCATTTTGTGTACTTTTTACGGTGTTAACTTATACAGAGGATAAATAGAGAAATACGAAAAATGTAGTAAGTGTAAGAAATGCAGCTAAAACGAATAAATCTTATATATTTTAGCTGTAGGATCTAGATTGTTTTTATCCAGAGAATACGTTTTCGTTTCAGCGTTCATAGAGCTTAATAGGTAAATAAGTACTTATTATTAGCTTTATCCAAAGTTTAAAAATAGTATTCTTATGACAGAGAGAATTAATAATATTATTAAAAGATTTTCATACAAACAAATACCATAAATTTTAATATATTTTTGTAATAACCATGTAATTATTGTAATAACTTTGCTATCCTCTTTGTATATTCGTATGTTTGATAAAGATTATAAACTGTAGTAAATTTTAACAAAACTGATTTAAATTTGCGAAAGTTTATAATTTTTACTAAGTGGCTGTATTAACCGAGCCATAATAAGTTAGTGTAATTTCTGTACATAAGAGACAAAGTACTAGATAATAGAAATACAATTACTAGATTTTTATAGTTCCTATTGTATATAAATCGTTGCAATATTTAAACTTTATTTATAATAAAAACAGAGATTTTTACAAAATGTATTCTTTTTTTTAAAAAACTTACCAACCAAAACCTTATGAACTCCCAATTTTTATGGTAAAGATTCTACTAAATCCATTAAATTACCTGACTCTAAGACATTCCTTACTAAACTCTGATCTTTTGTCAAAGATTTCGAATAAGACTTTTGAACTTGCCGAGGGACAAACATCAAAGATGTTTTTAAAATGGGTGACGATGAATTGAGGGGTTTAGCTGGTGAATCTGTCGAACAACTTGATTGTTCCTTTTGTACACTCTTTTCAGATACTTTGGTGTGTGCGTTAAACATTCTAGATTTTTGATTATTGAATTTAAATAGTTTGGGCAATTCTTTAGTTTTTAACATTCTTATTTCATTATCCATATCCATTTTTTCAGTCTCTTTAGGATTCTTGTCATTATCAGCTTCCATTCTTTGGTTATCATCATATTTTTGTTTAATATATTTGTTTTTTGCTTTACTTTTATTTCTTTCAATATCCATCTTATTTTCATTTTCCATTAGTTTATCATTTTTGTGCTTAAGTTTGGAGTTGAATGGTTCGTCAAAACGATAATTTTTTGGATAATTGTGTATATTTATTATATGTTCACGCCTTTCATTATGATTATAAAATTTAACATTGCAGCCAGGGACATAGCACTGATACTACAAATTAAAAAATTCAATTTATTATAATGATATTTACAATTAATATGCATAGAAAGAAAAGTATTTAGATTACCATTGGTTGCTTCATTGAGAGTAGCTTAAAATACTCATCATGACATTCTTGTAAATGCATGTCCAATAATCTTGCGGTAGGTTTTGGTTTATTACACACTTGACATGTATACCTATGCAAAGTATTATAGTGCAACGTAAAGTCTAACGTAGATTTAAACGATGCTTTGCAATTTGGTACAAAGCAATCATATTCTTTAACTCTGAAAAATATTATTTATAATTTAGGCATATATATATATATATCAATATTTAACATAACCTAAAATTTTCTAATATTTTACAAAGAATTATAACTTACGTATTGTGATACAGTTCTTCATCTCCCTCTACTGTAACCCCTATTCTTTTAACAATAAATTTTTGTATAAATGATTGATTAAAGAAAGGATCATCAATAGCTCTAGCTCCTTGTCCATAGTGTTTTAGTAAATTGTCTATTTTCTCCATTCTTTATAAGCCTACATTACAGGTACTTGTGTTTAAGACCTTTCAACCCTTTCAACTTTGAAGACATACTGTGCAACTGTGTGCAACTACTTTATCGAGTAAGCAATGTGGTAATACTAGTGACCTCTTTGAGAAAAGATATGAAGTATTTACAAAGAAAGAAAGAATGTAAAGGTAAGAAAGGTAGCAAACTTGATCTTAATGAAGGGATATATTGAGATGACAGGTTTCTAGTCATTAATGATATCAAAATGACCAATTTTGTTATCGGGGTAATGAGACTAACTTATTAATGATTCAACCTTGAATAAATGGAAATACTTTAAATTACTTAAAATATATTAATTTATTTGACCATATTATTTTATTTATTATTCTTGTTTTTATAAATATAAATATATATTTTTAAGAATATATAATAACTATTCGATCAACAGACGAGTTTTTAAATTATCTAATATTTCCACCATTTTATTTTCCAGCTCATTGCGTTGTTGGGCTTGTTTTTTTTTATCCTGCAACAAAAACATGAAAGTATATAATTTTTTAAATTAATATAATTCTTATATATATATATTAACGTTTAAGAAAGAAATCTTTTTTGCATTGAAAACAAAACTCTTTATTTATACACTAGTCATAATAGAATTTAATTAACAGTATTAAGTTATAAATTAATCTCTATACATTGTTTAAAGAACAGGTGTGCCTATTCTCATTTTATTATCTCTATACAGAAAATAATATTTCATCACATGTTCCTAAAGTCCATCTGTTTTTATAATCGTGTAAAATGCATAAAACTCATCGGTTGTTCCCAGTTTAATTGTTTTGGTTCTCTTCCATCAGCAATAATTTTATGTTTTGCAATATCCTCGTTTTTACTTTTCACGTTCGGTTTGTTTTCACTAGAAACGTTTATAGAAAAGACCTGTGAATTTTTCGGTTGGTTTTCATCGAATTCTCGTCCATCATGAAGAACGTCGTCATATTTAACGATTCTGGGTCGAGCAGACGTTTCGGAAGGTACTCTTTGGCTGTTACTTTGCTGCAGTACATTGTCAAAATTCCAGTTTGAATCGCGTGCGTAATTTCGTCTATTTGTATTCAGATTATTCCCTACAACTATTGGTACACTAGAGCCATTATTTTTCGTCGCTTGGGATTTCCGGTTTCTCTTTGAGACACCTCTATCAATTGGCGCCTGATACGTGATTGCACTAGGTGGAGGAAGAGTTCTTTGAATATCCAGTTTATTGTTTTTTCTATAATGAGGATTATAACGATCGGCAAAAGAATTTTCAGGCTTTCTGAATAATCGTCTCCCAAAATTTTTATCAACGTTTCCGGTAACTTCTGTTTCCTGTTTATCGCTCAAACTAGCTCGAATGGTAGTTGGCACAGAGCCATCAAAAACATAATCAAACGGAGCTGGCCAAATTTGAACTACCTTACTTTCTCCCTCGTGAAGATTTTGCGTCGATAGTTTCTCTGGTAAACCAATCACTGGTTTTAAATTTTCAAATTTTGGTTTATCCTTAAGCTCCGTCTTATCAGCTTCCTCAGATTTTGGTACTATAGCACAATTCTTACAATTAAACTTGTAAGGTTTTTTTTGCGATGAAATATTCGAATCTAAGGGTAAATATTGAACTGGCTGATGATATGGACTTAAATTATCAGAAAGAACATCTTGATAGGGTGGACCAGGTACCGAATGACTGCCATCCGTTTCGTTTGACTTTATTTGAATATTTCTCAAGGACGTTGAATTTGGCGCACCTCTACGATTTTCAGGTTTATTTATTTCAGAATTATAATCTGCGTACTCTTCCTGAGTTCTCAAATTGGAAGATTCATCTTTCTGAAATTCTTCTTTCGAGCTTGCATCTGCCTCTTCTTCTTCTTCTTCTTCCTCTTCTTCCTCAACCTTCTGTTTTTCCTCTCGCGATTCATTATCATCGCTTCTCCTAGGTTCTTCCAAATCATATTCCTCGTATCTTAATATTGGAAGAGGCAATACAAATCCTTGGTCCAACTTTTTCGGGCCCGCGTCAGTGTCCTCTTCATCATCGTTCGTTACCGCGGATGGTTTCCGGTCATCGTCATCCTCCTCGGAAGACTGAAACTTCTTCAGGTCGTAAACGCCCGTTCTGGGATCTTTAAACATAGTAAAATAACTGGATATCCTGTCATCCACCAATTTCTGATTATCCAAAATTTCTCCATAGCTATCCCGAATATAATCCGGCTTGGATTTCACGTAACTGTCACTGATCGGTAGTTCCGGCGGATCAAATTTAACATCACTATAACTGTTAAAACTCTCCAAAGGACGCCTATTATCATTATCCTCATCCGACGATTCTTCAGAGTTGCTATTTGGCGAGTTTGGTCGAGCTCTCTGATTCTCGTACCTTTCTTGAGAATTTTCATGCTCCGCCGAAGCCTCTCGAGATTCCTCGTTGTTCTCCAATTCTGCAGAATTTTCCTCGCCACTTTCGTAACTAGATTCATCATGGTCTTCCTCTCGATTCTGCTGTTTTATCCTGTTCGCATGCTCCTTATCCCTTTCCTCTAATTCCTTCTCACGATTTTCACTCTTTACACTCAATTCTTTCTCTCGCGAGTTATTCTCCTTCTCTCTCTCACTCTGCTCCTTCGAGTCGAGCCTCGTAACCTGTTGCTCCTGCCACTGTTCCAAGTTCGACAGTCGATCCTCGTGCAGTTGCTTCCAGTAAGGCTCCTCGTTTATCGCGCCAGTGCCATCCTCCTTTGCCACATCCTTCTCGTCAAAAATCTCCTTGCTCTGCACCGAATAAGTCTCGGTGTTCTGATTCTTCCTGTATTCGGTCTCGGAGCTCTTGGGACCAGGCTTCGCGTAAGTGTTGACCGTCGAATAAGTGAGTTTCGGGAGAGGCACCAGGGGCGGTAGAAGATTGGGTGCGATCGGTAGTGGAATCTTCACCAAATACGGTGCTAACAACGGTGGCCTCGTTTGTGACCTTGAATCCTTTTGAGGAGCCGTTGTTGGTGAAACGGGAGGAGCGGCTGCTGATGGTGCTGGCGCTGCCGTGGTTGTAGCACTGCCGTGAAACATTTGTTCGTATCGTTGCAAATGTCCTAACAGATCGGAGTTATTTCCAAAATTAATAATGCCCGTCAATCGAATCGTTTCCTTTTGTCCGGGCCGAGGAGCGTTCGATGAATTTCGTGGCTGTCCTGGCAGGACACTGTTTCGTGGCGAATCTTGTTGAAAATTTGAAGCTGCCGGTGCTGGATTTGCCAAGGACCCTAACTGAACCGGTGACACTTGGTAACCGAAAACTTGTGCTAATCCTGATAAGATTAAGCCCAAAGCTCTCTTGTCGCGATATCGTCCTGAGCTCGCCAAAGCTTCTATATCTCCAACAATTTCCTCCAGCAAGGTTGAGTTTAACGTATCGTTTCCATCGAACGTTTCGCTACTCGTACTGTTCTCGGCACTCGTGTCGAATATTAGAAAAGTCAATACGAAGAAGAACCAACAGATGCTTATTTTTAATCCCATTCTGAATAACTAATATATCCTTTAATATTTTTTCTGTGCTTCTCAAAAACGATAAATTACGCAGTGCAGAGTGATGATCCAAGTAGCATTGTTGAATCAGTGCTTGTGAAAAATTGATGACTTTCAGATGTTTATTCAATGTTTAACAGATTTCCATGACATTGAAAATAGTAGTAGAATAATCCCTATCGACGTTTAACGTTGAAAGTTCTGGCATTAACTGATGCTTGATCGGTAGACTCGAGAGTCAATAAACAATGATTGGTCAGGTGGGGATAAATTTTTGCATAATATCAGAAAGAAACAGTGAGTTTCTCTTCAATTGCGCGGACCTACCTACTGATTTGTCTCAACTGAAGCGATACAACGGACGAGAACGGGCTTCTGGCAAAAAGCTCTCGAGTTTAGACTACGTGCTGGATACAAGCTACAGGCATTTGCTCAAAGTTCCACTGTACTTTTGCCACGTTTTCCTCACTTTAATTGCACCAGACGACCGCTGTAAAACTCAATTGTATGAGCCAATGTCTTACTTTTTACGCAAAGAAGAAAATTATCGGTTGGCTCCCTCCGTACTGGTGAACGTGTTCGATAATTACTTACGCGGACGTGACTTCCTACATTGTAAACTTATCACTGGATTGAGAAAAACTTGTCGACTTCCGGAAACCCCTGGGTAATCCGAACTATGGCCGATTATTTTCCGAGGTTTAACGAATCGGGGGAAAATATTTATAAACCGTATATAAATTACATAGAAATATAGTAATTAAAAGAAATAGTAAAATTGAGACGGCCCTGCTTTCTCTCGCTATTTTCAAAACTGATTTTCCCCTTTTATTTTTGTCTTTTCTTCAATAATATGTTATTACGTTATATATGTTATACATTTTAAGCGAAGAGCAACTCGATAGATTTCACTTATTAGTTTCGACGTCGCAGGGAGAAAGGAAATTAGCGATGCGTGATACGCCGAGGAGTCTAGAATCAATATCGTACCTATCGTTGTCAACGAGTTTTTTTCTCTTGCAACATGATCCCAACGCAATGTCACAGATGCATTTCCCAAGCACTGAAAAATTTGCGTGAAAATACCAGGGTATATACCCCTTCCCCACCCCTCCATACATTATTTAAACACACGGAAAATCGTATAATCCACGGATTGTTTCTTTCAGTGCCATTCTTACCAAATTTCAGAATAATATAGGTGAGATAATTGATACGCCGAGAATTATTTTTGTTCCAGCGTAAAATTATATATAATCGTCGAGTTCTCAATGGAATTCCGCATCGATGTTCCCAGAGTCGACCATAACGTTATATGTGAGATAATAGGAAAAGAATATTTGGTGTTACAGACAAAAAGACGGGCTACCTATAGGCTCAGTGACAAATTGTATTAGCGGACATAGTATTGGAGGATGAAAAAAACTTTCGCAAGTATCGTTCGAGCAGCATGGACGACTTGCTGTACAGCTGGCATGGAGAAAGTCGGCGCCGCTTGGATTTCCTAGTCTGGCGCGACAAAACCACCTGACGACCATCGGGGAAGATGAAAAACTGGTGATTCGCGTTCCAGGGGTTCGTCCTTGCGTAATAGCCTATATAGCTTCTCAATGCTGTTCGAACTCGTTGACCAATCTTTCGCGGCGCGAGCATCCGAATTAGGCAATCTCTACGTACTATACCCGCACTATATATATGCACGCTCCACGCTAATTTGAAATCTCGCCACGCGATGACGCGTGTACGCCCCGAGTAAAAACACATTAACGCATATGGAAAGACCAAAACACTGATCGAAGAAGAAAATAGGCAATTGGACAAGCTCGAGTGTTATATCTAAAAGCTGTCAATTATCGTGAAACTGGTAATTCCATTAAACTGAATAACTGGATCAGGAAGATAGTTACATCGTAGTACCGAGCGGACATATAAGGGGGTTGATGTTACAAATATGTATCTCACGAAAAACGAGCCTGTTGTGCATGTGCAAATCCTGAAACGCGTTGAAATGCAATTGTTTTTTTTTTCTTTCCTCTGCACTCGCCTGACGAAATATTCGTTGCACAGGAGCGATCGAAGCGATATTTAAACGGAAGACGAGATTGGTGAATGCCAGAGATTCACAAGAAAATCATGTCTATTGAGATTGTGCATGAGCGTTGTTCGGGCGTCATTGGAGCGAATTGAATTGGAAACAATTGGCGTCGATCGCGGCGAATCATATTATCGAAGGGTGACGGATTATTGAGCGAAACGGATAGATCGATTAAGTGTATCATTTACAGCATCCGTTATGCAAAGAACGGATTTAGGATCGGCGAGAAAGAAACTTTTCTTGCAAAATTCTTCGAGCTGCGCGTTCACGACGAGAGGAATAATTAAGAATCGATAAATGGAAAAATGGAAAACTTTCTATAGTCCTCTCTGCCTGTAAAGGTCTTCTCACAATAATGCCGGATATAGAATCGGGGAAACTCGTTTTACCTGCTCAGCTAGGATGAAAGAATGATTTTCAGGGCAAGTTGTTACGTGTGGTTTGACAATTCTTTAGATGGGAGTGGTAGCCCCTAGGGCACTTGCATGCTAGAATTCCCCATAATCTGGTGAAAGAGTCGCATGTGGTATAAAAGAAGTGTAAACAAGTCGGATTCTCATCAGTCCGTTTGAGCTTGGGACAAAATGAAATTGCTGGTAAGGGTGTCTCTCACGCGATAGGATTTAAGTAGATGATGTGAATTTTCGAGAAAAATCTATCTGGCATGAAACTCGAGGGAATTGGTGTTTTTAGCTATTGCTGTCGTTATTTGCCGTGGCGTTCGCCAACGGAGCTTACATCCAGACGAACGAGCCGGAAGTTAATGATGCGTCCCAGCAAGTTGCCACTGTTCTTCAAGTGCAGCCCAACGAGGAAGACTCGAATGTTGAAAAGAAGCTGGGAAAGAGAAGTTTACTCTTGGGACATGGATTGAGCTTAGGAGAACTTAGCATTGGGCATGGATGGCCTTTGTGAGAATATTTCTTCTCTTTAATCACTTTTATTTTTTAATTAAAATCCATATGGTTGATTATATATATATATATATATATATATATATAGTAATAATGTTTGATCTGTGTTTGCTTGTGCAGGTACAGTGGATTGTCTCATGGATTATCATCAGGATTAGGAAGTGGCTGGTATGGAGGATGGTATCCTAGCTTGCCTCTGATATACAGCAGTGGATGGTATGGTGACAGTGGATGGCACAAGAAATGGTAATTTCCGTAATCGCGAGTCTTCATCGAATCTCAAACAACCACAGAAATCAATCGTTCTTACATAATTCCAACATTTTTCGTATATGTCACATGTACCTATAGGCAAAGAATGTAATATTCAATCATTATCAAGATATTGATAACAATACAACCGTTGTGAGTATAATGAATCAATTAATCCATCCACATATATAATGAACCTGCATTGATCGAAAAGATCAGTCATAGTACTGACGTAAAAATTTAGACCTTGCAAGTGTATTTTCCATGAAAATTATACACGATACTTCGTACAGGTGAAACACGCGATGTTATCCTCTATAATATCGTGATAAATCATATTTTTCGCATAATGAACAGTTGGGTTTTCATGTTGAATAACCTTAATGAGTACTGGAAAGCACGTAATGAAATAAAGAGATGAAATCAGCAATTGCTCTATTTTTTTAAACGTACCTTTAATTTTCTCCTTATGTACGAAGCTAGAATCTCTTCGCATATTGTTAAATTCCTGTCAGTAACCTGTCAGTAAATAAAAATCAATATTGACTTGCGCCAGTTGATATGATATTAGTTACTGTATGTAAGAGAAACCTTCAAGATGCTGAAGAGCTCTTCGATTTTGTCGGATTTAAAGTTTTCTACATCTGTAGAAGATTTATCATTCGTCTGAAGAGAGCTATCAGTTAGCATTGCTAATAAATAATGGAAATGAGAAATTTTCAACCACAGTCAGCGAATATTCACCACACTTTGCAGATTCATAACACTGTACTGTCCCTTATAGCCCCTAATGTATTTTACGTTGAACTGTACTATTGCATTTTCCATCATGGTTGCTTAGGAACGATGTGAACAACAAGTCCCATTAACTGCTTTACTTCTACGTTACCAAAATAAATTATTATTGTTCACAATCAAACTTATGAATTAAGTACTCGTGTTCAAATTTATATATAAATAAAAAAAATTTATTTTAAAATTAAAATTGGTGCAAATATATCACAGTCTGTGAAGAAAGAAACCTACCTTACCGACATTGGATAATTTATCTATCACTACGTAAACAGGTTCCTATTTAAGCTTCTTTCGCTCGAATAATTCAGTAAAAATTATGGGAAATCTCACTAGGGTGTAGTAGAGTCATTAGAAAAAAAAAATAACAATTACTCACTTTTATTTCAATACTCGATTCACAATAGAAATAGTAAAATTACAATAATTTTATTACAGCTATATCTTTTAATTGTTTATGATCCATTAAAACGAGAAAAATATAAGCTGAAAAATATTTTCAACTAACAGGAAAGTATTTTCATATTAAGTGGCTTATATTTTACGGGATGAATATAAGGTCCACGTGGATACAATACGTATATAAATATAAGTAAAAAAAAAAATAGTATGTATAGAGAAGGGAGAGAAATAAGAGAGGCCAGCTCGAGATAAAGAGTCCCGTGATCGTCGACCCTGCTCGGATGGAAGTCAAAGGCTAACTGGGCGCATATTTTGCGGTCCAAGTTTGTTTATCTCGAGTGGACAGGGGCCATTGTTCGAAGAGTCAGCATCCCCCTCGAAAATCCCAGGGAGTCTTAACAGGACCAGTTTCTCTCAGGAGCAAAGAGGGCTCGACGAATTTTACGATAAGAGTCAAAGGGCAACTGGCCGCATTTTGCGGTTCGAGTTTTGACACAATTGAATGGACAGTGGGCAGCATCCCCTTTTTAGGATGGTCCAGTTGATCCACGCGGACCAGTTCCATATTGGGATGGCACATTGGCACGAGTCACTGGATCGAGTGAGCGGGCCCCGGCCCCCGGCCCCCGGCCCCGGCTCCCGGGGCCAAGACCTCGCCACGCGAATGGACAGGTTTCATTCTCCGGAGAAGCATCCTGTTGCGATACTGTTCGCGATGGTAAACGAATCGTGATCTAGATCAGGTGAAAACTGGTCCATTTTCAATAGGTTCTTCTCACCCTTTCCCTATTCTCATCCGAACACATAGAGAAGAGTTCAGTGATCTCTGCTTAATGTAAAAGTCAGGTTGAAGAATCTAGCGACAACGGGAAATTTGCGTTGTTACACAGGTGTCTTTGATTTTGGTGTTTATATATATATAGTTGAATTTAAATCGTTATATATCAAGAGGAACTATATGCAGTAGGAGGAAAAATAGGCTATGATCGAGAGACTCGTTCAATCGAATAAACGAGCAAAAAGCACTTTGGATTGAAAAGAAGAGGCTTTATTTATTTATACATCAATTAGAGAGAAAAAGGGAATGATGCATAATGGGAGTTTTTAATAAAGGCTGGAAGAAAATTGTCGTGAGGGGTACAAAACCTAGTATAGATACGTGAAAAGGGTTGGTAGTAAAGTGACAAAGGACCGAAGGCGGGCACTCAATCAAAAGGACGAGAAAACAAAGAGTCCTGACGTGTGTGTCACATGAGACGCTGAAACCAGCCCACATTGGCCACTTCTTTCACCTGTCCATCATGTGGCTGCCCTCTATATAATATAAAGAGGAGACTCAAAGAGGACATTTGCGTTCCGAGTGATTGTGCGTCCTATATGAAAATCTGGTGCAATATATAGGTATAAGGCAAAAGCGATGAATTCAGCCAATTTGAAGGTATGCATTAATAGTATCGATCGAAGCCTAACCTTGGCAATTTCCATAGAAGAAACGATGCAATTTTGTACAGGGTTGCTCGTGTTTCCTCATCACGCAATAAAACCTATATACATTTGCTTTCTTTGGTAATCGAAAGGCTTTGCTGGGAAAGAGTAGGAAAAGGCTACGTAGGTACGTGGAGGAGGCGTTCGACTCGTGTGAGTGGAGTATCGAAAATGGATGGAGAAGCAGGTATTACCGAGGCGGTATTACCGGGACACCCCGTATATAGTCAAGGGTGTATTTGTTTTACTGCTTGGCTGCCGGCATTGGTTGAGAACGTGCTCTGCATTCTTGAAATCGTGCCACCCTTGTTACGGGGGCATAGTAGACTCTGCTTTAGCCAGAACGGACCAAGAAAACCAACCCCTAGCCCCTACCTACCTTTCCCCTCCCCCTCCTCCTCGCTTCACCACTCAGCATGCTCAACTTGGAAACGACCCCTTCACGGTTCGAACATAAAAATTTCTCTAGTCCTCTAATGGCCACGCGGTACCTCGCGGAAAGTCCTCGTATCTGCCTGCTATGACATATCTGATTTTACGTCACGTGACGACACTTATTTCCATTTTAACTTATATTTCACAAAGAGCCCTGGAATACACATATAGTTAGCATTGCATGGCGTTTATGCTCGAAGGGTCATTGAAACTTTTCCAAAGATAACAGTTTCTCTTTGTTTCAATGGTGAACTTTGTTGCAATGGCCAATGTCTTTTCGTTAAAGAAAAGAAGGAGGCAAAGTTTTTATTTTGATTTTACGCTCCATCGATACTCGACGACCAATACGACCTGTCCGGATGGGAGGACGAGGAGAAGAAGACGAAGTGGAAGAAGATCCATCGTTGCAACGACGGCATCTGCGTGAACGACCTTATCGGAAAGACATAAACGCCTGAAATCCCTGCTGTAAATTAGGATCCAGTACTGGACTCTTCTCTTATGACTCTCCTCCATCCGTACTCTATTCTCCTCCTGCATAACGTCCCTTCTTCTCTCACCACTGCTTCAATCTTCCTCTCTTTATTCTTGTTTCTTCCATGTGCGCGCACGCGTTTCGATTAATTTCAATCCAAAGCAAATATGGATAAAATGAGAATGCCTTGTCTGCAGATATATACCTATGTGACATAAAGATCCCTCATGCGGATTTTATTTACCCAAAGGATCGAAAGACGGAAATTCGATAAAATTGGAAATTTCGACTTTTTTCCGGCTACGAGAGGGGTGTTAAATTCTCTGTGAGATTCGATTGGTCGGTAGTCCTAGGCAGGCGTATATTTCCTGCCCGGAAAAAAGCGCCAAGATGGGTTTGTTCATGCTTTTCTCGCTCATGATGCTTGTGTATTGACGAGAATCTTTCGCGTATACAGAGAAAATATTGTGCTTCCGAGTTCTAATGCAAAATCTAGAAGAAAATTTTTGATGTAACAGTCGTAGTGATTGTCATCGATTAATGTTTCATTAATTCAACCATACGAATTATCATCTCTGGTAACAATTACTTTAAAAATGAAAATAAACAGCTTTTCTCAATCCCCAATTGTTAACAGGATATATCAAATTTACCCTTTTATCAAGTAGTTAGGAGCTGTCGGTGAATTTCATTATCATCCGTTATTATCAAGCGAGAACCTTCATTAGCCATGCGTAGGACGTAACGATTAAAGGGCTTCAGTCGAAGCACGGAATTCGAAGCGTTAAATTTGAGACTGATAAAAATATCAGTTGACCTCGGTATAAGAAGGATATACACTGGTATGATACGGAGGATGTACTATCCCCCCTCCCCATATCTCTTGACGTTTGGCCACTATCCTGGTGGGTCTATGAGAGAGCTGCTTGGGAAGTGGAAGGGGCGGGGGTAAAATTTATAGCGTCTTTGCGAAGCCCGGGGGATGAGGCTGCCGCCTGCCACCCCTCAGACTCAATGTTTTCTGCAGGGAAAGTCGGAAGTCGAACCCTGGCCAGGACTAGCCGTCTCCCATACGTCTTGCTAACAGACTGGATAGGTTTGGTCACCGATACGGATGAAAAAAAAATCTCTTAAAAATTATCCTCGATTTTCCACGTGTTATCATTCGTATCCTACCAACCGTACAATCCTTCCAATACAACTACATCCCTTTTTCCTGTATTAGAACAGACAATTTTCTGGCAAAACTAATGTTTCGAGGGAGACCCGCGTGGTCAATTGAATCTCTTTATCGGGTAGATTTACTTGGACGTGAACGGCTCCCTCCATTTTCCGAATGGACTTCTGACCCCAGCATCCATGGATGCTTTTTATTAGCTACTGGAAGATCGGCCGGTTCCACGACCCTCGCACAGATACAGATACGCGTTACGTGTGTTGTGTGTACTGTATAGTGTATAACGCATATATACACACACACACACAGGAAGTCAGTGGCCATGTTCGAGGTGGAAGGGACGGCCCCAATCGGCAAATTAACTGCTTTAGCTCCCTGGCATTTTTTACGCTTTCCTCGACCTCCTACATCGGCCATTTTACGCTGAATTTTGCCCTTGCTACCATCGTCCTCCCTTCCTTTATCACGACTATTACACGTTTCTCATCGACAATTTTCTCTATAATACAAAGGCAAACAAACCCAGGGGTGTAATTATCATAAATAAAGGAGATCCATCATTAGTTTTAAACGCGCCGCTTTAAATTTGAAATGATTTTCATTGGTTTTTCGATGAATTTCAGGAGGGAATGCAAATTTCGAGAGGAAGAGTTTGCATCTTTAAGTACCGCGGACACGTTCGGGTAACAGATGCTGCTGCATTCTTGCTAGCAAAGGTCAGAGGGCCAGGCTCTTCGTGTGGTTAGAATGCAAGAAGAATATGATTTGGGAATGAAAGTTTTATCAGCGAACCGAATGAATTTATTTATATCATACGTTGAAGTTTCTACGAAAGCTTTTCGGAAAAATACAAACTTGTTATTCGATGCTATATCCCGATGCGAGGAATAAGTTTTCTCCTTTCTTTCGAGAGTTAAATATAAAGAAATAAATTAGACATTTTCTAAGTTGGGTCGTTCGTCTAAACTTTTGACAAAAGTAGTTGGAATGGTAGGTATTAGGTGTAGTATATGCATGTATATCTATATATATATATATATATGTAGTGCGAGGGAAGGTTCGACACGACGGTCACCTCGTAATAAATTAAGCCATCTTCAATTGCTACCCTTTCACGGAGATGCTTGTAAGGTTTAGCCGCGCCTTTGAAAAAGTGCGCAGTACTGTTGACAACTTTTCACAAAGTGGAGAAAGTGTATGATGCAAGAAACTTAAGTAACGATTTCCTTCGCAAAAGTTTCGCCCAACGAGACTTTAAAGCCGAGCGCTTGAGACGCGAGCTTATAATCGGATCTGTAAAGCCCGTGGAAGCTCTTTTTCAAATTAGATTCGAACGAACCAAGTGGGTACACTCGAATTTTACTGTTACGCCAACTAAACGATTGAGAAGAATTTAACGCGTCGAGAGTTTAATTTTTCAAGGTTTAAACTTGTTAACCTGATATATGCAATATATATACTTGCTGTATTAAATTATAATTATCACACACACACACACACACACATATATGTATATAGGGAGAAGAGGGTAATCGAAGAGCGGATTGGAGATGTTCGTTTTAGCGACATTTCCAATGCTCCTGGAAGCTGGTGATCACGAATCAGGCGTTATCCTGGACCAGGATTGAGACGTGGGCTGCAGCGTTGGCCATCCCTGCACTTTCGATCGCGCATATAACTTACTGAATAGGTGATCACGTAAAACTGATTTAGCAATTCGCCCATTCCCGGACTGCGCGATCTTAGTTCAAATTGAGTACAGTCCAAGTCTTACTCGGGTGAACCGCCACTAATCCAATTCACGAGGTCTCGAGACGTCTTGATGCTCGGGACAAGTGTTGGCGGCAAGCTTGGCCAGAGGGACGAATGAGAAAGATGGGATGCTAGATGTTCTCCGGAGAGACAGTCAAAGTTGAACGACTAAGAGATGGCAAGAATAGCGAATGGATTCAACAGGGACTGTATAACGCGTTGAACGTTATTTTTGGAAGTTGATGCGAAGGTGCGAATGAAAGAGGATGACTTTATTATATCATTATTCCAAGAAACTCAATGAATATATATATATAGGAGTGAGAAAAATGATTTTTCGATCAAATAAATGCAAGATAGGGAATTTAGGAGGGAGAGATATAGGATTGCAAGGATGCAGAGGGTATAACGAGAAGGAAATTAGAGTGTTGGTTGAAGAGAAGAGAATTGTGGTGCAAGGATGAAGGAAGAAAGACAATGGAGGAGGGCGGATGAGCGAAGGATTGACAGTGGGGAGAGAAGACTTGAAGGAAATAGGGAAATGGGAGGGAGTGTAAGGTATAATATCGTCTATGCAAATAGCCTTTGGACTTAGACAGCGCGACTGAATATACTTTAGGGATGGCAGCTTGAATTAGGATCCTCGAAAGAGAACCAGCCCCGACCAGGTTCGTGATAGCCAGCCCTCAAAAATTCCATTACCCCAACACGCTCGTTAATTCCTCGTCGAAGCTTTCCTCGCGATAATCAAGCCTCTTTTTTTCCTTACCTTGGCTACTTTCGCAAAACTCCCCCGATTTGCGTGCGAGAAGCTCGTTTTTTCCCCTCCCCCAAACAACCTCGATGAAAGTTTCACGGTAGGCAATGATACGGAGAATCGATCCAGCTTAACAGTCGAGACTTGTATATATATATAGTTTTGAATGAGAAAAAGGCCTCGTACGAATCGAATTAAGTCAATCGTTCAAAATTTCCATGAGAATAAACCACGCGCTAAAATTATATCGCGAGAGACGTTACTCGTATATATAATTCCAATCACACGAGTGCGGGATGTGCGAGTTAAACGATACATTAATATAGTTGTGAATTTTTTCATTGATATTTTAGAGAAGATATTTCTGGCGAATTTATCGTGGAAAAAAGTTGAATGGTTGGATCTGGCGAGACTGTATATATATATATATATATATATATATATACGGCGTACGTTGAGGATGAAAAGTGGAAGAGTTTCTGGGGAGAAGAGAGAGGGGGGGTTTTTATTTTCTGCGGTTGAAGGCGAATAAAATAGGAACGCGGGTCGTAATGAAGGGAGAGTGTGTTTAAGAGGCAAGCAACGGAGCTCTGCTCAGGGTAGAGCCGGGTTTGGCCGAGTGGATGAGGAGCCGACCGAGGAGGAATAAGGTATAGTGGGAAAGGAAGGGCTGGAAAACCGGGAGTAATCGGGGATCGAGGGAGGGGTGAGGTTGGAGGGTGATGGGGTAGGGGCTCGGGGGAGAGGAGGGGAGGGGGGGCAACATTAGGCTGGCTTTCCAGACGAGACGAGGGTAGGACGTTTGAGGTCAGTTCGGGGCGGTTTTTTCAACCCCCGGGCCGAGTCGCTCAATACCAAGCCGCCCCTCGACTGACCAATGGTCGTCCGGCTACCCCCACCAAGCCGAGCAGCTGACCAGCCAGCCGATTGGACGAAAATCTCCCGAGGGATACTCTATCCGGCAAGGATGCTCTCTCGCTCTGCCCGGATCCGAGAGATCCGCTAACTAACCGGAGAGGAGAGATTACGTACCGGGTGTACCTTCCTTATCTGCGACCTTTCACACTTCCGCTCAACGTTCTCTTCGTCTACGTAATAAGCAAACTTTCAAACGCTTCCCTCCGCATCTTCCAACGATCCTCCCAATAATTTCCACTCTATTCGTCAAGTATTTCCCCTGAAATCTGCTTGTATCGCGCTCCCTCCTCTTCGCTGCAAATCACGGCCAGTCGAGTGACGTGTTAAAAAGTGGAGGGGTTTCGGTGAGCGACACCCGTTAGACGGGAAAATCCATGTAATAGGTAGCGACATCAATGCAAACGTATGCCAGCGTGTTTACGAATGTTATCAGTATAATAATGGGACACCCTGTATCCTTGCAGAGCCACTGGTCGTCCCGCTAGTTTGCCCAAGATGATATCGGCATCTCTCCTTTTCCTTAGATTCCGTCCTTCCTAAAGCAGATGGGTACTTGAAACTCTGCCAAAATTCAGATCAAGACTGTGACTTAAAGACACCTTAAAGTTACACACAGGTGCTCGTCTCGTATCTGTGCAGGGAATGAGCGAAACACCAGTGTTATACAAGTTTTCTTCTCCGGCTGGCTAGCTGCTGCCTGATTGGCTGCTAGCGTGCCAGAGAAACTGGATCTTAGTATTCAACCGCAATTCCGATCGATTCTCCAATTCCAATTAGGGCCTCATGTATAGATTCGCCCTTCTTATTTGTTATCCTTGAAAATCTTCACGCTTCGTTTGCAAGAATTTCAAATAAACTTTTTCCACCATTAAATGCAATATCGTTGATCGAGGTACTTATTAGCTGTGTAAGAGTTTTCAACAAATCTTGTCGTAACTCTTTGTAACTCGAATGTGTATTTCATATATGACGCTATAAGAGATTGCAGGTGTGAGTGTCAATTGTGTCGGAGGCCTGGCGAGTTTTCGTCGCCGCCAAGTATTTTCCCGACTGCTTTTTTCTTTTTTTACCGGTGTGCGCAGATAGAGAGTGGGTGGAGGTGGGCCAAAGGGGGTGAGCCCACGGGACCGGGATCAAAGGAAGAATTATCAGGGTTGGCAGCGTGGTCCGGGATTTGGTCCCATAGGAGACTTACCACATGTAAATAAGGACAAACCTTCAGCGTCTCTGTCCTGCGTAAATAACATTTTTCCGATAGCGACAAAATAACTCTCCTTCCCTCCCCCTCCCCCTCCTTTTTCTTTCTTTAACCTTCGTATTTCAACTCTTTGTCATATTTTTCGCTTGTTAAACCCGTGACTTTCAAGTATCAAACTCGGCAAAATCACAAGTTGCATTGCCAAGCCAAGTGCGTCCAAAAAGTGACGAGAGCGCAGTTGTATAATAAAAAGCTCTAGCACATATATAACTATATCATTTATACGATGTAACGTAAAGAAAAAGAGAGAAGGGGAGGAAGGGGGCAGGGGGCAGGGGTGGCCTTGTTATATACCTTTCGAAAAAGCTGAGGGAAATGGAAAGTTTTAATGTGGCTACCATCCCCTTCTTGACTTTTCTCTCATCCTCTCTCTCTCTCTCTCTCTCTCTCTCTGACTCGTTTCTTATTCTTAGAAAGAGGAGAGAGGGAGTGTGGAGGGGGTGGTGGAGCGAAGGTGATGCAGCGAGATATTTTTGTTTCCCCTCTCCTCTTTTTTCCTGCTCGGCCAGCATATTCGGTGCGGTGGCGGTTCTACGTTTCAAAATGTATGCAAAAGACCGGAGCACCCCGCGCATCCTAACACGGTACAGTGCGAAGCAAAAGTTCTTCAACGACGTCTCGACTGTAGCTACTTTTTCTTCGGTAACTACCAAATTCAATTATCCTCGGTGCAACGTCTCATGGTACTTTGGATCTTGTTGAACGAGTCGCTATAGCCCTTCTATTAAATTTAATCGAGTGCTTTGAAATAGGCCGAAGGGGGTAGTACGGTTTTGTCTGCAGGGACTGTACACGAGTCCGGTCTGCGTAGTTGGCATCGATTCGTGGCCGCAACTGTTTCGCCGTTTAAAAAAGGAACGCCTCGAGTCCTGGGGTGGAAAGACATCTTTTCTCGACATATATTTCTGTTTGTCCAAGGGGCAGACACCAGTTTTCGAACAATATGGGGTCATTTTACATGTCCCTCTGCAAGAAACTGGCTGGTGTCCCTTTCTTGATATGACACGAAATTCCTTAATTCTAAACTCCCCCTTCTTTCCCTCGCTTTATTCAACATCCTAGCCTCCTCTTCTTATTCCTCAATAATCGATAAGATACTTTTCATAGTAATATTATCGCGCTAGATGACACTGGCATTTTCATTTTCTTAATATATAAACTTTTAACGATTTTATCTATTACGTAATTGCTTCATTGGGATCGCTTTAAATTATCAAACGATTACTCCAAGAGCCCAACACGAATTCTCTTTCCAAGTCAAAATAAGTTAGCTACGGCGATTGGTTCGTTAGCATTGATTTAGAATCCAGATGCTTTTTGCGGTGATTTATTGGAATTTGGAATTCTTAGAGCAACCTGTACACCGTATCTAAGCGATGCTTCGAGACTGGGTAAAGTGGGTCTTTCACTTGCATATTGATTGACGATAATTTTATCATGCTCTCTATTATCTCTTGCTACAGATTAACGTCATTTTAAATTCTATAAAAAAGTATATTATCTAAATTACTTATCGAAAAGCAACTTGATCGTTCTGTGCAGCGATAAATATCATGCAGAATTATCGAGTAATTTACTTGTAGTATTTATTAGACATATATTTTGAAAGGAAATTTGAGAAATTGCAAAATGGTAGATATAGCGTGGTTCGTTCAGTGTCTATGAGGCTTAAAATAGCTGATTCCCTAAAAAATTAATTTCTAATTAAATAGAGGAGGGATAATATGGAGAGTCAAGTTTGATGAAAATAAATGGAAATATATAAGGATGCGTCGTTAGAAATATTTAAGTAAATTGGACAGAGAGTAGCAAGGAGCTGCAATTCGTGAATTCCGAGGTTCGTCATAACGTCGGCGCTTTTGGCTCTTGGAGGATTTTCATTCTGTACGAATCGAAATCCTTATGCCACTTTTCTTCGGATAGAAAATGCAGGCGAAGGGAAGACTGAAACGTATACAATCGTGAAGCGAGCGTTTCGTCGGATGGACAAAGCAGTCGCGAGAGGGTACATAGAGTTGAGAGGTGAGGAAATTGAAGGAAAGGAAAGGAAAGGAAAGTGGAAAGAAAAGTAGAGTCGTCAGAGGGAGAGGAGAGAGAGAGAGAGAGAGAGAAAAGAGAGGAAACGCTGAAGGGTGAAGAAGAGAAGCAGCCAAGGGGAGAAAAGAGAATTTTATTGGCCCCGACTCAGCGCTCCCTAACGTTTCTCGTTTGCTTCGCAGATTTTCATATGTTTTCATCCACTTGGAAAATTTGGACGTTATATACGAATCCAATTGTGTGCATATCTTTCTTATAAGCAAACGATACTCTCCTTATCGAATAATGACGACAAAGTATAAACAATATTTTCATAATACTCAAAGCACTCGGTATCCTTCACTATGCTCTGCAATTATCTGCATTCTGTTAAAACTTTTGTTAGCACAATAAATAGAAACAACATTATTCTACCGTTATTAAAAGAATTTCAATAACGACGAGATAATTATTAAAATCTGTATACGAAGAATTTTATCGAGCTGTTTCAAAAGAAAGGCCATAGTGCAAAGTAAATGTGTTTGTACAGTCGGCTTAAATCTATCCTGATGATGATTTTACGTGCGAGTATAAACATTTTCTATGCTATTCTCTCTTCTACCTTGACGTTTCTCGAAAACTCCTATCTACCACGGTTATCTAGAATTTTTACTCATGACACTGACACAGAACTCGCACATATCACTTTTACTTCTCAACTGTTCTCTACCATTTTTATATTTTAAACAAACCTCCCCGCACCCCATGTTTTTATTTAAATTATTTCCTCCCTTAATTCTTTATTTTCGCTGATGCCAAATTTACCATCGTGTTTTTGTTATTTTTTATCTCATATTTTGCTATTTTACTCTTTACCAACTTCACAGAGTCACGTTTTATCAATGCATCTAGAGTAATAACCAATTTAACATTGCTAACAAAATCCACTTTCCATAAATCCACAGTGGTAAGCCACGCCACGCCACGCCATGCCGCGAGCGAAAAAGAGAACTCCAAAGAATCATCAGTCGACGATAGAACGAACCTGACTCATATATTGCATTGAGTCAAATCGATACCATTCCACGAGTTTAAGTAGTGCTGAAATATCGTTTCACCGACTTTACGTAATAGCCTACGATTTTCTCCTCTAATCAAATTTGTCCACGATCCTCCTGTTTTCAAACTTCTCATCCTCGACTAAACTTTCCAAAATCAGGTTTTCACATTTATATTTCGACTACTCAATTACTGCTACAACGCAAACTTGGGCGAATAATTTTCCGAAGAATTTTTTCACTGAACTGCTCTATAGAATTGGTTTATAGTTAATCCATGATTGTTTGAACGGAGTTTAATGGCCGATGTTATTTCTCCGCTTTGTTCAACGATCAATTGCATCGGCTGAATATTGGCAAGCGCGATGGAATTTGGTGCAAGTGCGATGGTAAAGGTGGAAAAGAGGAATTAGGAGGACGTAAGTGCACGAAGAGGATAACGAAGAGGTGAGTGCTAGCGAATGTCTATCGATCCAAGGGCCTGGGAAGAGTGAAGGGCTCCGTTCAAATCAGATTACACAATGCCGCTTACCTGATGCGCGACGTGCGAGCTCTGGCCCAAAACTGCCACCCCTCGATCACAAAAAAGGGTAGTTTTCCGCGGTTGCTACCTCAAGCGTGTGTGCGTCACTTCAGGTACGTTCAACTTAACCCCTCTCCAACCCTTTACGTCCCATTACTCTGGACATCCCGTACCTCGAATACGACAAACGAATAAACAAAGAATTTTCCATCGATAAAAGAAAATTCCTCACTGGAGATGTATAGTCTTCGCGACGACTTAGCATATTGCTTTAATGAAAAACATTTACGAATTCTCAAGGGGACCTCGAGAAACTTTCCAAAGCTAAAAATATCGAGAAGCAAAGGCTCAGTTGGAAATCTTAGGGATAAGGGTTGATCTAGAAAAAATTCCTGCTAGGGACCCTCCCAGCGTTCTGGATCATTTCTCGATCAGGCAACGATGACTCGGCAGTTTCCCTCTATAGGCCCCCACCACTATCGACGATTTTTCTCTCACACTCGAACTTGGTGTCTCTTATTAAAAAGAAAACAAAAAGGTGGAAGAAATTTATAAGAATTATTATTCGTACTCGAGGTTTCCTTTCTTCGGGAAATTCTTTGTACATACATTGGTCTATTTTCTTCGACTCGTATTTTCCATTCTAAAATTCGAGCAGTCCCACAAAGGCCTCTCGCTATCTATCGCAGAGAATTTTTTTATCAACAGACACGAGACGTTTCTTATTTTTTCTGGCATCTCCTTCGTAGATTCTCTCAGTGGCTTTGCTTTGGCTGTGAAGGGTGCCGTTAGGGGGATGGACGTGGGGCTTCCGCGACCGGTGTTATCCGGGGATTTAAGGGACGAACGAAAATTCCACCCCCTCGCAGGCCGTAGGATGGTCTCCAGTCAATTTTTATCATATATCTGAGAGTTTCGTCGGATTGGCTTCTGCCTGACCTATGCCCAATGGCGCGCGCGATTCTCGAGCTATCGCGCATGGCTATCGACTCCGACCGAAATTCACCCGAATCCCAACTTTTCCATAAGCTCTACTCGCCTGCTTTTCTCCTTTTTTTTCATATTCGACTGAAACGAATCAGTCGCGTGGAAAATTTCATCTAAGAAAAAAGGAAAATGCAAATTATGTTGATAATTTTCCTTTGCGAACATTTTTCTCGATATTTGGAATGTCCGAAATGTTGCAGTATAATGTCATGTGTTTTGGCGTAATTCGATAATCGTAGGTGCATTAGCGAACGCGATTGTCACTCGCTATTATGCATGATCCCGTACGGATTACCAGTTTTTACGACAGATAGAAAATTCGAAGCACGCTCCTCGTCTATAGTGCGGCAACCTATGAGGTGGAATGGTGAGTTGCAGAGGTACAAAAATATCTTTCGCAACACGCGGCAAATATTTTCTAAAGTCCTCGCAAAGCCTAGCCAAATCCGAGTCTTGTGTGATATCGTAGTGTCGCTGAAAAAATTTTGTCCTTGGATGTACAATGTACTAAGCAGAGTGTAATGAGATAAATATACAATTAGGGAGAGTCCCTATATATATGAAATAATATAACCGTGATATATACTGAATATAGAGCAGATTGGAATATGAATGCTTCATTGTCTGATTTTCTTTGAATATTATATAAACAAAGATTGAATTAGTTATTGTAAAGATAAAAGCGGTAATTATAGGAGTGAAACTGGATACTGATTGTGGAGGATTGATCGAGGTCGATGGGAAAGACACTGTTGCAATCGGATAGATAGAAAGAAGTCAATATATATGCGGTAGTGAGTCCGCCATTTTTGTATTCGACTGAAATTTTAATGCAGCCACGTGGTCGAAGGCTGATGATGGTGCACAGGGACAGAGAAATGCCAGGCGTAAACCGGCGGCCATTACCTTCGATTTCGAAATAAATTGTGCGCCATAAACAGGGTGGTCCATAAGAATACATACGACCGGCTTACCGCGAGGTACCCAATGTTCTGAAAAATGTAGCCTCGCCGTGCTGATATCGATCCTTCCGCACCTCCGCAAAACTCTTCTTTTTCTTTCTTTACCTCGAATCACCGGAGGGAAAAAGCAAGAAGCGACAGAGAGCTGTAGAGAGAGGGATGAAGAGATATATATATATATATATATAAAACGACGTGGAAGAGGACAAGAAGAGGGCGAAAGAGGGTGGCTTGGCTTAATTTCGGCTTGCAGTCGAATCGCTCGTTTCGAGGGTGGGTTCAAGCTTCCAGCCTTTTCAGTTCGAGTACCTTTTTTCATCTCCGCATCGAAAAGTCGAAAAACTGAGTCAAAGGCCGAACTAAATTTTTCAACCGGTGGTCCGTCGGATCCGTCATGGTCCGCCCGCTTGAAGACTCGAGTGTGTTACAGAATTTCAAATCTCAAAGACAAACCAAAGTTGAAGGGTTATCGTTCATCCTTTAATTAAAGAACGCAGATTTATCCTCGTTTCACATCTCGCTTTCACGCAACTGTTTCTGCTCTCTTTCTTTCTTTCTAAAGTGTAATGCAAGTTGTTAGCAGTATTGATATCCACCCCTTCTCCCTCCCCATGTATCTATTTCTTTCTTTTCGAAGGACATTAAGAAAATAATATAAATTTGATGTATTATATATATATATATATATATATATATATATAAATTAAATACATTTTGTTGTATTCAGTTTTTTTCTTAACTTCTCCTCTTCCATCACCGAGATCTAATAGACTACGAACCCCAACGATTTTACAAGGTAACTTTCTGGACGAATGCGAGTGACTTAAGCGGATTATACGTGCAGGGGTAGATAGAAAGAGAAAGAGAGAGAGAGAGAGAGAGAGAGAGAGAGGGAGAGAGGAAGAAGGAGAGGGAGGTAGCATAGGAAGGAAAGTCCTTAAAACGCTGGTCCTTCGTACTGAGCCTTGATTTACGAGAATCGTGACGGGCCATTTGTCGAGGATCCCTCGGACAGCGTCTTCTTATCAGCCAACAGCAGCGGCCATTTTCAAAACCTCAGGGGCAAAAACTTCGGTTTAGACTTTCCTCTAATTTCCACCTAGATGCTTTCCCCCCTTTGCAAAGGACCGTTTCTCTTGGCCCTTTTTCCAATCTGCCACGGACAGCACTTCCATTTTGATTATTCTCTCACTCTCATTCCCCCCGTTAAAACAAAAAAAAACCTTCCTTTGTTTTCTTAACAAATTTAATCAGTTGTTCCGTCATTTGCACACGCGAGTCACCCGTAAGGATTTCCTGATTGTAGCGAATTTCGAAAAGATTGCGTTTAGAGAAGAGAGAAACAGAGATTAAAAGAAAAATCGATGATAGAAAATGCAGGCAAAGCTGTTTTTCCAAGCTAAGCAAGCCTTGTTAGGCAACGAGCGTTCCAACTTTACGACGATAATGCAACCCTCTGAAGGGGTTGTTGCTGGTTATGCTACTATATTTCATTCGCTGGGTTAGAGTTACCAGTCCTAGGGTTGGTATAGGTAAAGGTATAGGCATTATATATACGTATAATATATAAATATATGTGTGTGTGTGTGTACAGACGAACCGCGAGCAATAAAGAGAGGCGAGGAAGCGAAAGGGGTGGGTTACGCAAAATCTGCACGCGAGAAATTTTCAGTATTTGAATTAAGCCCTTTTTGGGTCCCTTTCCTACCTGAGTCCTATTATTTTACACCCTCCGCCTCTTTTGCATCTGGCATCGAATCCTCTCCATGTAAAATTATGTTAATGGATTATCCTTAAGGGGTGCAACCAGGTAGACGGAGAGGTCGTAGTAATAGGGTGGAGGGGAGGAGGGGGCTACCCAGCAACCTTTGGCTTTTTTTCAATCTTTCGCGGAAGTAGGTCGCGGAGCAGAGCAGAAGGGTTCGCAACGACATATGGCCTGAAAAAAGTTGGGAGAAGGAGCAAGATATGGAGGGAAAGAGAGAGAAAGGATTAGGGATGCGGCGAACTACATTATCGATCCTGTCGGCGGATTTTCATTTCGGTTAAACCCCAACGAAGAAACGGTGGTTTTTGTCCTCTTACGTCTGGCTCATCTCCTGGGAGAAGCCACGACTCGCGGAAGAATGAAAGGCTTAACGGGATCCTCCCGGGTCATTTTGAATCTTCGAACAGCCACTATACCTTCCGTTATCCTGCTTAAGAATGCTCCTTCTTCCCGTTTTAACAAGTCGTTCTTGCATCGAGACAAAATTTATCCCACGATTCGACATAAAAAAATCAATTGTGCCAAACCGTGCATCTGAGTCTCCACTGGCCATTGTAACTTTTATATATATCCTCGATCTATACGGTTCTTTCATTTATATCCAGAGAAATTGTCATTCGCATTGTGAGCTTCGGCAAAAGAAAACACTCGAAAGGTCATTCGAATGATAGCATAGGTTTTCAACGAGCATTTTCAATGAGCGACAGACCGAAGACTCGTAATGTCCCATCGAGGACAATGACGATTCCGATCAGTTACAAGGACTCCTCGTTACGCACCGCTCGTAGGACTGTTCGCGTTATATCCTATCAGGAGATTTTGGATAATTCGCGAGGCGTCCGAGCGAGCTCAAGGGTTGTACAGATGCCGAGATAACGGCATTCAAAGCGTTTTGAGTATTTAAGGGTGAGCCCGAACCTTCCCGATCTTACAATGCATCCCATGAAATGTACTACCTCCGAATGTGCGAGATTCTACACTTGAATTTAGCCGCGTATCGCGATCCCTACGCGGGACTGTTATACCAGAGTGGCCCAACCGCAAAAAGCCCTCTCCTGACTCCTATCCAATTTACATTTCCCTATATCCAAACCTCTCGAGAGAAAAAAGGGACAGCTGAGCAATTCATATAATTAAATTTTATATCTTGCTATTTTCTCAATTATCGACGCAGTAACGAACGGTACTACCACCTGATGCGCAACATTATTGAGTCATCGACAGATTAAAATCTGATCGAACCTGATGCGGCCGAAAATGGAAAAACATGTAGGGTGATAAGTTGAAATCGGATTTCGATACTTTGCTGCAGTTATTGGTGTTCTTTGTCCTCGATTTCCCGCTCCCCGCCCTGTTTTGGTGTCGATTTTCACGTTTTTTCACCCAAAACCACCCCTGACCCTCGCTGCTCCCCAAATTTTTTTCCAAAGAGCCTAATCCAACGTACGGGGGGTGAATTCAAACACTTGAACTTTATCGGCTCCCTGGGACAGGTTGATGTAGCTGCAGGTACTATATGTATTTCAATAACCACACGATACAAGTAAATCTAACCTAATAATAGACACTTACAGGATGCTTCGAAATCAATAATCGAGAATGCAACAAATAAATACAAGCAAATTGTCCAAATTCAATTGATCGAACTTCATTTCGTGACTTTATGGATTTACTGGCTCTTACGTGTCGCTTGCTGCAGATGCGCGTATTGGAAAAGCCATTAGAATAATTACTTAATTTCGAAGGGTTAATCTCACATGAATGAACGATTCTATAGTTTTTTTGTTCCTTCCAAAGTCTTTTTTTGTTAGCAATATTAGAAACGATGCCAGGTGAGGTAAGCATGGTTGGGTTTTGCTTTTCATTGAGGAAATTGGAAAACGCGTCATCTGGTGCCCCCGAAAGTCGATCGCAACCCTTTGGGCATGCAGGCAGTTAAGGTCTGCGCAGCTGGATAGAAATAAATGAAATTAATTTCTCTCCCAGTGTAGCCTAAGAAACCAGTAACGATCTATACGTGACGTTACATAGAACGTTCCAAATGATGACAGAATTTTCCTACAGAAGCGGTTGACCATTATCGCCAATCTTCTGGAAAATTCCAAATGGATGAAAGCAAGAAGTATATATATATATATATATATATATATATATATATAGTTAGAGATTTTGCCAAGCGAAAGCTCACCGATACACAGTGAAATCATGGACCGAGTTTGCAACAATAGCCATGCTCAGGTATCAAAGACTAACACAATAGCACGGTTGCATACATCAAGAGCAAGGGTTATATTATACGTTATAGTATAAATGATTTTCCGCATCCCAGGTATAGAGAGAGAGAGAGAAAGAGACGTTCAAGGGTTGCTCCGTTTAAACACATGTGTACATTATACTACATTTGCATCCCAGGTAGCTACGCACACACATAGCTTATTACGATCTGTGAATAGATCCATAAGGAGGGAAGAAAGAAATTTCGTATTGCGTAACACGCTCCAAAGCAAAACCCTTTTTACCTGCCCCCCCCCCCCCCCCCTACCAAAAAAGGTCTCAGGTAAGATTTTCGTCCCTATCACACCTCTCGCGAGACTCCCGGGGACCTTTTCGTTGGTCCAGTCATGTTTCGGTTTTACACACGACAAGATCGACTGTTTTCCAATTCGTAATCCATTAGTTCCTATATATATATACGTTTTTTCTAAAATTAGTCATTTTTTTCTTCTCCTCCAATCACCTGTAATCGAAATTGTGATCTATCGGCTAAATTAATTACTCCTGCGGGATAAACTGTGAATATTTTCTTGCAAATAATACGGTGAGTCAAATAAACTTTCAGTCACTTTCTACAAAAATGACGTACATCTATTCTAGTTCTCATCAAAGTTTTTTCGTGTATAAGAAATTGCGTTAGAAAGTTGGCATTGAATTTCGAAAATATTGACGTCCTTTTGCTGTACGATATCGCTAATTTGAGGGTCGATTAAAAGAAAATCTCCAAACGTCCCGGTGGAATTGCGAGGTGGGTAAAGACGGTCAAGTTTGCACTTCATTAGAGGAGAGATTCTTTCAACATTGTCGTCAATTAAAGATCACTTTGCCGACATCGGATTGGACTAATTGATCGTTTGCATTCATCGTGACACGGCGTTCGGTTAATCAATATTCAGTGGAAAGAGTGCGCAACGAAAGAGAAGGATAAAGTTGAGTGAATAAGAGGAGATAGTTAGAGAGAGTCGGAGAGAGCTGGAGAGAGAGTGTAGGGGTGTATGCTGGATGCACGCGCGGGGTGAAAGCTCGCATACATTTTCGAGACCACCCACACGAATGAAAACATATATACGCGTATACAGACAAGTGTCAGGATCTCGTGCTTGGTCAGCAAGCTTGGGGTGAGGTCACCGAAGGGTCCAGTTGGCCAATGGGGTGGCTCGATTTTTTTTATCAATACCAGTACTATAGGGGGAGGGGGCGAGGACAAAATGGCGGACCCCCGTGCATCGAGGAATTACGTGGCGAGATTTTCGGATCTAACGCGGCCGTTTCATCAGAAAAAAAGAAGAAGGAATGAGCTGAAAAATAGATGGATGCCGCAGTAGGGGGAGGGGGAGGGGCAGTGAAAGAGAAGCGGGAAGATGAGCAAGCAAAATTGTTGGATCGACGCCGGTCGTGCCGATGGGTTTCCAATGGGCGTCGAACTATTTTGCCAGCTAACTGGGAATAAGAATTTGTTAGGCAAAGAGGTTCCTCCGGTGTTGAAGTAACCTTAAGGTGATTTGATTCCGCAGATAAGTTCGCGCTTCGTAATATCTGCCATCTTTATTTCCGCTCGAGATTATGGATTTTCCTAGCTTTAAGTGCCAGATAGTTCCCGGGCCAATAATGAGAATCGGCTCTGCGAAAAAGCGACGATTATCGAGAATAACGATTTCTCTAATACTCACATATTCTCTCAGCCATACAAGTAATTCTACGTGTCCTTACTGGGGGATAATAATTCTCTAGGTAAATTGCTTTCAAATATACAGGGTGTTCCAGAATGATGGCCAAACTGGAAACCATAGACAGAAGCCCTGATCTTCGCTAGAAAACAGTTGTACAATTCTTTAATATTTATATCAATATTTAACGAGCTGCATAACAATTTATGCGGGTGCTTAATTCAATATGTTAATACGAAAAGATGAACAAAATTAAAAAGGTTTTCTTCTCAGATTCGGTTTGGTCATAGCTTATCCGTTATCATGTAAAATAAGTGATTTGCAAATATAAAAAATTTAATTTATTGAGAAATAGCAAATATCAGCATTTTTATTAATTTTTACAAATCACGTTTAAACGAAGGTCGTATGCTGCAGATCCTTCACTTTTTCTAATAATCCAGTCATTTACCAGATATTTGAAGCTGAATGTCTAAAAAAGTTTAGTCTTGAGTTTAATGGTGTGCCAAACTTTTTTCATGCCCTCGAAAACTCGCTTGAATGTCGTACAAATATTATCACTTATACTTAAGAGATTTGCACGGTTTTTGGATTTTTGAGATGAAGCATACGCAGGAAAGAAAAGTTTTAATGTCTATGCTACGAATGTAGTAAGCGGTTTCCCGGTCTATTTAGAAATCTTTATCAGTGCATAAACTTCCGGAATATTTTGTTAAATTGTACTTGAGAGATAACTAGGCTAGAATAAAAGACAACACTATTCTTAATGTCTACCTTACTATATACATATATATCTTTTAATATACATTTTCCTCACAGTGAACAACAAATCTGTTGATTGTTCTTTAATTTCAAGAATCCCTTTATTTATTCATACTTAATTTAAATAACAGAGAAGTATACCACGTGCATGGATCAAATATTTCTTATATCTAAATAAGCGAGATGTACTTCACACTCTCACCAACTATCATTTCTAATGACATTGGCTGTAGTCGAGTTTATTGGCTCACCCTTAATAACGAATAGAAAACTAGTTTCCCCCCATACGAAACCAGAAAATGTTAGTTCTCGCAGGCGGATGTCGTGTGCCGTCCGTCCGGTTTTTGACCCGGAAACGAGCCACGGGACTGCGTTGACCTATGAAGTCCTCATAAAAAAAATCCTCCTCCAGACGTGCTCTGAAAGCAGCAAAGAAACTAGTTTTGACATCTCCTGACCACGTGCCAACACCCAACTCTTTCGACGAGTACCGCGGGCACCGACTTTCCTATTTTTTTCATTCTCCGAAGAAAAGATTAGTCATGTAATGTATACAAGTGTATATTCGATCCAATTCTCTACAATTTTATTTTGCGATAGTCCTCCCTAATAAATACTATAAGAGAATTAGTTCAAATAGTAGGATAAAATGATTTCAGGAGAAAATATAAAAAAAGGTTAAATGTACAACGATTACAATTTATATATAGGAGCTTATAATAGAAGAGAGTTTGTTGAAAATTGAAGCTAGTAGAAAAAAGAAAGATGAAGATTTTATCTGACGGACGGTTTTGAAGGGGCGCGAAATTTTCTTGAAATCTCGTCCGAGGGAGGACGCGTCGCGTATAAAGGACGATTGAAAAAGTGCGGCACAAAACATCACTTAGCGTGCCCCGGTAGCGCAAACACGCTAATGGAGCTCCTGCAATGGTACCCTTTACAATATGCACGAGTACCTTTTCACATCTACGTGGATACGCCTATCATCGCTTACCATGTATACATTTCGGCCATATTTTGACGAACGCCTCGCTGCCACGGACAGCTTCCTTCCTGCTTGGCTTAGCTTGATGCGACGTGGCCCGGTATGCCGTGCTATGCCATATCTCAAATTTTCAAAATAATATCTACACCCTTTGCTTACGATCGATGACTATTAACGCTGGACACTAACATGATCATAAAAAATCAGTTAAATCTTCAAAAATGAAATGTATATAATTTGCGAGAACTGAAAAATTTGATAAAATATTTTAGTCGCATTTTTAAGAGATAGGCTTGCAAGGGAATGAAACGTGGTAAAAAAAAAATCGCTGGGAAAAGGTATATGACGTTAAAAAGGCTTATCCATCGGAGGATCGACATTTGTATAGAGTCCTGGAGGAGTTTTTCTTTTCGTGGCATGAGTATATGCATAGTTCCTCTTTATGTTCGTTAGAGTTTATAATGGGTAATACACATTCTATTAATTTTTTTATTCTAATTTGAAAAATAATATATTTACTAGCCTAGGTTTAGATCTATAATGAAATGAATGTATGATTTTCACGTAAATTAGGAAATTTTGATAAAATAATACTATTAATGTAAAATTATATAGTGAGAATTTTGGAATAACAGAAGAATGGAATGTTGCTGAAGGATCTGTTTGGGGTGGTTGGGAGAATAATACCTATCAGTCAATATCCATTTTGTTGTCGTGGGAGTGGTATCGGGCTGTCGCCATTCGTTTCAGCGGCATAGATCAAAACGATGTTCCAATTTCAGAAGGAGTGGGAGATCAAAAAAACATTCGAGCAAGTTTGAATTTAGATTTGAATTTTGGAGCCCCGCGGGAGACATCGCGGCTTCGAGCCCCCTGGTCAGCCGACTCGAGCGTCCTTCAATTTTTGAACGAGATCGCCGGGAATCCCTCGGGATAAGCCGGGACTTTTCTCTCCCAGTATTTTCTGGGAAACGCTACCGATCCCACTGCTGTAAACTTCAAATAACCCTCGCGCCATATTCCTGAAATTTGTGCGTCACTCCTCATGCAACTATAGCCAGGACGACCTTTTAACGTACTTTATTCTTCTTCAATGGTATAATACACTTTCAAAATTGAAGCATGGCGATAAAAATGACTGTTAAATCTGTGGATTAGGGAATCGTACATTACAGGGGTGTATTATATGTTTGATCCTGTGGGTAAGGTGCAACGATGGATCATAGAATTCGTAAAGCAGAACATAATATTATTTATAATGTTTCGCAGAAAGGTTGAGACAGGTAGAGAAATGGGGTAGATTTAAAGTTGAAAGGCAGCTTGAGAGAGAGAGAGAGAGAGAGAGGGAGAGAAAGTTATGCATTAAACGTAAGAAGACAGGAGGCCCTTGGTCAGCCACGTGGGTCTTTTGCCCCGGTATCGTTCAATTTTTGAGTAGGATCAGAGACTGTCCCGAGGGAGAAAGGACACGGTAAGCGCTCTTCTCCTACGTATTTTCGAGGTACGAAGGCTCCACCCTCGATGCAAACATGGAACAACCCTATAAACCTACCGTAGCTTCGTCGCCATTTTCTACGTATTTACCTGCGTAAGAAACGTGCAACGTCACTCGTAACCAACGAGATATACCATTATTGCCATCAAGAAATAAAAATAGTCCTTTTTAAACTTTCGTTATACCGAGACCCACTGATGCAGTCAAAATGGCCGAAAGCTAAATGCATAGCTATAGAAAAGAAAGATTAAGAAAAAATGAAGAATTATTGACAAAAAATGCAATGAACTGTAAATTGACTTGATAAATTAAGGTGAACATTATTTTTTTCCCCAAAAAATAAGTTTATCCAGTTGAAAAGCTTAAGTCCTGCCAACGATACAATATATAATAAACTAGTTTTTGCTACTTTTGTGACTGGTTTTATGAAGAGAAACGACAACAAACAAACTCAAGATGAGTACGCGTAATTCGGATGCGTTTCGTAAGTCACGCAGAGGTAAAACTCTACTGCCGATGTGTTTGTTTGGACAACGGTTTTTTTTTCATCGTCTTTTTGCTCTCGTGGGAAAAAGGCCCAGTGATTCACCGCTCGTCAAGGTATCGATCAAAAATATATTAGTCCCCGATATGACAGCGAGGAGTGTTTTCTTTTGCGGGACCCAATAGATCTAGTGCTGGAGGGAAGGGTTTGCGCGAAACGCACAAAAGCACGCATACCTGCATCCAGTATCGCGGGAAAGGGTTTTCGTCTACCTGCAAAAAAACGCTCGGCCAAATTAATGATTTAGTGTCAGTTCCGAAACACTTTTTGGGGTGACGCTCTCTCTCTCTCTCTCTCTCTCTCTCTCTCTTTACGCTCCAGCTTTTTTTTTACGTAACCCCTGGAAGGGTTCGCATGGCTCCCAATACGATTTTTTTTGCAACCGACTCTTTTGGAAACCCCCGCTCCTCCCTTATTCTCCCAGTTGAGAATTGCAATTCATACCATCACTGCTCTGCCTGCACAGTCGTTTGCGCCGGTAAATTTCACGCAGTTTATTCGAATTTTATTGCCCCTTAAATAAATAACGATTAGAACATTTCAGGATTTTAAGGGTTAATTTTAAAGCGATGAGAGAAATAAGGCTGGACTAGATTTGCGAATATTGCGAAAATAATATATTTGGAGAGATAGGACTTTGTAAAGTGGGATGTGTGACACAGCGAGCGGGTATATACATACACGCGTCTATATATACATATATCGACATAATGGACTACCTAATTCGAGTACGGGCCCTCGTCTGAGAAAAGTCGAGAAATCGGGAAATCGGCTTTTGGCCAGATGAAACGCGAAAACCAAAATCCTCCATGTAATCCCTCCTTTCACGTGGCGATTTTTTTTCACTCGTTCTTCTTTCTTCTTCAGCGTCATCGAACCCTCCATATATCGACTTCTGCTAGGCTCTCCACACCCCGCGTCTACCCTGTCTACCCCGTCCTCGCTGTCTCACAGTGCACCCTCCGAAATTTTAAGGGTTAAAAACTCGCACTCGACTCCACAATACTCGACGGAAAAAAAATGGAGAGAGGGTGACGCCAATCCCTGGCTAGTAGTAGCGCTTCCCATAAATATGCCCCCGTCCCATCCACCGTCCTTCCCCGCTTCCTCCTCCAAATCCCATCCCCATCCCTCTCTTCGGCTCTTCTTTTCCCCTTCCTCTCCTGCCAAATATCCTGCAACAGCACTGTCCAAAATGCACAACTCAAATAAATAACCAAATAAATGACAGTTGTCCTGAAAACTGTTTTGGGTTTTGTAGCGCGACCGTTCTTTTATCAAGCTTTTTTTCCGTTCTACCGGTTTCGAAACATCCCCTGTGGACCACCCGGCTCGAAATTTATTAGATATTTATTACTCATTCGCCTTAATGCATCGAACAAAAACGTACGGTGATAATTAATTGATTGTTCCTCCATTTTGCGTTAACGTGACTCTAAATATTCTGTTTATAAAAGAGTGAGATCTCTAAAAGTTTACTAATTCTTAGTCGCTTATGAAACTAGGAAGGTATAGGAGAAAAACGTATACTATGAATAAGAAATCAAAATTATTATCCCTCCCTCCCCCCCCCCCTCCCTCGCTCCTTATGCCACTGAAACTTTTTCGTGGACGACGACGTGAGAGTACGAGAAAAAGAAAGTTAAGAGGACGGGAAGAATTTAATATTAAAAAACTGTCATTCTGTGTCGATATGAAAATTCCAGGGATATCAACTTCTTTTTTTTCTAACGTCTGTTTTCTCCGACCATCCTCCTCGCTCTCCCCTCTCCTTTCCCTCTAGTCTCACCCATCCATCGTAGCTCGTTCTTTTCTACACTTCTTATCGGACCGTCGCGAATATTTCAAGTCCTCCTGCAAATAAAATATTATTTTAAGTATTTGCGTCAAATTCAACTCGAACAACGTTTTACTACTTTTTAAAATATCACTGAAATTCAAGGGATTCGAACGATTAAAAATGCACACATGCATGGCTTAGCGTTTGATTAATAACGTTATCGTATAAAGGATATTGATATCTCCACTCCTCGATAGGAAAACAACCCCTTTTTTAGAGAATTAAGAAATTTTGAAATCTAACAGGGGCGCAAAGCCCACCGGGCCGGGCTAACGCGACAATTTATTGCCAATTTTTTTAAAGGCCTTGAATTTATTTCCAATCCAGTCAAGCGACTTTAGAGGGTACGATGATCCAGCGTGACCGTCCAAGCGTGAAAAAGGAGAACGACCATTAAAACATGGCTGCCACCAACATATGTAAGTGGGCAGTTTTTCGAAACTCGTCGTTTTACAAAAATTATTTCTTTCCATCATATTTTATAGCAGTAGACTCAAAAGTTGCTAAAAACCGATCGAAGCATCGTTATGGATGAAATACTTTCAAAGGGCAAACAACAATGTGATACGCAAGTATGACTTACGTATATACATGTATATATTACTGCATATATAGGTATATGTACGTAGGGAAGTAGAAAGACGATACGGTAAAGTTTGCTGGATACGAGGAGAGCTGGAACTTAACCTAACTAGTTGAAGATCCTTCCTTATTGTAAGCTTTCGTTGGACAGCGACAACTCTAGTTGTAAACGCTTAACTTTGCGATACTTTGCACCGAGATAATTAAACCAAATTTTGGTGTTCCAGCCAGCCAACGTATATACACTATGGAGCTGCTACATTCCATATCGAACGAATTAAAACCTCTTGAACAGTTGAAACTTGTTACAGCCTCACTTGTAAATTTGCCAAAATGTTCGTACCAAGAAAATAGAAGAGAGGAGAAAATAACTTGACATTTACACATGCATATAAGAGAAAAGTTTGAGAACGCTTTGGAAAACAAATCGGAGTATAGAAATAGTGGATCGCAGGAGTTGAATGGCTGCGATTTAGAGGGTAGGAGTATCCATTAAGATGAGAGGTAGAAAACAATCTATCAAACGTAGAATTTTTCGTGGCAAGGAAGGCTAAGTAGCAGGGAAAGATGATGCATTCAGGAAACGAGTTGAAGTCTCGATGGGGCAGTTGGGAAGTGATTGAAAGGATCGGGAGAAAGGTGGGAAGCGAAGGTCTCTGGACAGGCCTTGGAAATAATGATTGGTAAGGGTAATGGAGGGGGTGGGTGAGGAAGAAAGATACGCGCGCAAAGATAGAGAAAGAGAAGCCTAGGTGTAGGAGCTATATATAGGCAAGGAAAGTCGCGGATTGACGTTTTTCGAGGCAGAAGAATCGTTAGCGAAGCGTGTTTCGAATGGGAATACGGGCAGAGGCTCGCTGTAAGGTTAGGGGTGGGTGGGGAGTTGGGGGTGGCGGGCGAGTGGCGGGCGGATTTTGGGTGGGTAGCCCTCTAATCGATCGTGGCTGTCCACCCTTATCAGGGGGTTGAGTAAAGCCGAGGTCGTTCGGGGCTGCCAGGCTCGCCTGCTGCTACGTTGCTTTGCATGGCCGGCAAAGTACTCCCACTCACCCCCGAACCCGAAAACCAGCCCTTAAAATAGGGGCGAGACCACGGCCATTGTTGCCAGATGCCCCGCGCATTTGCATTTTCCCGCAGATTCCCTGAAAAATGAAGCCGCTGGCTTCTCTACGCTCCCTGCTGGCATTACGACGGCCCTTTAAGCTCTCCCCCTCCCTTCTTCATCCCTCGGACGGACTTTCTCTTTTTTCCTCACAGCCACCGCACACGGGCAAATTATTTTCTTATCGACGCGAAACCCACGTGCAGCCGCTCAAAGAGAATTTTACTATTGATTCGAAACCGCGCATTCCCGTATATCTATATATATATATTGCACGTTTTCCTTTCGTGCTATATACGCGCGAAACCTTTTATACGCGTGTTTTTCTCACCATTACATTTGTCGTAGAAAGTATAAGTATCCTGTTGGGGGGGGGGGGGGGGGCCGATATTTAAGATGGAATTATGCATACGACTGCTGCTCGACCTTTGATCGATTTCTAAATAATCCAGAGTCCGCGCGTTGCCGGTCTTCCCTTCTGTCGATAAATTAGTCCATCTTATTATCAGAGTAAACACTTGGCTGTGGACTCCATCTGTATTTGAACGGTCCTTATTTGAACGAGACGCGCGAAATCCGTATTTACGCAAAGCCGCCGTCGCCCTATTGGCCTAGGCCTTATATATGACCTTTCTCACAAAGCACCAAGAACTTTGCTTACATTGGAAACATCGAGTCGATTAATTTTACCCGACCAGTTACTCGCTGCTAACTCTCGCCGAGAGAAGCGTCGATGAAATTATTGAAATATCATTATAATTTTTTGCTTCGCGTATCGCACGCTCATTGGGCAAATTGGAGGAAAATCTAATAAATCGATAATTGATCATTTGGGGCTGATGTAAAAGACTGAGAAGCGAGAGGATTGGATTTTAATTGTATTAATTTATTTGCATTCGGCGTGTAAAAAAATCATGGGAAAGAATGATGAAGAGCGAAGAAAGGCTACATGCACAGCGCGGAGAGAAGTGAGGTAATCGGTGGGCGAGCTCGATACATTTTACGGAATCTCGAGCAATCGTAATGGGAATCGCTTACAGAGCGAGAGCAGGTTTTTCCGGGACTCTAGCAGGTGATAGATTTTCGCGTCGGGAAAATTTAATGGAAAAATCCGAGGTGTCAGGCACAGACACGCCAGCGATACGTCAGGCCATTCACGGCTTAGCCCGACTCTCCTCTGTCGGGAGGAACAAGAGAGAGAAAGCGTTGCTAAGATATATGCCAGAGTAACATTCGTCTACCGGGAACAATCCTGACGCGTGTTATGTCGCGCAACTTTCTTCGCTTCTCAACAATTTTCCTCTAATTTTCTCCAATTTTTCTCCATTAACCAATATATTAGATGGACTGTTTCTTTTTTCTTCTTCAGCTGCTTTGCTTTCTTATCTCTTATATACACACGCAATTTATACAATAAATAATTTAACGTTATTTACAGTGAAATAGCGCTGGGATAATAAAACTTGACGATGGATTTGTTAAAAATAATTTATAAAAAGAAAATATAATTTCTTTGGGGAAATTTTATTATTTCATTTCTTTCGTGTAGTAAACTGTTCTAAGCTCATTTTTCTTCTGATTCACGGTCAATATTTACCAAGTGTAATCCGGCCTCGTTCGACGATACGCGATTCTGCAGGAGTCGGTAAAGTGGAATTAGCGCCATCTACTGGAAATTGACAATGAAACTAGTAGCTTCTGAATTGAACAGAGCCGGTAACGTAGAGAATAGAATGCGTTTTCGAGGGCTGTGTTCAAAAGGGCTGGCCAAAAATCAAAGGTCCGTCCCCCTTACATTTCAGCGGTGCTCATGCTACGGAATCCCTTTGATGGAAAGGGGAGCAAAATGGCACATTGGTCCGAGAAAGGTATTCTGCGTGGCGATGAAAAGTCTTATCAAAAATTGACATTCAATAAATATTCCAATTCACTGATATAATTTTTTGATTTAAGAAATTCAATTTCCATCGGGAGAATTTTCCTGATAATTACATCATTTTATATCACACTTATCTGCTATTTAATTTTGAAGGACAGGCAGTACAATTGTAAGCCGATATATAACAATAAAAATAAATATTATTACATCGATATATTCATAGTTATTTCGTTAACTTCGTCCATGATAAAGGCAACTGTAGCAAACAAATTTAAAATCTTAATAAATATAAATAAATAAAAAAATCGTGTATGCAAATTTATGCAACGATTCTTTTTGATGAATGGAGTCTTTATCTATATATAACAATAAGATATATTCATCGAGGAAAAGATTGGTAAAAATTCGATACAAATCGGTATTTTGCGTCTGGTAGGGGTAGGTAAAGAGAGAGGGTGGATACAGTTGGTATTAATTTGGTAAATTGAACTGGTTCTTCTATCGAGTCCGATAATTTGCTGACTGCGACCCTATTTTCCGGGGGTGTATCCACATAGCAGACCTCCCGTTTTCCCGTTCCGTACATCATTCGTACCTGCTCGAATTCTGTCGGTTCCTGGACTAGCTAGTTCCTTAATCGAATTAGAGGAATCAGGATATTGCGTGGCGCAACAGCCCTCAATTGTTTTAAGTCGACATCTCCTGCGAGACCCGCCACCCGGACATTGAATTTGCACTAAAATATCTGTGGACCGGAAGCGAGCGCCAGACTAGCGACGTGAATCGTTCTTAAAAATATCCTTTGCGTCCCGCGCGTACCTCGCTCAAATTGCATTTATCATAAACGAATTTTCTAAACGCTGTACGTACAGCGAGGCTACGAAGCTCCGGATGTACAAATACGTGGTTGAATTTCCTCACGAATACCAATCTATCAGGACCGTCATTGCGCGACTAGTAATTTCCTCGTATAAATATATATATATACATATAATTCATTTATGGAGATTTTATAAGATTTGTCTAGAATTTTAGGCGCTAGATGAATTTTATATGATCACAGAAATTTTTTATATTAAAAATACAATTTCTTGTAACATATTATACTGCGATATATATTTGTTTATGTAACGGGGCTGTGTTCCATGTATCATTAGAAAAAGTGTACTTTAAATTATATGATAGCATCCAAGAGTATACTTATTATCAAAGATGGCAGTAGTAGTATATACGCAATAATGTCACAGTTCGGTTATGGCTGCCGGCTGAACTTTCAGCTAACGACCGAAGTTTTTCGGTGTCCGAGCACCGCAGAGTCTCGAGGTATCATAAATTCAAAATGGCGACCCCTTTGGGGGTGAAAACAAAAGCCACTCTCGGGTCGAGGCTGGAGGGTCGGGGGCGGACGACGGACGGCGGATGGCGAGCAACCCTTCTGGAGTCCTTTCGGGCAGCAACGCGAGGAAGGGGAGGGGGAAAGGCTTTAGAGGGTCGAGAACCACCGAAAATGGCGGACCCAATTAAGTAAGTCTAGGCTACCCTGTGACGTACTCTTCAAGCCTTTCGGAAAAGGATTCCCAATCCTGAGAGTCGCATGGAGACAAGGGTGACCCTTACCCTTCCTCGAACTTTCACCCTCCAGCCAGTCTACGTTGACCTTTTAAAGTTTCGAAACAGAAGAACAAGCAAACCTACTAACGTAATTGGTTCTTTCTCCTAAGATTTACAAACGTGTTTAGAAAACCATATTATATGGTAGGCGTATAGAGTTTTTCGAAAAATCTCAATGTAATTTTGATTCTATTAAAATTGCATTTAATTCTTCGTGAAACGTTATCCCTTCCTCTGTGAACCTAAGTCTTTCATGTCTGGAGTAAAACGAGGAAATCACTACTTTCCTATATACTTACTTGCTTTATTGAATTAAGAAAAACTATATACGTTACGGAGTATGTTTTCATTATTTCATAATTGGTATTTGTGCAGTAGAAGCCTTGGAACATTGACATGATTTTTTCTAAAATATTTAAGTTTATTGACAGAGTGGAAGCTAGGAGGGCCTAAAAGACCCAGGTTTACAGATAGGAGATATCACAAAAGCGTTTACAGACGAAAGATTAATATACTTTTTTCTTCATTTATATTAATAGAATAATATAAGAAAATTAATTCTGGACTTTCCAGTTAATTATTTTCTGCGTGCTAATTTATTCAGTTCTTTTCATAGCTCGTTTTTACAATTTAATATTTATAGAATAATTAAGGGAAAAGTTATTTGATTTAAATAAGAATCACGAACAGGTAGAAAATTATGATTCAAGTTTATGATCGTGCCGAAAAAGCTGACAATGATACAAGAGGGAGCATCCCTTTTAACCAGATACATATGGTCCAGAATAACTGGATAGACGAGATACGTACAGATTAACCTGTGATCTCTGATCTCACTTGACCGGATGCTGGACACTCTCTCTACCTGTTTTTAACAAGTGTACATTGTAATATATAAATTTAGTGATAATTTATAGTCTCACTCATCAATAGAATTTTTCAAGAGTGATGAAATAAATTTTTGTTAAAAATAAATGGATTCAATAATGTAAAAAATTTCTTAATTTATCCTTCATTTTAAATGACAATTCTTATTTTATTCTGGTAATTTAATCGTTTTACGATTATATCAAAAGTAAAGCGTTCTCATATCGTACAGTCATTATCTGAAAATGTATACTTCTTGATTTTTCGTCGCCTACTTCTTTCGCGTTTTACGGCCGCTCGTATTATTTTCTCCTCGGCTCGAGCCAAGTATAACGTATGAAATGCGAATAACGAAAAAGTAAACTTGAGACGGTACACGTCCATATGATTTGAAACACATGATACGCTTGAACCAACCCCTAATGTTACATTCAATAGATCGCTTTCTAATCAGCTTTCATTACAATAAACGATTGTGTAAATTTCAGACGACTGATTATATATATATATATATATATATATATAATTTATGTCGAATAACTGCATTTGTAACTTTTTCGTGCGAATCAAGTGATATAAAAATGTCAAGGTCAGTGACAGGAATTGGCTTGATCAATGAAAATTGATGAGAAAAGCGTGAAGGTAAAAACAGGTTAGATGGTAAGGGGTGGGGGGTTATTTTAGCAACGCAGCGTCGAATTTACGGCGCCTTTGGGTTCTTGAACCTGGAGTTCGATCTTGAAATGTGATAGCATGTATATTTGTAGAAGTAATAACGGCAGGAGGGAGAGAGTAAGAGATAGAGAAGGAGAGAGGGTGGTGGATGAGGGTTTGGAAGGTAGGTAGTGGGTCCGCGTGAAGTGGGGAGAGGATGTGGCGAGGGAGTAGTGGTGAGGGGTTGTCGCGAAGGTGAGGAGGCAACGGAGGTGGAGGGTAGCTTGGCGACACTCGAGTCTCCTCTCTCTCGGAACTGTACAAGGGTCCATCTCATAGCAACGCCCACGGAAACTTGAATCGATACGACGCACTGTTCTGGAAATTCGCCGGATTTTCCAGCTGCTTTTCGAATTTGACCACTCCGTTTTTACAAAAATAAACTCTTAATTTTCACCTGATACACACTCACCCTCTCTCCAAACAACTCTTCCAATTTCGACCCTCGCACCATTTCTTACTTTCCCAAACTGCACAGTTTTCTCTCTCGTAATCCTATCAAATGCAATAACACCGAAAGTCGATCCCAGGTAGAAGCTCCAGTGTGGTAAATATTGCAAATTAATGAAGTTAATCTCAACTAATTACGACTTAATGAATCAAACGAAATTCACACATGAAAACAAATTATTGTATCTGCAAGAATAAATTAGGATACTGTTGCCAAATATTAATAAATAACAGAATGTATTTTAAAATATGACTACATAGTATCTTCTTTGCTAGAATGCTATTCCTTCATATTTGTTTTTTGTTAAATTATATAGAAATACTTGGATGGCAGTAAAGGGCAGCGGGCCGTGAAAAGTGTGCAAGCTACCGGATGTCGTTTGGTATTTCGATCTCGATATGAAAAATGGCTGATGGTTCATTTGAAGAACGCACGACGGACCAGTCGAAGCGATCGCTCTGTCCAATTTTCCGGATTTTTCGTGCAGGAAGTTTTGCCGATCTGGAAACGAATGTGCATGCGTGTGTGTTTGTGTATGCGCTTGCGAGGAATAGGGATAGGGAGAGAGAGAGAGAGAGTGAGGGTGGTAGGTGAGGTAGGGTGGTAAAAAGGACTTTTCCGAAGGGGGTGGCTTGCTCGCGGAGTGTACATACGTACACATATCGACATCGGCCATGCATGACAAGACGCCTGGCTGGTCACGCCGAGAAAAACGAGCAGAGCGCAGAGAATACAAAACTCACCCCTCCACCCACCCTTTCTACTCTACCCCATCCCATTCACTTCTTTTCCCCGATCCACTGTAGCTTCTTCCCTTTAGCTTTAACGTCTACCCAATTCCCGTTCCTGCTTTTCTCTTGTACCTCTGATCTTCAACTGGGCTACTCGACTAGCTACCTTTTTCAAATTCACAGATTTAAATTAGGACGCTCGATAGAATTGAATAAAGCTATTATTATTTAACTTTCATTAAGAATATCGGTTTTGTTCGAGTAGCAATTGATTATAGTTGGGAAAACGAGAGAGAGAGAGAGAGACAGAATATCTGCAGGTTTAATAGAGAAAATAGTTATCAGTTATTTTGGAAAAACTGTGTTGCCAGAGAGTATTTTCCAAGTAGTAATATCGTGGAGAATGTATGAGTGTGTCTATGTATTCCAGTGTGCTTCGATTACTACCCTCCTTTACGAGTAGCAGTATCCAATGGGATAGGTCGTTTTTCCTTCTTACCGTCATTCGCCACAGTCAGATGGAGAGCTGAAGGGAGAAGGAATCCCAGAGAATGAAGATAAAAATCGAGATCCGCGTGCACTACTTCCCTTTCATATTGATATTCGAGTAAGAATCAGTTTTCCTCTCGCACCTTTCCAATCCTCCTCTTATTACTGATATCCATATTATGGATCTGTAAACAAATCGTTGATATTTCCTCGTCTTAACGATTGATAGTAAACTTTCACATTCCAAAGGTCACTAATTAGCAACATGTTATTTCAATAATTACATGAAACCAGGAGGTCGTATCATCTATATAAAATGAAATTAGTGATCTAGTTTAATTTTTATTTGATTTTTTAAATAAAAATGTATTATATGTGTAAAACGCGAAATAATTTGACCTCTCTAGAAATGGAATTGTATTCCTTTTAGCGTTGGATCAATGATAACTTTTTCATAATTAAGCTCATTAACATGTATATACGTTTTTTATATAAAAAAATATTCTAATAATAAAAGTGAGACAAACACAATGTGTGTTCTAAAAATACAATGGTCCTTCACAAGTTGAGCTTAAAAATAAATTTTTGTTGTTCATTTTTAGATGGATTTAAGAGTGAATTTAGAAAAATTGTATTAAGTTTAAACTGTACACGCGAAAGGTTGATTGTCACTGGCACGAATTTGTCTACAAGGGCGATTGTGGTCAGTATGGGGGCTCTGTGTATCTGGGGCCACCCGTTACCGGCTGATCCAGTTCCTGTTCCGGTTTCACCGTTGAACTTCGCCCTGAGAACGGGGCCAGCCCTGTCAACACAGAGGCGCGTACGAAATGACAAATGCTGCGTCGACCACTAATATTACTGCACAACAAATTATAGCTAGTCCGATAAAATCTAGCCAGCGTTAGATAAATAGTACTCGAAAGAAAACACGACATTTATTGCCACAACATCCTCTGCCTATATAGCATTACCTTATTCGCTATTATGATTCTTCTTGTCTCGCTACCAAGATCATCATTTATCGATTATAATTAACGAATTTCTAATTATTCATTTGTTATAAATTAGTAGTAACCTGAGAAATAATACTTTTTTGTTGCAGATCGTGGGAGAAAATGTCAGAAGAGGTAAAGATAAAAATCTAGACGAATAGGGGACAATTATTAGGTAAATGACGATCGATCAAAGTTGTTCGTTATAAATATGGACTTTTATTTGTGTAATTATTATATATAAAATAAAGGTTTGCTTGTCCTTCCTAAACCAACCTAAATCCCAATAAAACTACAATTGAATATTATGAGTATGAAAATTGTTAATAGGGAGATAGCTTTGCAGGTAAGTATGAGTACGATTATTAACCAATATGAGTCGAACACAAGGTTGGAGCTGTTACGACTCGGCACGATTCCCATTAACCGTTCAATAAACAGATAATCATGAATTACCTGCTGATACCATTCGCACAATCAGATAACTCCAAACGCAGAGATATGAAATTACTATCCCTGCATTTCTCAGTTCATTCAACCGAGAACCTCGTATTAACGTTAATTAAGATCTGCCTTTAGTATTAGTGAGAGGCCACTTCGCGTTGGATCTCAGATTTGATTGGCGCTGAGGGGGAAAAATATAGCGGAATTGAAAACACGCAACACAATTATCCATTCAGGTAAAATACTAAACTTACTGAAATACTGATAGATTGGATAAAAATGTATATCGAACAGATATTTATAGGAAGTTGCAGCACTAATTAAAAATGCATGTGATAATGAGTGAAGATTTATAGAACAATTGATTACTTGGAAGATTTATATATATAGTACTAGTAATAATTAAATTATGCTAAGAATGGAGATGTGCACATATATATAGTTAGCAAGTGTTATCACGAAATAGTTTCGTTCGTTAATCATGATTGTTGATGGAAAGGGGGGATTGTGGGAAGGCGCGGAAGGAATCCTTTGAGGCTGGACCTGGAAATTCCAGGCCTCGGATTACAATTTGGCGAGTCCAAGCCAAAGGGAGAGTAAAATGGCCGCCGGCGGATGGTAGTTTTGCTGGGCGGGGGTGGTTACGAGGGTGGCTAACTGGGTGGTCGCCCGGGGAAGAGGTGGAGGCTGCTTGAGGACCGGGACGGAGGGGGCTGATGCTAGCCACAACCCCTTAAGGGTCGAACGAACCCTTGCACCAACACATTGAGTCCGGACACTGAATTCTACTTCTCTCTCTCTCTCACACTCACACCTTCTCTCTCAGTCTCTCACCCTCATCCTCGTTCTCTCAGCTCTCCCTTCATCTCCCTATTTGCTTCCTGCTCTCCCGCTCTTCTCTGGATTCAACCCCTTCGCACCCTCCCTCCCCCGCGTTTCCTTCCTCCAGCTGAACAACCTTTATATCTACAGTCACTATACCCACCAGAGTACGTACTACCTTATACCTACCACACGAGTGAGCGTGTTCGTGCTACAGAACTCCTGGCTCCGAAGAGACGCTGAATTCAAGAGCGAGTGAGAGAAGGAGGACTGGGAGAGGGAGACAACTTTAGCTCAACGAGAATACGAGCGACGGAGAAAAACAGAGGGAGAGAACGGGATGGGACTGTGGAAAGACCACAAAATTAGAGAAACAGAGAGATGCTGGAAAGAGAAGTTGGTCAAACGAGGATGCTGGCGATAAGGTGGAAGAGGAGGCTATGGAGGTAAATCAGGAGTAGAATGAAGTAACTGAGAGAGAGAGAGAGAGAGAGAGAGAGAGAGAGGAAAATAAATATATAGATGCAGATGTCTACAATAAAGAAAAAAACTGTAATAATATATAGAGCCTCTAAAATAAAAATCTAAGCATCTGCAAGAATTAGTATATATTTAACGAATTTCAAGTTTTATCGTTCAAATAGTAGTACTTATTAAATGAAGATTGGTACACAAATAAAAACAATGGGATTAAGTAATAGAATCGAGAAGGTGTGATCATTAATAAGATAATAATAAAGAAAAATTAACAGATTTTAACAGAGATATAATAAAGTTGAATGATCAGAGTAGATTGGAAAAAGGGAGAAAAATATGTGAAATTTTAAAATGAAGTGACGCAAAATATGAGAATAATGGTGCTTAAATGATCCTGTCTCGTAGTTCAGGTAAAGGTGTTTAAAAAAAAAAGATAAGGATAATAAGTGGAAGGAACGCAAAGAGGTTCGCGCGGCGAAAGACAAAAAGGAGAAATGACGAGGGTGAATAAAGAGGTAAGTGCGGCAAGTCACAAGCAACGAACGGGAGAAGTTCCGGGTTGGTTGGGGTGGAATTTTAGAGGCAAGACCAGTCTTAAAATACCACACTAGTGCGAAATAGCGAATAGCCCGAGCCACGTGAATTAGATCCTTGGTAAACTTTAGGAAGGTCCTTTGGAATTTTCTCTCGTAGCAAATCAACGAACCCATCGTTGTTTTCGTCAGCAGCATCCCACATACGGGTGCTATGCTATCAAACGCCTCACCATCCATGAATTCTTCAAATAGTCCAATGCTTCGAGCTACCTGCCAAGCCGTAAACGCCGAAATCCAGCCGAGATTAAGAAAATTTCTTGACGTGTCACATTCGCTCAATTATTCCTACCAGGGTCAAACTCACAAAGTAAGATGTGTTACTGCAATTAAAGAATTTTGCACAGTACCTCTTGAAACTTTAGCTGGGAGCAAATTTGATTTCTTTTCCTCAAAACTCAAAACATAATCTTATATAATATATGTATATATATATATGTACATAGCACATTGTGTAGATAAAAAAAACTGACTGACTTTGGATGTTTCAGTCTCATCGAAAAGTTGGTTAGATAATTATTTAACCACTAGCTTTAATCATAGAATTGCAATAATGCGAGAAATCGTGGGAGGAATATTGATTGGTGAGAGCAGTTCGACAATAGATGTGACGAATATTTCGAAGAGGATATGGAAATTGGTGATTGATATATTATTAGAATATTTCTCGGTGCTATCGGAATGAGCATTTTTACTGGTGGTCCCTCGGGATAGATATTCATTTGGCGTCGACTCGGAGTCGCCGGTAAAATGTCAGATCGCGGCGTTCGTAGAAAGCCGAAGGACGTGGAGACGAATGGGAGCCGATGGGAATCGAAGATGTACCGTGAATTTTAAGCTGGCCGATACACAGTTGGAGTATCGAGATTCGTCCTAGAAGGCGGGTCAAGCGAATGGCTTCGAATTCCCTGGCACCCCTTTCCCCCTCCTTCCCTCTACCCTTCTAAAAACTTGCTACCCCGAGCGTGAGTAACGACGTCAAGCCCGTCGTCCTAGTGAAAATCGTTGCGAGCGGAATTACCCAACGTATCCACCTCACCCTCTCGCCACCCCCTACATCTTCTCAGCCATCGATTTTATCATATTCTTTCCAAAGTACCCTCGCGCGCTACCCTCCTATATCTACCTCTCAAATCAAATGTATTCCTCTGATTAACGGATATACACACATATATATTTACTTCTTTTTCTCCTCCAAATCTCAAACTGCATTTAAATACTTCTTAATTCGTGGAATGAAATGTTTGCGTTTCATTCGATATTTCGTATGATGGATTTAATATACGATGTAAGTATGTTTGTTAATGCATTCATATTGATAATTTGAATTTATCCTCAGTTAGTTTTAATTGATTCAATATTATTGTAAAAAGTTAGTCGAAGTAATGGTTCAACTAGTTAGCTAATTGCGTAATTGCGTTTTTTTAATAGAGTAGCTACTTCATGTCAAATGCAAAAAGCGATTAAAAATCTTGAATTTTTTATCCATGAGAGGAATAAACGCAACAGAAGTGAGGGATATCTTGACAAAATGTTAATATTTTATTCAAGTATTTGGCAGATGTGCCCTAGCTACTAATGTTAATTGCGTTTTATAATCAATTATTGCTTCCTTCTCGTACTGATAACTCAACATAGTCAGACAACTGGCTATATTCGCACCTGATTTAACGTTAAATTATTAATCGAATATTCCAAAAAACGTAGGATAATATTACTATTTTATATAACTTTAAATTATTCCTGTCATCAATTAATACCGGCACAGATTAATAACACTATAGCAAAATTATCAATGGATAAGTGAAATACTTCGTTTCGTGAAATAATTTCAATGATATCGATAATAATATATTACATCGTTACTAATTATTTCTATTGATAGAAATGTAGAGTTCAAATTTGGTCAAACGAGGATAGCAGAGCTTTTGAAAGTAAGATTTTTGATAAATTTTCCAAAAGGTTGTTTGAGAATGATAGTGCATGGATTTAACTAATAAGAGCAATTAGCGATGGGGTAGTAACTAGGGGTGGTTTGCCCGCCACGGCATGTCTCTCGGCTGGCGGTAGCCTCGGTCAATACCCACCGGACAAGATGGCCGACGTTCACTCCAACACAAACTCAAAGTTACATACATTTATGTACTCAAATGTATAACCCACCCCCTCCGGACGGAGTTGCCTTTCTCCTTCCGCCGGCTTCAACCCTCCTCGGCCTCTCCATCCACTCGGGCTACACGGACACCGAACTTCATCATTATTATCTGCTGCTGCTGCTGCTGCTGCTTCTACTGCTTCTACTTCTACCGTCGCTACTGCTTCTATACTAGCCCCATACTTACCTTACTCCTAGTGTAAATTTCCCCAAAACCTATATTTCTCACAACCTGTAGCTGTCAATTTAATTAATTACTCTCATAATAATCTACCTACCCCACTGGCATCCCTATAAAACCGTATTTCAAATTCTAAAGTTTAACTTTGTTAAACGGTTATAAAATATACGCAGCTTAATGCGTAGTTATTATAAAGTTTCCTCAGCGGTATTGTAAATTAATATTACATACTTTATATACGTCACTTAATTAATTATCTTTATAATAATATCATTTATGTTTATATTTATTTAATGATTTTTTCTAAATTAATGCAATCATTACAAGATAATTTATTACTATTTTCTGTTAATTCGACGAGTTTACTTGATGCACGAGCTTTATTACGGAAATCAGTTATTAAATTGAGAGGCTTAAAACGTTGTTATTCATTAGGATATTATAGGTAAATTATTTATGCGGAGAGAAACCCTGTCGAATTATCATACCGACTTGTAGGATCTCAATGCTCGCGCGATGTTAAATTAATTTTAGTCTTATTATTGATGATACTTTATTCACCAGTAGCTAGTCTCTTTTCCGATAAGAAGCTGCAGAAGTTTTGTCCACCGCACCGAGAAAATATTGTGCAGTAAAATTTACTGTGTAAAGTGTCATAGGTATGTTTACAATTTTCTCCGAATGTAAATATATATGGTTCAGAATCGTGGAGATACACAATATATATCACTATAATATTTTCACACATAAATAGATTATTAAAAGATGATAAAACGGGGTACAAATAAGAGCTAGCGATATAAAAATTTATCGATGGATGTACACGCAGATTTTAATGTAAAATAAAATAATATTATTTGCAACATATAATTGCGTTCAAATCAATTGCTTGAATTGGATATGGCGTTTGAAAGAGAAACGTTTAGATTGTAACTGAATATCTCGTACAGTGATGGAGGGAGTAGGTGAAATTTTCGTATAGGAATAGAAACCCACCCCCGAAGGGTCAGCATTCGTCTGACAGAAGGGAGAATCTAACCAATCGTGAGCGTGGGTTGGCCACCCCTTTTCACTGACCAATCGAGTATCTCTTCAGGGTGTCACACGTACGATTCGTTAACCCATTCACTGGCTACTTTGAGATATAAAGATTAATTCTAGACTTCAATATTAACACTGTTAATTTGTCATATACTCATGTGCGCACTGTTCATTTCTGAGAAAGTGCATAAATAACGCTAAAGTTCTGCGAGATACAAATTTGCTTAGTTCTGATACCTTATTTATATTAACTATTATAGCGTGACTTTAATAAGAATATATTTCAGTATCGTAAGATAGGTCAATGAAAGAAAACTTTAATGAGATCAGAGTTGGACTTGGAAGGGTTGCTTGTTAATTGACAAAACGAACGTAGGTTAATCTTTTAAACGACCAGAAGCTGCTGGCGGACTCTCCCTAATCCAGCGCAATTGTTTTCGTGCATGTTCACTGCTTATCTGGCTTAACAGCCGACTAATTCCGCGATCTAACAAACTTCGAGCTTCGGCGCCGTTTCATCTCTTTCTCTCTCTCCCTCTCTCTATCCCCCCTTTCTCTACTCATCCTTCCACCTATCTCTTCGTCTCCTACTTTCTCCTTACCGTTCAAAAGCTCGATACAGCTGTTGAATTTTTGCAAGACTTTAACGTTACGATAGATTAAAAGTCAACTGGTGTAACGTGGAACTTGCTGGATATCGGTATAACTTTATTTAAATTGTGCCCTCTGATCCAATATAACAGTTAAAACTTCCTTTAACCTACATTCAATAATGGAAACATTAGAATTTTTAATGTTTCAGTCTTCAACTCTGAGACAATTTTATTAAAATCTGATAATTAAATTCTAATGGAAAAAATGTAATATTATTTGATAATTTTTGCTTCGTGCACTGGGCGTTGGTGCTTCAAATGTACATCCCTGATAAGTTGGGCAAATTAAAATTTTGTCCCTTACTGTACCCATTTCTATGGGCTAGGGGAGAGTTCAGTGATTTTCTACCGAAGCATGATTCAGGTAAGCCGTCGACCAGGTGGAAAGGGTCCGTTGTGTACAGCGACATCTAACGTAAGGGTCCATATACCATTAGAAATGGGTCTATTGCTAATGGTAAGATGCCCATTACTAAATTCCTAGATCAAGTGGTAACATTTGATAAATTCCAGTCGATATTAGGGTAGCTTATCTTTTGGTAAACTTGCAGCAGATAATTTAGATGGATAAAAAAAATTATCTTTTATTTTTTATCTGTAAATTAAAGAAAAATAATATGCATTGTTACAAGGAACAGTGAATAAATGGAAAAGAAAACAAAATTTTATAATAATTGTAGTTTGCTGTATATATCTAAGTATGTGCTAGATACGGTTAATGAAAAAAGAAAATTCCACTGATAAGAAAAGCAGCAGCGTGGAATTTCAAACGTAGCCGTCCTCTTGACGATTGGGTTGAAATTGGAAGGTAGGGGGTGTTTGACATATTTTGTCCCGAAAACCGACAGATCAGGAACGAAGCCACGAGTGAAAGGGTTAGTGGGCGGGCTACAGGGGCACCTCTGTTTCTGACGTGCAGATTAGTGTCCGCCATTGTCGTGACGTCGCCATAGTTAACACGCATTCAACCAGTCCACAATGGAGAAACTATTGACCATTATGAAAATCCTGCAATATTCATACTTTGCTATCATTATTTCCATCATTTTCCAACTCTCTATATAAAATTACACGTTTAAATAATGAAAAAGAGCTGTTAGTATTTATATGCTGTAAAGTAAAATTAGTTCTCTTTTCTCTTGATCCTATACCTCTAAGACAAATAGAGTCGTAGTACTGTAGCATTGAACACAAAGCCTCGTTCAATCTTGTAATTGTTGATATATTTGATGGAACATATATTGGAAATTCGTATATTGCTCAAGAGGAGAAGATTGGTGTTTGAGAAGGCTTTGGATCAGCAGCGTTTACACTTTGATTGCACACTGGTTCTATTTCGCGGTTTCGGGCGTGTCAGAAGTCACTGTTAGATGACAGATGAATGCAACCTGGGAACAATGAGTCCCGACCAAAAATTAACGGCATTGTCAGACAACTTTGAATTTGGATATAGTGCTCCTGTTTGGCCCAAGTCGATTGACGGTCGCCTTGCCTCCCTCCACTATTCCTCCTTTGATTTTCGATAAACTGTTTGAACCTGTTTGCCAATCATTTAATTTTTACATTTCTATAATTATACTGCAATCGTATTCCTCAAGATCCGTTGATCGAGAAAAATCTTGGATAAATTATTAATCAGCACCATGAGTGAAAATTAATTAAATATTAACGGAGAAGAGGATAGAATTAAAAATGGAAAAGTTTAATTTTACCGCACCTGTGCAGGCTATTGTCGTCGGGTGCTAATGCTTGAAAATTAATTAGGTAGATTTTGCTGTGTTTCTCAGATCTTAATCGATTCTCGTTTTTCGATACAAGCTGCTCCTGTGAAGTTTCATACCGGTCGGTACCCCAGTATACCACACAGGACTACCCAAACACTATATTGAACCGAGGGTATAGCTGGTCGTAGCCCCCCTGTGCTTCGTATTATACCTGTGGCCATTCAAGTCATTTCAACAGGGCCTCCACTTTTTCAAAGCAGTTCTCTCCCTGTTCGATAGATGGCGTTATATCATAGAAAATCATGCAATGATGATGACCATTTTCATCGAATTTTTTACTCCTTATACTAACAACGTAGAACAGATGTTTAATAACTTTTCTTCAAATCAATAAATCGCTTTTATTATTATTTTTTTTCAATAACCCTGAATATCCTCCTTTGCTACATTTTGTATAATGTTTTCGTATTATTTAACCTTAATCATTCCAGGACATTATTAGAGATATTTATTATTTCTGGAGCTTCTCGAGTATCGAATAAAAATGAATAGCCGATTAGCTGCTAATCAATATTGCACAATTGGAATTAATTGCATTAGATAATAATATTTCCAAAATTTCCATCATGAATAAATTTAACAGCCAATAACGGCCTTCTATAGCTGATCATAATTAACGTTAATGAGCAGCAAGGGAGCGTTATTCCCGGAGATTTTATTACATATATAAATTATGAGAAAGGAGTCGAAGCGCTTTAATCCAGCTAGCCCTTTTTGATATACGTGATTTTATAGCGCTTTGCGTCCAAATTAATCGGTAGGGCTATACTTGTTGCGAAACAAATTACGTAATATGCGTAAACTAATAACCATTTTATCTCGACGCAAGTCAAACAATTTATGTAACGAGCTTTTCTATTAGTGTCTGAGATATGTATATCGGAACCGGCTACTATAAAGCACGCTCGCAGTTATTCGTCTTCTTGGAATGAATTCATTAAACGCGAGAATATAGTTATCATTATCGATAGGATAAGTTTTATTCCAATCATTGTCAATAATTGTCCGACTCGGCGAGGATATTAAAAATAAACTTGGAGGAATTGATGATTTTGCTTGGAACTATACCGTGAAAAATATATAGGATCAGGATAATTGTGAAGAAAATGTTAATAATCGTGTAGAAGTAAGATTTATTTAAAAACAATGTCGTTTATTTGAATCGCACAAGACATACACCGTATTTGCTATGTTATAATTAGAGGGCAATCCCAAGGAAACTTTGGTGAAAGGTCAGTGCGCTTTTAAATTTTTCACCAAAGTTTACTGGAGAACGCCTGGGTTTTTTTTTCGTATTGCCTTAATATCGACCCTCGGTTATAAGTTTCTTTAATACCAGGTTTAACCTGGGCATACTGTCCCTAGAAACCGAGCTTCGGATTAGTTACCCTGGATCAGAAAACTTTTCGCTACAATCCAATTTCCCTGCTACGATACTCCTTGTGTTTTCCTCGTTTTCTTTTCGCTCACTCGCTTATTATTATTATAGGAAATACTTTTAGATTTATTTATTACGTGTCTAGATACTTTTTTTTTTACTAAAATTCTGACATATTTTGAGATTATCGTTTATCTTTTTGTTCGATTTACCCTGTGTCTTAGTACTGGCAATCGATTGGAAGCTGCTGATGGAATTTAAAATGAAATTGCGGAATAGCCACTCGGTTTATATGTTCTTTTATTACTTATCAAGTTATAAATGACTAGCCTGTTGAAACAAATAGTGTACAGCATAGTTGAACAGCATGGATTGCATTGGTTGGATGGATCGATCAACATAGGTGTATTGTTATACATGGGATTAAATGAATTATATTACGTAATCATATAGGTAAGGTCTGACTGCAGTATATACCTATAGTTATAGAAAGGAAGAAGCTATTTTTCAGAGAAATTCGTTGCGTCGAACCAATTCGATTGCCATTCGCAAAGTTTGCTTATCTTCGTGTCTTTCGTGAGGCAGGGATCTTGGTCCTATATGAAGTGAATTCGAGGAAGGACAAAGAATTTTTGGAAGCAAACTATTGATGAAATCGATCCGTACTTTATTTTTTTTTTCTTGCTGTTATCGATTACACGCATTTTACCCTAGTATGGGTTTGAGATTTGAGTTGAAAAAGGAAGGGAAATGATTTTTATCGTATCTTTCTTTGCACCCAGTTCCTTCTGTCCGCAGCAAAGCGAACTTTGTGGGACGTCTCTGGCAATTTTAATCAATTACTCGTTTTCTCTGTTCGTCCAATTGCTGAGTTTTACTCCATTATACTTAAGGGGTCGAGTTCGCCTCTTTGCGCTGACTCGCAGCTACATCATTTTGCAAATTTTCCCTTTCACACCGTTATCTTTGCTACGGGCAGTGCCATTATTTACAGAGTGTCTTATAAACGGAGCCTGGCATGTACGTATTTCAGAATGAAACTAACAAATTTTTAACTAGATAACGAGATTTTTATCTAGAGCCGTACACTTCTAACACCGAGAGAACTATCTGATATGAGTTTCTTTTATCTCGAATCCACGCACACAGCGACTTTAACGCGCCTCACCAATATCATCTTTTAATTGGCATTTATGCTCGCTCGCTCACACATACGTACATACGTAAATACACGCGTACAGAGACAGTCGTGCACACAGCCACACACACAGACGCGTACCGCTCGTAAATTCTCGAGCTTATTACCTTATTGCCTACATCATTTTTAGGAACAGTTCTCTTCAAAAACGTTTACAACGAGGCGGAAGGAAACGGAAGGAGGAAACAATCGTTAATGGAACGTAAAATAAAGGACAATCGTTGTCATCACCCGCGAAAACCTCAGTCTTGGGCAAGAACGGAAAACAGAAGTCTTGTACCGGGTTGTCATTAGTTTGACGATTTTTGCAGGATCGAGAAGTATGTCGATCCTGCGAAAGCCGCGGCTAAATCTCTCCCGAAGACGATAAATATAATAACGAACTAATCGCTAATAGTGCTAGCGAAGCTGCGAATTAACCATCGAGACCAACCGCGCTTCATTCGACTTCGAATGAAAATGTCGTTCTGCGCGCGACTCTCTCTTATCATAAAAAAACACACGAACGATTCACGATCAACGTCTCTCGCGCATCGCTAGCAACGATTGATAAACCTAGACAACTTTGGTATCTTCTTAACGGTTAAAAACATTTTTCGATAATAATTTAATGAATAAAATAATATATAAGCGGTGCTTCTAAGTTCACTGGCTTAGTAATAATAGTATCAATGGTACAATAATAATGTTAATAATAGCCAATGATAATAATAATAATAATTAATAATAATATTTATATAGGCAATAATCATCATGACAATAATAATAATAATAATAATGAGAATAAAGGTTGTAAAATCACTAATAATAGATACTATATTACATTTTACATAGGGGATCGAGTAAGTTTCTTAAAAACTAAAAGTGTAGCGCGTGTGCAGCTCCAGATACTTGTACAGGCAAGTTGAGGAGAGAGAGATAGAGATAGAGAGAGAGAGAGAGAGAGAGAGAAAGAGAGTGCACACGGTATATTATATCCTAAAAGCATCGATACATAACAGGGTTTCGAACGACGAAGTTCAAATATGTACAAAGGATCTTTGTGTCGCTTTTTGCTTTTCTTTAAGAAACAAAAAAAAATTATTTACGAAAGTGCGCAAGCTCTCCGGGCGCAAGCTTTCCTTCGTTTTCACTCACCGACCCTACCACATTCAAACACAGCGACACCGATTAATGTACAAAAAGTGTGATTTTACAGTGACCACCAAATTTCAGTAATATATAAACATATATATATATATAATATTGGTCACAGACAATGTTTATATATATATATACGAATATATTATTAAATAAATAATTTTCAAATACGATAATAAAGTCACTATATTCGTTAGTTTATGTATATATATTTATATCTGTATATTCTGCATTTATATTCATATTTGTATGTATATATTTATATATATATATAATCTTCATATTTATATATGTATATAATATTTATGTACGCAAGTATTATATGCATGTATATATAATACCATATACTCCTATTTATATTTGTAGCGTCGTTCTTTATTAGCTATTTATAGCGATAGAATTTATAACTTGTCTGAGACTCGCAAAGTGGTAACCATTCGTTTGAGAGTTTTTGTTTCTTCTTACTTTCGTTTTTTATTTTTGCTTGTTTAAATAATTGAACGCAAAGTAGGAGTGGAAGAAGACTCTCGCGTCCTCCTTTTTCTTCCTTGGTTGGTAGTCCGAAGTCGGACTTTGGGGTATTCGTGACTGTAAGGACGCGTCCGAAAGCTCGAGCTCCGCGCGACGGAGAGAGGGTTAATGGCCCTCATGATTTATTTTGAGCTTCTCGTCGCTTGGACCGTTTCCAGGTCCACCGAGTTAGTTTGGAGATCCTTTATCGACCTACCACCCCTCCCGATCCTGCAAGACGACCTCGAGCGTAGTGAGCATGGAGAGAGCCATCGAGACGTGCTTGGACGGTTCCCGAAGAAAGCTAACTCCGTTGGTGGTGTAGCTGGCAAAGACCTTGGCAGCTGTCCTTGCGCGTGGAAGCTTCGTAAGAGGCGATCTTTTCCCAAGGTCCCTGATAGCCACGGATCCTATCGCGTTCAGTAAACAGGATAAGGTGGCCTGTGAGGCCACAGTGGCGGGATGGGTGGTAGGTTTCCGTTCCAGGATCAAGTATCCTTGGTGCTCAAGGAGGAGTCCTCGTCCTGACTCACAGGATAAGGCATGCCCAGTTTAGGTCCTTGCTGCACCATGGCCACGCACTTCCTCATGTGCTTCTCTAGGGTGCTCGGCACCGAGAATGGCATATCGCAAAAGCGACACTTGTACGTATCCTTACCGTGTCTACCGTGAGTCTTCATGTGCCTCGTCAGCTTGGAGCTCTGGGCACACGCGTACGTGCAAAGCTCGCATTTGTACGGCTTCTCCCCGGTGTGGGACCTCCGATGCACCGTAAGGTTCGAACAGTTCTTGAAGACCTTGCCACAATACTCGCAAGTATCGTTTCGACCGCTGCGTTCCTTCTTCAGCAACGGGCTTGGCAGTCCGGGGAGCGTCAAGCTCGAGGTCGTGGCCTTGGAAGCCTTGCGGAACTCACTGTTCTCCAGGTAGTGCGGAGTGGGTAGCCAGAGACCACCAAAGTCCGGGCCGGATCTGGGAAAACCCTGACCGGAGAATATGTTGGGGGTGGTGGACGAGTTGAAGTTGGTCGGGGACAGAGCGCTATCCTTCTCCTTGTTGTTGTTCAAGGAATTGGCTAAATTGGAGGATGCTTCAGCCTTGATGAAGGCTCCACGATGGTTCTCCTGAAGAGCTTGCCTGTACGCCTCGGAATATTGTGCAATGTTGCTGAGACCGAATTTCTCCATTAGGTCACCGACCAGACTGGCTGGTTTCGACTCGACCCTACCGCTGCTCTCCTCCCCACTCTGACCCTGGGTGGTGCTCAAATCCTCAGGAGTGTTCTCCTCGTTATCCTCTCGATCAACCTTCTGTTCCTCCTCAAGATCCATGTTCTCGTCGCAGCTGGATCCATCGTCCGGTACCGTCTCGACGCTACCCTGAGGACTGGCCGCTGAGTCGAGCGCCTCCTGATGCTCCTTCCTCATGTGTTTCCTCAATTCGGCGAAGCTGGACAGTTCCAATTCGCAAACATCGCACCGCGATGCGACCGACGATACATCCTGAGGAGGCTCGCGTTGGTACCTCTCCTTGTCCTGATGACTACGTCTGTGGACGATGAGATTCGACTGGAACCTAAACTTCTTGTCACAAACCTCGCAGGAGTACACCGTTTCCGAAGCAGAGTCTGCGATGATGGGTGTCGAAGCGACCGGTGGACTATTCTTCTCGCTGTCGGTCGAGTTGTTGTTGTTGTGATGGCCCACCGGACTCTGGCTGTAGCAGGGTGGCGAATTCTCTTTCTGGTGCTGATTATTGTGACTGTGGCTATGACTGTGGCTGTGACTGTGACTGTGACTGTGGCTGTGGCTGTGGCTGTGGTTGTGGTTGTGGCTATTATGGCTAAGGTTCGTAGGATTCACGGATGCAGGACTAGGAGGTTCAACGTTCGAAAGGGCGGAAGATTGCTGTTGCTGCAGAGATTGCTGCTGTGGTTGTTGCTGGGGTGGCGGCTGCTGCTGCTGTTGCTGCTGCTGCACGGAGCTGGCTACCGGAACCGTGGGCAATGCTGCCGGAGGATTGGGGTTGTTGGTATTGCTAGCCGTAGGTGGTGGAGCCGCGCCTAAGGACGGGTTAGCGAGGCTCCTTAGGCGCGCCGAGTAAAAATCCAGATTGGCTTCTAGGGGTGGAGGATGAGCTTGGCTGGCAAGGCCGCGGCCATGAGAGAGCTCGGCGAGGTTGGCGAGATTTCGAGCGTTGTTCAACGAGTCGAGGGAGCTCCTGACCAAGGAGTCGCCCAGATTCAGGCCGTCCATACCGTGGAGGTTCCTCGTGGCCGATTGCAGCTCCTGAAGGCCTCTGTAGCTGACCAGTGGATTCAGGGCTAGGAAATCCGGCCTGAACATCGGTGGAAAGTTTCTTTCGAGGTGCTGCGGCAGCCTGAGGAAACTGTTGAGGGGATCGCCCACGAGGGACGCCGCCGAGGAGGTCAGCTGTTGCCTGCTACCACTGCTACCACTGGTATTCGTGCTACCCGAGGAATTGGCAGCGGAGGAGCTGCCTGTTGATTTGCTGCTCAAATTCAGGTGATTCGGTGGACTGAGGTGGTGGGTGTGCGTCGGTGTGGGTGTCGGTGGGCTCGGTGCTGGAGTGTTCGAGGAGGAATTCGTCGATGGCGACGAGGACGTGTAGAGCCTCGCTCCGTGGACGCTTTGCACGTGTTGCAGCAACTCCCACGCGGAAGACTGCCTTCGCGCGCATTGGGAACACTGCAGCCATCTTGGTTCTGAAACACAAAAGATCGTTCGTCCTGTTATATAGCGATTGCGAAAACACCTCGCTCGATTATTAACGATCGGACACCGTCGATAAACTCGCGAACAGCCATCTCTCACGCATTATCGCGATTCGCCATCTGACAACAATTCGCGTACGTCTCATTTCCCACTTATTTCGTCAAAACAATGGCAAGTGGGACACGGAGTGTCTGTATGACTATTGGCGCACTACGAAAAATCATTCCTTCGAAATTTTCGACTTGTCTTTATGAAATATTCCTTGTGTACGTTTTATTGTTATACGACAAGTGTGTGTGCGTTGCTTGTTGAATCATTTGATGTACGTATATATAAGTATCGTGGTTGGAAATGGCGAGTACCACAGGCTAAGATAATACTACTGTTGTGGGGTGGATCGTTGCGTCTGATTTCTGGTGATTCGACGGGGGGAAAACTGAGATAGGGACGATAATAGACGTTATAGGTCGTTACTGTCTTCGCGTCCAATCCTGCGTATATAATACGTTCTGGTATAGATATATATATATACTATTTTACTGTATATATACGGTAAGAATTTGAGGGTCCACGTGCGGGACGCAAAGCGTGCATCGCACACGTAGTATATACATTTTGTATACTATATAGATGAGAGATATAAAGGGTGGGAGGGAGGGAGAGAGAGTGGGAGGAGTCTGGCGTATTTCAGCTATCAATTCTCAGATCCACCTTAATTTTGTAAGATCGGATAGAAATCGGTTGCGCCGATTGAATTCGGAATTCAAACGGGAGCGCCTGTGTCAAATTGCGGTTCTTGCGGGGGCTTAAAAATAATATCCTCGGGTACTACGTGGGGACCGGAGACTGGTAGGCGAGAGGGGCCCGGGGGTTATGAGGAGAGAGTTGAAACTGACCCTTAACGACTTGACAACCCTCGGCCGACAACGGCGGGAGGGACGGCTTTTGAATTTCAATGTTTTTAATCCGGAATATCAGATTTTCTGCCATTTTTCACGCCCCACGAAGCTGTCCCTGGGTTTTTATTAATTCGCTCCTCCACCCTCCTCGCTATATATATATATATATATAAAGGACAGTAAAATGGTCCGGCATAACACCATGTGTCCTTGCACCCTCGGAAGCAGGAAAGTACCACGAGACCAACCATATTTGCCAGTTTCAACGTAAATTCTAGATGGGGTCGAGACTTTTCCTCTCTCTCTCTCTCTTTCTCTATACTCTTTTTTTTTCAAAGAGCACAAGCTGAAAAGAATACAGGAAAAGTTGGTGAAAAGTTGGCGGGCTGCTCTTGCCATTCGACCGCTTGATTGGAGTCGATGGGATTACAATTGTAAATGGCTTGCAAGGAAAACAGTCGCGGAGATAGTCCAAGTCGTCCGTAAGAGATTAAAAAGTTCAAAGTCCTCGATGTGCTGTTTCACGACATTTCGCCAACGAGAAGGAAAGTCAGCGGGAGACAAAGCCTCGCTACAAAATAAAGCGGTCTTAATTAAATGGCCGTTCGTAGCGAGAAAAGATCTTTGTTAAGAAGAAAGTCCAGGAGTGCTGCTTAAAGCTGAACGCTTGCTAAGCCAACTTTACATTTCGCTGGAGCTTTCGAAACGCCTCTGCGCTTGCCAGCCCCGGTAATTGTTCCTTATGTCCTTCGAGCGTACATAATTCTCTCCATTATTACGATCAACCCGAATAATTCTTCAGTCTATAAACTTATTTATCTACATATATATACGTAATTCCTCTCATCAATATTCTTCCATTTATTATAGATGATAGGTATGTATAAAGTCGTGCATTTTTTATATCCATATTATAGAAATCACTAAATATTTTTCAAGACTATAGATATATAGCTTTATGAAAAATTAACAAGAGCGCTCCGTGGTTACACGTTAATTGTTGCAGCGATTGGATCATCGAGAGTGAAGAGTAAAAATATTGGATCGATCTGAGCGAACGGTGTTGTTTCTAGACTATATTGGAGTGAGGCAATTAAAGCGGTAATGGGGAATATAGGTGGCGTTATTATTAAAATAGTAGAATTACAATGAAAAGCTCGTTAGCGAGCGTTAATTTTCGAGCGATCAGTAGCAGCCAGGAAAGTGAATGAGCATAACTTCTCCAGTCGGAATACAATTGACGTCGATGTAACAAGGTGCTAAGTATAATAGCGATTGAACAGTGGGCGATGGATTTTTCTTCCGTCAGCTTTGACCTTTCAGCAGGAGTACGCCCGTTCAGATATTGCGATATCGGTGTTTGTCAGATGGAAGAGGAACGCAGTCATTCTTTACAAACAATCCAGCAACAACCGAATGAATGACAGATAAATCTCAAAGAGCATGAAAAGAAATGGATGAAAAATGACTCGCTCGCCAGCTCGTACCAAGCTTCGAGTATTATCGGCTTGTAACGTCACATTCAGAAGCATCTACTAGTAAATTCTTTTCTTTGCTCGCTTAATGGGACACACAAATGCAAATTCGATGAAAAGGTCAGTATTACAGTTATAGATGTACAGTGGTACATCTATATATATATATATATATATATATATCCTCGTTATATGGTGGTTAATATCTTTAAGTTTTCGCTCTGCATATATAAGTGGATCAGGAGATCGAAAATAACCGTTTTACTGATTTTCAGTGAAAATAGTCAAGGTTTTTATACATATATAGATATAGAGTTCTTCGAGACGCGCGTCTACGCGCGCAAAAATTCGGGAGAGGAAATTAGAAAGGGAGATACGCCGAGTCAGCGTGAAAATGAGAGAAACAACAGAAGGCGTGAAAATTTGCCATATTGTTTCACGTTAGAAGCGCTGAAATGTTGTTTGGTCTCGCTCGATTATTTCCGGAAGTCGAAAATATTGCCGGCTTTGCCGCGTGCACAAGCTAGGGAGAGGGGTCCGCGCCGTTAGAGCTGAGATAAGCAAGCGCTGTGGCTACATAATAAAGGTGTATCGATTCACGGCCAGTCGCTTTTCATATGCAAACCTCGCGGGTGGCCATCCGTTAGGATTATTTCTTCAGATTTTCACGCCTGTCTATATAGCATATATACTTATATATATGCTCTACTCGATGCCCTATGAAAAATCTCAACTTATCTAAATACCAACCCAGCAGTATCGCACTTACTTTGTGCTGGAAAAGAATCAGTGGCTGTATTCAACAAAAATTTTGATAAATCTGCAGATGTATCTGGAATTTAGAATTTCTTAAATAAAACATATTATATAGTTAAATCCTTGACGACCCAATAAAGAGAGAAGGATCGAAGGTAATTTGAGATTGAATGGATGCTTCAACAAGTTGATTAAATCGCTGAAGGAATTTTTGGAAGAGTATAAGATCTCGAGTGGACTATTTGAAATGGACCCTCGTCGAACGTGGACCTCGAATAAAATGCCTTGCACGGATTTTGATCACCCCGTATTTCGCGATAGTGACCGAACGATTTTCTGCAGAAATTACCCGTCAAATTGGTTCCGTCGACGTTTACGTGCAAATCGTTTGGAAGGCCATTGTTTAAGAACCAATGGAAGATTCTGGTCATCCTCCATAGAAATACCCTTAGACGAACGGACCACTTGACAAGGGTATACCTCGTCTCGAGAATCCGACTGATACTCTCGGAAACTGCCATGCAGACCTATACGTTAAAATTCGCGACTATCGGAAATTGCAAGACGCGAACATCGAGGGGAAAGGTCCTAGGTTGCCCGATTGTTTTGGACTGAGATCGACGCGACAAATAAAATTAATAAATATCGTAGAAAATTATTGCTTCGGATGCTTGAAACTCGATTTAAGTTTTAAGCAGAGTATATTGCGAGGAGCGTGGATGCATCGAAGCGAAGTTTAATTTGCAGTCGGCGTCACATCTGCCGTGCGCGTTCGCTCCGGCAGAATTTTACTGCTCTCGTGACGTCACGAGGCACAAAGGCCTTTAAACCAGAATGGCGTGTGACAATATTAAAATATCGATTATCCAACGTATGCGACGTATGCACTTTGTGCCCCGGCTTAAGGGCTGCACTTAAAAGGGACAATCGACTCACTCAGGTGGGGAGTTTGCGGCCGATTTTAATCAGGGATTACGCTCGAAATCGGGAATTCATTTGAGTGACCGCGCTCATCCGCCCGGGATTATAGTCCGATATCACTTTTATCCTCTACTGCATATATTGTGATTTTACGTGTTAGCGGTTGGATCTCTACAAAACCAATTATTGTTTCGTCAGAGTCCGTCTGCTCGTGCAGGTTACGTGCTTTCGCGAGATCCGACCGATCTATGTTGTAAGACGTGTACGCGCACGTGTTTCATAAACATACTATATATAGTACTGTATGGAGATTTTTCGGTATAAGTTAAATGTGCGAAACCAAACATAGTCTTTTTTCTCCTGTAATGCTCATATACGTCTTCTTCTTTCACATTAGGTGTTACGGGGTGTAAAAACAGTTTTCCACTGTATGTATATGTATGTATACATATAGAAATTGAAGCTGCGTTTCTGACAAATGAACAAACGGGAATGTTTGGATGGACGTATAATGCACTCCTTGTGGTCATTGAAGCACCGCGAAGGGATTGGTCAGACCGCGCTCAGGAATCCTTTATGTCGTCTGTTCGTCCGTTCAACCGCAAACATCGAGAATGGACCAAAGGCCCATTAACTTTGCGTCTTGCCAACGTTGAAGAATAAAACCGAGAGCGGTCTACTACTATCAGATGCTTAAAAATAACGGTGTGACTGACCTTTAACACTGTACGCGAACGAAACTTTTCAATTTCAACAAAAAAGAGAAACAATAGCACAAAAGACTTATCCAAAAGCTGCACTACCATTTCTCGTGTTGAAAAGAGAATCAAATTTTAAAACTAGATTTATGGGAGAGAAAGGAATTTGCCAATTATTATTATATATATAGTAATATATATGTATATATATATTCGAAGCGGAGTTGCCTTTGTCTCTCCTCGCGGTGTTAAAAAAGCTCGCGGTGTCTGTACGAATTTATCAATATAAGATTAGGTATTGTATAAAATCGATGAAAATTCACAATGAAAAAAGGAGCAATATTTTATTAAAAAATCTAACCAAGGTAGAATTTACGTTTTTTCCAGACAAAAATACTCATAGATTTGCAAGTTATATAATAAATAATTACAGAATATAAAAGAAAAAGATTACTCAAAGGTGGAATTTATTTGAAATGAAATTGAAAGAACGTCGATGAGGATTGTTGGAATATGGGAGGAAAAAAAGAAAAAGGGAAAAAGGTTGAGTTGAAAGATTAGGAAAAGTTTCGGGTAGGGCAGGGTACTGATCGAAGGACAAAGGGAAATGGAAAGGATGATAATCCGTTGAAATTGACACCAGCGGGTGAAATGCATATTTGATCTATCTGTCAGGTTTGTCGGGAATATTAATTCAGTCCACGAGTGAGGCTTTCCTCGGTGGCGGGCGCTCGGTGCTTTATTTTTTCTTATCCCTCCTTGACGCGGATCAACCCCGTTTCTCGTCCATCCGTCGCCGACCGCCCGAGGCGAGCTGAGAATTGCTCGCGAATTGCCGACATCTCCAGCTTTCGGGACCCCTACCTTGCCCTTGTCCCTTTTTTCCTCGCTCGCTCCGGAAGGAAGTCGACCAGACCACGCGAGAGCAATCGACTCATCTCCATAGACACCCTACCCCCTCCCCTTATATCTTTCCATTTTCCCCCTTTCGTTACTCCTCTTTTCACCAACAATTTATGCTCCTTCCGTTATGTTATATGTATATATATATATATATATATACATAGAGAGAAATATAGCATACAAATATTTTGAATTTTTGCAAAAGCAAGCTCGCTTTTAAATTTTATTGCTATAAAATAGTTCTGAAAGTCAAGAGAGAGAGAGAGAGAGGGAGAAGAAGAGTGTAACATGTCTGTGCTTGTATATATGCGCGTCGTGCACCTTTGGTTGGCTCGTGCGGACCACGTGGCCAGACAATAGGAAGATTCTAATTGGGCGGCTTGCCGACGTGGCCGACTGGACGCAAAAAGTGGCAGAAAAAAGCGACGAAAAGGGCTCGGCTCGGAATAACCCAGTGGACAGGGATGAGCACGAGCCGGATGAGCTCTCTTCTGATCGCACGTTTGCCTACGAAGGGTTAGCTCCGGTTCTACCGTATCCCCCTGCCCCCTCTCTTTCTCTCCATCTTTATTCTTTAGATTGTACATGTATATATATATATATATATATATATATATATAGATTGCGCATATCCGTCAGATAAAGGGTCCGAAACAAGTTTCACGGGCCGTGAAGAAATTTTAAAAAGACATCGGCTCCTACACGCGGTACAAATTATTCAAACAAGGCTATACGCTTTTGTATACACATTAGAACGAGTTGTCCACGACCTTTCGTTGGTCAACCGTGAAGTGCGCGCGTGAATCTATCGAAATAATTATGAACCTTTATAGATTTTAATTAGATCTGCTGATCCATGAAAGATAATTCGCGTCTATCGTGTTCATTGCAGGTTGATTAGCAGAAAAACAATCAGAACTATATGCAGCTATAATTATTTAATTAGTTTTATAAGAGGAAAAGTTATATATGAATTATAAAGATTATGCTTGAATAAGATTCCCAATATCGAGATGTATACCTAAGTGAAAACTAAGATGTTCAAGATGTTGTCGGTTTTTACACTTCAGCTTGGGGTCTGCCCGTGTGGCATGAGTCAAGGAGATTACTAAAAATAGAGCGAATGTGTTCCGGTAACTGACACTCCTCGAATTTCTCGCGACCAGTTATCTCCTCGGTATTTCTCGCTGTTTGACAATGCCCGAAAATCTATCGAACGCTCGGTTATATACGTAAACGAGCTTGCTTTGATAAAGAACCGTGTGGTAGGTATATATGGAGAGATAATCAGTGAGAATAACGATATTAACAAGAATTTGTTCCTACAATGGAATATATCGTGTTACATTTATTTCACGAGATATAGATAAAGGGCGCAATGTATTGATAGAATAACATGTGATAGCGAGGCTGGTACAACTGGCAGGGACAATAACATGCGGCAAATTCGATTTTTGAATCTAAAAAGTTTGCTTCTACTGAACTAACTGGGGTGGATACTGGGTTTGCGCTCCGCAGCACCCCCTGTCCCCATCGAATCTTTTTGTTGGGCGGCCGCATTGTCGTTAGAAGGGCTTAACACGCGGGTGTCCTTAGCCAGGGACACTACGCGTTAACGATGAAAAACTCTTTCAGATTTATTTCATGTACGTATCACGCCTAGAGAGTGCCCTATATAAAAATCCAATCGTTTCATACTCGCTGAAAGCCACTGCACGGGGTATAAGCTCGCTGAATAAAAAGAAAATACAATTAGTGTATTTTGTAGAAAGCACAATTAGGTAAATCGGTCACTATCATCCATTAATTTTCTACTTTGTCTCGAAATACTCGAGCTCCATAGTAAAGTTAAAGCGTATTTACACTAGTTTTCAAGTTGCAGAACTGCTGCTCTTAGAGCTGGCCACCACTGCACTCAAGCGTGCAGAGCAAACTAAAAGAAAATTTATGCAGACCCCCTTAATGAATTGAAAGCTCAACTCGCAGATTCTTACTGCAACGTTTACCTGGCCAAACAGACTTAGAGGGTCTTTAGCATCGCAAAACGGTTTTTCTGGTCTAGGACTCTTCCAGGAGTTTGTACGTTTTCTTAGAGTGTTTTCAATTGGATTCTTTAAACAGATTGAGGATATTTGAGAATAAATCTAAATGGAGAGTAAAAACAATAGATGCATCACAGCTAGGGAGCGAATGCAAGAAGAGGGGGGGGGGGGGGGGAGGGGAGGGGGAGGAGGAATAAAATTGTTAAGGTCAGGCGAAAGACTCACCAGAGTTGATGGTGTTCGTGTCAGCATCGACCGATTCGGTTTTTTGTTTTTTCGGAATGTCCTCCTTGTCCTCGTCCAGAGCCTCCGTCCTTCTCTTCGGGGTGGAACTGGCACTAGCTCGAAGTTCAATGGGACTACCAGCATCCGGAGCGGTGGCTTGAGGAGTTGGAGGACTCTCCAGTCTTCCGCCAGACCTTTTGTTGATGGGCGCAGAGATGCTGGGCACCGAGTTGTGTTTCGACGAGTCTTGCTCGGATCCCTTGAGAGTCAGGGCGTCTTCGGGATCCGAATCCTCCGGAGCGGCCAGCGCTGCTGGACTGTGGCATCCCTGCAACGTGCTCCTGCAGTGGTTCACCTTGTGCTCGATGAACCTGACTATCTCGCCGAGGGAGTACGACGCCCTACATCCCCCGCATTGGACGGTGTCTGGGGATGTGCTACCTTGCGATGTTTCCGCTGAAAAGACAAAAACAAGCAAACGTTCGTCAACTCGTCTAAACAAATGACCTTCTGGGATATTTTCTACAACGTCCTTCAACCCGGAGCCTTTGAAAAACTGAACAATGCGCGTACGATTGAATTAATGCTTCGCGTCGCGACCCACATTGCTAATTTATTTCCACAACTGTTTCCTTCGAATTCGAATGGAACGGCAGAGTTATACTCGAGTTAATGCTAATTCCAAAGCTTATATACGCTTTGACTTTATCGAATTCCTTGCGGCTATTTAGCGAAAGTATCCTCTTTTACTGTTGTAATATATCAGAGGTCTCGGGGTCAGCCGCAGACGTAACAATTCATTTTTAAGTGTCCTTCGGGAGAGTTCTGGCAACATTGGGGCATTAACATAAAGATTGGCAGGAGTTTCGTGCATCGATCTTTCCCTCTTCGAGCCAAGTATCCATAACCTTCCGGATGGGGACGTCAGCCCCGCGAAGAAACGAAAACCATTCCAACATTATCCTCTTCTCTTTCACTTGTCTTCTTCATTTCGAATTTCTCTCTCTCCCTCTACAGGATTCTAGACAATCATTCCTCACCTTTTTCACTTTTCCTATAGCTCTTTCCTCCAATATTCTCTTTCCACATATTCCCTTCTCTCCCCTAACCAGCCTTGTTTTCCTCTACTCTCTCTCTCTCTCTCTCTCTCTCTCTCTCTCTATCTCTCTTACTACGTTATTGTTGACCCTTTCCATTTGTTCCTGGTATAAGTTGTCGTCGAGACGCGCGGTCCCGTCTTCACCCCCGACACCGAGAGAGACGTTTTCTCACCCAAGGTTTGTTTACTCGTGTTCTTGCGAGGCGGGGAGGGGGGGGGGTTGGGGTAGGGGATGGGTCTTGGTTTTCTCGTGGTCTCTCTCGTCTCGCTTCACCTTTCGATGCGTTCTGCGCCCCTCTACTCATCTCAATGCGCCAACACGGTTCGATTCTTTCTGGGCGGAGCTCTCTTGACCATTGGCCAGAGCGCAAACTCGCAAACTGCCCTCGTACACCTCGCATACGTTTTAAACCGGGACACTGCGGTCTCTCCCCCCCCCCCCCTCTCCCTCTCGCCTCATCCACAAACATCACCACGATTCATCTCAAATTCATACCATTCAATCCCATCGATACTTCAAAATCTGACGTTTCACTCTTTTTATTTCAATGGCTCTCCATCCTCAAACGTCCTCGATTTGCAGCAGCCACGCACCTCAGGGTCCACCGGCTTTACAATTCCGCAATGAATTTGCTCGGTTTTGGAAATGGCCGAGAGACCGGTAACGCTTTTATTTAGCATCAGCCAGCTACAGATAAGCATCTCTCTAGTGCGTCAACGCTCAGAATGTCTATGGTGCTGCGTTCATTGAAACTCGAAGGGAATTCTTTCTTCGCGCGCTTCTTTTTAGCCCCGGAAACGATGGCATACTATACCTGGCGTCAGGAAGCTAGATAAGAGGCTCCGACGCTCTAAAGAAGACAATGTCGATCCAATGTCGCGTATTCTCAGCTGGAATGCGAGATTTTAATCGAACACTCTGCTGCCAACCGTCTCACGGATAAAAGGAATTAAAAGCATTGCTTTAGCGATGTGCTCTTCAACTCATAGCTATATGAACAACGACGATAAAGTATATAGAGAAAGTTCACGAGGATAAAAACTGTTTGATAATTCTGATATTTGTTAAACATCCTCGAATCAAGGAGAATTCAGTAATTAAGTGTTTTTGATCAAATATTGGATTTTAATCTGTCCAGTATTATTATTAGAGGGTTGGTGTGTGCATTTGTGTGTGTATGTATTGGTCAAAGATGGAGAGGTCGGAGTCTGGACTGTGACCGGATTGCCAGAGATGAAAAAATGTGGTTCCCGAACGGTAAAGTAGACGACGACGAAGAAGAAGAAGAAGGAGAGGAAGTTGAAGGATCTGAATGGACCTAGAGGTCCGTTATTCGCCTACGATTGAAAAGGTTAGAAACAAGAGACTGGCGAGCGGTCGTTAGCGACAATGGGCTTTTGTTTTTTCGGGGGCAGATGTTGAGGAGAAACTGGGCTCCCCAGTCAGGAGAGCTCAGGTGAGGCTCGTGTCTCTCGTGTGTCCTGTCTCCTGGCTCCCTCGTCCTTGTTTCATCGTACGCGTGCTGTTTCTCTGCCCCGGTAGCATTTCTCCTCTCACACACACACACACGCGCGCGCACACGCTCATCCAGTCCATCCCCTAACGTTACGGCAGTCTTACATAATCTATCGACCGAGGAAGCATCGATGAATCTAATTTCAGCTTCCCAACTATCCTCGACCCACTATAAATATTCATTACAAGACTTTACGTATACGTGCAAACTTTCCTTTATACTATTAAAAACACCATTCCTCAGCAATGCTGCCAATTTCCATGGTGAAACTCTGATGTAATGCATCTTTCGAATGTACTAATAATAATACCGAACGCGATTGTTCATCAGATTCGTTGATTTTTCGAAGAAACGAATGTTTGAATTAAATATGAGTGATATTGTATCGAGGTGAATTGTGATGTCATAATGGAATGACGTGTAGAGAGAATGGTCACGGGGAAAAGTAGAAAATGGAAAGGACACGGTGCACACCGGATTGTCGAGGAAAGATAACATAAAAATACAATATTGTCTGGCGAATGTAAGCTGGATTGCTTACAAATTGGCCTATACATCCGTAATGTCTCGATCGCTGTAACGGGTGGGCTCCCTTATTACTAGAATCTTGGTAATTTCCATCTTTGAGTGGGACTGATTCTAGCAGAAATATCTGTGGCAAATGGTATTCCCCGTCTTTATTAAGGCCGTACATTAATTTTTCTCTTTATCTTCTCACTGATACACAAGGATCGATCGTGGAGATTTCACTAAACGAAAGTAAACTCCTCGTCGATTTATTTACTCTCATATTGTATATAACAATTGCAACAACATGTCGTTGCTTAATAATAAAATATTAATGATTTACGCACAACGATAATCACCTATATTTTAAAATCGATTCGTTTCTCGTTCACCGAAAGCTTATCATAATTTATAGAATACTTCATAATTGCGTTGAAAATTGAAAATTTTGCATGGAATCGTTTTAATCAAGTAAAAAGCTGCGTTCTAATTGCGAGATACGAAGAAATAGAGAAATTGGACGTTTAAGGGACTCGACGAATTTATCGGAGTACAAATAATGGATCGAAGCGGTGCTTATTTAATTAGCGATTTATTCCAAATGGGAGAAAATTCGGTATCAAATGTCGATTCCGTGGAGATAGCACGAGCAAGCCTTATATTCAAGCGAATTTGGCACGGACCACGTATACCACACACATATATATCTATATAGTATACATATGTACACTATGTACCTATACGTATATTTCGTCCGTCGCTCGCGACGAGGAGAAGGAAATTGGCGCGACCCAATACTAATGGATAATGGAATTATTGGTTACGGTCGAGACTCGCCCTGGGGATGATCGTAATTCAATTGGACCGATGTGTCCTCTGGACGTTTTGACAGGCCGGATGTCCTAACAAGGATACCGCCTCGAGATATCTGCCGAGTTTCTCTGTGCATCGATGGCTCCCCGATATCCCAGGATACACCGCAAAACCACACGAAAAAATCAACCGACCAAAATTCCACCTCCAGACAATATACTTGCTTCACCACGTAACGCTGCACTCGCTGCATTACAAATCCAACGTACAATTTATAACATTTTTTCAATTCCTATCAAATGACAATTTTTCACAATTGAAAGGGACACGCTTTTTCAAACGCATTATTCTTATTTATCACCCGACCTATGTACTCCTACGCGAATATAATATCTCATGCATTCGTACGTTAAGAAAACAAACCTATGTCAAAATCAGGGATTATCTTCGTGTAACCCCAAATCATGTATATATATACATATATGTATCTAGCAATCGCGTATATAATCCAGACAATCTTCTTATATAGAGTTCTGCTTTCTAATCGGATGAAATAAAGAATATAACGAGAGAGGGTATATATCGATTGTTAAATCTGATTGGAGGACGAGCCGTTATATTTACCTTTGTACGCCATTACCCGTCCTCGGTTAAATCGTCAATTAACACCGACCAAGCACACTGTCAACTGTCAAAAAACGTGAAACTGGCACTGGTGACTAGAGCGAAGGAAGAAACATATCGTGAGCTTCCGTCGCGAGACGGATAAAATTCCCGGGGCGCTGGATGAGACGTTCATAACCGAAATTGAGATGTGTTTTGTACCATGCTCGGATGCTGACTGGAGCATGGGGGCAGTTTTTGGGCCGGTCCTGGGCCCAGCCAGTATATATCAAAAGAATAGAAAGGACCTACTACGCACCACGTGGCTTGGTAGAGGGGGCAAATTTTATACGAAATCCCCGATTTGCCTTTCTCCCCCCCTCCCCCTTCTTTCACTCTCCAAACAGGCTAGCCTCGGTCGTTGAATTTTCTCGGGGTGAGGCGTTTTTCGCGTTAACCCTAACCGAGTTTCTTCCTCTCAGATTCTCCTCTATACAAAGGATTCAAAATGGCGTTCTTTGACCCTCGTTTTTTCCAGCATGTATACCCTATATACCTTCTCAGCATCTGGTCTCGTGTACTCGCTTCATTAAGGATTAAATGCTGCATGTAATATTTAATATTGCCTCAGTTTACTATAGAATTTCTCGTTTAAACGAATATTCTGAAATTGGTGAACCTCGTCAGAGACGCTATGCACAAATATATTGAATTATAAGAAGCAAAATTTATTATATTAAATAAAACAGTAATAATAATGAAAGGAAGAAAAGTATCGTTAGAACAATTTTCAAATCTGTTTCGTGCTTTTGACGTTTTTATATTATTTTTGCAAATCTATTTTTGGTATATGTCCTACCAACAGGATCTGGATCGCTACGCTTACTAGTTTTTCTACAACACACACCCTTCAATACCTACACCAATCCCCCTTTTTGTGTTTTTCAAGCCTCGGCACACACTAGTCAGTACACGCACGCAATTCTCTCTCCATCCCGCAGGATTTCAATTCGGTTTAAAGACATATTGAAAAAACGTCGGTTAGCCCAGCAAAAAATTCATACCTGTTTTGAGATCCCCGAGTGCACTAGTACCAATACGAAGCAATGCTTTGGTACTCCATAGTCCACTGACCTCCTTCCTACCTTTACTTTTTCTACGCATGCTTTTCTTTAATTTCCTACCAGATATTTTTTTCATGCACACATATCCTTAAATAGTCTCAATAGTTCCGACCTTGCAAACAGAAGCGGGACATATAACGGGTCTTTACCCTTGAAGAGGGATTTTTAACACTACTTTAGCCCTGTGCTCGCGTAACGCGTACATTAATACCTTTTACGGTTATAATATCAAATATCACGGACTTTGATCGAATCCAATATAAATTTGTATTATTATTATCACAATACAGGTACCGCAAGAAGAGCATCACTGAAAATTGCGAGTCTCTCTTATAAATAAACATATTAATGAAAATTATAAGAATTTATGGTAAAATGCGAGTGTTTATGATTCTTGCAACCCTTCATTGGGCAATGAGAATTTTCTCGTTTATATTAGCTATAGGTATATATAGAGTGAGGGAATATAATAGGTGTTATTTTTTTCAGAAGATAGGATCTCAGCGAGTAGCGTGAGGTATCTCCCACGGAAGAATAGCGAATGGTCGCGCGGTGGCGGTCCGCAGGCGAGTCGAGGAAGGAGTGAAGAAGATGAGAAACGGGTGAAATCAGTGGACAGTTGAGAAAGAGAAGAGAAGAGAAGAGAAGAGAAGAAAAGAAAAGAAAAGAGAGAGAGAGAGAAAAAGTTTGTTGGGGCCTGGCCGGTGAGAGCCGCGCTCTGCGACGCGCTATAGACACTGTTTAGTATATATATATATATATATACATAGAGGTCGAGAAGACAGAAGCGGAAAAGTGCAGCTTCGCCGCACGGCACTACTCGACTCGGCGGCAGTGGCGACGGCGGCCAGTTATGAGAAATATGAAATCTGGTTCTCACGGACGGTGAATGGGCCAGAACGCTCCACATGCGTATCGTGGGAGGATCTGGAGGCACAAAGAAAGGGCCCCATGCAGGACATTGTCCATTGAAAACGGCCAAACAGGTCCTAGAGAGTTTGACCTGTCCCCGCTTTTCAAGCGAGACCTTTCAAGAAACCCCTTTCGTGATTTTTGATCAAAATAAATCATGTGCGTACAGTTATACGCGATCCAGCTGCTTCGATCCCGCAAATCCGTCTCGCTCCCCTATGTGTATATATATATACCACGTGCATGGACCTCGAATCTTTTTACGTTACGCACTGACCCCACCCGGTTCACGCGTCTCACCTTCTTCACTCTGATTTACCTTTCCACCTCCGTGCTTCCTCGAGCTTCACCATTTTTATAAAATAATCAGAAAAATGGTATATATATATATATATATATGTGTGTATATGTATAGTAAGAGGAGACTCAATGAAGCAACAACAAATTAACGAGAAAAACGAGAGAAAGATCGAAAACACATTTGTATCACTACAATTGGTATTAGTATTATACGTTCCAAGCGAATAATGGTAAAAGCTGCTAATTTTCATTAATATTCTATAGAGCGTTGTAAAGGCAGGAAGCTATAGAAAAGTTTATAATGCCGATCCATTCGAAATGGCGTGGTTGTATTCGTGATTGTGCTCCAGAGAGTGTGGATGCTCGATACAATGACCAAAAAACAATCTATAGATCGCCAGTGTGAAGTGTAAGCAAAAGCCAAAACCGCTTTGTCCGGCATGGCGTGACCTCTTCACCCTCCCTCGTCAGCCCCGCGCAGCCACCCCCTATAGGTATATATATATATATATAGAACCTCTCGCGCGCGCGAGTTAATTAGAAACTTTCATGAGTGGATAGAAGGAAGGGTGGGGGTAACAGGGGTGGTTGGCTGGTGGCTCGTTGTTACATTATTCAAAACGTCCCCCGCGAAACTCGGAAACCTCACCGCAAAACATTCGAATGCTAACTTTTGACAACGCTACGTACGCCAAGTGCCGAAGCATGTTGCGCGAAATAATTAACGATCTCGCAAATTTTCTCAAGCGAAAATTCATCCGCTCTCACCTCCACCTCCCGCACCCTCTCCGTACCCTTGTCTTCCTTCTTTCCCTCTTGTTTTTCTCCTATCATGTAAAATAAATTCCAACAACAGTGTCACCACAAGCCCCTCTCGTACCCCAACAGCCATTGTTGCGTTTCACACGATGGAAACCACAATTTCGAGATATATATACCCGGGAAAGAATCGAGAAAAGGTTAATGTGGCTTTTAATGATTTTAATTACTCGCCATTGCAGTTTTACGAACTTGGACGAATTTCAAAATGCCAACTTTTCGAAATGAGCGAGATGCTTCCCAATGGTTTTCCCGGAAAACGATGTTCGGCCTGTTCAGCGAGGAAATCCTATTATTCCGAGTCAGAAGGTGTAGCACGCGAATGGTCCTGGGAATATTGGCACTTTTGGCCTCGAAACGTGTGATTTTCCTAGCCGTCGAAGAGTCAATAATGGATATTTCTGCATTTTATTCATATATTTTGAAATATCCCATAAATATACACATATACATATAGATATTGATTTTGTGTATATAATAATTATAATATATATCGCGCAATAATGTGTACCAAAGGTAAACATGACTTTGCAGTTTGATCGTCTCGAGCGGTTCTTTTCGGGTGATCTAAAAGTAAATCGTAAAAGAGGCATGCATGCTCGACCAAACACCGGAAGGGGAAGTGACGATTTTGAACGCGACTTTAGGACCGACGAAGCGGGCAGGCGGGCGGACAGGCAAGCAGCTCGCAAGATATTTGCTTTAACACGAGGCTCTTTGTAGGGAAGGCAAGCTAGAGCGGCGGGAAAAGGTAGAAAAACGACACGAAGGAGGACAAATCCGTAGAGGCAAAACGAAATCGAGCCAATTCGAGAAATCACGTCCGGCCGTTTCGCTCGGACTAACCCGAGGACGGAAGATAAAATGGTGAAAAACTTCCGAGCAACTTACGAAATGGCGCTATTCTCATTGTTAAACATGCTCCTGATTGGTCGAGAGGAAAATTGCACGGTTGGACATTTTTTTTTTAATTCCATCAGGGGAAGGGGAGGAACTGTCCAGGCTCCACGTTCAACCTGGACCAATTGAAATCGAGCGAGACTGTGCTTCGTGGGGGGCTCGCTCCTCCACGGGGTCTATAATTATTCTTCGAAAAATCTCGTCGGGGTAAGAATCTCTTATGACCGTTTCAGGACAATGGCGACAATATGGCTGAATCGCCTTGCTCATTGCTTCTCTCTTACGTTCAATTTCGATCTATCTTTTTATACATCTAATTAACCTACCCTATTATTAATTTTCGCAAATCCACGGTTTATCGAAGTGTCGAATGGCTGGTAGAATCAGCAAGGACGTCGCGGTTTTTCATTTTAATCGCGCGTTTCCGCCTGTGTATAGTACCATTACAAGGTGGGAGCCCCCATGTTTTCCATAAAACAGCGCGAGCAAATGTTGGGCTATGCGTGTGATTTAATGGTAGGCACTCCCCCCGCTCTTCTTCCTGCAGAAGAAAGAGAGAGAGAGAGAGAGAGAGAGAGACAGGGGAAAGCGGGAGAAAATCTAAAAATGCCACGTTCCCCTATTCCCCTGAACTTGGTCTCCAACGGTCTCGTATTTATAGAGAAGTTCCGAGTGAACCTACATATATACAACTCGACGCTGCGTGCTTCATATATACTATATATACGAAATGTGTGCATAAGCGAGCACTCATCTTAGGACATTAGCCTATAACGGGTGACCGCACGAGGCACAGTCTTCTTGAATATTAATAAACAAAACATTGATTCTCTCCTCCCTTTCCTCTTTTCGAACTGCAGAATCCAATCTTCTACTAATTCAAATCCTCTAAAAGACATTATACAGCTTTAGCATATAAGGGACAGATGTGGAAAAATGTATAGTGCAAACTTTTAATCTTTTTTTTATATCCTACAAATGAGTCAGTTACTTTTTCTCCATGTTTATAAATATGTTTCTCTTTTATTTCGCTTTAAAAATAAATATATATTAGAGGGTCTACTATCAAAATGACCTAACCGATGGAAATAAAATTCTCGTTATGTTCGAAACTATATAAGAGGTAGCAAATTTTTCCAGAACTTTTTTATTATTAAACGCAAAGGAATGTGCTTTAACAAATTGTGTAGATAAAACTTATATCTTTTAGAGTAACGAAGATAAGAGAATTTCAAAGTTCATGATCTACGTGCAGATTCTCAATGCTGCACTCTGTATACGTTTATTCTTCAGTTGTACCAAAAATACTACTCTCGTGTGGAGGAATTTGCTAAAATGTGTCATGATCATCGTAAGGTTTTTATAATTGTATCAGAGTATAGGAGTCGAATAGGTAGTATTATAGTTAAAAAGGAATTGGCTGGTTATAAGAAGAGGCTCGAAGGTCAAGTTTGAAGGGTCGTGGCGAGAGACGAGAAAGGAAGAGTCCGTGGCTTGTAAATATGTTTAAAGGGGCGGGTCCGGATGATCATGAGGGGACACCTTACTTCCTGGTGGAAGTACGATTGACCCTTGGTCAGGTAGGCTTTTCGAACCCTCCAGGCAACAAGTGAAGGCCGACAAAGCGTGTAATAATACGAGCAGATTATCGTAAAGGTGTTCGCACCTTGGAAGGAGGGTCTCGGACAATGGTGGACAATGGACCAGGAAACCGACACTGCAAACAGCATAAATTTTACCCTGGACAGTCTCGCCTTACTCGGGGGTGTCTTCTCTCTATCTCTCTCTCTCTCTCACACACACGTGCACATCTTTTTTATCAGCAAGTTTACGGAGTGGCGCTTTTCTCGAGTAAATGGTTTTTGTATATATACCAAGCCCACCGTGTGAAGAGCCTCTAAATCCTGCATTTACTGACGCAACTGCCTAGACCCCCGAGAATGACCGGTATTGTACCCTCTAATGGGGATGATTGGCAACTCAAAACATCCTCTTCTCCTTCCCTCGATTGCTTCTCAACGTCTCGCAAATTTGATTCTTATCAACGAGTTTTTCAAAAAAATCCAGCCGTTCTCGAAATAATGCCTGGAATTTCCTTCAGACCCTCCCCCCCCCCCCCCCTGTTTTCACAATAGACTCCAACAACTTTTCGCGTTTCAGCTGATTTAAAGTTTACTCTCTTGAAGCAATTTGGTGGATAGGAGAGAATGATTCGACGAAACGGCTCAGTACGACGACACTTGGCATTCATCGAATTTAATTAAGAAGGAAAAAAGGGTATAAAGCGAGCGCGCGACTGCGCGGTCTTAACCCCTTTTTAAGGGTTGTTCGGTGAAGACCAATAAGCCGAGTCGACGAGCTCCGCGAACGAGCTCGACGACATCGTATTTCAAGTGAAATTGCCCACCAGCAGATTGGACGGACGATATACAGCCAACTTCGGGAAAGACAGTATCGCATGTCCTGCCAAGGACAAGGATTTAAGGAACGCCTCGATCGACAAATAATTAATTGCCTTCGCTGCTTAATTTCTCCCAGTTTCGTGCACTCCACTCTAGTAATTTTCTTCGGCTTTCAGACAATCTTCCCCCACACCAGATAACTATAGAATAAAATTACAATTTCACACCGTTTCGACTTCCTCTCTTTTGCAAAATAAATCAACAATATCTTTTTAACTCTTGCGTCAATCTTCTGTCGCTGGAGATGAAAAAAATTGCAGCTATTGCGTGAGAGAGACTGTGTGTGCAGGAGAGAAGGAACGAAAGCGCAGCAATGATCTAAATCCAACGGTGACTGGTACGTGACGCCATCTATCAGCGTATCTTCAAACTAATCGATTGCCCTTAAGCACAACCAGTTCCCCGATGTAATTCCTGAAGTATCGCTCTGAATCTTAATTACAGTCTACTTAAGATCATAATCATTGCACCTTACACATTGATAACCCGCCTATCGTACATCATAAAGCAATAAAACCCGTTCCATATTAACACCTTTGTTCTACGAACCAATAAAAGAATTTGCAAACACTGCGCGCGGCAAGACTTGAGATTATTTATATAATTTTATTTTAACCGAATTTCTCCAGTTAAGCGATATATCGAGCAAATTATCTAAAATACAATTTCTTCGATAAAATAAGCAGCTTTCGACGAAGTTGTTCAATTTTTCTACAGCTGACATGACTTAAAAAATAATAAAAAAAAAAAAAAAAAAGAAACAAGAGGATGAGAGTCCGGCGTGATGTCTCGTAGCTCGTTGGTTTTACCTGGGCGCGTGCTGGACCCTTCACTGAGACGCAACGCTGAGAAAAAAGGAGAGAGGGAGAGGGGCTAAAGAGGAGAGAGAGAAGAAGAGAAAAGGAAGACGAAGAAGAAGAGAAGGGATCCTGCCACGCGCCCGTCCGCCCTAAAGGTTAATCTGAGAAATCAAATCAAAGTAGTTTTTTGTCGACTCGCCGCTAAAGGCATCGTGCGTGCTTCGGGCACGAGCAGGGAGAGACCACGAAGAGCGAGAGAGTTGCAAAATGATGAGCGAGAGATGGAAAGAGAGCGGAAGAATACAAAATAGAGAGAAGTTGAAGCTTAGCGAAGACAAGGATGGGCAAACTACTGATTAAAGGGAGTTCGAGATCTAGAAGAGTGAGAGAGAAAGAGAGATAAAAGAGAATCGGAATGGAAGACAGAAGATGAGGAAAGACCAAGGTGAGGGAGAGAGAGAGAGAGAGAGAGAGTAGAAAAGGAGAAGAAGAAGCAGAAGGGCTTCCGACGGGTAGCATCAAAGACAATATTTAACAGATAGGCCATAGAAAACGCGCATATGCCACGCACGTGCCGACAGGGGCACGTAAAACGCACTTTGTTTGCTAAATAACATCCTCGGGAGTACCTCGGCCCGATTGCACAGGACGCCGCGACGCGCGACGTCCTAATGCGGTGTCTAATTGCTCCAATTAATCTGTCACGCCTCATCGAGATAAGCTTTCGGCACGGCACGGCACGGCACGGCACGGCACGGCACGGCACGACACGACACGAAATTACGTCTTGGCCAACACCTCGTGCTACTTTTATTGCCGCCTTACACTATCTTCGCCAATATTTCCTTTAAAATTCTCTCACGACAAACCTAACCATAGTCTCACACTTATTCTCTCTTTTCTTTCTATTATAATAATATTTTCTTACTTGAAACGTCTATAATTCTTATTTGTTTGACAGAAGAGTCTTTCATCGTTAATATGTGTATATGTTCTAATTTCCACGTTACACTTTATATTGCATCGCGGTTCCTTTGCTTGACCACCTTTCTTTGTTTACCAATAATATGGAATATAAAAGTTTTTGCTCTGTTTAGTTTTGGGAAGACTCTCATATATACGTATAACAGTGTGGAGATGAGATTTAAAAACAAACAACATAAGTAATCTATTTATTCTCTTCATTGCCACTCGTTTCGTGATATATAGTCTAATATTTTGAGTACTTAAATTTATTCACAACCTAAATTTCGATCGACGATAAAGGAAATAAAGTATTAATTGTAATATGTAGTTGAACTCTTGTGTGACTCGATTAATGAAATATTATCTTACAGTTTTTGCGAACGTTATTTTAAGAAAATTCCAAATTTAATAATAGCTTTATAAATTTGTATGTTTAATTCTGTTCTATTCAGAGATTAAAAGCCGCACCGTTCCTTTTGTGAAGATTAAGGAAAGACTGATTTAAATAATTAATCGAATGAATTCTTCATGTATGTAATATTGATCCGCACGTAACATGTTATACTTATAGAAAATCTGGTACTTCTAGTCTAGAGACTACTATATGTTATATATTATTTGTAAAGAACATATATATTATCCATTATTATGAATTTAAACCTTGAATATAAAGATAACCAATATTACATTAGAGGATCTCCCTTTCATGATTAATAATAATAATTTCATGTTAAAATAATTCAACGAAATCTAAAAATCGGTCAATTCGATAAAAGCGCCATTCTCTTTGTTCGATTATCGACAAACTGTCCAAATTTCTGATTTCCTCCCACACTGTAGCATATACGAACGACCACAAATTCAAATAAGAGCGCGAGAGATTGTCGCACACGTTACACGCTTCTCTACCCTATCATACAAGCAACAAACTTTGAACAGTTAACAAAGTCACCCTGAGCTTTGGCTTTTATTCCAAAAAAGTCCAAAAATCTCCACATTTGAGACTCCTAGACACCGAAACAATGAAAAAACTGTATTATCAATGCAATAAAACAAATTCTTAAGTATTTCTCATTTATTGAATAATTTTCATACATGATCTAGCAAGTATCGAAATTTTGTTACATCGTCTTTAAATGTATCTCTCGGTTTTCGAATATTGTCAAATGGGATTATTAGCACGATTGAACATTTCTTCACTGACTTGGTCACCTATGCGCGAGCACAAACTCACATACATACACGCATACACTTACAGTGTGCACATACGTTTGCCCGCGCGCATATACATTGGCACGCACGCGCACTGTCGCACATATACGAGGAAGAAACGCACACAGTACGCACGCACGTTGGTAGAGGAGGTTTGCGAGCGAGGTGGGATTATCGAATAGAGAGAGAGAGAGAGAGAGAGAGAGAGTAGAGCGCGCAGTGGCAGATAATTCGATAGGAAAAAAATAATAGGGGTTGGACCGCGGGGATGCCGAAGGATTGGGATGGATATCTTTTCGCGGCGGCGTCATCGCGCGAACTAAAGAATATCGCAGTTGTAATTAAGAAAACGTAGCCGCCGCAGCCGCCACCGCCGCCACCGTCGCGCGCGCGGAGCCTGCAGGGCTTCCGAGGGGGTGGAAAAGTCTGTGAAAAACGCGCGCATGACAATGCGCCCCTCTTCAACCCCACCCCCGCGCGACAACCCAATGCCCCTCCTCACAGTCTCTAATTAAAAATTCTGCAGACGAACACTTCTCCAAGACATTGCCCTTCTTCACCTTTTACCCGCCACCCCCGTCCCCCGCCCCCTTACACCCCCGTTAACTCTCCACTCTACTTCTTCGTAGACTTTCTCGCGACTTTCGCTAGCGACCAACTGATCCGATTCATTTTCTCTCCCCTTTTCCCCTTCCCTCCCTCCCTCCCTCTCTCCCCTGCCATCTTTTCCACGTGACGAAAAATACTGCTCTTTATTTATCGCAATCGCACCACGATTCTCGCAACGCGACGCGACGGCTCGATGTTTACATCCCCTTAATGAAAATCCGCCAATTCTGCACGGCGCATTGTAATCCGTGATGCGAACGCTTCCTTCTTTTCTTTTCACTCGATTCTTTGTCGATAAACTCCATCGTGGTTAAATATATATTTTTTGTTTCTGACAATGAAATCCAATATGGATTTTTATCAAATATATCTTTGCCATTTGATTGCTGAAATATTTTTGGTAAACTATATATGTATGAGATAATGAATGAATATTTTATATATATTAAATCTTTTCTCTCGTATAAGAATTTTAAAGATTCTTTGTTACATAATGACAAATATTATATTCGTCTTTACAGATTTACTAATTTTTCAGTTTCTCGATTTTTTGCATGATTCTTGGCATGGATTAGATTATTTCTGTTTTTCTCAATTCTGTAATTTATTGTATGCACTGTTTTCTGTCAGATTTGTGTTTCATTGGTATATATAGTAAAGCAAGGTTTCCATTGGGTTTTGTTAATGGTACATAATAAACAAGATTGATTCATTATAGTTAATCCTCTTTAAGATGTAATCAAGGGGTGAGCAATAAGCTTTGATCATTTTCTCATTTCATATTAGTTTCCGATAAACTTGTATAAGCCTTCTGGATTTGAAGTATTTTTCATGGCGAACTGTACTCTCGTGAGGAAAAGGGATCAAATTAGAACGACTGCAGGAAGATTAGAATCAAAGTGGAGCATACCGGACTTGCGTGACTCGATTGAAAACGATTTATAACGATCCGATCGAACTGTTGAAGGATTTGTGGTTGGTCGATGGGAATCGAGGATTCTACGTTCCAGATTGCCTCATTGAAATTTCTAGTTCAGTTATCCCAATGACATTAAATCACGCCTGTTTTGTTTACTATACATGTATATGTTTATATGAGACGCCTTTCTCCATTGGAAAAATTCACGAAAAACTAGTTTCTTTCAACATTTTGTTTTTCCTCCCAACGAAAACACTAGTTTGGCGAATGTAATCAATGGAAACGGCCACATATTAATAAATTACAGACGCTTCGGTATCTCGATGTTCGTCTCACAGAAACTTTACAGTCGTCCAACTATTTCCCCCACGTAAATGCCTCTACTAGATTTTTAATCAAACCTAATTTACCCAAAATGATCAATCCTTGCTAATAACTTTTAATAGTGACATTCGCAAAGAGGCGATTAGCCGAGGAAAAAGAAAAAATCGGCTTGATAAAGCGAAATATAATTTAGCTCCAGCGGGAAATGTCAAAGTTTCACGATTTCCACGTTGAAGAACCGTCGGCTAGCACGAGTATCCGAGGAATATTATCGAAGCGGAGGCGTGTTACGCGCGAGAATCATGATAATCAGGAGTAGATTGGGTGAAAGGTGAAAAGGTAATGAGAGAGTGACTGACCTTGGGCGATCCTGACGGCGGGCATTTTGATCCTCATGGTGGCTGGGTCGATCGGGTCCTCGACTCGTGGTACACGTGTTTACTGGATCCGTCTGCAAGGGAAGACAAACTTGTCGGAGGAGGAGCTTCTAGCTTCTTCCCTATATTTCCTCAGCAGGTTCTCCTCCGTCTTACAAACGCGGCTTCCGGAACACGAGAAGCGATCGGCTCGAGAAGAGACTTGACCGATCCTCCTCACCTCCTCCTCGCGCGTGGCGAAGATTCTCTGGAAAAGTTCATCCGGAAAGCACAGAGATTCTCACTCGGTCCGAATTCACGCAGAATCACCAATGGTCCACTTATCTCTCGAGAGACTTCACTGGCAACTAATTCGCGGACTTTGGCACACGCATTAAGAGTCCCTGCCTAAAAATCACGGCGATGGAGGAGATCCGACGCACGGGCGGACGTGCCACCTGTGCTTGATTTCGGTTCGGAATCCGAGACACTTGTTCGTCAACTGACAGCCGGACTGTTCGTCCTCATGATGTTGTCATAATTGACCGACTTCTCTTCACTAGGAAAAAAAGCACTCTTGAACAAAATTCCCCGCACTACTACCTGCGAGCTACAGGTGCAGCATTATTCCAGCTCCGAGCGGAGCTTCCGTCCACCGAGTCAAACCATTCTTAACCCTTAACACTGATGGGATCCTCTCTCTCTCTCTCTCTCTCTCTCTCTCTCTTATTTCCCTCCAACACTGAGAAATCTCACTGTAATTCAAGTCGCAGTCTCTGTCAGCAGCACCAGCGACATTAACATTGTAAATCTGGCACACGAATAAAAACACCGTACGGTAAGTATACTATATCGAGACGGCGATGATAATACTTGGAAGCACAAAAACAGCTGCGTCGTCCCTCGGTGATAATGTCATAGTATCGAGGGTAAACACACTGGAAGAAACTGTTAATACGTCAATTGTTTAGGAATGTGTTGTGATAGAGATAGGTTGGGTGAAATTGCGAGAATTTTTGGTGGTGGAATTTTGAATGTGAGAAAGAAAGCGAGAGAAAAGTAGATAGATAGTAGGAGGGAGTTTGTAGAGGTTGACGTTGTGTGGTAGGTTGGAGCGCAGTGGAGCCGGCGTGGACCAGAGAGACGATCGTCCAGCATGGGTCGTATCTCTGAGTGGACTGTGCCGGACGTGCGCCTATCGTGCCGTTCGGGACCTGGCCTGGCCTGGTGTGGTCGTGGTGTGTCGTGTCGGGCTCGGGCACTGCGCTCGCTTCGGACGCGTTCGGTTCGGTTCGTCTCGGCCGGACACCCCACGCGCTTCGCTCGCTCGACTCGCGTTTCCTTGCTCGCTCGCTCGCTCGCTTCCTCTCGGGGTAGTTTTCACCCCCGTGGTGGGGAGACTGCCCTCTTTCTCTCTCTCTCTCTCTCGATCCGTCGCTACCCCTACCTCCGCCTTACGATTCTCCTACCCCCCTACCCCTACTCACCCCTCGCTCTCCTATCCCTCCCTCCGCTACTTGCTTCACCATCAGCCATCCCCCCACTTCTCTCTCTCCCTCTCTATCTCTTTTTCGCCGCTGCTTCTACTCCTGTCCTGTCTGTCGCTGTGTTGTTGCTGCTCTGTTACTGATGCTGCTGATGCTGATGCTGATGCTGATGCTGCTCTGCTCTGCTACTTGCCCTTCTTCTTCCTTATATATTTCACAACCAACGCACTTTTGCACTATTATTGCGCGACATCAATAAAATCTTCCCTTTTTCACCCGTTAAATTTAATTTCCTCATTTGGGAACCTTTCGTCTCGCATTGATACCATTTCTTCGATTTTACATTTTTTAACTTACTTTGCTCATGTGCCATTGGATATATTATTCTTCTCCCGAATGGATCTTCAGTTCCTAAACCTTTCGTCTTGCATCAATACCATTTCTTTGATTGAACATTTTTTCACGTACTTTGTTCATGTGCTATTGGATACATTATTCTTCTTCCGAGTGGATCTTCAGACCCAAAACCTTTCGTCTCGCATTAGCACCATTCCTTTGATTTTACATTTTTTAACGTAATTTGCTCATGTGCTATTGGATATTTTATTCTTCTCTCCAGTGGATCTTCAGTCCCTATATCTTTTCTATTTCGAGGTTCTTTATTCCCTGTCGAATCGTCAAGAAACTAAACCTTTTTCGCGGGCATTTCTATATCTAGCATCTTTTATTTCTCACAAGCTCTCTCTCTCTCTCTCCCTCCCTCGCACTTGGAGCAAAACTCTCTCTTTCCCATTACACGATACGCGTACCTACCTACTCTCTCCTGCGCGCAATTTTCTATCCTTCTCACTGACAAGCGCAGCATATAGCTCCCTCCTCTATCCTTATCTATACGTCCAATGGTCTCACTCTATCCTTGAGACTTACACGGCCCGTCTCTTTCACGAATCCGACACACGGTCTCTCGTTTGTGGATCTATGCCAAAAGCTTTTGGAAAAAGCAACCCTCCATTCGATGACTCCTCGATGCTGCGTCCGTTGGCAATGACAAAACTCTACGGACTCCCTATCACACTTTCTAACGCTGAAAGCGCGCAAGACTTTTAAGAAATTTTCCAGGAAATATCAATGGTTAGCGATGATCGACCAATTTTTCCAAAAGCAACTATAATTGTTTTTTTGTTAAAATTTCCATTTCACTATATACCTACCCCTCCCACGCAGCAATACCCTTCAACAATTCCTTTACGAAACTCCCATCAGATTGAATTATTCATTCGCTATTTTTCTTTAGATATATATATATATATATATTTAGCAGTTAATGTAGTATTAACGAAACGTGAGAAAAAATCTAATTTTTTGGCTTTGTTTCGAGAAAATTAATACGAATTCTGCGCTTGATTAAATTTCTTGTTTGAGTTACTTGTTTATTAATTAAGAAAAGATATTAGGGGATCTGGCAAAGTTTCAGTACATGCATTTTATGATAATTAAAGTTGAATTGGGACAAAAGGTGAGACTTGCAGGATTCCGTGAGATTTATGGATCGATCTGGCGCGTTTAGCATTGCTCGTTGATCATTTATCCTTAAACTTTCCGTGGATCTGTGGAGAAAGTGGAGTAGAGGAGTACACAAGGAGTAACTGCTCTCTCACATTAATTATTCTGTGACTAAACCCTCATCCGCACTGGGATCGATATCCGTGTCGCGGATCTTTCACGCGAAATATTCACTGGAAGGATCGAGATCCTGTGTTGAGCGATGTGGGGTGAGGAGGGGGAAGGTTCGGGGTAGAGAGGAAACTTTACCGGCGCAGGTAGTACATTTGCATCATCCCCTGCAAGAGCTCACCTGTTTCTTAGACTATCATTTTCCACGCAAACTCCACTGAAGCAGCTGCAACAATTGAACATTATATTTTTTTTATTCAACATTAAAACTCTACCTGACATATTATAAAAATATCAAATTCGCGTGTTTGCGAAAATATTCCTTCCTTCTATTGTACGTATATACATAGTATGGAATTTATAGCAATTTTCGACAAATTAAAATTCACTCCGGGAAAGCTAGCTTTGCCTCGTGCTCCTAGCGCATTACAAGGATCTCCTAGAAGGGGGAGGAGGGGTGTCTAAACGTTTCCCAGGCAAGGGCCATCTTTAGCCAAGAGCTTCAAGTGACTTTTAACTGTATACAGGGAAATTATCTGTTGCGGTTCTCCTGGTGTCCTGGACAATGTTTTCATGCTCAAATTTTTAGACATCCTGGCCTGACCCAACCTCTATCTCAAGATAACGACCATATATCTTTGAAATACTCGCAGTCTTGTTTCTGGCCAGTGTAATCCTCCCTGGCTCGACCTTTCCACAAACCTTCTTAATGAGAGAGAGAGAGAGAGAGAGTTAAATTGGAATATTGAAAAATCGCTGATCCTTCGATATCTCGCGTTAACCGAGTCTAATAAAGCAAAGTCTTTAACGCGGAAACTGGAAGCTCGCTTCTATGTGATTTGTGCTTGGTGAGAGGACGATTCGGGCTTTGGGGCGGCAAATCGATTTCGGAAAGGCCAATGAGTGCGAGGCACGCGAGTTTCGGTGCAAATTTAAACTCTCAAAGTGTTTCGCGGTCGAAGGTTAATCTGTATTCTCAACGCTCGCGTAAACTTTAGTTTCACGAGGGCCTTGGAGAGCTTTCATCCTTCTTCCTCTTCTTCTCTGATCCACGGAAGAGAAAAGAGAACGGACACCTACTCGCGAAACTTTATTCCGCTCTTTCTCCTCGACGACAAATGCTCGTCGGATCATTTTTCAGGATCAGCGAGAGATTATCAGTTTCCGTAGTACTCGTTAAAATTCATGAAACGATAAATTTATGATTCCCACCAATTTTCTCCAATTAGCATTACAAGAGCTTTTCAGCTTGAAATGTTCGAAGAATCTCTGTGCTTTTCTTCCAATTAGTCAGCGCTGCTAAATATATAATCGATGAAGCATTGCTAAAGTTGTACAAATTGTTTGTCGTGGTACAGATACAGAGGATAGAATGGTCGAGCTAGCTGGGGTAGTCGAGGACGATGAGTGGAAGAAGATTTGGTCTACTTCCTGTTTGGTGAGGAGCTGCACATCTAGCTAAGGTGAGGGAAAGGGGAGGGGGGGGGGCGCGTTGGTGGAAGCGACGCTGTGGCGTTCAGAGATGATATCGTTCTCTTCGAATGTATAAGTTATCGGGCCATTTATTAGGTGCGCTCACGGACACACGTGCATTCGCTCGCACACACACACACACACACGCGCGCGCGCGCACACGTAGACCGAGAAGCGGTGAGCTGCACTGGCGCAGAAGAGAAATTCCAAGTGCACCTTGTGTATCCCTAGAAAACGCAGCGATCCGTTGACCCGTGTGAAACTCCCACATTCATTACCGGTTGGGCACTGTGTTTCAACCGTCCGCAAGTTCATTGCATATTTTTTCCTCGCGCAGCAAAGGCTCACCTGCGAGTTTCTACGACTCTTTATAAAGAGTCCTAGGGGTCACTCGCGACTCAGGCCTCTCCGAGCCTCCATTATAATCCAGCAGGAGGAAACACGTACGCCCACGCGTATAGCTACTCACTGCGAATAAGCACGCTTGGAGGAAATGATTTCGCGGCCATGAAGCTCTAATTAAGCGACCTCTGGTCTCTCCTCTCGCGTCAAACGACAGGTGAAAGACCCGAGCCACTGTCAGAATTGCTCGATCCCCCTGAGAATCACCGAGAAATCCAATTAAGACTCGCCTACCGATCAAAAGCCTCTATATTTTATTATATATGTATATATATGATAACTGGATAAAGTGAGAAATATACAAAAGTTAATTCTCTATGAACTTATTCGTAATGTTACAATTAAAGAGAAATAATTTTTTATGAGAGAATGTTTATGCAGAGTCGAAACGAGACACAATTCTCTTCGTTGGTAGTATTGTGTCTCTACATGGAATATGGTTAATGAAACAGCAATGCATCGTGATAATTTACCTATCACGTAAGAAGTCATACCTCTGCATATTATTCAACATTCTGCCAACGTCCATTACTCGACGACCCGTTCTTTTATGATGCTTCAACTGGATGAATTTCTTCTCTACCTATACTCGCACGCATAGCCATTAATCCTAAAATTTTACTGAAAAATTCCATTTGATTTTTCCTGGATTTTCCTCAATGGAAATCTTATAATATTCGAAGAAAATCGCTGTTGGCTTTTCTTACGAAGATTCAATGGCAGAAAATAATTTGTGAAAACTATCGGTTGGTTGTTTCGTTGGTGACAGTCGACAGATGCAGCTTGCATTTGGTCCTTTCCTCCGGGAAGCAGAAAGCTGGAGGAATGATGGTCTCCCTCCCCCCTCCCCCTCCTTTTCGTCTTGGGAGAGAGGACGTTAATTTCGGACACCCGTTACGGAGCGTCCAAAGGGTGAAAAAACGTAGTACGGGCCATCTTGGTGACGATGCCCCGGGTCCTCCCCGTCCGCGTGCATCCTGTTCGGGGTTTTAAAGATTATTTTTACTTCGAGACAAAAAAGATCCGTCTGCTGCCGGCGAGGCGACTGCGACTACCGTTGTGCACATGTGCTCCATCTCGACGAGTTGCCAGTGCGATGCTGTGGCCAGGGTTAGATGCGTCGTAGGGAGGGGGGTAGGGGGGAGGAGAAGCACGCTTTCGGTGGCCAGTGCGTCGTGGGAGTTTATCGTCCGTCCGTCCCCCACTATATTCTTCTTTTCTCGCTCATCAAAATCCTTTCTTTTTCCGTGCTTACTCGCAACCAAAGACGCTTCGAAATTCTTCGAAGTCTAGCAACTCTGCCAACTCTCTTACCACCCCTCTTTCTTTCTTTCTTTCTTTCTCTCACTCTCTCGTTATTTCTCAATTCGTTGTTTACGAGGACACGGCATCCGCGAAACCATCTCGTGTGCTTGGTGTATAAATTTTCATTAATTAAATTATAAGAGAAAAAACAATTTGTATACACTCGCTGGCTATCCGGCAAAGTGTTGGGAAATACATTCTGACGTTTCGAATCTTCGATAAAATGCTTCATTTGTTTTACGCTTCGTTGACCAGAGATTGTCGTCTAAGGTCGTTGGGTTCATGGGGATTGCTGGATTCTGCAAATTTTACACGGATAGATGGCGTATCTGGTGACCCCGTAAGGAACGGATAAATCGAAACCCGGCAGGTGCGCGAATACTAACGGTTGCCAGAGGCCTTGGCATTTCGTTACACAATTTTTCCTGATAGTGGACACTTTCGACACAGTCAACACAGTTTCGACGATAAAGAAAACAGCTATGATATATCGCAGGAATTAACTTTTATCATAAATTACCATATTAATTTTAATCAATAAATATTTCAGGATTCGATGCATCTCTATATATACGCAGATGTATTAACAATCATTTTTTCTTATTTGATTTTATCTGTAATTTGCGCAAGCAACGAGCTACATGCTGATTTGTTAATAGAACCTAGCTGTCTGACAGTTCATTATTCTAATAGATTTTATTTTATTGCAGTCATATAATAAAATTTATCCAGTCTCCTTGAGAAATATTCAGCCGCTTCGTTGTATTTCTCAATTGGACAGTTTCTTCAATGCGATGGTGTCAACAATGTTTTCGGCGTTTAGTATGAAACACGCCTTGATCGTTTTGTACGCGCATGTTTCTTATTATAGAGATCCGATGAAGCACGGACGACTGGGAAAAAGAAAAAGTCGTTGACCGGCCGGTCGTAGGTTAATGGTGACGGCGATGCAGCATGTGTGCTCGAGAACAGATAGAAACCAAATATAACCAGGGACAGACCCCTTGCCAAGGGTGGTTAGAAATTTGGACCTTCCTGCTCCAGCAAGGGTTGCCCATTTTCCCTACACAGGAAACTCTCTCCTACCTTTTAACGTCATTTCCTCTTATATCCTGTATCTTTTCATAAACATTATTCAAAAACCGAAGAACCTTACCTCTATCCAGAGATGCGTGTAAAGATTTCGCATTTTTATTCAAATGTATTAACGAGTATATATATAGACAATAGTTACGTGTGAATGATCGACTACTTTACAAAAATCCTTAGATACGTAATAGAGTATACCCAGCTGTCAGGAATGATTAACACGGTACGTATTTTCGAGCGAAACTTATAAATGTCATACTCGATATTTTAACGACGCTTTAAATTAGAATCGACTTGGATCAGTATCATTTAGCGAATCCTCTTTCTGTCCCTCCGATGTCGATCCAGTGAATTTTCATTTCCATGAAGTTCAGCGAAAAAGCAGTCCTCGTTCCAGTTTTATAAAAAGAAGTTAAGAGGGGGGCAGCTGTTGGGAGGAAGGGTCAGCCAGTCTGGGAAAAATTCTTACACGAGGCAGGAAAATTATTATATCCGCGCTTCTTCGTTAATCCAGCACCCTCCCCCATCGCGTTTTTTCCCATGTCCATTTTTGCATAAAAAAATTCTCACACCGAAGCACTTTCGCACGACCCACAGCGCGCATAATGCATGCGCCTCATGAGTCTCAGGAAGGGGCGCGGATAGAGCTAAAAAAACGCAGCTCCTGGGGGGTAAGAGCCAGTGTTAGGTGCAGGAATCCTTCCATCCCATACCTATGCCTCTGTCTCCCTAGCTGATCCTGCCAACTCGAATAGTGGGAACTTTTTTATCATCTCGACCCCCCCCCCCCCTCCCCTTGACCAAAAGAAGGGGACATTGATTCAAGGTGGAAACGTATATAAATAACACGAGAATCTGGACGGACGTGGATCCTTTTCATTTTTCCACGAAACTTCTTCCATTTGCAAGTTCACTAGGATTTCAATAATTGAACATTCTGCTGGAAATTTGACAGAAAAATTAACAAGAATTGTATAACCTTGTCCTTTGAAGATTTTCGTACTGATGAGTTTATGTCAAGAATTCTATCCCTTGAAATTATAAGAGAGAAAAGGAAGGGGGAGGAGGAGGGACAAGAGCCGGAAAAGGAAAATGTGAAAAGATGGTGGGGGTACCGGATCCTGGGGTGGACGGAAACACCTTGTGGACTCGGGATAAAAAACCTTTGGAAGAGGAGGGGGAGCAAACGGTACCCCGAGTGGCACGGATTCTCGGCCAGCGGAAGGTGCAAAAAAAGACGTTAAAAAAAGCTTGAAATACTGCTAGGTTGTTAGTCCAGGACCTCGCCCTACGGGAATGTACACGCGGAATGACAGGAATTGGCCAGAATTTTTCCCAATGTTTCTCTCAAAAACACCCAATCGTGAGAACTGGCCTCCATCTCTATTTCTGATCAATAAAAAATGGACAGAAGGTAGCGGTAAATATGTTATAGTACACATGAAAACGGTTGTGGGATACAAGTGTACCAAGCGCTCTTCAATTGTTTATTTTAAGTATTATCCTACAACATATATATATATATATATTATCCTTGTTTCCTTGCAATATCTAAAAATTGTGCATGGATTGATTAAACTTGTTAAATCTCGAAGCGGCGAAGGTTCAGGGGCCGTAGCGTTATCTTCAAACAGACTATTCATGCGTGTTCATCTCAGCTACTTCCTCTCTCCTTCCTTTCTTCTTCGTGCTTCATTCAGAGAGTTCCAATGCAGAAGAAGCAGGCTGTGACGTTAAACTGGGACTTAAGCCGTTAGGCCACTACTGGAGAGGCTCGCAGACTCCCCCCTCTCCCTTTCTCTTTCTCCTGCTACCTTTATTCCAACATTCACAAAATGTCCACCCTTTTAATCTGATTCTGCAATTTCGTATCATTCATACATTGTGTTACATGCTATATATAAACATCATCGCCTCGTGCTGTTAAATTATGTTTCGATCGTTAATCGTGTGTCCTTGTTACGTTCTATTACTATTCGATAAAATTTACCATCGTAGGGATAACAATCTTGGACCATATATCGCATCATCCTGTGTTTTAAGCCAACTTCCTTTTTCGTTTTCTTCCTTACGGATGCAACAACCTCCTCTCGAAGACACATGCTTTCTTCGTCCAGCCCAGATTCATCTCTCATCACACATCTTTCTTTCTCCAACCCCTCTACTAGATGCTGCTGGCTGCTACTGCTTTCTACTGCTTCTTGGCCGCCCCTTCCGCAGCGGCAGATGGCCGGCCAAGGGGTAAGAAAAAAATCCGAGGGCCCCGAAAAAAGGGAGAAGGTTTATAAAAAGCGATTGAAAAAGACGCGCCCATGGTACCCGTCTCGCTGATACAGGAGGACCACGTGCGCTCATCCAGATTTCCCCGCTGGAGAAGACGTCCCACTTTTTCCCTTCTTCGAATTTCCATCGTTCATTATTACGATTTTACCTATCGTTTTGCTACTCGATTTACGCTACCGATCCAGATCTTCTTGCTCTCTTATGACGCGACAAAGTCCCGAGGAAATTGACTCCCACCAGCTGTCGATCCTTTTTGCCTTTGACCCAATTTTATTGCTTCCAAACTCCTTCAATAGCCAATTCGATAATTTGCCACTCGGTCCCAGTGATACATTTATATCGATTGATCAGTGATCTAGCGTTTAGAAAATACATATAAGTATATATACGTATGCCTTGCATAAAAAAGTCTCCATTTTTTATTCAACGTTGACTCAACGATTTATAAATTCACGTTGCACACACAGCATCGAGCAAGATAACGGAATCATCGTATGTTTACTGGTGCATTCGTAAATTGAGCAAATAATTACTTTCCCCAATCCGTCCTTAACAGGACCTTTTTACGTAACTGTAAAGGACCTGAGTGCACCGGTCTGTCTATATCTATCGAAAATCTCAGCCAGGTAGAAAAATTGGAAATCTTTGAGAAAAAAAAGAACTGTAGGAAAGGGCAAGATCATCATTTTCTGGACGCAGACCAGCTGATCAACCGTGGGAAGAGGTGGCTCTTTTATTTATTTTTTTTTTTCATAGGCATTCGAGGAAATTACTTTTAAATCGCAAAACCACCTTGAAATGTTTAATTACGCGTCTCACCAAAGAGTAGCCTATCTCTGAAAAATGATTCATCAGGCTGTCTTCCACACTGATTTTCTATGCTATTCTGTTAAGAGGAAGATTGTGTCAAATAAACTTTTTCGATAAATATTATAACTTTCCATTACACTGTATTATATTGTAATGGTAAAATTTGATTGAAAGAAAAAACAATTATTTGCCAGGATAAATATTTACTATCATAAAATTAAAAGTAAGATAAGAAATTTTCGAGTACATTAGGAATGTTAGATTTACTATTATTTCTAGTCTTTGGTAAATGAATTTGTATGTTGCAATACATTGGAAATTATTTCGAGTGGATAGACGACACTCGGAGAAGTTTGTGCTTTACTCGAGTTCTTTCGAAAGGGACGTAATGCATTTTTCGCGCGTTTAAAAATAGTCGATCGTCTCTCCATGGACTGGCCAGGGGTCAGTAACTCCTTGGGCGCAGAGTGGCAAGAATAGCCGACAAAACGGAAAAAAATAATTTTCTCCCTCCGCTAACTCCGAGAAATTTCTGACTTCAACGTTCCCCTTCCATTTGGTTCAAAAAGCAAGTAAAGAAAGTGTCGCAGGATCTCGGTTGGTCAAATAACTTCTTCGGGAACAAACTTCATCCAATGGGATAAAAATTAATCGAACAATCTTTTTATAAACCTGTCTGAATCCATATATGGAGTTCATTCGTCAAATAATTTTAATTCTCGTATATTAAATTAATCAATAGTCGTTTAAATTAGAATGGTTTTATTTGACTCCATCGTCTCGTATTAATATATCAGAAATTTTCCTAGAGAAAGTGGAGATTTTTCCTAATTCAGTATACTGTCTGGACTGGAAAAAAATTCGCACACATAATTTGGACAGGTAGATAATTCATTTCTATCTAGCTGCACGAGGACGTATTTACGATTTCATACGTCCTACCTGTGTCAGCTATAACTGACGTTCTCATTGTTCTAGTGTCATAACTTCCACCTATACAACAGCGACGGGATAACAATGCTGAGCATATGCATGATACTGATTAACAAACTGTTGATTAAATACTTATTTGCATTCTTTTCTTCCTATAATTTGTACACCGCATTAAACGACGGTCTTATACTATTACTTCATTTTGAGCAGAGCTGTTTATTATATCGAGGTATTTTTCTCTCGACTTTGCACAGTTAGGTAATATAACGTAAAACGTTTGGTCACCAGAACACATTTGCATGGGCACTCAGGCTACGATCGCCAATTTTTGCGATTGTAGATTTTAGGGAATGTTCAGTCCAACAGGCCATCGCCATTGTAAGAATAAATCTCTTTCTTCCTTTTCTTTCCCTTAAATATTTCCTCTCTTTCGTGTTACCTCAGCGAGGCAGATCGCGCAGTCCGAATCTGCAAAGTCAGTTCTACCAGATTTTTCACGCTGCCGATTCCTTTTGTAGGGGGCGCTGCCCGCTTGTCATATTTGCCTATGATGGACGATTTATCCGGAAAAAGGCCTGTGCGACAGGGCAAACAGATCCTACGGGATGACGAACGCGTTTCTCATTCAGGTACCGGTCGGTCGCACCACATTTCGGCAATTTTACCGATTCTGATTATGATCGGTCCGGTTTCTCGCGAGCGGACCCAGCTTTACCTCGTGCATCGGACAGTTTTTTGCCCACCTCCGGAAGCGCAGCAGGCCCCTTTCTCGCCGACTTCAGCCGGAATCAATTGACCCAATACCGATCCCACCGACTTCTCGCTCGATTCAGCTACAAAGTCAGCCAGTCACAGCTGGTCACTCAAACTTCTATCCTCAATTAAGCCGTTTTTTCTTTTCTTCTTTTTTTCTCTCTCCATTTTCCCCTCAGCGTGAACTCGACATATTTACGTCATATCGTCAAACTAATGATCACCTCGGGAAAAATCGGCAAGCGATGATTCTACATAGTCATGAACCGATCGAATCACTTGGCATGTTATTGCCACTAAATACGTTATTCCCACAGAAATCGTAAATAAACAAGAGTGAGTTTCAAACCGATTTGAAGATGGCAGGGAAGAGTGGGTTCGATACTATGTTGGTTTAGTATATCGACGTACAATGTGCTCGGCGAGCTAATTCAGTTTCAATCATGGAAATGATTTCCCGCTCTTATTACGCGAAAGCATGTGGCAAGGAATATGAGGTGGGTTGTTCCTGTGGGCAAAGATCGAGGCTTGTCAAGAGCGACGCGATGAAGGAAGAAGAGACGCGAAGGACGAAGAAGAGTTGAGTGGTGCTGCAGGACCATAGCTAGGATAATATGCCATTGCGGAGCGAGTCACTATGGCAGAGATTTGCTCCAACTGGAGAGAAGTAGGGAAATGAGGCAAGAGAACATTGGCCAGCAGATTTCACCGGTGCTGCATATATAGAGACCGCAGAAAAGACGGATCCTAATCTGCTACTGGAGAATCTTGGCCGAAAATTCAATTAAACTTTTGATATACGGGCGTCTACAACGCGGATAATTGTTGAAAATGAAATCCCCCCTCCCCTCTTTTCCATTACTTGATTCGATCATCCCTCTAGCTTGTCCAGTAGGAATCCTTGGATTAAATCGCCAAGCTACCCGGAAGAATCTAAATTGTTACTCGATCAGACTCGACCATCGTAATATTATCCATTTCTTCCGATTTCGTGCGGCTGTGTAAACGAAAATTTCGCAAGCTTCACGTACTTTCCTTGGCCATGGGTGCAGCGTTAAAACGATTAGCGTCCACGAAATTTCGGTTTTTGGTCCTTTTGAAAAGGCTCCGCATGCTTTTCTTCGGTCCACCGGATGGGGGATCGACGAGGAAAAAGGGGGAGGGGGTGAGGGCAAACGGCGGGGTTCCAAGATCACATGGGCGTTATGCCTCACCAAATCTCCAAATTTATCTCTTGCGATTTGTTGGAGCTTCGGGCGAAGACATACACGATTGTCTCCTCCTTTCTTCCAGCTTTTTTTCCAACTGCAAGATAATACTGATGAAAATGGCTCAGGATGCATCCCAGGATTAAATTTTATACTTCGGGATCTCACAAAGATTGTTGGGAAGTCGTTGCTGCAGGACACTGTCCTTTTTTCACAATCACCAATCGTATAAATTTCCAAGCTTTGTGATTTGTCACGGCCGTTTGACCAGTTGCTCTAAAAAAAACCTAGTAAAAACGGATCTGAAGAAGTAACACCACCATATGTAACAGTTTGGAGTGAATCGAGTTTAGTTTTCGGGAAAACGTAGGAGGGACAGCGATATCATGAAAAAGTTGGATCAAAGCCGTTTGGAAGAACTAGTAGAAGGACAACCTGAAATTGATGCAGGGAAGTTGCAGCTCTATGACGTAATAGAAAGGACGAATTGCAGTGAAAGCTTCGAACATAACTGCAGCGCGTCGATTATGAAATGGGAAATGCCAAAGCTGGACGTGGTCATAAGGAGGCGCAGCTTTATTCTTCTTAAGTGTGTTAAAAAATGGCCGAGGAAAAATGGAAGAATAGATATAGTGGAGTCGAAGATGAGGAATTTGAATGATAGTAGCTGTTATAGGTTAGAAGACCGGAAACGGAGTGAGAAAGCGTGAGGAGACATGCATCATCGTTGCTGTCGACATTCCGCTGACGATCGGCGTGCCTCGTGTGGATTCGGCGTTCGGTTGACCCTCTCGTCGCCTACAGCCTATATCCCTTTTCTTCGACGGTACAATAGACGGAAATTCATTGATTGGACCGCATGGTAACAACGCATAGCGGAGTGGAAAGGTGGGAGGGGGAGGAGGGGTCAAGGGATGGTACGGGAGGGCAGAGTGTGACGCAACGACACGATTCTCCGGGTGTCCTCGCTTATTTCTTCGGTAAATTCGATACACCTGTGTGCCAATTGTTTTGACATGTGTCTCCATTGTGGGCTTTCCAGGCACGAGACGCGCGAGACACGCGCGTTCCGGGAGCCGTTCGTCCCGACATGCGGGCTGTACAGTCCGAGATCGAAAATGAAAAATTAGCCGATGGTTTTGGTGCTCTCGTACGAGAGGCAATATTTATAACCTACTGAAAATATTCTCCTATCCATCAAACTCCTTGTTATATACCGATGTACAGTGGAATAAATTTATTCCAGGAGCGGGTTAGATGCTATAGCGGAAGTAGGGGTTGTATCATCGACGATAAGCCAATAAGAGTATGAGAAATTTTAAACCAGACGACGTATATGAGTTGTGCATAATTGATCGTGAAATAAGAGGAACAAAATTTGAAAAGATTGAGAGTGCGTAGCCAGACTGGAGGAAGTCGAACGGTATAATGGAGCTGGAGACTATTTTTATTAGGAACGATTTAATTTTCTGATTGGCACGAGTAACGGTGACAAGACTTGGGCTACCTGAAAACTGGTCTCCCTTGAATTCTTCTTTTTCTTCCTTCTGACCCCCCCCCCCCCCCACCTCCTGCTTTGTTGATTCTTTCGAAAATCGGCTTTTGGCAGCCGATGATGCTTCAACTTCGACTTGACTCGAGCGTGACCGCAAAACGTGCAACTTTTGGGCGCGTCCAAGATATTCTGGACAGGATATAACCGAGTCCTTGTCTGGAGAAAGTTATGACTTTTCTATTGTTTCATGCACGACCAGTTTTAGCCAACAGAAATGAACACAATCTCCAATTTGTCCTCCATCTCTTCGAAGCGATTGACCAATTTCTTTTTTTCATTATTATAAGTACTCGTTGCAAAATTTATCGAACATTTTTTCACCAAGTTATTCATTATTGCTGCAAGACCGTATTTCCATTTGCTTGCTCATTTTTTCAATTTCAATGCACACATGTGGCAATAAACTTTATATGTGTGTATAGAATTATATACATACACACACAAATATATATATATATATATATATAGAACATTTCTATATCCGTTACTCAAACACTATCCGTTTGACTATGGTGCGACTGAATTCGATACTTTTCTATGTGTGTTTGTGAGTAAATAGAGAGACTCGGACGTCCACCAGGTAGTTTCTTGTCCTTTTTTTTTTTTGATCGCTGTTGTAGCGGAGACTGTACAGGTGGTCAGTTGCCCCAACGAGACCCGCATCGTGCACGACAGGTGAGGGCCAATGAGATAAATTCGATCTGACCCTCATGACCGTAGGGTACATTAAAACGCGTAATTATGCAAATTCGAGTACACAAGAGACTTGGGCAAAAAGCAGGTCGCACTATACATTGTGTTACTTCGGAAACTGATCGATATCAAATTATCTATGAATATATGAATCATCCCCTACAATCGTTGAATTCTCATATGCTTTCATTTTTTCGCTAAACAAATCATAACATTCATCATCTTGTTCAAAAGCTCAGTTCCTAAAGTACTCTATCCAAAAATCTTCCAATTGATTTTATCACATAATCACATAACGCGTTATGTAGATCGATAGAAATGACCAACTTTGCATGTAAGCTTTTAAACGTCAATTAAGCGGAATGTTGTTAGTGATTTCAATGCTACGTGCTTTACGTAAGTAGCGACGTATTAATGTCTTTCAAACAGAGTGTCAAGATACAGACTTTCTAACGATCGACGTACAATATAACAAACTTCAGCCGAGACAATCAATCGGCAATATTGACACGAGCTAGAGGAATGCGTAATTAATAGCAGTTTTACGAAGAATAATACAATAGATAAGGAAATACCAATCCGACGTTTCAACGCTCCGGAAACGCAAGTGTGCAAAAAAAAATCTCCTATCTCACTTGATCAATGTATTCAGTCATTTGCAAAAAAAAAACGAAAATTGTTGCAATTAAATTCAGGTACAGTAATAAATTTCACAATGAATTATAAAAATTATGAAGATTTGGACGGTTGAATTTGAAAGGAAAGCAGAAGGAGGATATAAAGATGAATAGTTGATAAATAAAGGTTTAATGATTTGCTAGGATTTTAGCTGAGTGTTTCCAAAGAAAATCCTCCAGGTGGGTTTCGAACGATGTGCAAGCGTGGAAAAATTTTTTGACAACCGATCGATCGTGAGCTCGTCTCGATCCCGCTGGCCGATACGTGTTTCGCGAGCGGAGCTCACAGCGCTGCCTCGTTTGTCTTGTATGGCCGATACTGGTACCGCGGCTGACGAAAGTTACGATTATCGTGCGGCCGCATATATACGAATACTATTGGCATTACCGGTACACGAGGTCGGTAAACAGCCGCACGAGCGATCTCCACTGCAAAGAAATTCAACAGATCCTCAGAGTAGGTTAGAAATCTAACCTCGAATTTTCTCCACCGTGTCCATTTTTATGCTTCTCTTCCCCCATGCATCCTTCTCTCATTCGTTTCTCTCTCTCTCTCTCTCTCTCGACAATACACACACACACACACACACATCCACAATATTGCATCCTTATCTATAACAATTTCCTTTCTTTCGCCTCTTGCCATCTTCCTCTTCTTCCGCGGCTTTAATTTATTCCGTTTGATTTATGCTGCTAAAATTCCTCGGCTCTGGTTGCCCATTAACCGCGTGATTCCTCACCTCGAGTCCAGTAAACAGAGGCAATGCTTCGTGTGCGCTTCTTTCATCGAGGAGGAGGAGGAGGAGGAGGAGAAAACGTGAGTGAGCGAGAAAGAGAGCGGAAGGGGAACGTAGGAGTACAGCGGCGCAGGAGGTGGAGGGTGGGGGGGGGGGGAGGTGAGGCTAGGTATCGAAGGATCAAGAGAGCGAGGTGGAGAAACTATAGCCGAGGATGTATTTCTGACTCTCTTTCTAGGATATATATATGTATATAGTACACATATATACATTCGTATAGCCTGGAGAACCAAGAGGGTCCCCGAAAGAGCGAGACGAAGGCTGCTCGGCGAGGCTCCGTTCGAGGTGGCGATGTTAGTGGGTGAGGAAGAGGAGAGGGGGAGGACGGGGGGGAGGGAGAAATGACAATCATCGTCATTTTAATAATATGCAAAGGCATAGCCGACTTCCACGACGGGCAAGTGTGGCCACAATGGCGTTATATAATGACAAAGACACGGCGGGTCGTTCCTTTCGCTCGACAAAAGGTGCGGCGTTAGGGTCATCCTACCGGACCGGAACATGTTTTGTCCAAGCCGGACAAACGTCGCCAATGATACTTCAAACCTTTACCTGGCACAGTCAAAATATTCTCTCCCTCGCCATTCACGAAATAATTTGTATAACTCTTTCTTTCCCAAGTTTACCTTTTCTTATCTTCCAACTCCCCACCCCCCCCTTCTATTGCTTCGAAGAGAGTGCCTACCGAGATTTTTCAACTTTTTGTTAATCAAACTAGCTATACAATAAGTAGTTTTTAATTCTACGTTGAGATTTAACCTACCCGTTAATTCTGGACAAATTTCAGTTTCCCTCGCGCTCTTTCCTCGTATGAATAATGCAAATGATTTCGTGCTGACGGGTAAGTTGTTCTCGCTTGTTGTTGTTGTTATCCAGAGAGATAAAAGAGAGAGAGAGTAAAAGAAAAAAAGATGTAACAGTTGGAAGCGCTGTGTCCTTCCGTTTCATTTCGTTCCGTTCGCGAGTCTTGCTTTCATAATCGCGAGACATCCACGCGTGGCGGTACCAACGCACACCTACACATTCTAGTGGCGGCAATCACACCCACCAATCGGAATGCGAGGAGAAGCAAAAGCCACGGAAAGTGTACGCTCGTCGTGCTGTTTGTGAGTACGGATCGCCGTTCGCGCCAGCCAGTGAAACTCTTATATACTTATATATTATACTCTCTCCCTTGTACTCTAGCTGTCTCTCTTTCACTGTTTTATACGATTACACAATACAGTTATTATAATTACTCCTATAAACTCTATTGAATCGGTACTCCATCTTCGTTTTTCCTCTCCAACTTGTTCACTTATCAACAGTTCCATTAGAATAGATTTCACCAAAAAGAAAACATTGGAACGTTAATTTTAGCAATATATTTTTTTTAACGTTGAGATAAGTTTGTTGAAACCATTTTTATAAATCGAGTAATTGCAAAAATGAGATAAGGTTTTTTTGGAAAATTTTGAAAGATTGGTTGATCCAAAGAAGGGAAAAGAAATTGAACGAAGCGTTCGAATGGTTAAGAGATTCGGTGTTTTACGTTCGTACGGACGGTGATCTTTCACGATCGATCATCACGAGTGTGCGAGCCTCGCATGTGTGTGTGCGTGGATAGCAATGGATGCCGCTGCCCCTTTCGACGTATGTATCTGCGCGCTCCAATATTCAAATCGTGCGAGAATGCTATAAGCCGACTCTTAACGGTACGTACATATACGTCAAGGTAAAACGTCATTTCCTTCGAACCATGGACAAAAGCTTTCCCGTCTATTAACGTTAGATTTGTGAAGAAGAAAAAGTCCAGACCCATAAGGGGACGATTTAGTCCAGCTGGTTGCGTTGAAAGCACCAAGAATTACAAAAAAGGACTAAAAGAACATTGGCGATAATTAATTACTCCAAATTATTGCGTAAGATAGAATTTTAATTAGCAGGGATTGACCAGGCAAAGTGGATTATCGAAGCAAGAATGGAGATAAAATGGAGGGAGTCGAGGGGATGAAGGAGGAAGCTGCTTAAAAATTCTGACATGGACAATACTTGTGCGGCGTAGTCGGGGACATTTAAATGTATGTATTCATACGTCGTGTATTGCTTTGACGAGAGGTGTGGTCAAAATTATTCAAACTGACCCGGACTCTTTTTTTTCCTTTCGGTCTGGGACACTTTCTAGCTGCGCTGCACCCACGTACCCCTCCCTGCTCCCCACCTCCAGCATCTTCAGCGAGCCTCTTCACCGCCCCTTTTCAAAGTGTTCGAAGAGCGTTGCCTCTTCTAGCCATTGTCCCGAGAGAGTGTGAGAGAGAGAGAGAGAGAGAGTGAGATACGATGCCGAATTCGAGAGATCTCGCCGAGCAAACTCTATCCTCCCCCGTCCGCCGCGATGACCTCATGCCTTTTGAATCCGTGCTCCAACCGAAAGATGATTTGCAAGCCGACCATGTAGCTACGATTACTGTCATTCACTGCCTCGCACTCGCCAACAAAGAAATCCAGATCCAGATGACTCCTTAACGAACGACGCTGCTCTCGAAATAAGCCTATTAGTCATAACCAAATCAGCTGGTACAGATATTCATTTGCCCCGTCGACCTTAATCTTTAAAAAATGTGTAATTCCACGAATCAAAGTACACCCTTCTCTACTTATTTTCGCCGATGGGGCTTTGCAAATATTTTCAAGCCTAAATCCGTATAATCGTGGAAAGTTTGGAGGGATATCTCCAGGCTGATAAAAATTATATGAAGAGGAAGAGGAAGAGGAAGAAGGTAGGGTGGTAGGGGTATAAGAATGGCCACCCACGAAAATATTCGTCACATATCGTGAATAGACGCGGGCCAAGCTGGGCTCTGGATGCTGCGGCATGTTCTCCTGCTGGCCGACTATGACATATGGCCAGTTGCAAAAACCACCAATGCTGATCGATTGGCCACGCCAACCACCCCTTGTATTCTCTTTCTCCACGCCGTCGAGTCTCGACTCCCGCTCTTTATGCCTTTCCGATCCTCGCGCGTGATGCCCTCGCTAACCGGAATACCGGTAGCCAAAATAAACACGTTCTCTCCTATTTACCACAAAAAACTTTTCATTCTATAGCTTCCTTCTTAACTCCTCGCGTTGTGTCCACGACTGTGTGTGCCTTACTACATAATGTACTAACTCTCGAACACGTTTCTCTTCATCCCCAACTTCATCATTCCTGTACTCTTCGATAAATTCCTTTAAAAAAAAAACACATCATAAAATTAATTAATAATTTAATTGATTTCATAAATTCCCTGGGCTTTAATAGCTGAGTTTGGTTGTACGCGCGGATAGAGCGTTCATAAACGATCCAGTACAGAGTCCAGTCGAGCGTAACGGTGAAGTTTCGGCTGATGCTGACCGGTGTCCGGTGCATGCAATGCGAAAGGTGAAAGAGAAGAAACTGCGGATCGGCACTGCTGTACAATGCAGCCACCTACGGTGGTAGCGCGAGGGGGAGTGGGAGGGAGAGGGAGGGGGGGGGGGGTTGGTGGACGAGGAAGCCCGGAGAGGTCGTGCCGAAGGTGGCCCAGCGTCGGGGATCGTGCGAATAAGGCCTAGCCAAGTTGGCCTCGAGGAATGGTGAAAAGCGATGTTAACGAAGAAACCATGGAACGAGGAGGGGGCAGCCCGGCAGCGTCGTACGTTTCGCCTACTCGATATATCGAACACGATGCAGATCGATGGATCGATATCAGACTCCTGGACATAAAACGCTTCACTAGTATCTTCAAAAAAGAATTCAATATTACCAATTAATTCCATCCTTCCATTCGAGCACTGTTCGCAGGTGACCTGTACGTGATCTTCGTAGATGCGCGCGATGGACGGTGGTCACGTCTATCGCTAAATAGCGCATCTACGCGCGACGTATGTGGTAGTGGAGTAGATGGAAGAAGGCAAAAGTTCACGGGGACGGTTAGGTTAGGTAGGGTGAGGAGGAGAGTCGAGCCGTGGCAAGGTGAGGCGAGGCGCGCGCGCTCGCAAACGGCACGATTAGCCATGAGGCTTCTTCTGGTCCTCTCATCCCCCCTCCGCCGTAACTCTTCCACACTATACTATGCTTCACTCTCGTAGAGCGGAGAGACCGAGTTTTCATCGCAACGATCTCTCAAGGCGCTCGCGCGTGTATATACAAGAGAGGAAAGTATAGAAACATGTAGAGTCGAGCAGCATAGAAGGATCATAGATGGACACACTGAAACACGAGGAACATGGATCAACATACACGCCGTGGATCGAGGCCTGTACAAAGAAGTTTCACAATCGAAACAAAGGACAAGGATGAACGAACCGAGTGACAACCCAGCCGTGTACAAAGGTTCACGACCAAAACAGAGGAACATGGATGAACGCACACGATTGTACTCGGGGAATTTGTAGGTGCGCGTGTGTGTGTATTTCTGTCGATACGTGTAGTGGTATATATATATATATATATAGCGAATGAACACGGTTATTCAGGATGAACGACACCAAGACCAGGCCCAGTCACAGTCGCGTACGACGTGGACGTGGCGAAGGAGCCAATCACACTCGCTCATGCACACACATACATGCTGCAAAAGGAGACACGTATAAGGCATAGTAGTCGTGCCGGTGCTCCGACTGCTCCCAATATATAGGGCAAACTCGAGTCTCACGGTTTCTGCAAGCTATTCATCTGCATGCGCTCTTCTCCCGACCGCGAGTCACTCCCCCCCCCCCCCTCCTTCTCCTCTACTTTTCTCATCTTTCTCCCCCATTACGGATCAACAACAGCCACCGATTTATTTCAATAATTATCACTCGCACTCCACCCCACCTCACTTATACATTACCGAATGCTTTATTTTTTTCCTTGGAAGAACTTTGTTGGACGATTCTTCGAATTAAAATCCTATTAATTAGATTAATTCTGACATCGATTTCGAGCATCTCAGCTATTGTATTTTGTATGAAATTTTGTGTGGTTGAACATTTTTTCACACGAGTTAGAAAGTGTTTGGAATACTTTCTCCTTCGCCACAGCGATATGTAACGACCGATTTATTTTAACAATTTAAGAATTTAATGGATCTCTTAGGGGCAATTACCCGCGGTTCGTTATACAGTTCTAATGCACAAGTTTAGAGACTCGCGGACAATGGGAATATAGTATATATATATATATATATATATAAGCGCTCAGAGCGAGAGTCTTTGCCAAAGACTTCGGCTATCTTAACGCGAGAACGATCTCATAGGATTCTTTCAAGTTTTCACCGTTTTCCCTTGACTGATTTATCGATACACTCGTCTCTTATACGATCTTTCGTAAGAAAATCCAGAAATCGTGATATCACGAACTCGTCTGTGTTGCAGATTCAATTACCCCGACTTCGTCCAGTTTCAAAACTTGCCTACGTTCCTCTTTTTTTTTCTTCAGAAAGGCCATATTTCTCTGATAATGCTTTTATCGAAATACGAGCCTCCTGGACAGTGGACTTGGCGAATTCTGAAACTGGACGACGCTTATCGGCACAAAGGCATACGAATATGGTTAGATATAATGCTACCAACATTTATTTCATCCCAGGGAACGTCTTTCTACAGTCACTGCAGTTTTTCAAAATTTTCTACACCCACGCATGGACAATACACTGACATGAATCGGAGAAATTGGTGCAGGAATACTCATACAATCGAGTGCCGTTTTCTCTACTTTATCAATAATATACAATATGTATTAAAATTCCGATAGAAAAAATGAGATTTCGGTGGAGGAATTTCACAAGATGAATTTTTCTCGAGAGACGACAATTGCAGGAATTTTGAATTTAGCAAGAATGACTTGTACGGCTAATGGAAGTGTAGCGGGGGTGGACGAGGGGTTCGGGTGGCAGAAGAGGCAAGAGCCAGCCTCCTAACCGTAGAATAATAGAAGCAGGAAGCAAAGTGGTGGCGGTGGCGTCGGTGGCAAAAAATCGACAAAGCACATTACGCGAAATCACAATGTTTAATGAAAATTGCCCAGGCACGGTTACACGTGGCGAAAGGTCTGCAACTCCCTGCGCGACATTTGCCAGTTTTCCTCTCGGAACAAATATTTCTCAACGACGAAAAGAGATTCTCGATGCTCCATTTGTCCTCCGTCGTCACGAATTATCATCGAGAATCGAGACTTTGGTGCTTCTTGCCCGATGCTAGAGTTACGCATACGAAGAAATTACGTGCAGTAAGACTGCACGAGACTCGGACAAAAGCACATCGTGTAACGTTGACTGGTTTCAAATCGTGACGCGGCGAAGCGGTATTCAGATTGCGCTCTTAGCGGTTTCGTTGATTTTTTTCGCCGCGACAAAAGGAGATTTCTGTAACCACTGGTCAGATGCCGCGTGGAAAAGGCACCCGCGCGAATAAAGTGCACTTTTCAGTTCACAGTGGCGTACAAGAGACCCGAAGAAAATACCAGACGAGGATTCTCGATGATCTCGAGAAAATTTCTTTGAAAATGGTAGATCAAAGCGCGAGTTATTTTTCACGATTCTTGCCTTCTCCACTTTTTCCACCAGGACCCGACTATCTTTTCCCGCAGACAAATAGATTTTTTTTCCACCAGCGGTGAACGCAATTTAATAGCGAAGCAGCAATTCGCGGCAGATCAAAGTACTTAGATACTAGCTGGGAGATTTGTTCGCGAATATCTCTTGCAGAAGGATGGGGGATTTCAGACATCGTGATATATCGCACATCCGTATTGCGATAACGATCTCGTCGTTTAGGTAACGATCGAAATGCGCCCTGCTCCTCGCAGTAGCTGCCAAGATTCCCCGATTCAAAAACCTAACCTTTGCCCACACGCGCACACGTACAAAGAAACACACTCAAACTTAAGCAGACCGCACGTGAATTTATTTGACAAATTTTTATTACCGGTTATTTTGTCCTATTCTCTCGAGGCACTAAAAATATTAAAATTCCTTTCAAGCCAGTTTTATTTGTCGTATATGAGTTGAACGAATGAATTAATACATACACACACACATATATATATATATATATATATATATAGTAAATAAATAATGATCGATGACAATAATGAGGTAGACCAAAGATCGATATTGTCAGCAAGTGTCTGCAACTTATTACCGTTCGAACCAAGTTAGAAAGTAATAAGGAAACAGGAATGGGATAAGCGTCGAATTTAGCCGGGACGCATTGAGGTATTAATTACAGGTTACAGTTGTTTATATTTAACGTAGCGAAAGTAGGCGTAAACGTCGATTTATCGTTCCCTCCAACTAAATAACGACGATCGGCGACAAGATCGTCAAGGTTTTATCTATCGCGCATTGCTTGTTGAAGCACGCGTTCGATATGTATATATATATATATATATATATATATATATATATATGTAGAGACCCTCGCCTCTCGACTTGGCATAATATTACTCATTTATTATCTCCACTTGATTCCTCTCGAGGAGGTGGAGAAGGAAGAGAAGGAGGCGAGAGATGAAGATGTTTGACTTTTTAGCATCGCAGAGCCAGATTCCTGACAGCTGGTAGCACCACCAGATTACCTCTATTCCTTCATCAATCCAATCCTTCATTCAAACGTCATAACATTCAATTGTAACATTTTCAATCTTATATTTTAATATTTCTAAAAAAAGAAGATTATCAAAAACATTTTTTAAATTCTTAGTGAATCGTTAAAGCTACAAATCAAAGGTTAAAGGAGTCGAGGATTATTGTGGTATAATAAAAGATAAATGAAATAATGTAGAATATGTGGGATTTTGCAAGAGTGAGTTATTGGAGGAGGTTCGGCATTTAAAACTATAGCGGTCCAGGGTATCGGTAAAAAATAGCGTGGCTCGTGACAATCGAGAGTGCCAGTTGCACTCTCCTATATATATATATGTGTTTATATATAACAAGCGTCTCGTTGGCTCGCTGAGAGTAGGTACTCCGTGTTCGGCACTTTACGCTCGGCACTCGATACAGAGGCTGCCCGATCCCCGAGCGAAGTGAAAGTTAGACGTGTGGGCACGGGATGCGCACGAATTCATTTTTTCGGCCCCACCGGGGAGTTTTTCCCGGCATCAGTTCCCATGTATAGCCGACCTAGCCTATATGGGCAGCGCGAATATCTTCTCGCGTATTCGTCGACCGTCCTTCTCCCTTTCTCCTTACCTACATATGCCCCCCTTCTCCTATAAGAGAACACAGCTCGTACGTCCGCTATACACCAGGCGAAAATCATTTCTATACCACATCCCATCTTTTCCCCCCAAACTAGCATATATCGTTACAATAAGACAACTACTTTTTATTAATAATAATACTATATATAAGGTTACGCTATATACGCAAATTTGGAATAATAATATTTTTTTGTTCAAAGTGAAATGAAGAGAGTTATTGGAGAATGAAAATCGGTGGAATTTGAGCCGAAAGAAAGCAAAGATATATGGATATAGGAAACATTTTGCAAGGCTGTACTCGGCACAGTGAGCTAGCCGAGCAGCGTGACTTATCGACTTGGTGCACCTCAGACGTGTCCCTTACCGTGCGCCATCGGCGTGCAGCCACTGAGAGAACCGAGCGATTCCGGATGACGCGGAATCGATGCGCCTCCGTGGGATCAGGATTCAGCAAGAACGAGCGAGCGCTCGCTCGACCGAATTTCCCGCGCGCCAAATCAATTGCCACTAACAGACACCTGCGATTTCTTAACCATTTCGTCAATTAGCCGCCTTACTTTCGGATACTCTTAACGATTCACTATCTCTTCTCATAGAGGCTCTCTCGATATGCTTGGCAGATCGATTCATTCGGTACGAATTAAAATGTTCTTTTCATCATCCTCCGCATGCACAACGATTTATTCTACTTTCTCGTGCCTCAATTTTTACTGCAAACTCTTCCACTTTTAAACCTTTTATTTTCCAGCAAATTCATTAGAAACCATGGTCTATTATATTATTATTGTGAGGTAGGAAGAGTAAAATCTGCTGTTTTGTCGCAAAGAATGTTCGAAAGAGAAGAGGAAGCTCCGGACAAGTATGACGAGAGAAAACAATAATGTATAGCCCCCCCCCCTTCCCCTAACACGCAAGGGTGCCTATCGATCGTAGAGTACGAAACAATGGCCCCACTGTGAACGTAACAAATGATCGGCACCTTATCGCCCAAACGACAAAACTCTAGCCACGGTCAGCGTCTTCCCAATTGTGAAAATATCTCTATTTTCCCCGCACAATATTCTCAACGTTTTCCAGCCCGCAATCTTCTTCTTTCTCTTCTTCTTATTCTATTACCATCAATTTATCTCTTCTCTCCCTTGCACCAAAAAGTTTAATATTAATTATCGTAAAATCTATCGCAGTAGCACCAAACAGTAAAAGGAGTAAAATTAATCATTATTCTTCCATTGAGAAAATAAGTGCACAAGACCATGCTCGAGTTGATAGTTTTAAGGGAGCAAGCCATGTACATTATTATTCTCTGTATTGCAATCTTATTATCGGATCTTATCAGCAGTGTTCTTAAAAATTCTTGAATTGAATTGGCGAATAATTAGCAAAATGTTTCAATGTTCTCTCAAATTGTTTCAGTAGTTTCTCTTATTTGTCTGATTTGTCTCGAGGAAATAAATGCATGTATACACTATATATATGTATATTATATAGATATAGTATGAGTAGGGTGGAGGATCTATACGGAAAATGATGAGTCTTCTCAAGCAGGATTTCTCAGAGTCCACGGTTACATTTGCTATACGTGACTGAACGTAGCGAGTTCTCGTGTGTGCGCCCACCTTGGCGAATAAGCAGCTCGGGTTCGAAGGCAATCAGTTCGTGTAATGGAGATCGATAGTCATAAGCCGATCTTCGCGAAACATGCAGTCGTCGTTATGATGCACGGCCCGAGTAACGTGCTTCTCGAGTCTGCTCTACACGCCCGTTAACACAACTTTTCTTCAAATTACGATAAAACCCCTATTACCCCTACATCCCTCACAACCTACAACTCCCCCTACCTCTTTCTTTTCGTATTCCATCGGGAAAAATATCAATCATTAAAAATACACTCAACCAATATAATATACCATGTTTGTAATAACAATATTAGTAGACCAAACGCAGATACCGAGCTCTGCCTCGTTAAAAAATCCCACATTTTTCACGAGAGCGCTTAATATTTGTTGTGCTTTTGGAAAATATATTTAAAAGCCACAAGTTTATTACGTAGCATACGAGAGGTAAATTTTCGTTTTTCGCCTTATCGGGAGTAGCCGGGCTCGTGTTTGTGAATGATAGAAAGGTGGTTATAAATTCTCCGTTTGGTTACGAATGGTCTACATATGAAGCGTTGCTTGCTTGTTCTTCTCGCGTCACGAGGTCCGTTCTTATCACTGAGCAAACTGGAATTTAAAAACTTAAGGATGTCGGCCGTGTGGCGAAAGATGAAATACTGGCACTGTCCATTGGGCCCCACCTGTGGCCTTATCTCAGCAAACAACGCGTATTCCGACGGTTCCACGGAAACCTCGGTCATTCAAGGCTTCAGCAATATTTTCCCCCAGTTTTCGGCCTCTTTCTTCCGATTCTCTTCGGCTCATACAAATCGGGACGTTTTAAACCAAAATTTCATCAATGGAATTCTACGCTATGAATAACTAGAGACGTAATGTTTCTTAGTTGGGATGTTAGGATTGAATTATTGTGGACAGCGAGGGATTTCTAAACTAAAATGGCCTGACGTAACGCTGGTTATTCCGAAGAAGATGATACGTTGCCAAATGAGTATGGTCCTTGCGGGCTTGGGATTTCACCAGTATAGAGTTTCAGTGGTGTTGGTGCCGATGAAAAACAAGCGTTGGAGATGCACAATCTAATGACATTTGTCTAGCACTGCGTAATGCACAAGAGTTACAACAAGAGGATCCCTTGCACAGAGTGTTAAGTGAAAGTCAAGTAAAATCCCTGACCACGATGCTCTCCGACCCTCCATTTGCCTCACTTAACCGTTGAAAGCTGCGTTCCAGAGAAACGTTTTGCTAGCGCGTGACCATCACAAAATATGAATCTCATCATTTTTTTTTTCTTCCTTTTTCAGTAAGTACTTGGGAACCAGCAACCAAACAATCTATAAAAATCTAATAATAATAATATATCTAAGGTTTTACCAAGATTCTTTAAAGGAAAATAGAAACCCACGTGCTCCTTATCCTTTTCATTCTTGTTTTGAATTATTTATTTATAGTTTATAAATATTAATATATTCTGTGGATTTCCTAAAATGACCTTTTCAGTTTAAAACTCTATTTGATTTATGTTTCTACTGACAGTGAAATTGTTATGTTGAAGAAGTAGAATTTTATTTTAAACGAACAACTGAAGCGAGCAGAAAATATCACTGATACTTCTTTAATTACAAAATTAAAGTATCAGAAAAATGATGAAGAATTTTGGAGAAGGAGAGTGGAGGAGGACGCTTATGGTTCATTTGAAGGGCGAAAGTACCGCAATACTTGAAATATCCCGGTGTTTCTCGATCCCTTGCCCAAGTCCTTTGCTATCCCAGAATCCGTTAGGACAGGCAGTTTTTTAGCTCTCCCTCTATCTGGTAAGGCCCCTCACCTCCCCCCTTCGAATCTTTGTCTCGGACCCCCTTTCCTCAAGTTTCTTCCTCTCTACTCTCGAGTCCTTCTCTCTCGCCACTAGTTTTCCAATTGAAACCAGAGAACTTTTCAAATATTGATCCCTCTCGTACTTTTCGATCCATGGGAACCTTCGGTCTTCTTTATCCCCTTGCACTCTGACCTCGTGTTTCTATCAAAGACTAAAAAACTCTATTGGACCAATCGGTGCAAGACGACTGTCGTTTCTAGCCAAAAATGAAATGTAATCTAATAGCTGAGAATTATTCAAATGATTAAACCCAAAATATAATATTAATTAGTCATTGTTGATAAGAGAGACCAGGCGTTCCTACGAAATTATCATTATGCAAACAGGTTCTCGAAGCACCTTAAGTCGGCAGCAGGGTTGTATCAAACATATACATATAGTACTAGAGTCTATAGGAAGTAGAACGCTCTGGTAAGAATAGGAGAACGCATAATCTTGACCTTATAAACGCTCCAGGAAAACCTATTCCAAACTGGTTCATGTCATCTCACTTATCGTTTCATCAATGGAAGAACACGTATAATTATTGAAATATTTGACAAGTTATTCGACTGACAGAGAGAAATTAGAAACAATCGTTAAACTATAAAAAAAATCAATCAAGTTAAATGGAAATAACATATTGCTCAAATCGAGGTACATTATTTATCTTGCAAAATTGGCAGGGCTATCCGTTATGCAAGCTTGATGATATTTTGATGAGACTGGGAGGAATCGAAGAGCCTGTTAAGAATGGAAGGAAGAATAATCTTGACCTTAGACGCGTTGCAAGACTGCGTGAAGCGGTCCGTGACGAATCATCGATCGATCGTTTCACGCCCGGATCGTCCTAGGCCGATGCAGTACAGTACGAACTGTAAGAAGAGGATCGTGACTGGATTTTCACGGGGCGCGACAAAAGGGCGCGGTCCTTAAGTCCCCGGGACACACACAGTCGTGGTTGCTATAATACCAGTTGGGATTAGTACACTCGTCTTGGGACCACCCAAAGCCGGGAATCGCGCGTACTGTCCAACGATCGCTTTTCTCAAAACGTGCTCTTGAGTTTTCTTGACCACTTAAAACGATCTCTTGCTTTTTATTACCTACTTTTCAAAAGCCTCGAGCACCGATGATCGATGACTGTTCTAGCAATCAAAACTTTCTTCGTTTTATATTATTGGCTGTGCAAGAATAGAAGAGAATCGTCGAGATTTCGAAGAATATAATTTTTATCTTTTCACATTACGCTAATCGTGAAATCACGCCGTCCTCGCTTTTCCTAGAGATTTTTGTACTCGGGGGCCCCTGTTTTCATCCGCCTCAACGAGCTTATCTTTACGATATTTGCGTACATTATCTGACGGTATAAACATTCTGGGATTTTTTGTTCACGAGAGACTGTGCATTTGCCACGATCGAGGTGGTAGGGGAATGCAAAGTGGACGAGAGACGAGGAATTTCCTTTATCTAGTTCGAAGATTAATCTTGGAGTCTTCAAGGACGAAGCTGCAACGAAAAATAAGCTCCGCGTTCTCAATACCCCCCCCCCCCCCTCTTTCCCCCTCCTTGTGCCACTGTCCCTCTCCAGCCAACCACTTCTAAGTACGTCCTATACCTTCTTCTCCATCTCCCCTCTTTCATTATGACGTTACAACGCTAATTAGCATAGTCATCTACAGGTGGTTGATCGTGAAATTTATCGTCGTCGCCTTAAGAACTGCCTGTGCCGACCTTTTTCTCACTTAAAACTTTCGCGAATAAGATTTTCCTCAATTAAGATCAACACCGCTTAAACTTGGCTAATTATTTAATGACTCTCGATCGATAATAATACGTGAATTTAATCAGGCTAATGGGTTAATTAGAGTCAATGGTACGTATATATATATATATCGAAAATCTCGAAACACGACGCTTTCCAACGCTTCTTTCTTCCAGTTTACAAATGATTTTACATTTCCTGTCCGGTCTGTTTGTACAGGATGCGATAATCTTTTGCTTTCTGTGGCGGTAAGTCGAGAGAGGGGGACAAGAGAGAGAGAGAGAGAGAGAGAGAGAGAGAGAGCGGGTAAATAAAGGCAAAGAAAAAAAGGAATATTCTTTTAACAGAGAATTATAATGCTGGACGTATGAGCTGTTTGAAGTTAATCGTACAGTGGCATCAGTCTGCAGTGGACAGCCCTCATGCGACTCTTCTCGTATTGAAAAAGCATTTTATCTGATAGGATGCTTTGTTTTAAAGTGGACCCGTTCATTGTCGAAGGCACGGACGCCGAGTCTTGCGTAGCTTGGGGAGAGCTCAAGCTCCCAAACATTGCATTAACCCTTGTGCAAAGCTTACAACAAAATCATGCACTCCTGGGAACAACAGCTAGCTACTACACGAACCACCTTCGTTTCAACAATAAAGCCGTCTACCCAAAAGCCTTCCAATACTTCCATTAAGTAAAAACTAGTAATTATTGCTCTAAGAAAAAAAAATACAAAATTAAATACAACCTATTTATCCTTTCTTTCTTTCTCTAAATATATATATAACAAAAAATAAACATTTTATTCGATCTAGAATATGTTGTATTTTCATGTTACTACAATTGTCCATATTCTTTATCTCAGAGATAAGAAATATTTAAGAAAAGAAAAGGTTAAAAGCTTGTAAGGGTGTGAATGAAATTTGAGAGTACTGTACATTAAAAAATGTGTATTTTTGTGATGATGGAAATTCAGATTAGGAAAAAGCAGACAAAGAGTTATATACCTAATAGATCGCTGAGTTTGGTAGAGTAGGAGATAAAGAGAGAGAGAGAGAGAGAGAGAATGTCGGTAAGTAGTAGGCAAGGCAGTCGACTCGACAGACAAGCAAGCAGGCAGGCAGGGCTAGTTTCTCACAGATGCATCGAGACTTTCTCTGTGCGTCGCAGATTTTTCATCGCGTATTCGTATAGGTCGTGCCACGGGGTCAGGAATGCCCTTAATAAAGTAACCACGCCGTAAGTATCCACGATGAGGCGCTCGTTACGCGGAATAATGGCACTTTCCTACCCATGCAACACAACTCCGACTCTCGCCTTTCCTTCCTTACTTCTTTACCTCTTGCTAATTTATGTGTTGATTTTTTCAACGATCGCCGCAGACGTTTTTATCCAGCGTTGACCAATCATCGATATCGCAATAACGCCGCAAAGTCGCGATGAGAGAAGAATGAAAGTTTGTCGAGAAATCTGCAGCGCCCATCAGAGACAACCCAATTAGATTTGTATGAGTATTTTTCTTCGCTATCGTCTCTCATTAGTTTTATCGCGTAAAATATTGTCTCCCCCCGTACTGGCCCCTGGCGTTCGATAAATGGATTTATATATACTGATTCGACAGATTCCATGTGACCCGTCGAAGCACATTTTTCTCTCGTCAAGGTGGTCATTTGCACAGACGTAATTATCAGCAAAGTGGGAAGGGACAGTTCGGGACAGAGACGTATAATGACGAAGGCCCGTTCTTCAATTACAGGATGATTAGTCATCAGCGGAGTCTATTGTTTTTGACACACTTAGCTCGTCGCGAAAGTCGCGATAAACTGTCCGTTTCGCTGGGAATAATGCACGTGACTGAGATTAGTGGTGCGAAAGTTTGCGAGTCACCCGTTACAATGTAGGTGAGAAAGCAGCTGGGAATCATAGCAGTTTGGTAAAAAGAGCGCGAGTGACCGGAACCCAATAGGCTAGTGCTGCATGTGTGTATGCAGGCTAAGCCGTATATAGTTTAACTATGTATATGTATGTACATATACATATAGCACGCCACAGGAGCGACGACGAGCGAGACCGAGCATTCCATGGCATTTCTTATCTGTCATCTAGCTACGCTCGCTTCGTCCTCCACAACGCCATATTTTCCATTACATTAACGTTAATTATTGTCCATCTTCGTTGCAAGGTGCACGCTGCTCCTTGGGTTTATATCTCGCTTAACCAAATCTTCTCTTATATTTACATTTTTTATCAAGAGTAATAATTATTATTTCTTTATTTCATTTAATAGACGGATGTCTTGATCGATGAAATGTGAATGAAAAAATAAATCAATTTTTAACGAATACACCGATCCATTTTCTCGTTTGATCCAGAAAGAATTTTAATTGCATCAACGTTATAATTATTGTCCATCTTCGTTGCAAGGTGAACACTGCTCCCTTGGTTGGTTTCTTCAAATCAAATATACTTTCTTGATAGAAAATATTAAATACTATTTCGTTCGATTAAAAGTTCCATAGGCTAAATAAAGGTCAATCGAAACAATCATAATAAAAAAAAATTGTTAACAGGTAGAAGGATACATTTTCTTATTCGATCCAGAAAGAGTCGCAACTGGAGGACAAGGCGGCGTGTGAGTTAGCAGCGAGCGTTGGATCGCGAGGGTTTCTGGGGAAAAGATGAAGAGGAGGGGGTAGGTGATGCAATGGTGGGGGAAAGGTTAGCCGTTCGGATTATGCACGTGAAACGGCCTCTCGCGCGAGTGGCGCTCGCGCGCACTTTGGGTCCTCGGCGGCCGCGCTGCGCGACTGGAAGAAGCCAAAGCCGAAGTCGAGTAGAGTCGGAGTATAGAGGAGAAGGATGTGAGGGCGTGAGACTCCCTGAGTGTGGGAGAGTACAAGGCGCATTGTGGAAGTCGAAACGCTGCCGTTCGCGCGCGCACACACATGCGCTAATAGATCCATACACACCTACACTACGACCCGTGCACCATTACCCGTATACGTGCGCCCCCTGCACACCTACACCACGCGTGGATAAACTAGCTTAGAGTCCACGGAAGCGCAGAAATACCAATAACGTATAGAGGAACACACGCTCGCGTCTTGGTGTAAGTACGCGAGCGATTCACGTGGCGTGAATGGCCAGAAACAGACACAAGGAAAGTTTCACGGTGAAGTAGCTCGGCTCGCGTGCTCCTGCCACTTGGGTTGGGACTTTTCTTCGGCGCGCGCGTTAGTATGGAATGGGGGAGGGGGGGGCGGGGAGGTACTCTCGTTTCTCGTGTGAACTGACCACATGGGTCACGTACCTATTATCATTTCCCGCTGCCTAAGCGGAGGAAAGAATGAAATCTAGATCGCCGGAAGCGCTTCATAATTAACGCGCTACTGCCGACGCTGTGTACCGACGCTCCGAATACGAGTATCGCTCCGTGGTAGGCCAAGCTGGCGTGGGTTCCAGCAGAAGCGCCGTAAAGAGGAAGGTGAGACCGCGGAGGACCTGCTGATCCGTTAAGGTCATTCTTGCACCAGGTGTAAGAGCAGGGAGCTACTACTTATATATATATATACTTATACCTCATTTTCCCCACCGTATCCACGATTCATACGGCCATGGTGTGCTCGAGCAAGTTCTCACTGTTCCAAACATCGGATTGTCAACGTTGTTATCGTTTAAATGTTTTATCTATTTATATATAATTGTTTATTATGTTATTTTGATATTAAGACTCGTGGAGTGGGTATTACAAACAAGGATGAATGAGTTTAATCTTTTTTTTTGTCAACAAATCTCTATATCTGTGTATATACACAACTACGAATGTTTTCCATTTAGACAGGAATCTAACTGATTAGCCGATTCAACTCGAGCTCCTTGTGAAAATACACTTTGGAGTCGCGGAAATCTCTGGCCGTGTGAACTGACCAGGTGAGGATCGCGTTTCCGCTATCGCGGCACGGATCCTAAGCGGAGAAAAGAATGAAATCTAGATCGTTGGAAGTGGAGAGTAATTAACGTGTCACCGGAAGTTAAGGAGAGCCAGTGTCTCTTCCTTCTATAGACTCGAGAGTCCTTGATTCGCTTGGCTACAATCTACAGTCAAGCCTGATGACAAACTGAGTAGATTAATTCGTACATATCGGAAGAAACGAAAACTAGAGAAAGATATCCAGTTATTTTTAAAAGGCTCGATTCAAGAATAAAGCTACGTGGGATGAAATACTGATATATATTACTGCTTAAGTATATAGATTGCTGAAAGATCGTGATGAATAAAATGAGAAAGAAGAGAACGTGACGAGGATAAAAATTATGGGGATTTACGCGAATGAAGAGAGTTTAAAGGTCAATCGAGTTTTGCTCGGCGGTGGTCCAGGAGAGGAGAGTGCGAGGGGAAGCTTGGGCTATTTCGGGAGTGAGGGTAGAAGGGGTTGGGATGTTGTTTTGACGAGATCCACGCTTGTCACAGGAGAGTCGCAGCTGTTGTTTTGTTGCGCAAGCTTAACACAGTCAGGGATTTCTATGGGGGTGTCGGACCTGGTCCGTCTGTCCGGCAGTCTAAGCTGAAAGGGTTCTCTCGCAGTCGGTTGCGCGTTCGCTTCGCTCCCACATGTGCGTCCCATTATATCTATCACCTATATAGAAGTAGTCCACCACCCCCTACAACATTGCATATGGCTGGCAGGCATGGGGGCCCGTCATCTCGCAGCTTGCGCAATGATGATCCTACACTCTTTGCCTCGTCTCTTCCATATAATTCCTTATTCCAAATCCATTAATTGTATCGCAACGTCGAGGCCCTTGCTTTTTCTAAAAATATATTATTTATCTTTGTATGTTACGCTCTGCCCTCTGCACGATGTATTCCTTAATTTTCATTTCTTCTTTTAGGATACAAAATAACGTGACAATCGATTCTATCGATTCTCTGTTGGGATAGGACCCTCCAATCGATAAGACGATACATATTATACTTTGAGAAATGGCACCGTTCCAGTTCTGAGCCATCGGTCGAATTAGCGAGAAGCTGGAGGCGATTCAGCGAAAAAATTGCATTTGTCAGTGTGACCGTCGAAGGATCCCCGCAGTCTCCGCAGAGATTAATTACTCTGCGTGGTCGAGAATAATTAGTTAATGTCGAAAATAATGAAATGGCTCGACCTTTTTCACGCTGACCGTACACCCAGCTCGACGCGAGAGATCAAAGCTAGTCTTTATAACCCCTTTGCTTCGGTTCTTGCACCCTGAAGAGTGGATCGGTTGATCGGTCTTGTTTATAATACTCACCCCCGCCCTAATGTTATATAGGAATAATTGCGCTAATATAACTGCCAGTGCTCTAAAGTTAATTATTCGAATTAATTTGTGTGTGGCAAGCGATGCTTCCGAAATCGAATTAATGAGGTTTCTACATTTTTTATGCGCACGTGCGTTACTGCTGGAGAAAAAGTCGTTGGCCAGAGTGTAGCCACGCTTTGGCTATCATGGGTGTATCTTACCACACGAGGGCTGCTCATGAGGGTAGCAGTCGATTGGGTGGTAGCTGCCAAAGGTTAGAAGGAGGGGGTAGCTTCGGAGGCTGGGAGGCTATTAATATTTTTTTTTCCACCAGCACCCCTATTTAGCATAGGTTCGGAAAAGAGCTCTCCGTGTCTCACCCTGACAAGTAATCTAACCCTTTGCAAACAGTATGAGAAAAAAACGGCCACCATCGTAACCGACAAGAAAGAACCAGGATGGGTAACGAAAAAGCACCTCTCACGCTCTCGTGTCCATCGGGAGGAAAATAAAGGGACCAATGTAGCGTGATGCGATATCCCAGAAAAAAATCTTCTGCAACATCTTCGTACAACAAGTTCCATGGCAGCTTCGTTAACAGGCTTTCTTCGATTAATTATATATTCTTCTATAATCTATATAAAGTTTTTTTAATTATGAATATTGCTTTAGAATTTCAATATTTTCCTGATCACAGAATAATTTTTCTTTCACTGTGTGTATATAAGTTTCTCGAAAGAATGAAGCTCTAAAAAAGTGGTAGGTCGTGAGATTTTGTTGCGAAGAAAGACAAGGTTTTTTGAATGTCTGTCCATGTATCTATATGAAGCAGTTTTACTTGGAAAAAGCATTGTCGGGATCACGTAACGGAAAGCGATAACTCACGAAAAACAAGAGGTCTTGGGCAACAATGGCCGAGCATCCCTGGTGTATCGATGGAGGATCCCCGCTAAGCGATTACTCGTGACTAATGCATGGGGTTAACGTTCGCACCGGAAGCAAAAGGCGATTCACACTCGTCACTAATGGAGTCCGAAGACTCCTGGTCCTCACAGCAATCATTGCGCAAGCTGCAAGATGACAGACCCCTCTTACTCGTTGGCCATATGCACTGGAAGGGTGGGGGAAGTGCGAAGGGGGTGGAAGCTTAGCTACTATTACCAAACTGATCAACAAAACGATCAATACTTTCTCCTTCCAATCAAAAAAATATCTTTATTAAAATGTTAATATAGTTGATTCTCCTGTCTCTTACTTATAGCATCGAGCTATATTGATTCTTGTATTTCACTCGAACGATCAATTCTACGGTTATAGTATTTTGAATCCCGACACCTTGAGAAAAAACACTTTGACGCTTTTGCCACTTTATTTAATTATACAAAGTGACTCATTTTAATGGAGCTTGGTGTGCTGGAATTTATTACATTCTTTGAAGCTAGTAAGCTACGTTCTTCTAGAGGTTTTGGAAAAAGAAATAACTTGGTATAAGTTTGCCTTCATTATTTCTGGGACATATATATATATATATGCACACGGTTTATCAGTAATAAGAGAAAAGGTCTCGGTAGAAAAGGACTTTTTCCATTCGACAGACTTTCCGTTCTCTCGGAAAGTCCCCCAGCGGGCAGGCTTAACGTGTCATTACGCCAGAGAGACCGAGCTGACGTAATTTGACTAAGCCAAACGAGGAGCTGTGACCATTTTAGCCATTCATGGCCAGGAGCATTTTCATGAATCTCATTCATCGCGAAAAATCTATCGATCGGGGGAGGGTGGGTGAGTCCATATGGTCAAACGGTCAAAAAAGAGGGTGGCACCAGAAATGACCAAACACCGAAAAAGTTACCACACCGAACCGCGCGTGATTTGCACCCTCGCGTTTGTTGGCCCTCCAAAGCGATTTTTTTCCTTATTTTTTCTTCAATCGTCCGATATGCTCCCGGAAAAAAAATACAATTGATCGGACCCCCACTGGTGTCATCGATAATTTTCCTAATGACCGTATTTATGAATCGTTCACTGGCATAATCCAGCTTACTCTTGCTAATAATTTTATTCTAATATCTGCTGCGCACTAGCATTTTTATATCAGCAAAAACTCGTAGTTTATGATAAATTTCATTTTTCCATCTCAGAGGTCAACGAACTTGGTGAGAAGCTATACAAAAAATAGAGGCAAAAAAATATAGACAAAACAGATGAACAACTATATGGTTGAGAAATCAAGCAAGGGTGAGGAGCAGGCTGAAAGAATGAACGAAATCAAGTTTCTTACTCAGCGAGGCATAATAATTTCTCGCGTGATTTTAAAACCGTAAATTTTTTCCTCTTAGAAAACACCTGGCGGATTTCTGGCTGCACGTGTTTTGTTTTTGCAAGGGGGGATAAAAAAGCAACGTCGTGCCGTATCTCTTGTGGGGTAGCGATCGGTTATCATTTCACACCGATTATAATAAAGCCGCGGACTGAAAAGGGTCAGTGGAGGAGTCTTGCGGAGAGGGGTGGGGATGGAGAGAAGCATTGAAGATGCAAATCGGCACGAGAGACGAAGCGGGGAGAGGATGCATGGGAGAAAAAAAGGCGCGGGTCACTGAAAAAACGGCCCGTTCGCGGACCCTCGAGCGGTGAACTTAAATAAGTATATAATAATGCAAGGGGTAGTTTCGACCCCTTCTCACCCCTTCGGCACCCGACCGGCCTGTTTTTCCTCAGCTTTTTCCAAGCTTCTTCTGGGCCAACGGATAAAATCTAAATTAACTAAATTAAGGGCCAGGCCGCTCTTTGCATACGATTTATACACAGAGTTTTTGCCCTTACACCAGCGAAAAAAAGCTGAACCGGCTTCTTCGTACTTTTTGCTATAGCCAGCTTTTTCACCGATGCACCCGTTCGCGTCTCTTTTTCTTGCCAAGGGCATCGTTGAAAGGTCGATTTACGGTTATAAAATTACTCACGTGAAATTCGATGCCAGCCGCTTTTAAATCGAAGATTTATGCGTATACCTTGAGAGAAAGAAGTAGAATTCGCCAAAGAGCGTGTGTCATAGGAAAAAGAAGCCTGAGCAGTCTCGGGCTTGCTGGCAAGAACCGTTAATTCCTAAATCATACACGGTTAACCTGATTTCTATATACGTATAGAAAATATTTATGATTATACGAAAAAAAAAAATACTCTTTTCATGATATGTAAACAAGCTATCGGGAAAAAAATCAAAGACGAAATGACGCGAAAGAAAATATATTTATGGAGAGAAGGAGGGTAAAATCTGTAAGAAAAAAAAATTGAAAATTCTTATCAGAAAAATATTATAGGAAATAATTTATGGTTCGCCGATATGTCAAGTTACAATTTAGTGCGGAGAGTGGTGAAATAATTAATGACTCTACGGATATATAAAGATTTGCGTATACGCGACTTTGAATACATTGACGGAAAAAAGAATTGCCAATTACCGTATAAAGAATGGGTGGCAAATTGTATTTGTCGTTTTATCCCGGTTTTACTAGTGGTCGCAAATGGGATGAATACTCCCCTCCCCCATCCCCCTCCTTCTTTCTTCCTTTTCGCTCCTGTTCTCTCCCCTAACCTCGCGGCAGCAAAGGGAATGCAAGTCAACAACCGTATATAAGGTAAGTGCGAATATACGTGACTTTCGGGAAATGGAACTACCCCCTACTTCGGTACCGGGGGTGAGTTTTGGTGGACATGTGCAATTTGACCTGTTGACCTCGCAGACGACGGAGCTCAGGGGCGAAATGTATTTGGGGTAAAAATAATACAATTTACACATAATAGGGGAGAGCATTGGTGGAGAGGGGGTGGTGGCCGTATTCAAATGACGAACGCACGTGGACCGGGAGAGCCAGAAGATAGAATTGGGGGAGAAGGATGCAGCCGATGTCAAAAATCGATCGATATATATATATATACTTTCATTACCGAATATGAAGCTTTTTCACATAAAAAAAACAAATCATCTTTACTCTTCTATTTATCTTAATTTCAACAAGCCAGCACCTTCAGCACTTACCATATCACAGCTATTCTATTATATTTTACTTTGGCTAACGGTTGCTACGGTGATATACGTAAACATTTGTTATACTGGTGTAATGATTTTTTTTTTACAATTTTCATTTTAATTTAAAACTTTTAATGGTATTTTAAAAATTATATATGATTGTACAAAATCAATATGTATGGAAATTCTAATATTTATTTTTAATTATTTTACCCAGTAATCTCGATGATTACAAAATACGTTAAATTTTGGAGAGGGGAAACACTCGTGGGAACGTTAGCTAAACTGCAAGAAACACGCGGCATTTTTTAGTGCAAAATTCCCCGAGCTAGCTTGATTTTTTACAAGTAGCAGCTGAGGATTTCAGGAAATCGTGAGAAATCCTCAGTTCGGGAATCTCCTCCCGCTTTTTTCGTCATGCTTTCCCTAACGAGAACGCCAGGCAAGCAAAAAACTAAAATTGCCCGCACAGGGAGATATAATCGCGGGAAGAACGTTGAGAAAAGCTCACTAATAAATACTGGTTATCTGAAAATTCGTCGATGCTTTTCGCTGAATCAATTTCTATCTTCAATGATTTTAAAATGGACTAAAAACAATTTACTCGTGTATATATTTATCTCGATAAAATAATTTCAGCCAGAGTTTTGAAGCAGCATCGAGAGAAATCAATAAACATTTAAAGCATAAAAATATTATTGAAATATAAATGGAATTTTTAAAATATTACGTATTACGAATAACATGCAATTATTGTCATTGCACGTATTATCTTTAAACATAGATCTATAAAATTTTAGTACTTGATTGTGTGTACAGAATAGGCCAGCTTGGATCGCGTGGGTCAGCAATTTCAAGTTTTAGGCATACGTGACTATGGAAAGGAGGATATGAAAATAGCCTTGAGGCATCGCGCTGCAGGGGTTGCACGTACTGCACGAAGCAGCAGCTCTCCGTTGACTATTTCTGTAACACCAGCCCCGACTCCTTCCTAGTTTCAGAAAATCCAGGCATCCCCCAAACTTGAAATTTCCGATTATTCATCCAACCCCGAAAGTTACTTAAAGACGCTGTCCGGTATTTCCGGCTGGCCTTTCCCTGTCGAACATAAAACTGATAAAAATAAATCGGTAAACTGTGCAGAACATTCGAACTTCCGGCCTTTAAAATGAGAATCCTTCAGCACCCTTCGAAACAAATTCAATCAATTTTTCGTTTTAAGTATCGATCGATTAATCTTGTAATTTTCATTGTCATTAAAAGCCTGCAATTATACAATTAAACCAAAATTGTAATATAAGCATGATTGAAGCTTCAAATTTTTAAAATGGAGATTGTATAAGGTTTTATATAAGTATTAAAAAAAAACTCTATATGTTTAATTCTTTGAGGGAAGAATTAAAAATATAGAAGGGAAAAGTCTGAAAGGTAACAGTACTCCTAAGTTTGTTGCGAGAAAGAGGGTTAAAAGGGTGAAGGTTTTGGCACAGGGTAGTTGGGGATATCGTGACTACTGGTCAGTTTGTTCGATAGTTGGTGCCAGCCAGCACGGATGGCCATACACCCGGTGCAACCTCAGAGGGGGCCTTGGTACCGTGCTGTACCAAGAGGGCCACCGGTCAATACCTCAACCAGACCTTCTGAACACGTACTGTCCGTGAAAAACGTAAACAGACACCACTGCTGATCGTACGAGATTGTGCCTCGTGCATGGTACCGACAACAATAAAGAAGCATGCCAAGATATTTTCCATTCTCCTCTTGTGCCTCTTCCTCCTCCCCCTTACTCGCCAACTCAGAAATTTTATTAAACATTACTTCCCCCTGTGCTCTACACCACCAATTCTTACGGTACTTTTACCAACTTTCTCTCGTTTGATAAACCTGGTAGATACTCTGTCCTGGTACCAAACAAAATCATAAAAATATTTAATCCTCTTTATAAAAAAACATTTAATTGCAAAATTACTATACAAAAATTTCTGTAAGGCCAATCGATCGGTTTCTGTTCTTAAACTAAATATCACGTGCACGATCGATTGAAATTTGGAAAGATTGTTTTGATAAAATAATAAGTGGAAATTTCTATTCTTTTATTAATAAAAAAACAACATTTTTATTTATTGACCATAATAATATGTTATGATCGATAGATTTGCCTGAGGTGGAAGAACTTTCGATGCGGGTGGATGTTTCTCGTCATTAGGCCGAAGAAGAGCAATTATTCTAATTATCTCCAGCACGTACGAATAATTAAGCAGCCTGCAAGCGTCAATTAGGCATCTATCGCAGAGACGAAGCAAGAGTTGGCGAGCGATACCATAAATCAAGTTCCCAGCGGACTTTGTCGTGCAGGAGCCGACGAGTGAAAGTGTTTTTCGATCTTTTACGGGAATGACTCGTTGAAAAGTTATACGTTTCGCCAGAAACACGTGACTCGTTACAAAGCTCTACACTAGCTTCCTCTCTTATATTATTCCCACAAAGGTAATTAATTGTCGACTGCCACTACTATAGCTCTCTTTGCGACTTAATTATATTCACCTTTTTATATTTTAATACATGTCTAGTTAAATTTATAAGTATACATACCATTGGCACTTCCATGCAGGAATATCAAATATTGCAATATCCCCGATAGATGTAATTTTTTTTGCTTATACATTTATATTGGAATCAATCGAACAGATATGCTAATAAATCCTGAACGATTTAGAAATTATAGATGCATTTATTTAATAAAAAATAAATAAATTAACTACTGTTTAGAGTGGCAAGTATTTCTATGAAAAGGGGCGTTTTTTAATTACAGCTAGAAATCATCGTGTTAATTTGGATGCAGAGGGTAAATAGCACGTTACGATGTAAATTGCGTATTTATTCCTCAGAGGTACATTAGCGAGTAATATTCGTCTGAAATTGTAGTTCTCGGTTCGAACCATAATAGACGCGATCACCCATCGTAGTGGGACACCCGTTATCATCCTCACGTGCGCTTGCAGGTTCTCCGGCTATCGCACGCGAATTCGATCTACGATAATAAGCGGCCTCCAGTTAACTATAGAAAGTTGAAGCGCCGTTAAATTTCGTTATTTAATAAATTACCGATACACTGTTAGGCGCTGTTGCTCTTTGCAAAAAGATGCTTGTCTCGTTCCAGGAAATGTTTCATCAATTACCTAATGATCTACCTCATACTCGCACAACTGGCATCCTCTCAACACCTATCTTGCACGTTTTAAAGTATTGGTGCACGAATGACTGATATTTACGAAAACTTTGGTAAAAATGAAGACTGAGAAAAAGCGAGGGTATATCGTTCGTAAGTCTTCATGGTGTCTGCGTTTCAAAGTCGATGAAAGCAATTATATGACGGATGTAAAAGTGTGAATTGGCTTGAGAGTGGTGACGTCCCACGTATTTTAAATGATTCACTGTACCAGCAGGACTGAATCACAGATGATAATCCTGGGAGGAGGAAGGCTTCGCAGGAGCTTTGTTCGAATTGTGCGCAGATCGACGATTGCAAGATTTCCCGGAGAGTAGCCCATGCATCCTTTCAGAAGATTTCATATAGGTGGTTCTCGCGTGTGTAGAACAGGCGTGTTCACGCACAGTAGAGCTCGAGATAGCGGGATGATCCCGTAGGAAAGGAGTAAAGGTGTATGAGAGAGAGAGAGAGAGAGAGAGAGAAGAAGGCTTTAACCCCTGTGGCCCCTGGCCCTCGTAGGGTTCTCGGGCCTCGACGCAAAAGGGGAGCCCGCAGTTCTTACGATGAGTAAAAAGGGTTGGAAAAAAATGATCGGCCAGGATCTCTAAGATATAAAAAAAGATTTGTCCCCCTCCCGTCTGAACGATCCCACCCCATAGCCAGCCCTGCTATCCTTTCCCGAGGGTATAGGAACGGCCAAGGTGAGTCTAGAGGGTTTTTGCAGCTGGCCCCTGTCCCCGATTCGAAAAGGATTCGGGCTTCATTCTTCTTCCTGGCCGAGAAAACTCGAAAGGACCTGCGTCCTGCAACGATGCCTTCGACCTGATCCTGCCGATGACGATGGTCCATGCACTGAATCGGGACACGCACCACTTATCCTTCCGTCTCCTATATTTTCCCCTTATGCTCTGGACATAATCCCACAAAACGCGTGCTTTTTCTTTACCCCGCAGAATCATTTCCTATCCTTTCTCACGCGTCTCAGGCATTCACTATCCTTTACCCTATTATATTGATTAACGCTCCTTTATTCAACAACAGACACGAAATACCTTTTCCATCCGCTTGTGCTATATATGCATGTATACAGATATCGGAAAATCTCTATAATATATGGTGAAAGTATCGTTGATTCAATTTTTAAATAACGAATCTTGTTACACGTGTGTATAATATCATTCTTTAATCGAGAAATATTTGTTTTGAATGTATACAAAACAAATGTAATATTCTCTCAAGAGGCGTAGGTATATTAGATGTCATATTATAACCTACAAAGTATATGAAAGACATATAATAATAAGCCTTACGGGCGGTTACTGCATTACAAGTTTTCTGGATGAATCGCTCTGGCGAAATAACGGTGCCTATATGCCGCGATCCTTTCAGGCTGAAAAAAGTAAAGAGTCCTTAGAAAAGCATATCGCCCAGGACGTGTATTTCTAGGTCATCCGGTGGTCCTATTGTTCGTGCATGTTTTTTGTATTTAGGAAACTCAGCCTCCTCCCCCGGGATCCGTGTCCTCGCGCGTCCAGGCACCAGGACAAAGTGCCCGAAAGCGTCCAACAGGATTATGTCACATGGTCTAGCACGTCGAGCCCCTCTCAAATGAGATTCGCTTCTTCGGCCCAGCGAGAATCGTGAAAGATCACAAATTGCTCGGACAATTTTCTACGGGCGATCGAGTTTTTCCTGCAACGTACAAGTATCGCCAGGCGAGTAAAGCCCAATAGGATTAAGGGACAGATCGAAACTCGCGCGAGCGCGCTTGGAAAGAGCCTCGACGAGCTAATAAAAGACTTTTAAAAAATGCAAAATGCTGCAAGAAGAAATTTCGCGATGGAGGGTATGGTAACTAATATAGCAATAAAAAGGGGAAGAGAGGCTGAGGTTAATCAACAACGTTATTAATTAAACACAGGTGGACATGCACAATTCCTCGTATAATTACACGAATATTTTTCACAACTCGCAGCCCCGAGCAACGAGCAACGATGAATTTCTCTACTTATCCGATGTGTCCACCTCAGACTCGTTCGGATATATATCTTTCACCTTATCAGTCTTAAATATTTGACGTAACACGGATACATGTGGTTCAACTGAAAGTTACATATACGAATAACACCGAGGAGCCTCTTCGATCGAAGAGTAAAAATAATGAAGTGGAAATGTAATTGGTACTAATGATCGCTCTCCTTGAAAATGGCTTAAATAGATTGAAAGTTTGGCTTTATCCTGGACAGAGGCTGTTGCGAGGAGATAGGGTGGATTTTGTCAGTTCTTTGGTCGAATGCGGAAAAAGTTTGTTTTACGAGATTTGGCTAATTGCGTCCGTTAGCCGTGATCCATATTGCAAGGGTTGGGCATGGAAGCGCGCGACGAGGCTAATCGTTCGTAGCGATCTAGCGTAATCCCGTGAATAATCACAGGACCCGGAGCCCCGTGTTCGGCGGCCACGATTAATAATTCGAAGGCAGAATTACTGGAAGCCATACTCTCGCAGGACCAACTAGGTCGGTACTATAAGTAAGATACACAAGCGTATAGACTGACTAATACGCGAGCACGTTGCCGTTCACGAGGCACATCCACATCGTTATTATGGTATATGCCGCGCACGATAAGGATGCCAGAGTGTGCGTGGACAATAAATTAGTTCCAGGCCGAAAAACCTCCGTCCGGAATTTTTTCGCCCGTGGTCACGCATAAGGTGGCGTCGGTACGTCGGGGGAGCAAACAATTGTACAAATACCGCCGTATTTCATGATAACACATGTACAAACAGCCTTACGTAAAGCTGGCAATTACGATAAAACTGGACGGCGGGAAAAAACATGCTCGCCTCCTTCCTATGCATATATATATATATATATATATATATACGTATCATACATACAAAGCCAGCTTATTGTTAGCCACTTTGCGCTCCGATTTTACACACGTTTCTTCTCTCTCGGTCATTCAATGTTAATCAATTTCTGTATCTTCCGTCACCCATGCAGACATTATCGTCTCGATCGAGAAGCGATACGAGGGTCGTGACGCACGACTCTTTCTTCCTTATCTCGAATTTTCGCTCTTCGACATTTAAATTCGGCAAAATTTTATATACCTCTTTTTAGTAATCAATGCATGCCGAAAAAGCTTCGGACAACGCGATGAAGCGTGAAATTTAAAAGGGACAACTTTTATACATCTGTTATACATGTGTGTATGTTGATTATTTTGAAGCGTGGATCTTAATGTTATAATATGGTAAATAAATTAATTTTCTTTGCTATTTCCTTGGAGATCCGTTTTGGAGCGTTCTCTGATAAGTACAGGACTTGAATAAACGAGGAACATGTACGCACAGGCATAAATCATGAGTACCTTTCGAATGCCTTTGTCTTTATTAGGTAATGTCGGGCCGTTAATTAAGCTCACGGTGAAAATTAGATATAAGTGTCATGGCGGTCTGACAGATTTCTCAGAAGACAAAGGAAACGGAGCTGGCTTCCTGCTTACGGCGCGCTTCTCTCCTACCATAACTGCCTACGTACCCACCAAAACTACGCAAATCACTTTGTCTAAAAAGAGAAAATTGTCAAAAATCATCGTACACTTATATCTTTATAGCAATTATTTTACCGACAACATCAATATATTGTACCTTTTACAGAAAAAATCAGTCGATTCTTACGTTCATTTCCTATTTATGCTAAAATCCAATTACGAGATAATTTTAAATCAAGTATACATTTCTATGTGTAATTACTGTGAGAAACATACAGCCAACAGCTGATGATTGCTATAAGTTAAACAAGATAATATTCGACAAATATAGGATTTTGCATTTCTAGTTAAATCTCGCAGTTCCCGGCTCTCATTGTTTTACTTCGTATGTGCCAAGTGGAGGTATTCATGCAAATTTATATATACTACACATAAAGGCATAACACGTGCAACAATAAATCGAGTTTCCACAAATGAAATAATGATTTACCGGTATATCGCTATTACCGTTAAAAATTATGAAAGCAGAATTTTGGAAAAAATCCAACATAGCAAATAAATAATTGAAGAATTTGGTTAATAATCGCTAGGGGAAATTGCGAGTGTTATTGGGGTGTGGCGTAGGGGGATGAAGTGTATTAGCTGTAATGACATTAGTAGCAGCCGTACTCCATAGTAGAGGGCTAAGAAGGAAAAGAGGAAATGTGTGGCTTTCCGGGCTGGAGAGAGAGAGGTAGGCGACCTCTGGCAGTAAAGCGGCGAAACCTGTGAAGCCGGTGAGTGGTTTTGGTTTGGGAGGCATGCGCCGACGGTGCGGTGTCAGGCATCTGCCGTATCGATCGGGGAATCTAGGGGCTCGCTCGCAAGTGGCAGGCAGGCAGGACTCGCAGGACTCGACTCGCAAGTCGCAGGCGAGCTCGTGGCTCGTGGCTCGTACCGCTCGTTCGTCTATACGGGAGGAGGGGTCGCTGCATCGTGCGGCCTCCGCTTCCGAACGAGCCTATATGCTGCGCTATATATATATAGTCGAAACACCTAGAGCGCCTGCTTAGTCCTAGCCTAGCCCAGCGCCCAGGACCCAAAACTGTAACATCTAGCGCTTCCGTGTGCGTACGCGCGCGCGCGCGCGCGCTGTGTGTGTATGTGTGTGTGTGTGCTGGCTGCTGTGGCTAGGCGACTCAACTTATACGAGATTACGACGAGCCAATAGCGTGGCTGGCGCGCCCGTCAAAGACATATCTCAATATATGGCATGAGTCGAGTCTCTCTAAAAGGGGATTAGATCTTCTCGTATTCCAGGATACACTCGCACACCACACACAAATCCTCTCCACTTTCCTGTCTGCCAACTATATACACACACCCACCAGCAGTCTTTCCTCGCGGAAGGGAGATCCGGGATTCTCTCCTAGCACGATCAAAGACACCCACGACTCGTCGGTCCCGGGGAAAGGTATGCGTTTTCCCTCGCATAAAACCTCTTTCAACCCCTACTACCACCCCCGCTGCTGCTGCACAACCCTCTACGCATTCCTCGCACGCGGATAGCCCTCGTGCTGAAAATCCAACTTTTATTCTCTCTTCCTTTCCATCTCCGCGAGATATCCTGGCTATCATATATTTTTTCCCAGTCCCTTTCCCTATTATTTAACACGAATCGTCGAGTCGTGTATGGATATGGGTAAAACCGATGCTGAGCGTGTGCTGCGGTTAGCTTTCGAATATTTCTGCTGGTTGACGACTCGTGTTCGCGACAGCGCGCGCCAACTTTTCGAAGGTTGTCGAACGAAACTTGGCGGGGAAATGGAAGCGGGGGTGGGCTCGTGAAAGTCGACTTTCACCCTCGGCAATTATATAGCGGAAGCTTTCGATTTTTCTGCCGGCTGCACGTGTACTTTGCTGGTTTAATTTAAATAAATTTCTAAACGAAGGATTCTCTCTCTCTCTCTCTCACTCGTAGGAAGCCTATGCTCTTGCATCCTATAGATTGCGCTTACCCCTCCACTCCTTCTTTCCCTCTCCCACTCCATCCCGTTACTCATCCTTCAGACAACCTCTTTTTTCAGGTCTCGCGACGAACTGCCGTAAATCGCGAGTTCACTTTCCATACTTTTCACCTAGTTGGCGCCCCGCCAGAGCGCGACCAGCGAGAGGAAAGGTGAAAAAAAGTGGTGGAAGGAGTACCCAGTCGAGAAACTTTACTTTCCATGCCTGGAAAACTTCCCCTTTAAGGCGAACTCGTTGCCAGTCTGGAATGTCCATCCGAATATTCACAACAGATTTATATCATAAAGATCGATCTCCTACTAAAAATACCAGCAGAAAAAGGCTCTTGATAAAATGACTGTTTACGTCCGCTCGTGGAGGAATCCTCTGCGTTGATGTATTAGGAGGAACTCGGTTGAGATTGCACATTAGACGATGCTCATTCGAGCTTATTTATTGGAGAAGACAATGGCTAGGATGGAAAGGCAGAGAAGTGGAACTTGAGGAGGAAAATCATTGCAGGGGTGAGTGGATGGAGTATTATTGCAGAGAAAAGGATTAAGGAGAGTAGAATATCGGAGGGGGGAAGAGAAACGTGTTAGGGGGTGGGTCATCGAGTGTCCAGCCGAGTCAAAGCGTTACGTGTGTTGGGCGAGTGGGCCAAGAGGGGTTGCGAGAGATGGCCAGGGATAGCAGAGGGGTGTACGAGGTATAGAGGGTGGTGAGGGGTGGAGGGGACGATCGGTCTGGGATTGGAGAAACGTGGAAGGTCGGGGCGGTTCTAAGCTGGCTTAGGGGCAGTTTACACGGGGCGGTGAGACGAATGACCGAGGTCAGGTGGCCCTGCAGGGGCAAACCGCCAGGCAGCCGAGGCTTCACTCGCGACACACGAGCCATCTCCACGAATGGCCGAGCTAGCCCGGCCGCCAAACAATCGATATATGCGTTCAAAATGGCCGCCGCACCACCAACCACCCTCGCGGTTCGAACCCCCTGCTGAGCTGGGCTTCTACATCCCTCTCACGTATGCCCCCGAGAAGCTCTTTAACTTCGGCTCCCAGCCACCGACTACCAACCAGCCAATACTCCCTCCCCTCCCCTATCCACCCCTATCCCTCCATCCCTCACCTCACCCTCCCTCTCGACCCACCCTACCGCACCTTACCAATACACATTCCGCCTGCTACCTAACACGCAGCCCAGTCACGCTTCTGTCTTTTGCTCTTCGCCCGACACCCCCTCCCCCACATTCCCTACTCCCTTTACCTCTCCTACCAAAGATTCCAAATTTATCGACTGGTCTATCCGCCACTCTCCTCTCATTCTTCCACTTTTTCTTTGAACTAACAAGAGAGGAAATATCTATCCATCCCTAAGCTCAATCAACGTGTATCTTTTCCGAATTTTTCTCCCCCAAATACATCCTTTTACTATACTACTTATTTTCAGCATAGAATTTCGAAGATTGTCTCTATGCTCGATCAGTCATAGATATACTGTATTCTGCTCCCATTCTCCTTCAGTATCCTCAAATCCATCGAATTTACCTAATTTATCGAGTGCATCGTCTTATCTTAGAATATACTTCTCAATCTCATTCTTCTACTTAGTTTGTAACTTGATCTATTAAAATATGGAGAGACCATTTATTCATTACTGAAAAAGCTTAGTACGTAGGGTATAATAATAGAAATATCCGAGATTAAGAGAAGATTGTAGTAACAGTTGGAATTGTGATTTCACCAAGGTCATGGACAAATGTATAATATTTGGTACGAGTACTATTCACCAGCATAGAAAGGAGTATAAATCTCACGATTCACAGCAGAGCATTTTTGGCGCGATCGTGAAAGTGGAAGCTAATCACGATAATGGCCGCTGTAGTTGATGAAAAAAGATCAGATCTAGGCCAGTTGCCAACGTAGTCTGGTAAAGACAAGACATTCCCTCTTTTTTCCGTGGAGTCGCGGTTTTGATGGAGGGAGCAGGAGCACTGATCTGTATGCGAGAGAGATAGAGAGTGAGCGGGAAGGGAGGAGGAAAGGGGTGAAAGAGTGGAAAGGGATGCAGGCAAAAAATGAAAAAAGAGGAACCTTGGGGAAAAAGGGGTAGAGTTAGGAAGGGAGTGTATGAGAGGTACGAGGGGGTGGAAGGAAGACAGAGAGAGGGTTTATTAAAATATAATAGCGTTATCAGACGAGGCGAGAACGCGAAGGGAGAGGCGTCAGCTTTAAGAGGGAAGTTTTCTTAAGTGTTCTTAATTAGAAGAAACCTGTTGCTTCGGAAAAAACCAGGTCACGGCCGTAGACGCGCCGATGAGGCGCCCACCCCCTTCAACCCTCTCACTTCTCGCCAGGAAACTCGCTTACCACCCTAGACTCGTAAGAGTCATTATTTTCTTCTTATTCTTATTCTTCCTCCTCTTCAACTTTTCCTTTTGCAACTTTTACTCCCCCTGCCACTCGATTCTTCTTCCACCCTTCGTTACTCCGTGGTATTCTCTCTCTCTCTCTCTCTCTCTACCTCTCTCCGCTCCATGAAATATTTAGCGAGTCACACCTCGCGTTTAAAGAGCGTGCTCTAAGAACCTCAATCCAGAAGTGAACAATCCTCATAAATTGATAATACATTTAAACTTCTTACTTTGACGTTTTCCACGATATCGTCTTAACTTTTATGGATCGTTAATAAACCTTATTGCCTCCCTTCTCAATTTCTAAATCTTTAACGTAACAATGCAATTAACTTGTGTAATGAATTACTCGAAGCAAAATATTTAATTGAATAATCACCAGTGTACTTTGCTTTATCTATTAATTATTATGCTATATCGATTATTTCATTATTCGTTATAAAACAGACGATTTAAAATTGAGAAAAGTTTCTGTCCATGCAGATTGAGCTCTATAGTTCGGTTAATAACGAAGAAATTCGATTCCAGGGAAGAAAACTGTTACACGGTTGGCACAGCTGCCACCAAAACTTCCGCTCCAGATTCGTCAGGCACAATGAAAAAAAGATGCAAATTCTTTTTTCCTCCTGGAGGACCCGAGCTAACTTGACGTTTCGGCGTAACGGTTTTTTTGTCGGATCGGTAGGATGCTGTTGCGTGAAGAGCGTAAGAGAAAGAGAAGGAGAAATATAGTAAAGTGGGGAGAGGGGAGGGGGGGGGGGGAGAGGTATCCGTCAAATAAATTTGAATATCGATGCCTATTGAATCCAATCGAAGGGTTCGACAGAAGTCTTCTTTCAGAAGCAGAAGGGTTGCAATTTGAATATTCCGGGGTAACTAGGTGGTATCTCTCGGGGTGAGAGGGGTATACGGGGTCGACCCTTTGCTTTTTTTCTATTTGTATACTTCGCGAGTTGCATTGTGCTTACGAAGAAAACCCAACACCCAGCCACCAGCCCCGGGCCATTCTGCCTATTATTAAAGTAATCAGTGTTATTGTGACGGGTGTTCGGTTTTGACTAATACATTATATAACACTACTATATTCGATTGCCCGACAAATATTTCAAGAAATTCCCTTAATTCCTCAAATCCCATTCTCCTACTATCCTTACTATTCCCTCATGTGTGAAGGTACTCTTACGCAATTTCTCCAATCTTAGCACACAACGTCCTCTCAACGAGTAGGGATGCGAGAAAAACGCTAAGTTTAACATGGTCAGAAATTTTTGCTCGTTTTGAAAATAATTCTGCTTGGAATAAAATTATAAATATTGCCAATTCTTTTTTTTAGAAACGACGATTGAAAGTTTGAGAAAAAGAGAGGTTTGCGAGTGTTGTTATTGAAGCAGAGTTATATATGTATGAAATATGTAAAACGCTGGCTTGTTTGGGCAAAAATAATTGGGACGAGGGTAGGAGGAGGTGAGAATTGAGTGGGAAATGTGCATTTGAGAGCCAAAGCGAGCGTCGGCCGTCGGGTAAAAGAGTCGACTGGAAGAGCCCTTGACGCGATGCAGGCTATCTAGAAATCGCGGCCCTCATTGAGTGCTCTCCAAGATAAAAATCAAATTCCATAGAGGCAAAGGTGCGAAGCCCGGTATGCATGGCTGACCTCATTGTTGCGTATAGTGACGTCTTAACTAAGTCCTACTAGCTTGGGAAAGGGTTCCTATCCCGATTTTCCGCATCTGTCCCCAATATATGTCCATGGCCTACCAAAGTGAACGCTTCCACTTCTCAAACCCACTGATCGCTAGCACTGATATCGATACTGGTACTACTTCAATTATCTCCGGGCTCCGGTCAACGAGCTCTTCAAGTTGACTCAATGAAAAATCAGGGAAATCTTTGCTCACTTTTAAACACAGACATAAGTAACGTTTTCTATCAAATTTTATTTTATTTAATAATCCCTATGTGCAATTACATTTAATTATAATACTTTGATACTAAGACTAACCAAGGTAGGAGGGAACAAGGAGAACGTTCATCGAATATTAAACTATGCCATACTTATATACTTGTGCTATAATAAAAGTCCAATGTCGATTTTGAGCTGCATCGTAAGAGGTATGATTGATGATTAACCAATGACAGTCCTTTCAGGCTGGAAATCCTGAAATAGGCTATGGCAAATCGGATTCTTTCCACTGGATAATAAGCATGGGGTTTCAGCAATCATTAATTACGATGCATCGGTGAAAAGCGGATATAGCCATATGAAAATCACATTAAAACGCGTATACAATACACATTGCATTACTTCAGATATCGTAGCCCCCTCATCCGTGCTACTCATAGAAACTCATACTGGAAATGATACAGGGTTTTAGATAGAATTAACTAATGCCTGATTTTTTGTACGAATTTCAGATAGCTCGATACACATTGACTTCAACTTTGCTCTCATTATAACACAGATCAATTAATTCAATTATTTTTTTGACACTGTAACCAATGTTATCAGTTTTTGATTTTTTTGTTTAATTGTAAATTGTTACGTATCACTATACTGTAGTTTGATATTGGCTCTTTGATCGGTGTCCGACGAAGGCATTTTTATGTTAACGCATATAAAAGTCATATTACGATAAGTGACAATTCTCCAAGCGACTGCTTCTAGCAGGATGGTCCCCTCCACCATTGCTGAAGTGAAAAAAAGATTTCAGGTAGCGGTGTCGCACGCTCGTTTTCCATACGCGGATTCGGGGGACCCACCTGGGGCCATATACACGCACAGGCAAATAGGTTGAATAAGTGTGAGTGAATCGTTTCCTACCAGAGCACATGGGACCCCATGGAATATGCATGTGTTTTGTATTCAGGAATATGTTAACCCTTTCGTTTAGTCTTTCGATTGGCACAGTCGAGGCAACACCTCGCACAGCATCTCTGTCGGTTCGAGAATCAGGTGAGAAAAATCCTCTCACTTTCCACGACGCTCAACGTTATTTCAAATTTCTCATCGATAGTTGCTTCCTTTTCAAATGGATACTTTTATATTCTACCTACAGGTGAGTTCTTATACTATATTTCATGTATTTATATTTTAACTGGCTATATCTGTTTGATTGAAAGAATCATTGAATCAAAATTTTTACGAATACAAAATCTACATGACAAATTCATTTTTTAATCAACCGCGTAAAATTGGATTGGCATTTTTATATTATGCTCTGGTAATTCCTGCATATTCACTGTATAAACATTTTGGATACAGTCTTTTAGTTTGCCCTATAATAGAAATATTTTTCATGCCACAGTGAATTTCTTCGTACGCTTTCTGACATCTTGTAACGTGAATATTTCTCCCCTTTCTTCCATTTATTCCATTACTGTATTTTCATGCAGATTTAACACACCATTCCCGACCTGTTTAGTTATAAAGACCTTTAATAAAATTTATTTTATGGCATCTTACATTTTTGAAATTTAAGAAAAGTTATCATGAATAATTAAAGATTGCGAAAATATTTATAAAGAATCATGAAAAATAATGTAAATATATAACTGTTTTAATAATAGGAAAGGAGAAAAGCTCTTTTTCTCTGTATAAAAACAATTATTTCTAATTCTAAAATAATTAGAGAGAATAAAACCTAAATTTGTATGCTTTTTCTTATTTTTACTGGGGGAAACAATTTTTCTTCTCTAACTGCAAAATTTCATGTGTCTATCTCTATTAAAAAAAATACGAAGAAATGCATACTCGGATGCGTATTTGTATCATGTAATATGTCACTTTTGAATTTCAACACAATGGTAAAGTAATATCGAAGTCTCGAAGCTTGTGTAATAAGTGTCTTTTAAGATGTTCTTAGATGAAAATGGAAGGATAAAGCTTTGGTTGCAATTACTATGTTGAAATGCATTCGCAAACTCGTACTACAAATAGGTAAAACATTTCATTGTCACAGAAATTTGCTTCTTGCGAAAGTATTTAAAAGCGACAAATATACCATTATGGACTGAAATGAAATATATATAACGAACATAATATACGTATATGCTACACTTTTATCACATAACAACATCCATTGATTAATAACTGCAATAATTGATTAAAAAATGTTTGTTCGATGATTCAATTAAAGTGTATAATGTTTGGACTTGAACAGTTAAATTTATTCTATCACTGAACATTTTTATGGTTATTATGCCTTATTCCTTTTCATTGAGTATGGATATTGGTGGATTAATTGAAATAGTCGATTGAACCGGAGAATTTGGAAAAGGGCCATAAATCAGATTGTTGGAGCAGAGTGGGTTGTCTCTGAAGAGAGGTTGTTTGGGCTGACCCAACGACCCGGGTGTCACGGGTCAGGCTGACCTTGGGCCGAGAGTGGCCACAGGCCAAAAACCGGAAATGCTACAAAACCGGATATCCCCTGTGACCCAGGCTCTGAACCGGTGCAAACGTTGGTCACTCCTTCCGATGGCACGCGCCTAGAAGAAATGATTTATCACGGGGTCAGCCCTACTCTCTCGATTATTAATCGTTTATTTGCCTCTGCACTCGTAACACGTCGCAAATTTATGTCTTCTCGGCGGTGTTTCCTTTAAACGCGGTGCCATTATGTTTGCTCACGCAATTACTTCCATCTTTTATCGTCGTCCATTCCTCCGTACTCTGCGATTCAATTCCACTTAACGTAAAATATTCCATTTTCTCCAAATTACCATGAAAATGTTCTTGTGATTTTTCTCCATAATTGCCAGGATTTTATCTCCTCGAAAAAATAAGACAGTAAAAGAATAATATACTTGTTATATAATACATATCATAATTTGTTTTACCCTTCAAATTCTTATTTAGTTCCGAACTTGTGTATTTTTGTCGATAGAATAACTCCGACAAATATTGTTCATGATATTGATTAAAAATTCGATTTAATATAAATATTTTATTGAAAATAAGTGTAAAATAGGAGCGTAAGTTAATTATAGAAGACAAAAAAATTATCGCAATATTCATTTAATGAAATTTATCAACCTTTTTCCTATCACGAACGATCAATTTTTGGAGTAGGTGCTTATATTGTTAAAAAATTATACGACAGACGTTTGTTCGTTGCTTCCATAAAATCGATTATGTGTTGAATTTTAAATAGAATAAGATCATACGTCTCAATAAACATTTTTATGGTTATTGCGTCCTTTTCTCTGGTTGAACGTACAGCGGGATTTGTGCCAAAAACTTGTTTAAGCCCTGATTAAAATGTTCTCAGTTCCTCGCCTCCATTCTTCGCAGATCTCATTTTACTGTTGGGAATCGAATTACTTACGGTCAAGTGAGAACTGACCAGCGGTCAACTGGCTAGCAGCGGGATATCGTAGGAAAAACCTAGCTTCTTTCGGGTAATTGAACCGATTCAGTTGTATACCGAATCGCCATCTACGGGGGTGCGGAATTCATAGGGTTGGCTGGCCAGAATCAGCATGACAAAATGGCCGACGCCATTTCAACATCCCATGCAGAATGTAGCTGAAGCAGCAATTAATGTCGCCCCATGAATATAATAAGAGAAGGGGAAATATTAGAAAATTAAACATATAAATATAAAGGAATACTTTGTCTCAAGAATAAATCAATCGTTGGAATAATTAAATATTTTTTGACTTTAACGATGAATATAAAATCAATGAAAAAATATATATACTCGTGCGAAGCTTGAAGATGCTTGGTTAAGTCTAGGTGTACAGGGGATTTTCGGGTCTAAAATGTTATACAGGAACTATTCCCATAAGAACGATCCTGAAATGTTTTAAGTGTCCTCGGTGAGGCCAATTCCTCGGAACAACGCAGGGGATTTCTAAAGAGCAATGTCAAACGCAAATTGGCGCAAATTGGCGGCAGCTTCCGCGCAGGACGCAACGAGCTAGCAAACCTGCATAGGACGCTAAGCCACTGGCAAGCAATTCAAAGGCCTGGCAATGTCGAGCCAGCCAAAATCTTAAGGGAGAACGAGAGAAGACGTTGGCGGAATGGGGGATCTGGGGGTTGTGGGAGGAGGGGTTGGGAGGGGAGGAGGGTGGACGAAGGTGGAAGATGTTGGAACAAGATGGGAGGAGGGAGTTAGGGTGGTGAAGTATGGAGGAAAGGGGGGAGTTTCCATGGGGCTGAAGGAGCCAAGGGGGTGAAGTCGGGGGTAGGGGGTAAAAGATCCTTAGGCATCTTACGTCTTGCATCCTGCCAGGACGAGAAAGACCTATATAGGAGCTACCTCTCCTGTGTACTGCTTTGCTCTGCGTGTATACCTACCCTCCTCCACCCCCTCCCCTCCTTCTCTTCCTCACCATCCTCCTATCCCATGTCCTCCTACCCCGAATCACCCTTCCCCTACACCTACGCTATATGTACCGCGCGAAGATGTACGGTAGGGTGGTTTTGGCAAGCCCATCCCTCTCCAAAACCATCTCCATCCCTCCCCGACCAACCCCTGCTTAGCGAAGTCCACAAACCGCTTGCGCAATCGTTCAAGAACCTTGTTTGTTACCCGATCCTACAAATTCTTCGAAACGCTATATCGTCGTTCTATACCAACTAATTTAATTCTTGACAAGCTTCATCTAGGTCTCGATGGTGTCAACGAAGAAAAAAGGTTTTTAAAATGCAACATATATTAGAAATGCCGAAGTAGCCGAAGAAAGCTTGGTACAGTTCAGTTTTTCTCGGTTATTCACTCGTTTAAAGCCTCTACTATTGATTCAGTGTTCGAAAAGCACTTATTTCGAAGAGAAGAATATAGTGGTTATTGATTTCGGCAGCATGTATGATAAAAAAGTTGAGAGTCTCAGCTGTTGAGCGAAAAGTTTCCGTGTTGGGATGTCACGGAACATCTGATGATATTAAGATACTCATAGCAGATGAGAATTCCGTACATTTACCTCTGAATGTTGCCTGGTGTTAGGAAACTTGGAACAAGCGGAAGACTAAAAGCTACACGATCGAGTACTTTCCTAGGGATGCAGGCAACTTGGAAACTACTTCGCGCTGGGTATTCCTTATTGACTGCCAAGCCAGAAATGGTCGCCCGGCAGCAACGCTGCTGGATCTCTTAAGCAACTTGGAATTAATTTCAGACATAGGGAGAAACAATACTAGCTTAAACCGTCGGATACTCTCCCACGAGCTAAAAGCATTGTGCAATAATTATTTTCCAATACGAAACGCTGAAATATGTCCCACGGGCTATCTCGAATAACGAGGTAAACTTTAGATGTGAAACGTTTGTTAAAAGTCCTGTCCCAAAAAGCACAAAGTTACAAAATTACTTGTGGAATAATTATAAACCGATGATCGTTAAAGAAATATTTCCTGAAATTTGATTGGAGAAAATGGTTAAGAGAATTTCACTCATAAAACAGTATAATGACGGGCGTTATAAACTGATCTTGTTTGACCTAAAACAAGGGCAGTGTGGTATAATTATCAAAATGCCAGTAAAATTCCAGCCCCCGGCATGCTCCTTAAACTGGATGAACTTTTGGAGGGAACGTCTGTCAAAGATGACGCTATATCGCTGCAAAACTTTCTGGATATCTCAGAGTTGGCTGAATAATGAACGATAATAATTGGGAGAGGACTATACACACGTCAAAGTGAAAGCAGTGACAATAGAAAAAGAAAAGTTGGCTTTTATTAAATCCCAAGAGACACACCTTCCACAAATACATTGTTATTACGATAAGTATATCGCACTTGTGGATATACCCCACCCATTCGAAAGTGCTCCAAAGGATACCTACTTAATTCTAACCAATATCATCCAAAGTTAACAAATATTCGAACCTCCCTATTGACTCTCGTAAATGGCACTTGTGCGTAAATCCCTCTCGTGCTAGTCGGTAGAGCCGAAAATTCATTCGCAAATGTGGAATGGCGCGCTCGATTGGATACCTCCAACAAATATGAGAGTGAGAAGTGGGAAGAGAGAGAGGGAAAAACTTTGATGTTGAATCGAGAATCCAATAACGTTCGTATAAGGTGTCTAGGATTACTCAAAGGTGTTTGCCATCAATCGGAGCCTCAAATAAAATTTTTCAGTGAAACTGAAAGCAGCAGCAGCAGCAGGCCCGAGGTGATTCTCCAGGAGCACGAAGCCTTGGATTAATTCCACGTAGCAGGGATTTTCAAGTAATGCTTCGCTGTCCCGAAATATCCTCCCGAGGCAGCCGGATATGGGGCACAGGATTGCTACGCTATGTACACTTAATCGCTGCGACACGAGGAAACTCGCAAGATAATGGCAATGCTGCCAGATCGTATTTACATTTCGCTATTTGTGCTAAGAAGGTGAAAAAGTATTCAAGCTTGTCTGGAGCCAGGACAAAATCTGCATCTCAATGAGAAATTAGCCATGTTCTCAATTTTCATTGTCTACTGGTATCACCATGACTTATATATACCTATATCTATATATAAATACGTCATTGAATATCAAGAGATCTTCCACGTGCTAAAATAACAGCAACAATATGACTTGCATCAGTGCTGCTTAAAGAATGTCCAAAACCATCAATATTTACGGTTGAATTTGCATGCGAGTAAATCAAATAAATTTGGTGATTCGGTGTAGTTTTATCAGGATTGGCTGGGTCTGCGCGTTCTCTCTGCGAGGATCATTAAGCATGATTATGGACATTGACGGTTTGACAAACGTGAATTGGGGGGGAAGATGAAAGCGAAGGAACAGATGACTTCCGTCGACGGGGTGACCTGGAGTGGAAATCCGTGTGGGATATCCTGCAGGAGATCGTGCAGCATCAGGATCCTGGACGTCTTAGCCAGTAACACGTTAAAGCCCCTCTTGGCAAACCCAGAGGGTTACCATGGCGACCAACACGTGACGTAACCACCCACCGGCATGCCCGTTGAAACAAATGAAGGCACGTCCTCCCCTGGCCACCACTCTCGCTACCCCCCCGACCACACTACTGACAAACCTTTTCTTCCAACTCACCATATATATGGATTGTCCGCAAAACTCCCAGTGGTCTCTCTGGAGAATATCCTTTCTAGCAACACAGTTGTACAACAAATTATTATTCGAGACCCAATAAGTCGCTAAAAAGATGTATGTCGTAAAAATACAAACTATAAAGATCATCTAATACTTACTATCAGTATTCTTTAATATTTTTTTTAAATAATCTAGATAATACTTCTGCAGTAATGTGAGAATTGTCGAGACACGAATATGGCTGCTCGGGAAATATAGAAGAAGACGATTTGAAATCCTGAAGCTGGGATAAAAATTCTGAATTGTCTGGGAATAGAAAATTCAGGCTTGATTATTTCTGGAGAAGAATTAGCTACTATAAGTGTATTGGGCTAATTCTCAATGAAAATGTTGTCATCTGCAATGGAAATTTGCGAAGAAGATCTTAGCCTAATTCATTCTTCTGTTGTGCTCCCACCGAGATTATTCGAATTGATGACCTCGCACAGGACATAATCCGGAGAGAGATAATAACGAGACTAAATCAAACGTGTAAGTCATAGTGCAACGGAGCTGTTCTACTTTTCTTGATCTTGGAAAAGAATGGTATGAGAAGAAAGAGGCGAAGGTGAGTGAGCGAGTGTACGTGTGTGCGAGAGAGAAAGAGAGAGAGAGAGAGAGAGAGTTGGAATTTTCTTGATGGAAAGAGTCCTTTTGATTCGTCCTTCGCCTTATGCTCGAACGTCTTACCATCTTTTCCGTGCCCTCTAGAGGGATTCAATTCCACGCTCACGCCACCCCTCGATTCTCACGATTTCTTCCCAGCCTTTGTTACCCCGAACCCCCTCAGCCTCCTCATCCTCATCCTCATCCTCATCCTCATCCTCATCGTCCTACTCCTCTCCTAAGCGATGAAGGTCCTTTCCCTTCGACAAGAATACGTAACGAGAGAACGCGTGGACGAGAATCACAGGCCCTGAAGAGGAACTTTTGCAAAAGCTCCTCTAGAAACGACGACGCCGACGAGAGCTTTTTCTGTTTCCTTTTCTTTTCCCTTACCTTTCCTACTTCCGATTCGCCCACCTTTTATGGATTCTGTCTTTCACGTTTTCCTCTCTCCCTCTCTCTCGGAACACTCTTGTTGTGCTACATCTATAAACTCGACTCTCTTAAATATGTATTATTTTCCAATTTTTCTCGTAGTTGTCAACGAGCTCGAAATAAAAACTTGGACGTAGCAGATCATTAAAAAACAGGAGATTTGTTTTCTTATATGAATCTTAGAAGTTCTTGATTTATAAATTATCCTAGCTGCTATTAATCAAACATCTCGAGCAAATGCACGAGATTATTTCATGATTGAGAAAAACTCTGCTTTCGCGTTTAATAGTCTTTTAAGAAACCCGGAATTCCTTTTACTTTTGCTTTGTTGCTTATATCAATCTTCTTTCGTTCTCTTATTGAACAAATAAGTTTATTCGATGACGACGATAACAAGATAGTTTTCGTCAAAAGAGACTTCTCACATTTCTTGAAAAGAATACATTGCATGAGTTTATTCAACGCATCTTTAATAAGCATATAATTAAATTAGTTTCAATCCTTAATAAACTTACATTCTATAAAGCTTTTGTCAGGAGAATAATGTTAGATATAAAAGGATCATAAATTAAAAATGATAAAATAGGTTATTAATAAGGTAAATTATAAAAGAAGCGAAAGCTGAAAACTCAAATTTCTTCTATCGATACATTTCAGTTGAAGATTATCTAGCTCATTGATAAAAATTTGTATGCAATAATTTCAAAATGAACAAGAACTACTAGCTGTTGTTGAATCTTCCTGATAAAATTTTGCCCTTCGATTTCAAATCAGAAATATTACGCGTGCATGCACGCTCGATTTCGCATGATTCTCCCTGGAAATTCTTTCCCCACGAACTATAAAGCTTGCCAAGTGAGCAAACAAAGATTTCCAAAGAAATGGTTCCCCTCATTTGATATGCGGGAATTTTTACCGTTAATCTAAATACTTTTCCAAGTTACTACGAGTTCTCGTAAAATGTAGTAATAGGATCGAGTTTGCAACAATAAAAGACCAAAAGTTTAGCTCGTTATCCGAAACTTTTGTGACATTATTAATTAATTGATATGCTGTAGAGAAACATATAAAATACAGGAATAAACCAAATGAAGTGCTATGAATAACTAAAATTCTAACGTAATATTAAGCTGTAGTAGTAAATAAAATTTGAAAGAAACCACATCGATCGATCCCAATTAATCAAACAATAATTACAGGACCACCTACCGAGGCTAATAGGGTGGACAAAAAAAGCTGGGTGTTGCACAAATAACGTTTGTCCCTGTGCCACCAGTCGAACCATTATCCCTTCAGATTGGTTATTTTCCGTAAATACCGTTTTGAAAAGCCAATAATGTTGTTCCCTATTGTGCTGTTTGGCCTGAGCTTTCATCCTTTTCCAACGAACGAACGAAGTGTTTTTTTCCGCGCGTTATTAGACTTTTCGTCTCTTTCTCAACCCTGTAGTAACCCTACAAACCAACGAACGTAATCCCAAAAACGGCACAGGTGACGTTGCTTTCAGTGGGAAAAAAAATCCGAAGGGCGCCAGGTAGTACGCTGGGGTTTGCCAAGATCAGACAGTGAAAAGAAGGGGGGGAGGGGGGGTTTGGGGATAGGGAAGGAACCAATATCCAATATACGTATACCTGTGTGATGGTTTATTGGCACGTATTCGGAGAGGACGCAAACAAGTAACAAGTCGAAAGAGCACAGAAGCCAATTTTCGAGTACCATTAGCAGTCTTGAAGAGAACATCGTCACTATAAATTAATCAAGAGTATTCAATTGTTGCTTCATTAAAATTATCAAGAATAAAACATAATACAATTATATTATACGAGGTTCGTTTATACAGCAAACTATTTAACGAATCTAAAAAGTACGTAGACTTTGAAGAAGAAAGTGAAACTTGAGGCAGAGAGTTGTTGAGAGGGTAAAAAAGATGGTTAAAGTTGAGTTTGGAAAGTCACGCTAGACCCGAGTCGGTGTGACAGTTAAAGGGCTAAAAGCAGGTGGATGAGGAGGTTGGTTGGAAAAATGAAACGAGTTGAGGTAAATGAAAGGGAAGCGAGAGTAGTGGAAGGGAGGGGTGGGGGGGGGGGGGGTGCAGGTGGCGAGGCGACGCGACGCGATGGGGAGGCTATAAAGTAAAGAAAGAAAAGAGAAGAGGAAAGGTAAATGAAGGAAGAAAGATGAAGGAAAAGACTCCGAGGTAAAGCTTCCTCCAGGCGTTAGCCTTGAACTACATTTTTAATTGCAACTTTCTCGCCGGCTTCACCAGACGATAAAAACAAAAGAGAAACAGTTTTCCGGCGGCGTAGCTTTCTACCCACCCCAACCCTTCGCGGTACCGGGACCACCGACCCCTTCCACCTTCACGGAATCCGCGCCCTCTTTTCCTCGAGCAACAAGTAGCGCGTTCATTTAAGACGTGTCGTCGTTCTTTTGTTCCTTTTTAAAAGGCAAAGCACCCGCAAAGTTCCGCTTTAAGAGGGAAAAACACTGCTCCCACCCCGGAAAAGTGAAACCCAAATAAGTTTCTAATCCCTTTAAGCTAGCAATTACAGCGAAAACGTGATAAAACTTGAACAGCCTGCGCGATACCAGCCAGGAATTCATCATCGTTGTCGCATTAATCGTGAATGATTCTCAAATAATTTATTACGCATCTATACCCAGATTTAATCTAATCAAATTCAACATGTCACTTTGTCCAGCCTTTTATTATTTTCCGAAGAAATAAAACTGACTCGATTTGAGTATCAAGATGTGCCTGCCATACGATAATGCTGCTCCCCTTTTCACGGTTGAGTTTGAAAATTTGTAGAAGAGGCATGGATTTGTATGTATGGTGTGTACGACACGATACTTGGTAAATTATCGTCATTCGACCGTTGTATATTATGACTTGGGTTACTTTGCAAAAAGAAACAATGTAGTGCCCTGTATTATGAAATTTTCGAGAAAGCAGGAAACTATAAACTACTCCCATTGGAGCAACAAGTAGCGCATTTATTTCACATGTTGTATTGTTTCGTTCCTTTTAAGGCAAACTAGTGCGGTGTTAGGAGAGACCGTATATCAAACCTGGATGCAGATATCTCAAGACACTGTTAGACAGTCCTACGCAAGCTACATTCAATTCTTCTTTTTTGCTTTTTCCTCGTTTCAACAATAATTGCACACCTCTCTTTGCTAAATTTTATTTTAATCCAGCATTAATAATTAACTTTATCCATGGCGAGCTCTAAAATTTGCTCGTATCCACTGAACATTTCGCACAAGGCTGCGTTACTTTTCTCGCGTCTAGGACGGATTTCTTTATATTAAAAAATATGGCAAAAATTCGAAACGCCATTCGACTGTGCGCATTTGAAAGCGATAGATACGTGAGAGAGGGGTGTGCTCATTGTGAGGTTTACGGGGGTCGTCGATCTATGGGGTTAGCGAAATGCAAAGGATCCTAGGTTCTCGCGCGTATCGGGACATGAATTTATAATTTCCACGCATCCCGCGGAACCCTCGGTGATCGAGCTGTCGGTCGCGTCATATAAATCAAAATCAGTTGCATTGTATCGTTGCTGGAGGGGAGGCCAAAAAAGGGAAGAAAGGAAGAAAAACTCGGTCAAGCTACAACAAAACCCCCCGTGGGGTTATCCAGGTAGAAGCTGCGATATGGGGAAGTTCGGGACGAAGACGGAAGCGTGCTAGGACGAGGATGGATGGAAAGGGAGAGGGGGGGGGGGGGGGAAGTATTGGTCGGATATACATATGTATGTCGGGAGCGGGTACAATGTATTCAAATTGCGAGGAAAAGGGTTGGAAAAGGTGATGGGTAAAAAATGCGACAGACTGGTTAACGAAGCGAGATGGTCCATTGAATAAGCTGAATGGGAAGCTGAGTTCTGCGTTCCGGCAGTTTTATACGTCACGTATTTGCCTGGAGACTCGCGTGAGCGCTAACTAGGCGGATATCTATGTGTTATGCCATATGCTCCGACTCTTCCTGTATATAAAAAAGAATCTAATTCATCAACACGTAGACCTTTTCCCATTCTAGCTCTTCTAGACGTCTTCTCAAATTCCTCCAATGTCTTTTCTCAATTTTATTCCTTCGACTCAGTCATATGGATATGTAGTTACAAATATTCAAGGATCGATATTTCAGAATCCAGTTTATTCTCAATCATATTTGAATTGGGAAAAAAAGTCACGATTGGAGGATTATAAGATTATAATTGCAAATGCAAGAAATAAGTGGTTTTGATGAATATTATTAAATCGATAAAAATAAAGGGGGAGAATTTTTGGGTAAACAGAGGAGAGTACGAAAATGGCTCTAATTTTGATTGGATGGTTGGTTTATCTATGGATTTAGCGGAAAGTGGAGATAATGAGTCCTCTGGCTGCGACAAGCTGCTCTCGCTTACGGAGTTCCATCAATAACTGATATCAATAGACGTTGAAATTCTGCCTGAAGACCCCGCGAGCCTGAAGCCCTCCTGACACACATCTATTCTCGCGACCCATGCACACGTACGAATAAACAGGCACACACGCTCAAAGGCCTCTTTCGTCGATGGCTTTGCGCGTCAATCCGCCTGTCTCCCGTGTGCACACGCATATTTGCCTGCCGGGATTATATCCTCCGTCGATAGAAAATAAATCTCACACCAATCCTCAATCTCCCTGCACCTCCTACACTCTGGCACTACCAGTACACGCCTCTATCAGGAGAAACGCACACTCCAAAAATTTATCCACTATACCAGACTCTAATCTGAACATTATTACTGTATATAAAATTATAATTATTGTACGAAATAATAATATTTCATCGATAGAAAATTTCATTTCATTAACCGTTATCTTTATTTTCAGGCAGAATGGTTCACGATAGTGGAGAACGTCAATTGGAGGAAGAGAAATGGGAAAAGAGCATGGAAATTTGAGATTAAATCCGAGTATCGACTCTCGACACGTAAAATTCTTTGAGAGATACGAGAGAAGACCGTGCGACTATCTAGACCCTTCTGAAAGAGGAGACACCGTTTCTTAATAGGCCCTCCTCGCTCGATCTACCCGACATGTAAGTTCAAAACGAAAGGGTTACCCTTAATCTTTTATTATCCGAATTCTAACGTCGCGCGGGGAAGAATCAGCTTTTCCCATACCGAACTATTAAAGGTTCGTCCATGGCCTGCTAGCTCAAATACACAAACCATTATTCCCCTTTGCTTATTCGGATGGCCATATGGTTTAAATGACAATTATATAAAGAGAAAAGTTTGCAGATAATATTACTAATAAAACCACAGATCGCACGGTAGGATGCGTTGGGGATGATATACACATATGTGGAGAGTGAGTGTCTTTTGTTCGAGAAGCAATAATCGATCCCGATTGAAACGGGTTAGATCGTACATAGTGGTTGCTCGCGAGTAAAAGTGTGAGATAAGAACGTGGCCGGGTCGTAATAGCACAAGTTGCTTAAATAAGCAGCGTTATATTTCTCGCTTTTCTTCTTGGCTTTCTTATAACATCGAATGGAGCAAAGTAGTTAGGAAAATGTCTTACTTAAGGGAAAGTTCGTCGACCGTGGTAACATAGCGACCCTGGCCCAGAAACAAAAGCGAGAAGGAGCTTGTGAATAATTCAACTAGGCGAGAAATGAGGAAAGAGTTGGTTGAAAAGTTCTTCCGAGGAATTTTATGCGCTATCCCCTTTCTGCACTTGGCGTATAATCACGTTCCTGCCCTTCCTGCTGTCCTTGAACGGCGAGTTCTCGCCAAGACTTTTAATTACTTCGTTAGGTTGAAGGGAGTGGCGATTTAATTTTGAGGACCCTTATCACATCGTGCCATTTAATTAGTCTTGTCCATGCTGAATTAATTAAGGCTGACCGAAGCTCTATTGTAGAGGAGTACAAATTTCTCAATTGTTCAAACAAATGATTAATTAACTTTACCTGTGGAATAAAAGTCTAACAACGAAGAGAGTAGGTGAATAGGAAAATAGAAATATATAGTATTATTGTTTGAATTCGATACAATTCTAATTTGCACGTGAAAATCGCGTCGAGTTTCCGTTTCTATATTTATATACATGTATAAAGATTGCTGGAATATATTTGTCGGGATATGGAAAAACAAAGGTAGGTACCTATACTGTCTTAAAAGGGTCTAAAGCTGTAAATTGCTAGTGAAAGGGAAAAGGAAAAGATTTCTTTTGGCGGGTGGTATGCATGAAATTTGCGTCATCCCTCGAGGTCCTATAGTGGAAGGGGTCAGGTAACGGAAGAAATAGTGGGCAAGGGGAAGGAGAATGGCGCAGGAAGGGTAGCGGAGAGAGCAACGTATAAAACAAAAGGGAGGAAGGAGGAAGGAGAAGGGGGAGCAAATTACGAATTCAAACGGGCTGCTTTTGTGCCGGTTTGTTTATTCCTTTGTTTTTGGAGCTGCTCTCATTGTTTTTGCAGACACGTGGACCGTCGGGGGAGGTTTCAGCTTTGTGGGAAGCTGCCAGAGTCGTTGTTCTACGCTTTTTTCCCTTTTTTCTCTTCGCTATTTTCTTCCTCTCCCTTCGCGACTTTCGGTGAGCCCCGGCATCGCTGATTTCTCGCTTTGTTCTAACTTGAGGCGATTCAGCCGGTTGACAGGCACGAAACGCTGGCCGCGGGAGGTCGAACGACAACAATCTGTAGACCCCCTCCCCCCTCCCCAACGCCGCTACTACCCCCGGATGAATCACAACACACTTTCTTTAACTCTAAATACAGGCTACGTGCAAAAACATCTCTTGTTTTTTTTATACGATGCTTTTTAATCTTCCCCACTTTTCATCTAGAATCAACCTCAAAAGATTTTTTACGAATTGATTCTAATAAAAAATTTACCTTAGTTTCGGTACTTTATTCTTAGAAGCGATTCAAATGGATCATCTGCGAAATTAGAAGGAAGTATGATGCATTAGTATCTCACTGATTTTTCTACGAAGAGATAAAGAAGAGAACGATTTAATAGCTATTAGTAATAGGAACCTCGACAAATCCGACAGCAGCTTTCGAATAAAACAGCGGTAAACTATTTTCATTAAGGAGATGAGACGATAATTCTATTTGTTAGTCTAAAGGTGATGATTCTTTTAGAGAGCAGAGATAAAAGGTGGGTCGATAGAAGAACGAATGCCCAATTTAAACGTGCAAACGCGCAACTACTCGCTAAGCTGACAAGGAACGTGACGTTGTTCAAAAATTTACGAAATTCGCATTCGGAATTCTAAACAGTTTCTGTTATGGCTCTTTCCAGCCACCAAAATGTAAAACTGGAACCTTAACCGTTATTGATACAAAAACACTGGCTAATTTTAGTGAATTTTAGCTCTATCTATATTAATATAATCAAACCGTTTTATCCTAATATATTTGTAGAGCCATTTCGTGCAAGCTTTATCCAGTAACTTATTTACCTAAAAATGTATAAGTAATTTAACTTGAAAAAAAATAACATTTTAATAACAGCAAACTCTCCAGCTTCTTTTTATTTCGATATAATAAAATCAGTCGTGCAATGTAAGATGCAAATACAATTGTTGAAACGAAATTATACTCCTTACATCAAAATATAGGTTGTATGATAGTGAATCGTTGTTGATTTATCAAAAAATTGTTTTCTTCTGAAGTTTGAAATTATTCGCATATGCAGAATATTTTGAAGAGGACAAATGGTAGACTCGCATGGAAATTGTTTGGAAAAACTCGTGGAATTCAAGAAGGAATGGATTTGAAATGGGGAAGTAGCATTGCTGGAATAGAAAGAATTCCTGTAGCTGGTAAGAAAGGAATTTTGCTGGTCAGACTCGACCTTCTGGAAGCTGCTATGGGAGCTATATATATATATATATATATATAGGCTGTTGTAATCGGTCGCAGTGTGGCAAAGGGTGAGAGAGGGACGAAAGAAGAGAGAGAAAGAGCGATGAGAGAGGTAGAGGGTTGGTGGAAGGAGAGGTGGGGAAGGGTGGAGGGTGGTGCGGGGAAAATCGAGGGTGAAGGGCTGGCAGCTTAGGGTGGTAGCCGGAGGGGGTGCGACGGTCGAGGACCACGAGATCAATATGTATGTTGGGGGATATGGACCACGTGGGTTGGGGGTGGCCAGCCAGTCCTTGCAGCTGATTGGCCAGCGGCCACCCTATGGCCACGCCCACTCCCACACACGCTGTCTTAGCCCCCTTCGAACCAACCGCTACCCCCCCCCTCCCCCTTCCATCCCCGACAAACCCCAATGTGGGGTAGGACGGACTATCCCCTAACACTCTTACCGAATTCGGCGGAATCATCGAAAATTGAAAACCGCCTTGTGCGCTACCCTCTTCTTCTTCGTCGTCTTCTTCATCTTCTGCTTCTTCATTTTCATCCTCTTCTTCCTTTACTACTACTATCACTGCCTCTGTTGTTACTACATCCTTCTCCTCTGCTTCATCTTCTTCTTCTCGTATTCTCCCCCAACCATCAACTGATAATCCGATTAAATGTCGCCGTGACTTTCCCAAGAAAACTTTCCAAGTGCTTGAATATTATTCCACGATATCCCTTCGATCTATTTTCACCACAAGCATTATACGTGCTTTTGCCCTCATCGACTGCAATCCTATATACCTAAGCGTCTTTAGTTATTGTAGATTTTTGTATTTAAATAAACAGTACAATTTTGTTTAATTACAAAAACGTGTCTATATCGTCAGCTTTACACTTGCGTAGTTTAATTTTCCTCGTGAAAATAATAGTATTATTTGAATAGTATGATCAACTAGCTGTCTATCTAACCAACGAAATAAATCGATGGTTTGTTCGAAGGTTAAGAACGAACAATAATAACAATTAGGTGTATTATCTGTGAATGTATGATAAACGAAGAGATATAAACAATTAATTTTCCGGGGACATCTCCAATCTATATCTGGAGCTAATCCAACAATTTATTTAGTCATTCACATCGGGACGCGGAAGCAGGGCTAGAACGACTAATGACGTTATCCAACCCCTCGACGATTCTCGATAAACGCGAATCACTTGGTTGTGACGCTTCCCCTCTCACGGCTAAATTCAAGAACAAATCGGAAATTATGCATCCTATATATTGACGGAAAATATGGAGGCTAGAAGCTATTAGTCACGCAGAGTTCGATAACTGGTTTCCTCAATCCATTTATATGTAACAAACGCTTATTAGCCTCGAATAAAATTAAAATAAATACTTGACAAGCTATGTTAAAACGATCGCATCTAATGGAACGAAGATCTAATAAAAACAGAGTGCCCAATCCTAACCTATAATAAGTTAATTCTGATCTAGTATTTATTTTAATGGATTTTTAAATTCATCTACCTGTCAAACTTGAAAAGGTTAAATCTGAAACTTTAGAGCCTATAGCCTTAAAACTGAAAAGTTCATGCTCGGCAAATCGTAGGTACTCATTAACTTTTGACTATCACTCATATTAGGGTAGTTCGCGTGTTTACTCTGGAGATTCGTCAAATAGCTAATGGAAACAAATCCCCATAGGTACACTATAGCTAACCTGCATAATAGGAAATGGCACTCTGGTGAGTCTCGCGTGGTTAAAGACGGAAAATGATGGTCGCTTCATAATTAAGACGGGACATCAAGTGTCTTGCTGCAATATATACACCATCCCTTAAAGGCTAAACTTAAATCATATATCCCAAAGAAGATTTCATAAATTTTACAACAACTTCCTATTACATATCTTAAAAAAAAATGAAATTGCGCATTTCCATCGCGCAGATGAATTATTTTGAAAGGGGTAGAAAAGAATTTTTATGAAAATAAAGAAAGAGAGGTAAGTTGGTTGAAATAGCGAGGAGGGAAAGTTTGGGAATAGAAGAAACGCGATAAGGCATGAGTTTTGGCGCGATAAACGAATTTTGTAGGTGGGTAAGAGTGGTGGCGATGATGAGAAAAGATGTAGGGGCGGATGGTGAGTACGAGGGGGTTGAGGGGGGAGGGGGAGGAGGGGTGGATGGCGCTAGGAAAACTTAAAGTGCTACTAGCCGACTCGGCGTGTTCCTCGTTGCGAAAGAGGTGGAGGACCAAGCAGGTTGAAAATGTGGGAGAAGAAGAGGGGATTTCGGGGGGAAGGGGGGGGGGATTGTTCTCAGGGTCGCTAGTTCGGCGTTTTCATTCATAATTAGAGAAAAAACAGAGAAGGCACGGGCCTCGTGCAACGACTGCAGCCAAGGAGTAAAGTAAGACGGAGGTAGCTAGATAGCAGGCGTGATGAGAGAGCGAGAGAGCGAGCGAACGAGCGAGCGAGGAAAGTCAGAGTCAGGGAAAAAGATAGAGCGAGGGAGATGAAAACGTAGTACGCTCGCGTAGTGGAAAGAAAGAGTCAATGAAGAAAGTGCCGTCTGGTGGTGGGGGTAGTTTGCTCAATGAATAAGAGAGTAAGAGAGGTTAGGATGACTCTAGCGGGGTTGAAGGGGGTAAGGGGTCGAAAGGGGCACGGGGGTAGAGGAGACTGAAAGAGTGGAATGGGCTCCGCTGAGTTGCGGGGAATCTTAAAGACTTTCCCCATTCTGTTAATTTTCTTCTTAAAGTGGGTTAAATCATTTTATGACTTTCGTCTCTCTCTCTTTCGTATGCCGCCGTTTAATCTACTTTGCGTTTCCCGCGGCCTCCAGCTTAATGCACCCTCAACACTTTCCCCTATTTTTCACGTTTTTCCAACTTTTACTTTTCGCATACTTTCAATCCCTTTTCGCACTTTCTCTTCCAGCATTCTTTGTCTATTTATCAACTATTTTCTGCTTAGCATATTCGATGCTTCGCTTCTCCATTTTCTTTAATCAGTTATTATGGCGTGCAACAATTTATTATCCCATGGTATTTGAATTTTTACTTCATTTTTGCGATAAGAAAATATTATCGATGAATAAAATAGTGGTATATCGTTAATTTTTAATTAAGGATTAGAAATTATTTCTCTTCTCTTATCAGGCTTCCTGCTTTGTATACTATATATTTAAACAGAATGCATACTAAATCATAAAGTTTTCAAACTTCCTTTATCCATAGCGTAGCAAAAAGGATTTAACTAGTAAAAGCATGCAAAATCGTGGTCTAAAATCGTAACCCTGGTTTTAACACCTGTTTGCGTTTAAGCTGCCTGTACTCGAAGCGTTTAAAATATGTAAATGGCTTTTACTTCCTCCCTTATACCACTATAATGATTTTTATTTATTTATTTTTTTTTTTACATCAAACTATTAAACTAAGATAATTCATCGTTAGACTTCTGTAAAAAAAATATTCTTTAAGCTGATAGTGTATAAACGAAATCAGTGTTTTTCTCCCAAGCTGTATGAATTTCATTAAAACATTAATTGCAATTGGACAAACTGTAGTACGCCGAAATTTCATCACTCACAGAATTAAACGGTATAGTTGGAAAATTATGCAAACTTGAAAAGCACGTATGAAAAGAGGTTGATTGTAGAAACTGGAGAACGCATACCATCAAGGTATGAATATCAAAATTTTGTTTCGCCTCTGGTGATCTTTTCCGCACGAGGGTTAAATAATATATATATAGAAGTCGCGTGAGAAATAAAAATAATGACGAGATTGCTTGTCCGTCGATGCTAGAAAAAACCTTGGGGAGAAGTCGCTTGGACAGTTTATTAAAAAATCTTTTCACTGCGAAAAACGAGAGCGAAGAGGAATTGAAATTACGAAGGAAGAGGCTAGAATTCTAAAAGTAGAGGGAAAAGTGTGAGTAATGTAACGAATAGGTGTGAGAATTACGTTATAGCTGTACAGCACATAGCAGTACTATACACACAGGACAGTATAGATTTGGACAGTGGTACAAGCGTCGGTGGACGAAAGTAGTACAAAGATGCAGAGACACACGCTCACACGTGCACACGTAAAAAATACAGATGGCTATAGAAGAAGCAAAAGCACACATGGATAGGAGAATGTAATCGAAGTGCACACACAGGGATGGGCCAGGATCCGTGGAGGCCCCTTACCGGCCAATGGCGTTTCACCCCCGCGGCGAGGGTGCGTTGCCAGGGCAACCTTCGTCAGGACGGTTTATACATACGTGTCTCAGGAAGCGCACATGTACACGTATACACGTAGCCATAACCAAAGCAAGTTGCTCACGCGCGCTTGGATGGTACGTGCACATGGCGCTCTTTTGGGGGGTGAAAAGCGGTGGGCGGCGGAGGGTGCATGGTATGCTTGTAGCTAGAGAGGGAGTGTGTGCATGATAAAATGAGAGAGAGAGAGAGGGAAGGTGTGTAGGGGAAATGGAAGGGGGTCTCTCTCCCCCTCTTCCACCCTCCTCCATCCTCCACCCCTTGGACAAGCCCAATCGATCGAGGTGTGCTTCGGCCGGACTAAACTCACCCTTCCCCAGGCCCACACCACCCTCTACTTCCACCAACCACCGAACCAGGACTGCCTGTTATTTGAATGGGGGCTGCTGTCGGTGGTTGGGGGCTTTGAATGTGACAGAGTGCCACCCCCGAGGGCTCCCGCCCGTCGAAAGTGCGGCGAGCTGGTCCTCTCATCCCCACACCTGCCACCGAGGGTGGTCTGGGAATGGCGCACGGGGGGTGGAACGGGGCTGGCGTGGACAGAAATCAATATAAGACGGGCCTCTGTGCCTCCTGCCTTCCTTCTCCATCTTGGTCTCCCTCAGGAGCTATTCCTTGTTTCGCCCCAGACACACAGAACCTCTTACCCTTCCAGTCCATCCTTCCTTATTCTATAGCTCGAGTTCCCATCGTGCCCTCTTTCTCTCCTCCATGCGATCTCCCTCCTCGCCAGCTTTCCCTCTTCATCCCCTAACGTTTGAATCGGACTATTCTTGTCTTATCTCAACCCTCCTCCGTTACCTAGTGTATATTTCTCTCTCGCCCTCTCGCTCGGTCCTCCAGCTCCTAGTCCATTTCTCTTCAGCATCCCTCATCCTTCCAGCCTTCGTTGTGCTCTCTCGAGGGTGGACTAGCACATACACATATATATATTCTGCGCACTTGTACACCTATAGTTCTAAGTACTCGCGCGTCAGCAAACCAAGCATTTCTGTACAGGGTGTGTTTCGCCATATAACGGGTGGTTTGATCGTAACAGAAACTATTAAAATTTACATATTTATATATAATCTATAGAATTATTTATGGCTGATTGTATTCCTATATTAATAATAATCAACGACTATTGCTACCTTTGTAGAAAGAGACTTAATGGGCTACTCGTGTCTATATTTAACTGTTCACTATAATCTTTTTAATTAAAACTTAATTGTTTAAACATTTAAAAGTAGATAGCAATTACTCGACTAATAAATTCTTTCCAAAAATGAGTAACCAGGTAATTGAATCAGTTTAAATACTCTCGTTTTAAAATCAGATACAGATTCATAAGAATAGCTTATCCCAGTATGATCACAAGCTTGTTCAGCAATTTGCTTAGAGAGCTCTAAGCTGGAGAAATAGGTTAATAAATTAAGTTTGCAAATCAGAATAATCAAGATTGTTAATATCAAATATTTAATTGTCTTCGATGTTAAGATTTGTTTATTGGTAGGTACAGAATTTTTGCAAGATATTAGAACGTTAACAATATTGTAAAATAGTTGGAAAAAGCGATACTTATGAGACACCCGTTGCAGTGTGGTGTATAGGATCGATAGAGGGACAGCAAACGTGTGGGTAGAGTAGAGTTCGTATCCTGCGGATAAGGGAACGGCATCCATAAATTACGACGTAGCTCTGCAGAGTAAAAGTCCTGTACAAGGACCTCCTATGTACGGTCGAGGTCCTACCTACCCCCTCGCCCCCGTCAGTTTCCACCCCCAGGAGGGCTAAGGGTAGGCGTGCTACGGAACTATAAATTTTATCGTTAAGTTGTTTAGACTCGTGGCCCGCAAACTTCTCCCTCTTCGATTTCATTCTCTTTCTCTCTTTATCCTTCGACATTTATCTTTTACTTCTGTACATTCATTCTAAAATAAGCAAGATGACTTTTACAAGCGATTCTTGAAATTTTATCAATATTTTTACACTTTTCTAAACTTTAATTTCATCAGGAAGATTGCAAAAGCTTTCATGGTAGAGAGAAAGAGAATTTGATTTATAAATGGCAATATATGATTTTACGCTTTTCTATCCTCGCTGTTCTTCAGTTTCCGGACTTACCGGGGTTGGTCTCGAGGACTTATTTTCTACCAATTTCAGTTCGTTTCGTTTTGCCCTCTCCATCCAGCAGCTCTACATCGAAATCGTATCTCCCCTGTCATTCTATCGCAGGAAACTCCTCGCTCCACCGACGATGATCGAATTCCTTTTTGGAGAGACGAAGGTTTGTCCCTCCCTCGGCCATTGGTTCTTGCAGAATGCTTTCATCAGGGCTCCCAATTTTTCGCATGGTATTCATACCCAAATTCCGAAACTCAATCTCGCATTTATTTCAAATCCAATCATATTATTTCATTACCAACGCTTTTTAATACTAAATTTAATATTATTTTGTTTAACAGAGATTTTAAGTTATATTTCCAATAACCTCATTAATCAATATGTCTATATGCAGGAAGTATTAACGTTCTAATCATTTTATACCTCATCATTTCGTCAATATACGTATAAATCATGAAATTAATACTCGTAGCAGTCCGCGTATGAGAAATCCGATCAACTGACTCGGTATCGTCACTGATTGACTTGAACTACTCGAATAGCTCGTGCTTGACTCGAACGAACAACGAATACCTAAAAACAAAGCTATTATACGATGATAAAGGTCGACATTTTCCTTGTTATATTGTTATCATTCGTTGACCAGATCTTTCACGAAGAATTTTTGTAAATATGGAAGAGTCAAGGGTCGATGAAAAAATTCTCACTTCGTCTTCGGATTACTTAGGGAAGCTGGTTGGTATCCGACGAGCTTCAGGAAGCGCAAATATTCGAAATGGAATTCTCGGCAAAGATGCATAAAATACGTGAGGAGATGGTAACTCCATGGCGTTTTCGAGGCTGGAAATATTCCGTGTTCAGGTCGGGCAGGCAGAAAGAAACAAAGAAACTTGAGAGTCGTCGCAGGAGAGAATCGGAGAGAGTAGGGGTATGGAAAGAAAGTTGAGGGGACTACCGACGGCCGAGGAGGGTGGTTAAGGGTAAGGGTAATGTGGGGGAGGAGGGCTGGGATGAAGTGGGCGGGAAGGGAGTAAAAGGGATTCGATTCCGTGAAAAACTGTACGTTTTTCTCGCCGATAGAATGGCCGGGACGTCACCTGAATACATTATGTGTTTTCCACCCCTGGGGCTAGGATATTGAAATTTTTAATATCGAGGGAGGCTTCCGTGAAGGAGGGAGAGGAGAGGGGTGTTGGGTGACTGGATGGATGGAGAGCCGAACGTCTATGGCTTCACGATGTATCCCCCCCCCTCCCTCCCTCCCATCCAACTCTACTACCACTCTCACCATCGCCATCCACCACACCACACCACCCAACTGGATGGCGTGGCGGTACCTTATTTTGCCGTCGATATACTCGCTATTCGATATACCTACGTCTTTCTTGCAGATATTATTACGCCGCCTTTCAATTATACTCGTCTGTCTCCAAGTTGGATTCATGCTTGACAAATCTTCAATTACTAACACTGATAAATAATCGAGCCCTCTAATCTAGAATAACTTAAATTTCACAGCTTTAGGAGCACAAACGTGCCATGGTATATCGCTAAAACTTCAAATTTTATCCAACAATTGAGGGGAAAGAATTTTCTCGTTATCTCTGGCCGTTAATTTCGAATAAAATTGTCATTTCCAGTGAAACCGGAAGGTCTAAACTACAGAATTTGAATAAATCGTGCAGATTCAGATTTTTATCATTCCAGCGATGTTGAAAGCGTAAGTATAGAAGGTCGAGTGCTATCGGCTCGATTTATTCGACGAAACCAGTTCAACGAACGTGGCCAGTACCAGGTACCAGTTTGCCGAAGAGCAGCAGGCCGATGGTGACACTCGAGGGCGCTTCAGGTTTCTACAAGACTGACGAAATGGTCAAAAATGGTTCATATACCTGCAGGAAACTAACGCCCCGATAATTTAGAGCATAGGTCACGTGCTTGTTGTACCGGCTCGTGGCGAAATTTAAGGCACGATTGGTTTTGAATAAAGAACTAGATTACCGTGGCGTCCATTCACTCCCTCTCTCTTATAATTATTTATTACAAATTAATATACAACGTATATTCGAGTACAAGAAAAGCACGAGCAAAATAACTTTTACAATTTGATAAATTTTTGAAAATATTTGAAAATTTAATGAAAGTCGAGAAAGAAGAAAATTTATACGTTCCTATGGTAAATTGTAAAAGTGAAGTATGATAGTGGTGGAGAGAGAAGAGTCGAGCTTTGGTATTATAGAAGGTCGTTGAGAGAACCGGTCGAAGATGTGGCTGTATATATATATATACATATATATACCTGTAGAGAAGTGACGCTCCGATAATATGAAAGTTGGGTCGCGTGCTGGCCACGGCCGATGGCCTCATGGCCCGTGGCCGATTTCAGGGCACGACCGGGATGGCCCGGATGGGTCATCCAAGGTGACCCGGGGCGTGCGGCCCGCCTCAACCCCCTCGGTGGTCAAAACAGGCGGAAACATGGCCTGACCCTCGTAGATCAACTCTCCTTGCCCGCCACACATCTCCTTTTCCTACCACACCTTGGTCCCCGTTTCCAACGCTAACAAATTCGTTCCAGCAACCGTTCCTGCTTGTTCGTTTTATTTATTGACCCTATAACTTACTGCTAATCGGAAACCCATGTATTTTCCAGTGTTTGGCAAACCTATTCAAGTATTCACCGCTTTTTATTTCCAATCATTTTACAGTGTTAATTTGATTATCAAGTGTTAAATATGACTTACCAGAGATATAGATATTTTACCGTACAGAAAGTAATAATTAATTAGCTTCGCGGTGTATGGAACTTTTGGCAGCTGCTGTACACGCAGAATGTCGAGTCCGTCAAGCAAGCCCGTTGGAGCCCGTGTGTGGACTACGAGTTTACCGTCGTCGTTGTCGTCTTCGTCTTCGTCTTCGTCGACGAACACGACGGCCTGGAAAGTTTCGACCGAGCTCTCTCTCTCTCTCTCCTCTTTACCTATCTATCTATCTATCTATCTTCCCCCTCTCCACACTCTCCTCCTCTACCTCACTCAGCCTCTGTCGTGAATCTTGCCGCGGCTGCACGCTTGGAAAGTTTTGCCCTCACCCCCGTAGCCCCGGGGATTTTGGTTAGAATATTGAATCTCGCGGAGTGGAGCCGCTGTAACGAGCAACCCGGCCAACGTCGTTCTCGCGCGAAGCCCCAGCTGCCTACCAAATCATCCATGCAACCTCGAAAAAAACAACCCTCCTCCTCCACTTTTACTCTTTTAATGACCTTGAACGTGAAAAAATCTTCAATTTTCGTTGAAAAAAATACCATCTAGTACCTCATATACTTATGTTTTATCCTTGAACTTGGAAGATTCTGAAAATCCTCTAATACCAATTACCTTGACAATCCTTATTTATATAAGATTCCAATTCCCTGTAAAATAATTACATTAAAAATTCCTCGTTTCTTATTTTCTCTTCAAAGCAAAATGTAGAAAGATAATAGGATGCTGTGTTAATGTAGAAAATCATGTTTTCTTGGATATATATGATTTAGTAGATCGGAAGTTTGAGATATTGGTGAATGTGACAGAAACGGGTAATGAAAGTAACATTAAAAAGGGCTTAATACTATATATTATAGAGGGTATGTTGGATATTTAAATTTGAAGGAAAATTTATAGGTGATTGGTGGAAGGTTAAGTGGGTATTTGGATGATGAGTGTCGATTATTTTGGAAGGTTATTGTGAAGACTGCGAAATAAGGGAGAAGGTATAGTGCGTTATTTGGGAGCTGAAGGCGGAAACGGGTGACACGCCGTGGGTCGTCACTGTCGAGGACTAAGTCAAAGTTTAGTGCAGACTGTAAAGGCGAGCTCGTACCGTTCCCGGATGCATTTTCCTATCCGCGTGCACATGTGAGCGGATACAAGCAGCGAGCACGGAGGTGGAAAACGGAGGTGGATTGGAAGGGGTTGCCGAGGAGCGAGGGGATTCAAAGGGGGTTGAAAGGGGGTTGTCGAGGATAAGATGGGAAGCCATAGCCCGCGGTCTTTCCTTCTGTATGGAAGCTTTTATATATATAGTATGTATAACCTAGCTGTACAGTCAAAGTCACCCTTCAGCAGAAAACACCCCCTATTTTCCCCGATAAAACCTTTGCCTTCGATTGGTCCAGCGACCACCCACTCCCTCAGGCCTTTGGATAAAAGATATAAGAGGCTTGTTATACCCGTGCACTGGGCAAAAAAGTAAAATCCTCGCTGTACTGGCTTCCTCTGAAGCAGAAATATTTCTCCCGAAGATGACTTTTATCGTGGCCCCTTTGCGTTCCTTTCAGATATATACTGCGCCAAAATTCTTTCATCGATCTCCACTTACCAAGCACCCTGGAACATTAATATATAGTTAAAAGAACATTTAAATCAATTTCAAACTCTCCCTTTATCTAAATTGATCAACATTCTTTTTACCTGATTATTTTCACAATCTCCGTGATTTTTCTATTATATGGAGAAAAGCAGCCGTTTGCAAATGTAAAGAAAACTTTTTTGGTCAATCGTTAGTTAAGTTTGGTCTGTTCAAACTGAAATTAGGTTCGCAGTTCTGCATTCTTGAATACGCTTTGGCAGTAGCCCAACTAAATGCTATTCCATGATTTTTCGACATTGAATTATAGAAGAGAAATCTTTTTATTGGTTCAGTACCTACAACGAAATGAAAAGAAAAGACTAGACTAGGCCGATAAAAGATTTAATACTGCTTTTATATTTATAACTATTGAATAATTTTAAGTGATCTAACATATGGAAGAACCACGTAGTTACGTCATTATTGTATAAATCGATAGAGCATATTAGGAGATTGATATTTTCAGTTCACGAATCTAGCATTATTCTTGTCGTTAACGTACATATATATATATATATATATCATTTATTTAGTTTTTAATCAGAATATAAACATTTCTTGAACAAAGGAATTCCACACTTTTGCCAATATTTTATTCGTTCGAGAGACAATTTCTATCGACATCTAGTCCGTTTTGTTTGTAAAATAGAGATTCGAGCGGAGCAGCAATGGCAGCGATGGTAGCAACGGCAGGAGCCGGTAAGCTTGGCTTAGGTAGAGAGTGGAGATTTGAATTCGATTCTCAATTGTTGCGGATCGAGCAAGGAAAGGCATGGATGAATCGTCGCTTGGTATGTATGTACATACGTAGTTGTGCTACATAATATACTATATATATATATATATTATATAAGGGGGGGTAAGGAGATGGTAGTGTAGGGAAGGGGAGGGGTGGGGGGGCAAAAGAAAAGATGTATATAATTTGGGACCCAACTGGCAGCTGCGTGGGTCCCAATATGCAAAAAAGGGGTTGCCACTCGGAATTAGAATATCCTCGCGGTCTCATTTGAATTTCAATCTTGCAATGCGGACAATTTTCGCCCTCGGGATCCTGCCTACCTGCGATATCCTCAGGTATGCGCGTAGAAAGAAAGGGTTGGGCGCGCGCACCTCGCGCGATCCAGCCTAAAAAGCAGAGCACTGGAGGATTGCCCTATTAAAAATTGGCTACCTGGGCACGGAGACCGTGAATCCTCATTAGAGACGCGTTAAACAGCAAATCCAGTGCGGAGCTAGGGTTTAGTCGGATAACCAGGATGGATTCGTGGAGAAAGGCTTCCACCAATTTTAATCTCAATTCAATCCCAACGGTCCTTCCTCGATGATATAAGTAATAATTGTTCATTTCTTTTGGCTAGCTGCATATATATCTATTTGCCAGATCCTAGTTGGTGGATAATAAGAAATGACATCGTTGAACTATAACTGCAATTGATCCTTCTGATTCTTTTAGCCCAGACGGTTAACGAACCTTGTATACAAAAAGTCCATCAAAATGTAAGCTTTAAGCTGATTGAGTTATTTGTCATGGATAGAGCTTAAAAATGAATTTGCCAGAGGCGAAACCTAATTAATGTTATGAAGGGTAGAAATAGACGATGAAAGGATTCGAATTTTAGACAGGAATCTGTAAAGTTTCTAGTCATTCGAGGAAAAAAGTATCAAGTTGCAGTTTAAAAGATGAAGCACTTCATCAGGCGCGCGCGCTCTCTTTGAACGCATAAATCTTTTCGGTCTTTCCGACCTTGCAACGAACCGCGAAACAAAGTGTTCGCGAAGCGTGATGCGATTCAGAAATAACAGCCTGGGCTTTGAAGTATTTTCACCAAACTGTGCAAGTAAATTTAACATTTCTTGGCCTCGGCTATGCCCGTTTCAATCATTATTGACAGTCTTGTCAATTATTCATTTGGATCCACCAAGACTTCCCATTTCTCTTCTCGTCGCGTAACAAAATACCATACACTAGTTTACCTGTTTAAACATGAAAAATCCTCTAGAATGTTTACATTTTGAAGGTTCCTTGTTTCTGGTTATCTGGATTCAAGATTGACAATAGAAAATATGGTGACAGTGCTGTTGAGTTTGTTTATCTGCGTTACGTCGATGTTATGTTTAAAGGCATGTGAGAGGAAGGAAGAAAAGGGAGTAAATAAAATGGAGGGATAAAGAGAATGGGAATAGAAAAAAGATTATAAAAGAAGGGATGGGGAAATAGAGGTGAGATGAGAGGTAGAAGGAGGTGCTGGTAACGGCTACCATCGGCAAAGCCACCCTCGGGAAGGGTATTCGTTGATATATTGCCTCGCCCGTAACCCTTGGGCGCCCTAAACCATCCCTTATAGCAGCCATCTTGAAGGACTCCCACCCACGCTGCGACCTGCAGCCACCCCGTCTCCACCTCCACCTCCACCTTCACCCCCGTTTCTATCTCTATCTCCGTCTGCGTCTCCGTTCTCCATGCCCCGCAACCCTCCCTTCACCATCTCCACCATCGCCACCCCCACCCACGATCGAAAATCCCGTTAGACTTATACGGGCTTAGTCCGTCCATTTTGACGAGGGCTCTGCCATCCACCACCCCTAAACTTCCCTCGTCCACCTACTTCCTTTACCAACCCCCTCCAGACCCTCCATCACTAAATTCCACCGGGGACGTACACGCCCGCTGTTTTCCAAATACCACCGTCTCTCCTGGGCCTTTGCTTTCCGATACCTCTTCTAAGCCTCCCCTACTAGCTGATCTTTCATTCCCACTCATCAATTTTCCAGCAACACATTATCTTTCTCTCTCTCTCCCTCCCACACCATTACATTTATCAATATTTATACTTTTAATTTTACCCCTATTTAGGTAATGGCATCTATTATTCGAATTTCATCCTAATCCTTAGGATAAATCATTAAATAATACCATTTAGCTTTCGAGCCAATTTTGTAATAATACTATACGAAATTTCCATATCTTTCGAGCAGGGATTCTCTAATCCGTGGGGAATCTTTAAATTTATAAATCTGTGACTAAAATATTTTTATGAGCTTTTTACGTAAAAAAAAGTTATTGGGCAAGACACGATAAATTTTCTGCGTGCTATAAACGTGAATTTTTCAAAGTTCACGCATGCCAGTGGGCAACGGAACCCCCGCTGTTTCGCATTCTAGTGTACTGTTGGGGGATTTGATTATGCAAAGTAGTATTCCCCTGTTTCTTCCTCTATCCCCTACTCATCTCCCAACTTTCTTTCTCGCCCTCTGCACACTCTTCCACATATCTATACCGAAGCCCCTTTTCCTAACTAGGTGACGACTCTCGACGATACTCTTGGGCCCTCCACGTGTGGTTTCTTGCTTTCTTTACACTATTACGATCTACGAATTTAACTTTAAAATATATCAATTTTTTTTTCGTCTTATTATCGATATCCTCCTCTCCTCCTCTCTATCTCTTTATCTCTCCATAGCATACCCGACTACTTCCTCCAAATCGTTTTCAAAAGTATAAATGTCAAGACAAACTGATGGAAACGGACGTACGGGAAACGTTGAAAAATCAAATGGCTGGGGTGAACCGATCAAAGACAAAGAGGCCGAAGGGTAGCTGCTTTGCGATCGATGTTTCCCTTTCCATTCATACAATATTTCTCTGCTAGTAGACGCCCCCTTAAAGACTTGGAATTATTTAAACATCCACCATTTTCCTATTGCCTAAATTTGTCAAGTCCAAAGAATATACTATAATTTCTACTCACAAATTCTAGATTCTTTATCTTTTAATAGCGAAGCTCGAGCATATTCAATCTATACCAAACTCTACGTGAAACTTATTTATCTTAATTATTAAACTAAATTTGACCACCATCATTCGGAAGAGAGAAAGGTGTCTGCGAGTAAAAATTGAAAAAAAAGATGCAATAGAGGTGGAGAACGCGAGAAATTGGTGAGTGTCTTTTGTGGTTGAATTACCGCATTAGCGAGGCTCTTGAGCAAATTCCCCGGTACAAGGTACAAGAAGGGACAAGAAGAGTAGGACAAGGCTGGGCAGAGAGAGAGAGAGAGAGAGGGGGGGGGGGGGTGAAGGTGAGTGAGAAAAAAAAACCGAGAGAAAAGCCGGCGAAAGAAAAAGGATTGGAGCGAGCAGGTAAAACCAACGTAACAACATGGCTACCTCCTCTTGAGGATGGAAAACGCAGAGGGAAATATTCATCGGAGGGGAAAAGAGGGGGGAATGAAAGGTTTTGCGGTAAACATCGAGCGTGTAATTCGCTCTTTAAAGAACACTTGGGCGATAATTAAGCCAGCATGGGGTTGTAGGGGGTGCAAGAAACTGAAGAGGAAGAAGAGGCCACGCGCTGCGATGCGGAGGTAGAAACGTAGGTTGGGTGGTAGTGGGAGAAGGTGAAAAGAGGGTGGATGAGGTTATGCCAAGAGGGCTGGGCTGAAAAGATCTTTTTATATTTCGCAACCATGGCATGGAAAGACACGTGGTGCGGGTTCTAATTAGCACCGCTGCTGCACTTCCGTACCAGTCACGGATGGAGAATCTCGGGCTTAGAATTTATACTCCATTACTACCCCTACCACCACCACCTCCTTCAACAACGATCGTTCTTACTCACAGATTTTTCTCGACTTTTATCCTCTTTAATCAGATGAAAATTAATCACGTCTCGCGCTTCGAATTACGTGTCCTCTGATTGACTAATTTCTGATTCGTCTATTATTATATACTAATATTCTTGGATTTATCCATAACATTCCTAATAAGCTAAAGGAAAATGTATTAAGTAAGAATTAGACGCTAGATCTTTATGTGAAAAACACTAGTTTTTTGTTTATTAATTTATTACCTCGAAATGAACTATAAAATTCTAGCATATTCAATATTGCAATTTAACTGCATCAGCATTCATATTAATGAACCTAATTTAGAAAAATTAAAAGTTCTATATTATCCAAAAAAGATCCGGAGCCTGTATAGTAATAACGATAAATAATATTCTGGTTTGTTTTCAAGCTTATTCATCTTATGAATAATTCACATGTTTTGTTAGCTAATGTACAATATAGGTGTAGGAGATTTATATATAACTTTTCAAAGTTCTTTCTAAACTAGAGGCTTAGCAGACTTGGCAATCTTGCACGAGAAGCTGCAGCAAGGGAGAAAAAGTTCAAATATTGAACTTACCACTACCTCTGGCTTTCAATTGTCCTCCAAGTGCTTCGTTTGCTCGGTTAATTGACGTTGAAATTAAATTGCCCCAAGTGTCAGAAATCTGGTACTTTTGACCCTTTCGACCAAAGAGAAATTTATTTCTTGATAACATTTTCGTACATTTACAATTATTCTTCTTATCGATAAATATAACATCTATTCAGAAATTTCGTGTGAGTGATTAATCTATACATTTTATGTTTCAGATTTTTTCCTTCCGAGGTAAACATGTGATATGCAACATGGTGTACAGCACACACACACCGAGGCTTAAATAATCGGTGAATATATTACCGTAGCAAATGTGACGTGTCGGTGTTGATTGAATTTATAATTAATTTTGGAATATTGAAGTACTAGTAGCAGTATAACTAATTGTTAATTAATTATTAAGTGAACTTTGTACATTTGTTACAAATGTTAAAACAATAAAATATGTACGTATTACAAATAATATACAAGTCGTGTAGATAATAACAATTATAGCATTATGAGTTGGTAATTTATTTTAACAGCTTAAATAAAAAGTACTTGAGAGATGAAGGAAAGTGGAGTATTGTTGAGTGACAGGTGAAAGAAAAAGTCAAAAACTTAATGCCGTAAGAGGTCCGGATCTGGAATAGGCGTAAGGAGGTAGTGGGGTGGTCGCAGCTTAGAAAAGCGTAAAGGGTGATAAACTCGTTTATACGTGCACGCGCCATTCATTATAACGAGTTGTGAAAGCATATGCAAGTCGACTGCTAATATTCTTCCGGTTGACGTGGCGTTTATTAAGGGGCGTTCCGAGATTAGCGACACGAGAAGCCGAGATAGAAAGTTAATTAAGACAGCGAGCCTTAAATCTTTTCCACCGCAATGCGTTTAACAAATTTATCCGACTTTATTTACAAGGTAAGGAGATTATTCCATGTATTAGTAAAGATAGGTTAATTTTGTGAAAATGGTATAATTTTCAAACGGACCGTACGTTTCGTGGAATGGATCGAGGCCTTATATAATTTATAGATCAGATAATCTGTCTTATGAATCCTGAGTCAAAATCGGGTTATATTTCGATAAGAGCAAGAATGGAGGGTCCTGACGATTAGAGTATGGCGAGATAAAAGCATCGTTTTTCAGAATGATCCTGATGTGAAACTGATCGATGCTCGTTGAGATCGACGTATCATTGTTAAGGAATCGGAGAGGCAGAAGCCAATCCCCTATAGCCAGCAGAGGCAGGCAGGGTACATTAATGCAAAAGAAGCCAAGCCCTCCCCCCAATCACCGACATAAATAAATCGACCACCCTGTCTATTTTTCCCCGTCACTGTAGAATCCCCGCATTCGATCAGCCACCGAAATACGTACACTGATGTGACTAGCAGGAAACTCGCTACGACTGGCGTTTACTCCTGGGGACCAGATCTTTTTCTCCATTGGAAAATGGCCTCTATCCAACTCTAACTCCATTTTCACCACTAATACCGTGTACACTTTTCTCCACTCTAAACTCTGCAATCCTATATCGAAAAGAAATTTGCTAAAATATAGCAACATTTCGAGGAATTCAGCCTTAAGTACGAACATTAGCCATTACATCATGAGTCGCGAGCTGAATTATGAAATTTCATCAATTTCGAAGGAGTACTATCCTGCGAGATGTAACTTATGAATAGATAACAAGACTGGTTCCAGGATGGGGTAGAGCTATCGTGTAATGAACGTGGAACGAAGCATTAATCGTTATTGAATTTCAAGGAGAGACTAATATTAATTATTCGTTGACCCTGAAAATGACGTTAACTATATATATATATATATATATATGTAAGAATATATACGAGTATAAGAGGGAGTCAAAGTTGAATGGCTGCAAATAAGGGAGCAGTAATAATAAAGAGTGAATTTTCCTGCCCGAGGTGACTAATAATCTCACTTGGAGGCTCGATTATCGTTTCCTCAGCAAAATTACTTTCCGAACGATAGACGCGTCGCGTCGTCGTTGTAACGTACGGGACTATGTATCCTCTACTGGTTCCTCTCTCTCTCTCTCACTTGAGAAATAATCTGGTTGCTGGGGGCGACGCTGAATAAAGTAACAAGACGCCGGCAATGCGAGGCAACAACTATTAACTCATTAGTCGAAGTTCTTCGTATTATCGCATTCTCTTTGAGGCTGCCTGCAAGAAGATGGAACGTTGGTAGTTGGCAGGAGTTGGAGTGCACGCATATATATATATATATATATAGTATACACCAGGGGAACGGAGAAGACGAGAGGAGCGTCGGACGTGGTTGCGAAGGTGGTTTTCAGCGTGGAAAGGGAACCGGGTGATGGGTGGATGAGGGTGGTGGAGGGGGAGGAAGAGGAAGAGAGAGGAGGAGGTGGCGGCGGAGGAGTGAATGCATTGTTTCGAACAGGCATGCACACGTATATATACATCTATTTGGCACATGGAAGCGTCTTAGCCCCCGCAGTCGGAGAGCATCGTGAAGCGTCGAGGAAAGCGTAGACAAGGATAGGTCCTACGTGCATGCGTTTGTGTGTACAACACACGTTCGCCAGGACGCTGGAAAAGCTCGCGGTAGACGAGGACGGAGAAGGCGCTTGTGTGTTGTCGTGGGTGTGGTTTCGGTATGTGTGCGCGTGTGTGATTCCGGAGGGTGCGAGAGGGTGAAACGTGAGCGAGCAGCCAGCCATCTTGCCACAAACTTGACTCGACCAATCAGCGTTGAGGCTGTGGTCACCGTTGTGCACTCTAACCCCTCCTCGCACTTTCCACCCCCGCACCACCACCTGCCAACGGACCCTTTAATTCTAATCAATTTACTCTCGCGCAACCCTGCATCCTCCAGTCTCTCTCTCTCTCTCTCTCTCCCTCTCTCTCTCTCTCTCTCTCTCTCTCTCTCTCTCTCTACCCATTTCCTCCCTCTTCTCCTCCTCATCCACCCTGCCTTTACGTTTTGCTGTAATCCACCCCCTCCCTCCTTCCCTCCCCCACCATCCACATAACGCGCGAGCTTCCCTTCTGGACCAGCAAGCAAACTCCCCCCAAATAATTAGCGAGCTAGATTAATTACTGCGAGTTAAGTCGAGCGTCACGGTAACGAGCCTGTTCCGAAGCCTCACTTCTCCCCGACAGCTAGTTCCTTGACCAAAAATAAATACTCCCTCGCAACTCGTTCATTTTCATTTACGAAGAATTTTATTCTCGTCCACCGACGCACAATGCTTTTCGTTCCTGTCGTTGTTGTTCCATCGAAGCATCCGATGGAGAAAAAAAACTGACCCGCGCACTAAATTTTGCTACATAAATTTTCTCTCGATGCTGAAGAAACTTTACGACTTCCGTCATGAGCATTTAACACGCCATAATTCTTATCAGCTCGCGGTTATAGCGTTGCTGGAAAGATACACGGCGGTGGGAACGACTTTGCATAAATCGAGCAAAGAAAGGCAAAAGTGAGAGCACTTTATGTTACTAACTTGACTTTAACCCGATCAAGCTCCTCGATGAGTTTTTTTGCATGGTGATACCAATTCCGGCCTGCATTTCAACCATGAGTCGATTGGAACGATCAACGTAATTTTAATATCGGTGCATTGATTGAAATTTTTGATGGACGAAAGGAAAATTATTCGTTTGACTAATCCGAATTTTAAGCTGCAGGGCTCGGCTCGTTAAAATAGTGGGAGCTGGGGTGGAGGGGCGTGGAGAGAGAAATTGTCCGAGAATTAGGCGCAAATGTCTCGCTAGACGCTCGAGGTAAAAGGGAGAGAAAATGAGAAGGGTGAGAGAAAAAGCGGCAAAGCGCGACGCGAGAAGAAAAGTACAACCAATAATTTTATTTTCCATGATAAAGCACGGTCTCTCGTGCCGACGTGGGTTTCAAGGCTGAGAAGGGGGTCAAAGGGGGCCGGAAGTAGGAGAGCTGCAACCCGCGTATCTTTAGTAAGTAAACAGAGCGCCTTATGAATTTTAAGTAGCACGACGAGCATCTAGAATTTTTCCTATTTTCCACAATCTTTCCCTTCTTCCCGCAAAGAGTCCCCTCTCTACTCTCCTTTTCAAAATTTCCCCTCTACTCATTTCTCAAGCAAATATCTCTATTTTCTATAACATTCTACAAAACCTCATTTTCTTTCTTCAATATTTCCATTTTTTTTTGCTAAAAAAATCTCATCTTTCTGCTTCATTTACTTTAAAAGTCTTTTTCTTTCCGAAGATTTTCATGCTCTGCTTTTTCTTTTCATCGTCATATCATATCTCCCGTAGCGTTTTCGAGAATTACTTCTTACTCCTTGCGAGCACTTCTCTTTTTAACCCCTTTCTTCTTTTCTTCCTTCCTTTCCAAAACCCTTCATTCACTTTTCTAAAATTATTTTACTCCATTCTTGAAACTCTTGAAACTTGATTTTTCTTATTCTTTCTATCGTAAAATTTAGCTGCTGCTTTTTTTCGCCACAAAGGTCCTAAGTAACAGATCATAAAAAGGATGAGTGAAAAGCCGGATTCGAATAAGTGAATTAAGTATATGTATATTAGCCTGAGAAACGATGCTAGTGTGGCACATAACAAAATTATTGGATATAGAAGAAGAGCAATTGTAAGGTTGTGTGTTGAAACGAATGATAACTATAAATTCTTTTTGATAATGTGCCAGTGCAATAAAAAAGTGTTACAAGACATATATTTATTGCCTTTTTCATGGTGCATCGCTTTTTTCCATTTTATTTTGTTTTCTCTTTGGCAAAGGAGCCTCTTTACGCGCAAGCCATATTCCTAAAGAGGTCAACGTAATTTTGGAAAGTAGATGCTTCAAGATTGTGTGTAAGCGTTGTTCTTTTCTCATGGTCCATCAACCGTACCTGCTGTAAATCACTGATAAAGAGCAGAGAAAACTGTTTCACGCCACTATATTAGAATTTTCCTATATTGCTATACCCTTACAAACAAATCGACCATAACTATATAAACACTGCATATACAAAAGATTTATGGTAAAAATGCTGTAACGAATATCCTGCAATTGTGTATAAAGTGTAATAAAAAGCTGCTGATTACTGCCAATCGACATCAATTGACAATTTAGGGGAAAGGTGCCTACCATATCAGACATATGTAGTACCTCAGTATAAATAATTAAAAACAAAACAACGTGTACTACATAATGAGAGTAAAGGAAGAGAATAATAATAGTATACCTTCCTGTTGCTTTTGCTTTGCATTATTGACAAGGGCACTTATTATTGACTATAATACTAATGATCGTGTTGCATGGCATAATTTTCATCTCCTCGAATAATTACGTATATATATACACACAATAAAGAATATTAACCGTTGCTGTTTTAAGAAGTAAATTTTATTTAAACTTAAAATTATTTTCCTTTAATTTTGTAGTAATTATATGGATGCATATCTCCTACAATCGGATAAAAATATTGCAGATTTATTGAAGCATAAGAAGAGAAAGCGAATAAGGATGAGAATTAATGCTAAAAAATATTTCTCTTATCGCAAAGAAGTTCAAACGTACTAATAAATCAAAAAGTACCAAAGAAAGTATGTTTGTTAGAACTACGAACCACAAATAATGAGGCATCTTGCATAGTGTATCTAGAGACGAACGGCAAAGAGTAGATTCAGTGCTCAAATTCCAAAGGTTGGACCCATGAAGAGTTTGTTCTGATATTTCCTAGTCTTTTATTATTTATATTTGTGTAACAAATGTAATTTTATTAAGCTTGTTTAAATAAAGGAAACTTGTTTTAATGTATCCGGAACAAACTATCATAGATTATTTTTATTAAATTTTAAAATTTATCGCTGTTGTTATTAATTTATTCCAACAAGAATAATTGTTTCATATAAATGCGTTTGAAGGTTCTCTGACTAATAGTTAATAAAACAAACAAAAATTTATTTTATAATTAATTTCTGAGTTATCATGAAAAGTATTTAAGTGTGCGATGCCAGGTCACTTCCGGCAATATAAAAATTCCTTGGATGAGAGAAGTTTAAAGAGAGTTTTCCAAGATTTTCATGATTTTAGAATAAAATTGGGGAATTTCTGGGATAGCTCGAAGGGATATTGTAAGACGTTGTTTTGATATCGATCCCAGGATAGCATCTAAGCATTCTAATAGTGAAATAAAGGGAGAAGGATAGATGGTTCTAGGAATAGAAGCATAGAGATAGGAGAGATGGTGATAAGGGGTGAGAAGAGAGAAGAGAAATAGAGGATTCTGCGCGTTGCTAGGCGCACGTGTTTCTAATGATTTTAGTGTACCGAAGTACCTTGGCGATGTATAGTTATAAGCACGAACGCGTATTACATTCACGCTAGCAGGGCACAGTGTAATATGTCGGTAGAATAGAAGACGGAGGGTTGAAAGAGGAGTTGGTGGGGGGTGGAGGTTGGGAGAGAGAGAAAGAGAAAGAGAGAGAGAGAGAGAGAGAGAGAGAGAGAGAGGAGGACTGTGCATGGAGAAGGTCTTGCGGGATTCTTAATGGCAAAAGGCCTCGAAGGTAACACTATGGCTATTAAACGCAGCAAACGCAGCCCTTCCACCCCCTCCCCTGCAACCCCTCTTCATCCACCTCTCCCCAGGCCTTCACGCGGGACTCCTGCAAAATCGCTAATATTATTTACGAAAATTCCATCTGAAATTCTTCTGTTAATCCTAATCCTTCTAGCAAATCTCAAATTTTAATCTTTCAATACACAAAAGAAACACTATTATACATTTACCAAGGATTAAATATTCTATTTGCATAATTCAAGTTCCTCGTAAGAAACTCGAATAAAGGTCAGGTTTATCTCTACAAAGACTCGGAGCATCGTTTGATCGACGTTCGCGCTTGAAAAAAGTAAAATCAATGCGAATTTGCAAATTTCTTGAGGAATGGAATGAGAGATCGCGTTAATAAGCGTGCGAAGCTTCTTGGCGGGATTCCCGGAGCAGGGAAGATGTAAGCGGATAGCGGGTAATTGACAGCGATACGGGTGAAAAAAGGTATTTCCTTAGGTTGAAAAAATCCGTAAGTTTCAGCGGCGAATAAATAAGAAAAATATAAGCCAGGATCAAGTATGCTTATCCTCTTTTGGCAGTAGTGTTTGACGCGACCACTGAAATTTTTACTCCCTTCGATTTGGGCTTTGGAGAATTGCCCGCTTTCTGATTGGTGGACCCTGGCCACGCCCTGCATATAAGGATGGTTCGGTCGCCCCGTGCACTATCAACCCTTATGTATACTGGATGTGAGTACACTCTCGTGCGCTCTCTTACACATTTAATACATGCACACATACATGGGCTTCATATACCGCATACACATATATAAGTATAGCACAGTAAATCCTGCCTGTGCTATCTACCATCAGGACCCTGCTTGCACATGCTGCTTGGAACGGGCTAGTATAGAGTTGGACAGGGTGAAGCACCCCCTTACCTACCCCTGCGTATATATATATATATATGTACAAGAATGTTTTCGATACGACGCGCTTCATTTCTTCGCCCTTTTTCTTACTTTGCCAAATCATCCTTATTTCCGAACGTTCGCAGATTTCCTTTAATGTTAGATATATACCCTTATAGCGCTATAATACATATACTGTTGATAAACAATAACTAGAAACATTCCTCTAATTCTTTCTTCCATCTATAGAATTTTACCAAATATTTATATATGTGTCGTGTGAAACAGTAAAGCAGTTTCGTATAGTTATGTTTATCCTCAACTTATTCGCTCAATTGTTATCATTACGTAATTGTGGAAGAGGGGCTTAAATGCAATAATTCGAATATTCTATTTTTTAATTTCATGTAGATGTATTCAAAAAAATTATAAGTCAAATTGCTCTCGATATTGATATCGATTAGTTTTGCGAGATTTCGAGATGCGATAATCGAGCTTTTAATTGAGGTAGTTATCCATATAATCATATGATATCAAGGAATATATTATATATATATATATGTAATATATGTACGGTTGTGGGAAAGCGAGGAGAACATAACGATATTTCGGTTCAATGTGATGTTTTTTTGAGCATTTAGTGCTACGAATGCTATAAAGGAAGATTGTGCTCGGTAATAATTTTTATGTATCAATGATAGCCATGTATTTATAGCCGCTGGCCGCCACTTCAACTTAACATGTCCAGTAGAAAAACCTTCAAGTAAATGAATATGACTAATCACGGTCCTTTCTACTATTGAAGGAGATGAAGAACTCGTTAAAAAAGAGTCTAACGTATAGAACCATCTCAAACTCAATTATTAATTATGAGTCTGCCGGACATGTCCACTGCTATGCTTTATACTTCGCGGGCTTCAACTCGATAGCTCGACTCAGCAAGAAATATTTCCGCGTATGAGCCACCTAGCGGCGGCGTTAACAACGAGTTTGCTCCGCGCGTTAGCCATCTGGTGTCGATGGGTAAAAGTAGAGAGCGAGGAAAGGAGACGGGAAAATGCCGAAAGCGCCGGAGTGAGCTCGACTGAAGCGACATGAAATGAAAGTGACTAGTCACACGCAGTCACACGCTAGGGGTATTTCCGAGTATTTCGTTGTGTGCCGATTATGCCTGCCCCCTCTGCTCATGCTTAATTGTTTCTGTGGAAAAAGTAGTCATTTCTGGCATCACTGCCGAGAAATGGTCGAAGAACACGACGATCGTGAAACAATATGCGATTCGGTGGTAAGCTACTGTAAATTAATAAGATAGTTTTAGTATTACTACGCTAAAATAGCTTAAAAAGGGAGGAATACATGTTTTTATATTCTAACCTCACTTTCAGAACTCTCTAGTGGAAGGATGCCGTTTACCGGTCAAAATGCACGGGACAGATGACTGGCGTAAGTTGATAATTACTCAAATTTTTCTTTTTTATAAGTATACTCAACCTTTCACATATAAGCCTGCATGGGTGCTCTCGAATTTGATATTATTTATCAAATGGTTGATAAGTTAACCCAAGACAACAATGGACGTGACAGAAACACGTGTGAAACAATTTTGTCTCAGTGTGTTTGTTTTATTAACATTGGAGCATGTTTTTAGAGGTCTATACACCTTTGTGTAGTCAATCTTTTATTCCACATCGATTAAGGGTTGTTTCGTCATCCAACTTCTGAAGTGCTTGCTTAATATAACACTATATATATAAATAACTTGATGCAATTTATCTTAATTTATTATACACTTATCTGCTTTTATCTGCAGCATTGGCTGAGATCATCAGCGTTAAAGATGTACAGAGTGCCAAGTATTATTATGTACATTACGTAGATTGTAAGTATAAAATATTATATTATAATATATACGTATGATTCCTTATTAATTATAATTAATAAAAAAAAACACAAATTTTTAGTTAATAAGCGACTAGATGAATGGGTTACAGAGGATTCATTGGATACAAGAAAAGTTCAGTATCCACGTAAAGATGGCACTGCACCTGGAACTGGTGCTGCAACGCCAAAAAAGCAAGCACCTAGTAGACCTCCTAGTCCTAATAGTAGTATTAATAGTGAACCTGTCAATGGTTCTGCTGTATTACAAGCAGCGTTACAAAAGAAAATGTCTAGAAAAAGAAAAGGTACATTTATAGAAAATGATGATTCTCAGGATGGCCTATCGCAAACACAAGGGCCAAGACCTACTGGCTCATTAGTTGCTCATCACCACGATGATGTTGTTATGAGAATGAAAAATATAGAATTAATTGAACTTGGTCGACATCGAATAAAACCATGGTATTTTAGTCCATACCCACAAGAAATGGTTAATCTTCCATGTATATACATATGTGAATTTTGTTTAAAGTACAGAAGAAGTAGAAAATGTTTAGAAAGGCATCTAGTAAAGTGTAATTTACGTCATCCACCTGGAAATGAGATTTATAGAAAAGGCTCTATATCTTTTTTTGAGATAGATGGAAGGAAAAACAAAAATTATGCGCAAAATCTTTGCCTACTAGCAAAATTATTTCTAGATCATAAAACTCTTTATTATGACACAGATCCATTTTTATTTTATGTAATGACTGAATTTGATACACGAGGATTCCACATAGTAGGATACTTTTCCAAAGAAAAAGAATCAACAGAGGATCATAATGTTGCCTGCATTCTCACATTACCCCCATACCAAAGAAAAGGATATGGAAAGTTATTAATTGAGTTTTCTTATGAACTCTCCAAGTTTGAGGGAAAAACTGGTTCTCCAGAAAAGCCACTCTCAGATTTAGGACTACTGTCCTATAGAAGTTACTGGGCGCACACTATACTTGATATTTTGCTTAATATCAAACCACAATTGGACAATGAAAAACCACAAATAACAATAAATGAAATCAGTGAATTAACTTCGATCAAAAAAGAGGATGTGATATCAACATTGCAAAATTTGAATCTCATCAATTACTACAAAAGCCAATATATAGTAACATTAAATAGGTAATTGTTTTGTTGACTTAAGATGAAATTTTATCTAAGTTCCAGAATTATGGCTCTGTATTTGGAGTTTACTTGATAGTGATACGTATCTTTACTCACAGGGGAATAATCGAGCAGCACACAACAGCAATGAAAAAGAGATCGATTAGAATAGATCCTAAGTGTCTGCATTGGACACCAAAAGACTGGAGTGTTAGGGCAAAGTGGTGAAGAGATCCTATTGTTTAAAACCATGCTAACCAATCTTGAAGTTTTTTCAGAAATCCTCTTGAGCAACATCGTATGTATTTTACGAATGTACCTAATTGTACATAATTTTCTGACCTCTGGTCTAACGTTTTAATAAGACTGCATCTAGCTTTGCATACAAATGCAATGATTTAAAATTTACTAAATACACACGAGTTATGGTTATCGCACATTTTTAATGAACCGTGATTACTGTTTTGCATACAGATATACTCTGGCTTATTCTATAGCCAGTAGCAATGTTTTAATATAGTGACCAGAATTTTCTAAAAATATCAATCGTTTTACGATTACCAACCTGTACGAGATCTCCTCGTTCTGTAGAATTGTAAATAAATGTGATTTTATAAGAACTGTCTACTTAAAAATATTTGCTAATATGTAGCAAAACTACTACTATTGAAAGATTAGAAAAGGATAATATGAAGGTGTTCTGTATGGGGCAACATAGACAGGATTGTAGTATACACATATATATTAGTATATATATTCATATATATACACATATATGTATATATATTTTTATATTCAACAGTAACATCACAGTAGCTTCATGTACAATAAATTTTTGTTATAACTTCATCTTTTATTATATTGATTTTCACACGAGCGTCGTGCGGCGAGTTAAAAGACTCTTGTTATGTTGAATCAAGGAACAAGAGCCTAGTCATCAATGAAAATGGATTAAGAAAATTCATCAAGGTTACAGAAAAATAATTAGAGCATAACAAATATTTCAGGTACATATTGGTAGATATATACATTCATCGTTTTCAAAAACTTTATATAGTTTTTTACTGTCTATCAAAAGATGACAGGAATGATCGATAGCGAAAATTGAAAGAAGAACATGTAAGGTGCATGAGGAAAATATGTAAGATATCTTAGCATGTAATGATAGTATCCATTTCCTTAGCTCTAACCTTAAAAACGACAACGTTAGATACTGACCATAATCACGAATTTTCACGATTATTACATTATTTACGACAGTCTGCTGACTCTTTACAATAATAATGAAGGATTTATTAATGATAAACGGACGTATATAAGATATCGCGATAGTTAACAACAACAACAACAACAACAATGACGATGAAAGTTTAATGGCAGCGATAATGTGAAAAAGGACAGCGAATATTAATAGTGAGCACGAACGATAATTATGACGGCATATAAACTGTTTAGAAATATTTAAACTATATAATGTTCGTCGCTGAGTTCAACCTAATACGTAGAAATTGTCTGCACACAATGAATAAACAGATTTTGAGGTTATATTTACAAAGATTCATGGTGAACTGTCAAGTGTCAAGTCAACACTGTTGTATACATATCAATTAAGAGTTTTCGTTTCTCGCCGCACGTGGCGCATAATGTTGTTATGTTTTAATACTATTTTCAAGTCGACGTCGCTCTTTTTTATGATGCTTGTAGATTTCTTTTACATTATATTTTCCTTTATCATACATAAACATATATATATTTTCATTCATTCTGTCTCAGATAGATTTGTCAATTTTCCAGAAGAACTTGTACAATCACCGGTGTCATTTTATTGATAGAATTACTATTAATTTATATTTATCAAGCATCATCAATCATTTTCGACGGGATTATTTCGGATCGACCAGTTTCATAATTACAATATTTTTTAAATGTGAGTGAATATTTTCTTTGGTTGAACGAATCCTTAAATCATGTTTAATAATTTATATTTGAATATGCGTTTGCCGATCACTGTACAGTCGAACAAACAATAGGCGGCAATGGCTGGACCAGGGAGGAAGGATATTTTTCATCAAATAGTGTGTTTACTGTAGATACAAATTTTATCCATTCTCTTTACTGTAACAATTTTCATTTTTATGAACCAAATTCATTTTAATCATAATTTTTTAAACAAGCCACATTATAAAATGTAAATTTATAATATTATATTGAATTACTTGAAACATTTTAGCACTGTTAACTTCACATACGAAACAGTAACCAATTTCTTGATAAAACAAGCATTAATAGCGTTAGAGACTCATCATACGATATTCAAATCTGAACAACTATACTTCCATCATACATTAAACATTTATGCTTCTAACTGGTAAAGTAGAGTTTCGAGTATTTCTTATTTCAGGAAAGTTTTTCGTAAGTTTACTAAATTTATATTAAAAAATAAGAGTTTGTTTAAGACTTGGATATTTTCGATAACAAACCAAACCAATTGCAAGTGGAAAGAGACGAATTGTATAAAAGTTTTGGACGATATCGCTGCGGTTTACGCTGATTTTAAATTGGAAAATTTCGAAAATCTACTTTCGTCCAGCCGTTGGCCTGAACAATAAGACACTTAACAGTTTGGCCACTTCCTACGGAGAGTAGAAAGTGCACCGATGTATTATTCAATTTTAAATATGTGTATTATATCGCATTCTTAGTTTATGTATAACAACATAATATGTAGATTGTAGAAGGACTTGGCGTTGGAAGATATCCATGATTTCGTATTCTACAACGAACGAATAGATCTTGTAAGAAAAATATTTCTTTCTTTAGGGAGGGTGGGCGGAGAGAGGGAGGGAGAGGGACTGTAGCAAAGAAATTTTGAAAAGAAGGAATAAATTAAATTAAATTAACCATTCTTTTCTCCTCTCTCTCTACAACAGGTCTCGAGAAGAAGCTAGAGGGAACGAGCATAGCAGATAGAGCCAACTTTTTCCTAGCAGTAAACTCGGTTGGACTTATAGATATACTTTAAAGAAATTCTAGATCGGATTGAGAGTCGTTTATACCTCAAATTTGTGCTATTTTTGTCCGCACGAATTTTAAAATTACGCATAATACTCGGAATAATTTTCGGTGTTTGAATCGATCCACCCAGTAAACACAGTGTTTCCTTCAACTAATACATAAATCTCGTAATTTCTTACTCAGTCACTCGCTACAAAGAAGGATAAGTACTTTTGTTGTTTTCTTTTCTCAAAATATGTATTGGATTAAAAAGCGATAAATTGTCATTAATTTATATATATATATATATATACGCATCCAACACACACTGTGCATTTACTGGGGAAGAGTATTAGTTTTTAATAAATTTGTATCTTACAAGGTCTCCTTATTAGACTAAATATGCGATATGTTTCTTCGTTAAAGGGGGAGAAGCAATGAAAACCTGGTAAGTGTCGAGTAGGGCAATAAAATTGAGTGACAAAAAGAAAATGTGAAAGAGAGGGGGAAGATGTAAGGATTACAGGAGGGAGAGAGTGAAGAACGAGAGATAAAGGGAAAATATTCATTCTCCCGGATCTGCAATCTTTTTCTAAGGAGAAAATATGTTTTTTATGAAAACCCTTTCTTCAATCTCTCCATGTGGATTTTAGAATCTCTGTCTTAGAGTATTGAAGATACGAAATCTACAATAGAAAACAGAACAGACCTCAATGTTTTTTATCTCACGTTAAACATCGACGCTTTCCGTTGTCATAGCTATCGTTATTGTAATTTTCATTATTATTTAAATATCGATATTATTTCTTTACTATCGCGCATACATATATATTTAGTATATATGTATTATATGTACGTAGCTGCCTGCGCACACGTGCACATACACACCAGGTGTATGGATATTTATGCATGTGTACACTTACGTTATAGTAATAATTATGTTCTTTTACGTTCATGGAATAGTAAACTTTACGATATATGTATATTATTAATATAGTTTCTTCTTTATAGTACAGATTGTCATTTTCGGCATTTGCCATAGCTTTCTGGCCAAAAATTTTCTGGGGTAAATAAATGGAGAAAGTTCTCAGCGCATATTATAGTTAACGAAGTGTACGCATAGTTTGTCGAACCCCTTTTTTTTCTTTTCATTCATACTTTCTCAACACTGATAACACTTTTTTTTACCGATATGCTGTTTATTTATTCGTAGTAAATTACATTTCGCTATTTGTTGGATTTCGATATTTGCTCAACTAAACGCATTTCACTAACGAGCTGCAATGGAGCGGTTACCACCGTCCAAAACAATCTTTATATATATATATATATTTATTATTTTCCATTTAATATATAATATATATTTATACTTCAACTCCTAACTAAGGACATTATTTCGCAACTCGTTTCAACCTTTATAATATACTACAAAAATTGTGCTTTCTTTGTTGTTTAAAATTTCAATAATCATTTCATGCGCCAATCCTTTCATCGATTATTCAAACCAACTGCAATAGAGACAAGTCTCGAATTCATAGCGAATATAGAAAGGAAAAACATTATCTAATGAGTAAGAAACATAATCGGCTTTTGCTCTTCACTCTTCTTCCAGTATAAAAAGAAGCGACGCGACTTAGAGGCAAAACACTTTCTTTGTTTTATGTTTCCAAGTGTCAGTTGGTTATTCGCCAATTATCACCTAATCTCACTTCACTGAAAGCCATCGGAATATATTTCATCGATCGAGTGTAATTAACCAAACTGATCACGTGAAATCTCGTTTAGCAACAAAAACCTCGCATCTTCTATAATGAAATATTTAGAAAATTTAACAGTAGGTAATCTACGTCAGTATTACGGTACATAGAGGTAGTAAGAAAAAAGTATTGTATAGCTCTATAATAAATGTGTGAAATTAGGTGATCGATCGTGTTTCAGACCAATAGCTGTAATTACTAACTCTCTCGTTAACGTCGCAGTATCAGCTACATAGGGATTAAAGGTCTGAACGAATCCCAATGAAAAGTCACGAATCGAACTGGGAAAGTATTATCCACTTGTTTCAGGTACCTCCACTGCCCCTTGAGAAAAACTTGAGTATGTCTTTTTCTGTGGAAATGTATATATATAAGTCTATAAACCGCAGTCGAAGCTATCCTGATTCTGAATCTTTCTCTGACAGACTTCCAGGTAGCTGTCGATGTTCCTGTAGATGCCGGAATTTGCTTGGAACATCAGAGTTTCCAGGATTCTCTCATTTCTAATTGCCTTGGTCGGTAGAACAATCTGAAAATATTTAATAAATTATTGATCTCGCTTTATTCTGTATAATTGGCAATTTTTCCATCAATCTCGTAAATTCACTCTACGTATAAAGAAACACAGTGTTCACTACGTGCATTTGAATACAAATATATACAGTGAGAATGTATAGTGTAGTGCTTATGCATACACTTAGACAAATATTTATTAATATAAAGAATTTTTTTAGTTTATTATCGATGCGGTCTATATACAGCTTTATCCTTTCGATTGAACTTTTTTCGTATATCTATACAGTCATACATTCTCACTTCAATATATTTGTGGTAAAAAGCACGAAACGAACAGACGACATATATACAAGACTAGCCTTGAGATGTTTTCCCCTCTCCCTCCCTCTCTCTCTCTCTCTCTCTCTCTCTCTCTTGTTTTATCAACTTACCCTGATAAGTTCATGGGGAGGAATCCTATAAAGTTTGAGATCCCTACTGAGCCTTTCCATTATGCAATCAAACTCAACTTTCTCATCAGTTTTATTTGCCTTGCTTCTACTGCGATTATTAGCCCAACTCAGCATAGCTTCGAATTTCTTAATTTCTCCAACTTCAAGGCCACGACACATGATCATCTGAACCATCGACTCGCTCAAGGTCAAAAAGTCTGGACGCTGAAAGAGCTGGTACGCTCTGGTCTCCACGAACGCCAAGATCATGTTGACCAATTCCGATGCCGAGGTGTAGCGCCAATAATAGTTCTCCAAGGCGCACAACATCACGCAAACTATTTCAATTCGTAGGAATTGTTTGGCATGATGGAAACAGGCTTGAAGAAGCTCCGGCAGATCGTAATGTTCCGCGGCACAAATTAATCCAGGAATGTTGCTGCACGTTAACGCACAGGAGCCGGTGTGAAGATAATCCAGCAAGATCCTGAAGGTTTCCGGGTCAAACTCGATGATGTCGAACTGTCCCGAAAGAATTTTTTCATCAGTCAAACCTTTCTCCCTTGCTTTTAAATATCTCTAATATATTTACTGATAATTCTGACGAGATAAATGAGCGATAGACTTACTTCGGTTTGCGCCAATTTCGCTCGATCCACTTTTTGAGAATCCGCGCAAACGCTCAGCCTTGGAACGGCCAGGGATTGAGCCGCTTTGTCCTTATCTTTCATTTCCTTATCTGTAATCAAAGCAGCATAGTGTTGTAAATATTCCATTGAATTTGTCGTGCCAATCTCTGTCGCATTATTGATATATATATATATATATATATATATATATATATATGTATATGTATATAGCGGTCCTTACTACTGCAGTCTTGAGAACTCGACCAGCGTTTCCGGTCCTCCGTTTGAAGAGTATTTCCACCGCCGTGTTTCCGAATACTGCGACCCCAACCAGCAGTGATGGTGCCAATTCGCGAAATGGCCCTTTTTACGATTGGTGAAGACGGCACGCTTTTGGGCCTAAACAAATGAAAACCAGTATCTCACAGAAACCGCAAAGCGGCACCTTCGGGTACGGACAAACGATTCTTTTAAGGATTTTCAAGGATCTAGGATGGACCAGGTCTTTTCCACGTAAAAAACACGCAAAGAACCAAAACAGCAGTGTCGAAGATTCACCAATTTTTTTGTGTTTTTTCATAATAATCAACAGTAACATATCTCTTGATGATAAATAATCGTTGGGAAAATCTGAAATTCTTGAAAATTCAATTAGAGATGAAAACACGTGAAAAGTTGAATAATAATAATAAGACAGAGAGATATAGAGAAGAAAGAGTGTAATACTCATTCGGCGTCGTATTGTTTGGCAAAGATTTAGCAATGATTGTAATGTTGAGAACACTCGTGTAAAGACTCGATGTTTCTGAGAAATAAATACTGAGGAATTTCGAAACAATCTTTTGCAACGTGCTGATGATATTAATCGAAGAAGATATTCATGCTACATCTGACGTTACGATACACTCAATTGTAAATTTGTCCAGACTCAAGTTAATAATAAAGTAAAGAAAACAGAATTTACGAAACTAAAACATGCGGTGCTTTCAGGATAGGAGACATGGATGTGCCGTAAAAAATTACACAGTTATTATGCAGAATAGACAACAATCGACATTAAATCGCAAAAAAGATCTCACCGCAGGAGTTTGCTCCAATTAAATTATGTTTTGATTCATCCCACAATTATTATATTTACTTTGAATGTTGCGTGTACGTGTGCATGTATGTGTGTACTTGCTTGTCACAATATTTTCTTAACATTATATTCCCTGAATGCATAACTTGAATCGATTGTTTTTATCGTTAAACAATGAAAACTACGCTACTAATTGATCAGAATAGAGCAAACATTATTATTGCGTATTTACTGTATACAGTGTATAAATATTTGTAATCTGAAAAATATGCTCTGCGGTAAAGTCTATTAATGCGACGAAACGTACCTAGGACTTTCGACGTCTGGAACTTGAAGGAAATTCGAGCTTTTCGGCTTTTGCGGACTCATCAAGGTTGGGGCTGGCCTAGCCAGTAACTCCGCTACTGGAATTTGAGGACTACCGAAACCTGCCTGAATTCCATAAAGCATCTCTTGGAAGACTCTGCATGGAAGTGATAGTAAATCTTATTAACACATGTATTACATAATTTTTGAATAAATTGATTTTCTTCAAGAATTACGCTGATTTATTTGAAATTTTAGTGAATTTCTTACCTGCTTCTGACAGCCAGAATAGCTCTGACTCCGATGAATCTAACTTTTTGCTTCTGTTGTCCAGGGACTAAGAAGGAGACATCGAAAAGGCTGGCATTGAGCGAAACATTTTCTGCACTGTTGAGGAAGACCCTGGTGAAATCCTTTGCCAATTGATCGTAATCTTCAAACTGATCCCGAACAGAGTCCAGCAATGGCGACGACGGTCTCATATGTCCAATCGGTCTCCAAGATCCACGTCTATATTCATGAACACTAAATTAGCCCATCAGCATTATTTTGTAAAATTCAATACTTAATTCTATTCCGCGGTATCTATTGCTCAATTTGCCGAGAGAAACTGTCAGATTATAACAATCATCCGTTTAATGTATACTACTATTTACAAACTGAGAACAACGACTACATAACAATGAGATATATAGCTAAGCTGCTTTTGAAAAAAAGAAAGTGAGAGAATAGAGAAAGAACGAGCAAGAAAGGGGTAAATTACGTTAATTCTTCTATTTTTAATTCCTTAAGCTCACGGAAAAAAGATTAGTTAGAAATCAGTTTAAGTCTTTTGTAGAAAAGCAAGAAAGTTAAAGAATGCTTAAGAGAATACGAAAAGTTTTCAGAGAGAAGAAGGAAAGTGGCGAAAAATGTAGTAATGTTTCTTCGAGAATAAATAGATTTAATTAAGTTTACCTATACGGTTTTGGAATTTGCCCAGTTTCCGCGTGATTGGCCAGATTAGCCACGATATCTTCTAGCATTTGACTTCTGGTTCTTTCCTGCATCCTCGCGAATTTTGGTGCCGAGTAACTCGCTCGTTCCCCGTTCACTATTTTCGTTAGAATCCATTCCCGGAACATCGGACCTGCGAGTAAAAATTCAGATAACAGAGAGGCAGCACATTTTTAACAAAAATAACCTTTATAAATTGAATCATTAAATATGCCATGTTAAAGGCTGCAAAATTAGTTAATTAAGAGAATAAAGTTAAATATATATATCGACGTTGAAGCAATTGAAGGGATTATAGTCCCTATAACAATTCTTTACCTTTCTCAAAGACACTCTGTTCCCATAAGTAAGGCTTGTAAGCTCCAACTTCGTCTCTCGTAACCACAGACACCTCGTATCTTGTAATTTTCCGTTTTATCCTTGGACTTACTCGGACCAGTATAAAAGTGTGCAGGAAATGTGACTTTATACATCCTGGACTAAATTTCGTGTTATCCGCCTCCAGAAAGACTACGCAGACGATGTCGTTGCCTATATGGCGTTTCCGTTGGAGCTAAAAATATTATTTTCTTATAAGTCCACGATCAGTTATCCTATATAATAAAATCATGTAAGAAATGTAGCGTAAATCAAATACAATAAATAACGAGGATTCGTATAGAAGTAGATTGTATCTTGCTACAGTGAGTAGAAGGAATCAGGTAATACGATTAATTCATAATAGAATATAATATTTCAAGTGAAACATCAGAGAGAGAGAGAGAGAGAGAGTCATGCTTTTCTTTTCAGGTACATATTATTAACTTGTACAGAATTTGTGGCCTCTCATCAACTGCATTCGTGCGTGGATGAGATTACCTTTTGAGGATCGTGTTTCTCATAAGGCAGCAAAGTGGACACGTGGAACATGATCTCGATGTTCCTCCAGTTAGTGTAGACTGAATATAGTCCAGTAAGGTCATGAACGGTATCGAGGCCTCCTTTATACTTGTCGAAGCCCTTAAGTCTGACCTTGTCGCCAAGAATCGACAGGAATTCCTCGAAGAGCGGTGAATTATCGTTGTTATCTAGGATGTCCTCCTCCGTGTACTGGCCCTCCTGCACGTAGATCACGCCGACCTTCAGCTCCGACTTGATGAATACCTGGTCCAGCTTCAGCAATTCATCCTGAGTATCCGGCAATTGACCCAACGTCAATGGTGGATTGATGTTCACCTCCTTTCCCAAACTCCTCACTACTTCCTCGCGATTGTACCTGTAACCAGTGCAAGTAATATATGACCTTGTACATTGGCAACGATGCGACCTTGACATTTGGCCCGATCGAAGCATAATCTTGCCAATTAAATCCTTAACTTGTCCGTCGCGTGCCAAATTGCTGCTGCTGCTACTGCTGCTGCTGCTTCCAGGGGGTAATGCTTGCGGAAATGTCAATCGAGAATCGATCGTCATTGAAGAATCAAATGGGGAAAACTAACTACGCGAGCGAGCTAGGACTAATTACGCGCGCGCCAAGGACAATTTAATGATGCTATTGCTCGTTTGATTTGCACCTCCTTTCCCTCGAGTATACGTGCAGCCGTTATTGGAATTTCTTGTGTATATATGTATTTATACATGCAGCTGGATTACAGAGTTGTGCGATACAACGATTGAGAAAATCATAGAGGAATAAATACTTTGCGAAAGAATTTACCGATCGGCAAAGACACTACTGGCAGGGATCAATCCGTGGACCGTATAGCTGATCGCTCGAACGAGAATTCTGAACTGGTCCCTGCCATTGAGCGTCTCTTGCTTGATGCTGAGTATCACCGGGCCCAGGTCCTCGTCATTTGTGAAATAGTTCCAATGCTCCGTTCCAAAGTAATATTTCTCATAGGTCTCCTGCTCGACCGACGTCAGCTCGAAACCTTGATTCTTCTCCCATTGTTCCTCGATGGCCGTCTTCACCCTGGGAATGTCGTCCGTGTCCACTTCATTCTCCTCGAACAAACAATCTTCGCGTTGCTTCAAAAGCGAGGATGGCTCTGGCTGATCCTCCGCTTGCTCCGGATCAGTTCCGTCTCGGTCGCTCTCGCTCTCGTCCCAAATCGTGTTCGACGCTATTTGCGGCCTTGAACACTCTATCCAATAGCCAGGGGTAGGAATTAGATTGTGCGGGTACTCCTGGCAAAATTCATCTGGAAATTTATAGTATACGGATTAGGAAGCATTATAAAACGAGCTCATGGAGGAGATTATGTACAAGCACGAAGAAGAAAATCTTCATTGCGCGTTTGCAACAATGACAATAATTATTGTAATCTTGAAGAATATGTCAGTAAAGAAAAGCTCTGTTTTTCACAAAAACAACGATTTTTTCCTTCTTATTCCTAGTGTGTTGTCTCGTTTATTTCATCCGCTGGGATGTGAAGATTGAGAGATAAAAATCAGCACGAGATAAAACGATGTTGATGGATTTTAAAGGTTGAGAGGAAAATTCAATTTAGCGCTGTTTGTTTGGAAATTGAAGAAGAAAGATGGTAGGGTGGGATCTCTTGGGTGTCAATTGGTTTGAAATCATTAAGGGCGAATCCGATCCGTGGCTGAGTGAGTCGAGTCTGGAAAGGTTAGAGTAAGGAGGGGGGGGGGGGGTTGCGAATCGACCGTCTCCATACAAGCCCAGATATCTCGTTGCGTGTGCTTTTCCTCCGAAGCGCGAAGCTGCCTGTGTGTATGTGTGTGTGCCATCCACTTAGGCACATATTTCCGATATCACCACCTTTTTCCCCCTCCTCCTTATCTAACCTTCTCACTCAATTTCTTCCTCTCTCTTTTCTTCGATCCTCTTTCCTTTCTCGCTAAAAGATTCAACTGCTTCATTATAAAAACCATCCCTCTTCCAGCTTTATTCACTCTACAAATTTATAGAATTGCATTCGTTATTGTCAATTGTTTATGCGAGCGATATACTTTGTATACGTGTACAAATCTCGATTCTCCATTTGATTCAATTTTTAAAATATAAAACTGTAAAATCTTTTAGAGTAAACTTTGAACGACAATTACAAGTATATAATGCGATTAGCGATTTCGTTTTTTGCATTATTACGCTTTGCATATTTGGGGGCCATGTGGTACATATATATACATATAATATATATATATCACTGGGAATTCTTTTCTTCTTTCGTCGGTGGCTCGGAAGAGAAAAGTTTTCTCTACAAGCGAGCTTGCTGAAGAGACACCACAGTCGATTCACTGTAAGGTAGAACACCAAGCTGTTCATAGGCAGGGCTTGGTATTCGAACTTAGAGTGAGCCGCCCGCAGTTTTTTTTTTCTTGCTTTCCACCCTCGTCGAATTTCGTCGCGTATCAAACCGAACATATATATTCCTGCATTAAATCTCAGCAAATTATAAATAATGTCACTTTTCTAGTAATAAGTTTGAGGAAGGGAGGAGAAAGGGAGTGTGGAAAAAATCAGTAATAATATAAATGTGACTTCTTTTTATGAAGACAGAGAACGGAATAAATTCTACTTTAAATAAAAGAGACAGAGGTCCTGAGAAATATATAGCTTCATTTGCCTGGCTATATAACAGGGAAAAAATATTCAAGAAAGAAAATTCTTCCAATGTTATGCATCAGAGGACGTCGCACACAACTTTCATGTTTATCTTTCTCCAAATCGGAACTGCTCCCTTACGAGTGCAGCTGCAGTTGCAGTTTTCTCGTCAAGTGGCACATACGTATAACACGAGATTGGTTAAACCACCTGTAGCTCACTATCCAGTAGAGTCAGGACACGCAGCGACGCCCAATAAAATATCAGGATTTGTTTACTTGAGAAAGAGCGCAGATAAACAAATAAGAATTAAATGAAAAAGAAATATATAAATTGACGGACGAGAGAGAAATTTTATATAAGCTTGGAAAATCTGAAGGGAAAATTATATATGAGAGAGAGAGAGAGAGAGAGTTTCACTGGCAAGAAAAATCGATTTAACCAGTTATGAAGTATTTCGATGGCAGGCTCGATTTAAAAATTAGCGAGATTAATTTATGCACGAAGGACTTACCTGAACACGCCTGGGGTGGTAGAGGGAAAATCAGGGTGGTGGAGGACTTTCTTCTGGCAACTGCGCAGCCTAAACTTTGTGGCTTGAAGCTGCGCAACTGCTGCATGAAGTCCGAGCACTCCATCAGCGCCACGTCGGCAAAATGCAGATCGCAAAGAATCTGATTTTTGAACCTGCAAATGCGATACCTTTATTTCACTCCAATCTTCTCAAACATTGACATTTCTTTCTACAAACTTTGCAAACTCTCAATAATAATAGAACTATGACCTTTCCTTTTAGGCTTTGGCTGAATAATGGTTGCTTAATTTGTTAAAAAATTACAGGGTAGGAAAACAAAGAAAGAGGAGAAATTATTGTTATGAGCTCGGTTAATATGTTTCTTTACAAATAAATACTGTCATTCATCGAGGGAATAAATTCATCTAACAGTTCCATTTAATGCAGCGAAATGCATTTTGCAATTAAGCGTAATCTGCAATCTAGTATATTCTCAGTGAAAAAGTTTATCCTCCAAACTCGGTTAATGTAATTAGAAATATAGCGGGATTAAATGAGGTTTGGTAAATGTAACGCGAGTGCAGGGGAATAAGTGAAGGAGGAAAGAGAGTAACTCCGGCACGAATGTTTGCTAAATAAACGGAGGAAACACGCTGATTTTTAGCATGTCCAGCAAATTCTGTTTGCTTAAAAGCGTCGCTCGTTCCTGTCGCGATGGAGCCAAGTTCAATAATCGCAGATGGAGAAAGTGGAAAAAGGCGTGGACAAACAGACGATCGTGAGTCAGCGCTTGCTTATCTGTTCTTATCGACTTGGAATCAAGTTAAAGCGATGCCTACCGTTTGATAACGAAAAGAACCCTATTTCATATTTTTCCCCTTCGGAGCCAAAATTTTCTTTCACTGCATTTTCCAATTTTAATTCAGGATCTATAATTCAATATAGTTTTTTATTCGTTACACTTTTATTTATTTCAAATTCTTAACAAAGAAATTTAATCGGATTGATTATTTGTCTCTCTATACACACACATATATATATATATATAATATATATTATTATACCCACCGTCTCGCTCGCTTCTGATTGGGTCCTGTGAGATTGAGGCCGCAGCTGTTACATCTTAGGCACTCTTCGTGATAGTGGTTGTTGTCGTAGAGTGGCGACGGTTCTTGAAACAACAAACAATCCAAATAAAGTAAACGCAGTAGTATACTATAGCGTCGTACGCGACGTCGAATACCCTTTACAATCCAAACCTCATATTTGTATTGGATTTTCTTCCACAAAGAATTCCACCACACCGAGCCTCCGCGTTTCTATACATTTACTTCCCTATTAATTATATATTTTCATTTGGACCCTCCAAGCATTATCCATATAAGATACATATATATAAGAAAAGAAAGTATAGTACAGCAAATAGTGAGATTTCCCAAATTTTCTCTTACCAAAACGACGATAGCCAAATGTGGCAATGAAGCACGTATTTTTATAATCAAGAAGCTACGTTAACCTTGATATTTCAAATTTATTTTTCGCTGGAACAAAAGCGAAATGTCTGATGTATTCTTTGGCATTGCAGCCTCTCTTTTCTTGCAGATTGTTCGATGAATGGTGAAAAGGCATGGCATATACTGCACGTATACGTTTGCTGCATGACGTTATAAAGAGTTGACTTGTGAATTGTCACAAGTTGTATTGCTGGAAAAGAAGGAAAAGGAGGGTGTGGCTGCATGACTGGCTGCAGACAGCGTGGCGTCCATGGTGACATCGTTCACGGGGCCGGTCCGCCGGCAAAGAATTCCGGAGCGTGCCGATCAAGGAATTTTGATATCGAAGGGAACGCTTGGCAGGTGGCTTTGCTGGGAAAGCCAACGTCGACGTTGCGTAATTGCAAGCATGCACGCACGTCGCCGGTCCAATCCTGCTTGCTCTTATCACTCGCTCCGATAATCTCTCCCTCGCACATGTACATATATATATATATATATATATAAAACCATCCTCCAAATTCCTCGACACAGGAATCCCAAATTCTCATCCAATTCTTCATTTCTCAATTCCAACATACCCCCTTTTAACCACCTCTGCCTCGCAATAATATTCTTCCATCTTCCTGCTTTATTACTGGACCATCCTATTATTATAAAATGCATGGGAATGAATGGACGCCGTACACTATCATCAACTTGTTCATTCCAAATTCCACGAGGCAAGAATTCCACACTTTTTCAGCCTATTTTCTTTATTATTCCTCTCGTTCCTATATTACACTCGTCTTTATTTCGTCGCTGCTACACGATTTATGTCAGGAGAAGCGTCGCCAACTCGTGGGTTTTTTCAATTAAACATATTTCCTTATTTATCGATGCATCAGTTGCGTGCGTCGAGGAGCGAGCAACTTTTCGTGAGTCACCGGTGTTGTCCTCGCATAGCACGAAACCTCTAATTGCCGGGAGTCTCGTATTTTATACGCGCCGGGCTATTTCACTAATAACCTTCTCATCCAATTTTCCATCTTATTCGTGAGTTTCTCCTGCACCAATTCGTGACTCGATCGGCCGGAGAAGAGAATACCATGCAACGTTCAGATCGAATTGGGAAAACTCTGATAATCATCGGTGGGAAAGAAGTTTTCGTGCTGAGAATTTTTTGGTTCAAACTAAACGAAGCATAAAACAGCTTTAGTTTGGTCTTTGGCACGAAATAGATCGTTTAATAAAATCTTTTGCGGACAACTTGCAAATATTCCATTCCACAGTGAAATTATGAGAGAGGAGGGTTCATGAATTTTTATGCGCGCGCGGTCTAACTCGGCAACTTGGCGCCCAACAAGTTGTTCGGATCGTTCTAAATGCAAAATGTAATTGCACGCATGTACCGAGTGTGAAATGCGCGCAATGCATTCGTACAGCCATCTGTTTCACGTGTTATGCTATATTAGATCAGGCGATGTATATATATATATATATATATATATATAGGTACGTTCACAATGCACTCGCGTTTTATCAAGAAGATTCTAGTTTTACCATATTCGAGTAGTTACCACGAGCTGTGCTAAGGTCATATAATTTAAGATTATAATTCTATAGGAAATTTTACTATTCTTTAGGAGTTGGAACAGTGCTTTTAGCGACGGTGCTCTTAATTATATTCTACATAGAATAATATATATAGAGAGAGAGAGTAGATAAGAGTGTACGTAGGGGAGACAGGGGCTAGTTGTTACGGGGGTAAGAAGTTACAGATGAAAAACAGGTAAATAAACATATTGTAGAAGAGCATCAATACAAGTAAATGCTTCTTATAACGTCCGCTAATGGATTAAGTATCTTAGTCGCACTAATATTGTCGATGAAGGAAGATATAGGAGTAGCTGCTGAAAATACTAGGTTTGTAAATTTTTCTTGTAAACCTTATTTTTTATTTTTTAATATTATAAATTATTTTATCATATAGCAATTGTGTATATTTATATAAATTTGAAGTTTTTTAATGATCTCAGTATATAATAGAAAAGCCAAATCTTCTTTTACGACTTTTTTTATGCATTAAAGATGTAATTGTGTAGTCGGGGCAAAATGTTATAAATTTTCGGGGCTAGATGTTACGTGTCACAATTGACCTCAAGTTATAGATACCTAGACTCTTAAATTTCTACGCTAAAATTGGTTTATGTTTAAGTCATCGTGTTAAATTATAGATACTTTTATTTAAAACCATAAAACTATTATTATTAATTTATTTTATAGAAAATGCGAGTATATAAGAGAAAAACTGAACGTGGTACACAACCAAAAGAATTATTTGAAAAAGTTGCTCTTATTATACAGGAAGACAATACAATGAAAATTCGCAGAGTAGCGAAAGATTTTGGTTTATGTCACATGACTCTGGCAAGATATTTAAAAAAAAGAAAAATAGCCTTAGATGAAGGAAAATCCATAGATTCTGTTACAATAGGGTATCGGCCAAACAGACAGGTCTTTGATAAACAGCAAGAGAAAATCTTGACCGATTATATAATTAAATGTAGCCAAATTTATTATGGGTTAACTCCAGAAGATATTAGAAAAATTGCTTATGAATGTGCGCTTAAATATCATATTGAAATGCCACAATCATGGCGAATTAATAAAGAAGCAGGTGTAGACTGGTTTACTGCTTTTTTAAAAAGACATAATTCTATGATTTCAATAAGAATTCCTGAAGCTACCAGCTTAAGCCGTGCTACCTCATTTAATAAGACAAATATTGATAATTTTTTTACAAAATTAACTTCAATAATTGACAAATATAAGCTAACTCCTTCTCATATCTGGAACGTAGATGAAACAGGAGTTACTACTGTACAAAAACCGAGAAAAATTATAGCAACAAAAGGAGCTAAACAAGTCGGATCTGTAACTTCGGCTGAAAGAGGTTCTCTTGTTACTGTTTGTGTAGCAGTCAATGCAACTGGAAATTCCGTTCCTTGTATGTTTATATTCCCTAGAATTAGATATAGAGACTATTTTATACGCGATGGTCCACCAGGATGTATCGGTGCTGGGAATAAGTCAGGTTGGATGACTGAAATAGAATTTGAATTATTTCTAAATCATTTCATCGATCATGTAAAGCCATCTATTTCGAACCCTGTACTTTTACTGTTGGACAATCATTGTTCGCACTTAAGCATCAGTGTGGTTGAAAAAGCAAAGAATAATAATATAATATTATTATCATTTCCACCGCATTGCTCCCACAAATTGCAACCACTGGACGTAAGTGTTTATGGTCCTTTTAAAAATTATTGTTCCAATAAGCAAGATGCTTGGCTAAGAAACAATGCCGGAAAGACAATGAGTATACACAATATTCCATCCATAGTAAAAGAAGCTCTTCCGATGGCACTAAATCCGGTTAATATTATTGCTGGATTTCGCAAAACTGGAATTTTCCCATTAAATAATAGTATATTTCAGGAAAAAGATTTTCTTTCTGCCTTTGTCACTGACAGGGTATTAACAGAACAAAATAATGAACAAAGAGATCAAATTTTACCAGTTGCAGGTCCATCTAATCCAGATAAAAATTTATCGCCTGGCCCTATTAATTTTAATCCAGAAGAAATTCGACCGTATCCAAAGGCACCTCCTCGAATTAAGAATACATCACGAAAAAAACGAAAATCTGCTATTTTAACTGATTCACCAGAGATACAATTATTGAAGGAAGAAGAAGATAAAAAGTTAAATAAAAAACGAAAGGTTAAAAGCAAAAAGGAAGTGTGCGTGAAGAAAAAAAAAGTAAAATATAATAATGAAAAAAAAGATGATGAATGCTTTTGTTTAATTTGCTATAAATCGTTTAATGCAAGTAAGCCTGGTACACAGTGGGTTCAGTGTATGCAGTGTGGAAATTGGTGTCACGTTAAATGTGTGAAAGGTGATGTTTTGCATTATATTTGTTTCAATTGTAAATCTGAAGACGATTCTGATTAATTGGTGCATTATTTTTGATCTAATATGTTTAAAACTTTGTAATAATCATATCTTCATTCAAGTTAAACAAATAAATTAGTTAAAAGTTAATAAAGAAAAATATAATTCTGTTTTATTTTATTTACCTTTGCATCCAATTTTAAAGAGACAAAATTTATCACTTTTTACCCCCTATGATGTAACAACCTACCCCAAGACTGGGGCAATAAGTTGCAAGCAATATTATTTAAAAATTATTAAATTAAAGACAGCCTAATAGGTATATAAGAATTGCTTATAGCGGATAATATAGTGTTATGATGTAGAAAGAACAGCATTTGATTTTAATTTAAAATATATGATTAATTAACTAGTTATTTTAAATATAATATAAAATGTCACAACTATCCCCTGCCTCCCCTACTATATATAGGCGAAGAGGAAGCAAAATAATAAATTTACGTTTCTGCCTCCCAAGATATGGAGAAGGTGCGTTGTCACTCTCCTTGGGCTTCCAAGAGTTTTCATGGCTTTTTACGGCACCATTACCATGGATCCAGGGGGAAAAAAAAGCTCTTTGCGTGCCCATAGAAAAGCCCAAATAAAAAAGAGAGTAGATTCTACTCGGTCGCAGCTTGAAACACATGGACATTCTTAAGAGGAAAATTGGAATAAATCGTGCAAACATCCTGTGTGAAAACCGATTATCGTTACATCGAGGAAAATGTTCGTATCTATATATAGTTGGGAAAAATATTGAATAAAAATTGATTAGATTAAAGAAATAATCATTATACTGTTATGACAACATGCACGATTATAATATCGATAATTAATTTAGAAAATAACGAGTTTATCAAATTTGGAGTATTTTGATCAACGTGCTGAAGATTTTGAGCGAGGTAAATTAAATGAAAAATTTTAGTAGACATATTTCCCCCTGGCAACTAATTCAAGGCTTGTCAGCTTTCTGCATAACCACGTCCAATTTAATAGGGATAGAGAAAGTGGAAGGAAAAAAAGAGAGAGAGAGAGAGAGGGAGAGAGCAGGTATATATAATCGTTTGGTGGAGAATTTAATTGAAAAGTTGTGGAATTAAAAATAAATAGACGAGGGCAAAAAGCTAGGGGAGCAATAACGTATAATGCGCCGTTAATTGGGACAGTGGAGGTTTCCAGGACCAATGGATACACTGGATCGGACCTCTCGAAAATGATAAAACCGGCTGGATCCGATATCCAATTAAACGAGGCCGATGAACAAAGCGCTATTATGGAGACGAAACAAGTTGAATGAGGTCGGCCATTACTAGATATTCCTTCGAGAGGGATAAAAAAAATCCTTCGATCGCATATACAGATGCAAAGTCTGCGGACTAGATTGGGGCTACTAATAATGCAACGCGTTGCTGCGAGAATTAATGAGAAACGTCTCCTGCTATTTATCGGGGAACGCAGGATTTATCGAAGCTAATGAAATTCTTCAGATTTCAGACGACTCTCCCATTACCTCTGCTTCTCCTTAAATTAATTTCTGAAATTGAATGCACTGGGTTAACCAAGAAGCTGAATCACTCCCATTTTCACACCGTTGCATCCTTTTGGTACATTTGTTCTTCTAAACTGTACATTACGTAATTCGTAACAAAGGAGTCTGTACAAACGAATAAATATTATTTTTACCAATAGTTTGTTTTATTTGTGAAATTCTCACCTTATTATCTTGCTCATTGAAGAATTTTGTAAATGCGCCAACCTTTATTGCCATAAAAATGTTTAATTTTGCTAATCGATCAGTTTTAGATTTCTATGGAGTCTCGTACCTATATATGCTGAGGCACTGTAGGTAGCTGAGTCTGAGAAATGTGAAAAACTATACAATCCGTAGGTGTAAGCTCGTTCACGGTACAACACGTGTTTTACCATATATAGCCATATTTCTCTACTTCACTTATCACGTTACGTAAAAATACACGTTGCTAGAATATTTCAACTGAATAGCTGCAGTATCGCACAGGGATTTTCAAAGCTTTTGCAAACTTTGCTTGCGTAAACCATTCATTTTTATTCTTCTCATCAAAATTCATCGTTACATCAAAGATGTACCTACTATTAATTTATTCAATGTAATATTTTATACTATGGGCAATCAATGTGAAAGACAATAATTAAGCACAGCTATAATTGCGATCTAATTTTATTTCATAGATTCACTTCGCATAATTACATCGGACTCGTTATTAAGCATTCACAGCAAGTATAAATGCACTTTTCAATCTACAGGTAATTTAACTTTTCGGGTCATTTCGTCAGATGTATGATTACTCCATTAACTTTTTGAAAAGTGAGAAGGAGAGAGAAGGAAATAGTTATTATTGTGGTCCGTCGAAGCTTTACGCGTATGTGGTTTAGTTTTGATTGATTTTTAGAACAAATAAGTATGAGAGAGAGAGAGAGAGAGGGAGGTCAGAGTCGGCTTGATGAATCCATTAATTTCCTGACTAATTCACACGCGCGCGCATTTCTCTTCGTCTGCGTGCGTGTATGTGAGTGCGTGTGACGCCCTCACAACAGTCTCGCGTAACTAAGATCGATAAAAGTTATTCAAGTTTATTACGATTCCAGCCGCGTGCTTTTTCTATTCAGGGAAGGTGAATCATGGCTGACAGAAGTGTCGGATCATGGTTCATTCATTATTCTCGTGTCTGTCTATTGACGCTTTTCCTGGCTTTCCCAATGGAGAAAAGGGATCGTATAATCCTGGCTTTCCACGTCGCGTGGTCGAGTCGATTAACATTTTTTCGATTAAAACTCCATTAAGCCCGAGAGAAATTAGGGAACAAGTTAGAAAAGCCTTTTGAATTTTTATTCGGCACTTGAAAATTCTACGAAAGACCAACAGACGTTTCCTTCGAGAGAGAACGATGATCGCTTGAAAGAAGATGACCCTTTATCCTCGTTAAACGATCAATATTATTGCTTTTGGAAAATTCGAGTGGAGTATAAATTTTTGAACCAACGATCAAATCGTTTGAAACTTGACAAAAGAGATTTTTATGGTGTGTGAAATAGTTTTAACGTTGGTATAAGAGCTATGCTGTTCTTATACAGCCAAAAGAAGCATATGTTCTCTTGGAGTATAAGAGATTTCAAGTTTTCGCACATTTCAACCACCGAGTAATTCCTTTTCACGCTGTCTTTTCGAGTGTTCTTCTTTCTCCTCCAGTCGAAATGCTCGCATTATACCTTGCCTCGCGCCTGCAGAGAGAGAGAGAGAGAGAGAGAGAGAGAGAGGGTGTGTGTGTGTGCCTGAGCAAACCAAGTGTGTGCGAACCACTCTTGAACGCCATCAAAATAAAAAGTCACAGAACAACTTTAACCCAATTGGAAAAATATCCTTTACGTCGGATAGAAGCCATATCATTTATTATCGCGAGGTGCAAATAAAAATTGATTTTCTACCGTTTTCCCGAAGGTAAATTAAACAACTAAAAATTTATCGTTTTATTTCGTATCCTGTGTTCGTGCATTAAATAAATGCATCCATAATTACGAAGGGACAAAAACTCGTAGATCAACAATTAGCTAAAGTAAACAAGGAGTAATATTTAAATTTAGTAGCAGCACACAGATATAAGGTTTGCTTTTCACTGAAAAAATAAAATTCTAATTTTAATTTCAATGACGTGGGTTAATTATTCGAGTTCGAATGCGCAAGATACAATAAAGGGTTAGAGGTTTTGGAAACTGTTTTATTTCGTTACTCGCCATTTCTCCACAGAATTACCTAAAAAGAATCGAGACCGGGATTCAATTTCGAAATGGAGCCGAACACCGTACGATTCAGCAAATTACATTTACCAACGCAACCTGAATTAACAATAATTTGTCGAGAATCCGTGCTAGCGTGAAAAAGCAACTTCTGTTGAATTACAAGCGAGGACGCGATACATCATTTGCAGCCGCTACATTTTCAAAAATTATATGCATTTGCACGCTGAAATTAAAGAGAAAAAAGAAAGCCTCTCTGCCAAACCCCCGATAAATTTTTACATTAAAGTGTGAAAATTGACCAGTTGCCAGTGAGCGAAAAATAAAAGCTCCTATAGTAAAAACAAAATATATATCTGAAAAACGAGTAAAGCTGTATATATAGGATATTAATAAAAATTTAATAAAGAGAGAAAAGAAAAAACTCGAACGCGCGAAATTGCACTGCCTCTTTCATTCTTACAAAGTACAACAGTGAAATAATAAAAATAATCGATTATAAGATGAATCAATAAATTAAACAAGGTTGGATTAAAAGCAACGTAAATATTTATGTAAAAGGAGTATATCTCTAGGAACAAAGTGAACGACGCCTTATTGTGATTTAGCTTTTCATTTCTCCGATAAATAGCAAAGTCAAGGTAGTAAGAAGAAAGGGGGCACGATTCTTTTCGCGAGATTTTATCCCACTGAACATTTTCAGCTACGTCCTTGTATAATTTCCCTTTGAAGAAAAATGTCCCTGAGTAAAGTAAGAAATGTAGCATCGCGACTCAAAATTGTATTTTCTGACGATCTTTGACAAATTTTATAATTAAAGTTTCGTTACGAAACTGATAAAGTTTTTTAACTGATTTAATTGTTGACTTTCCTCGCTATGCTTCCAACGGTTTTATTTTACCGAGAAAATTTATTGGCTAGCTTGTGCTCTTGTTTAATTGTATTAAAGAAAAACACAAGAGCTTAAAAAAATTGATTTATCGGAAGCAAGCAATTTAACGCTCTCGTTATACGAACAAAAGTTTTGTCTCATCTGTAACGAAAGCTCGGTAGGATCTAAAGTCCGTAGAAGTTAATATATATATATATAGAAGTGCAGAGTATTTCAAGGTCATTTCGACGAGTTTCATCAGACGTTTTTTTTTTTTTTTAATGGACTTGTACCAGCTTATTGCTGCTTTGTTGATAGCCTCGCGGTCTTGTTGTTACGTAGGCAAAGGGAGGAGAAATGTTACCCATTAAACAAGGGAGTTCTGTAATTTCTTTTGCGGAAAGAAGCCTTTTCCGCTGAAGCTATCCGCAAAAAACATTTCCCTTGACTAATTGAATAAAAGTGGCTCATCTCCAATGAAATAACACAGTCCTTTCTTTTCTTATCTCTTTTACTGTATTTATTAACCAGGTTTACTCTGCTCGAAATGTATATTAATATCGTTGTTTCATTTCCTTCGAAAATTCACATTCGTTTGAGAGGCTGCATGTGCATTGATTATTCGCATGCAATAATAAGGTTTCCTGATATATGGTATTCCTCTGTTTATTCTTAACAATCTCTTGTGTATTATAATACAAGATTTAAAGATGAATCGTTTGAAAAACCCTGCAGATAAATTCTCTTATTGCAGCTGTGTATTATGGGTTTGCGATTCGCACAATTATTGACCTATTACTCAAAGTTATATGTCATTAGATCACGCTGCGATTGCGAAGCCCGTTCCTCGAATTTGCTAGAAATCAGTCCTCGCTTCGTGAATCGATCCCCTTATATATAGTCTATACATATAGCACAGTCATTTCCCCTATATCGCCATAAGCTAGCAAATTAAAGCTTGATTGTGCCAATTGTTTATCTTTCTGCTCAATTTGTTCAAATCGAACAAACCCTAAACTTTGTTGTTGCACGAATAAGCAAAAAAAAAATAAAACAAATTATCTGACTTTTACGCCATAAAAAGCTCACAAAGGGTTTACGAGTACTATGTGTACTTTTTAAATACGATAAAACGCGCGTTGAACGCGTAAATTGGAAAAATATAGTAAGAAGCTTTTAGCATTTTCCAAGGAATTTTCACGAAACCACGATTAAATGGACCATGAAGATTTACGTTTTAAATGAAAAGTCAATTTGCTGAAAATAGAAGAACTTTGCTCTGAGAGATTTCGATTTATTGAGAGAGTATACCTAATTTATAATAATAACAGTTGAATAATCTGTTTATCGTATAGATGTATTCAAATTAGCTGATTGAGAAACAAACGCTATAAAAAGTTTGTTTAAATTCACAATGATAATAATGGGTCAGGAATGTTTTCTACGACTGTCGTAAATTTACACACATTTTATTACAATGAATGCTTGCTATTAGAGACCATTCGAATACGATAAATTCGTCATTTAATTATTTATACAACGGAGTACGTCCTTCGTTTAATTATACAATGACGGTAGAATGATAAAACTACTGGGGAATTGGTTTTCTGGTGTACAGTAACGTTTGGTGAGATCCGACGATAAGTGGAAAAGTGATGGGAGACAAATGGTGAGAATTTAAGTGAGAAGGAAATGCGCTTACATTGCATAATGTGCGAAGCGAGGATCATATCAGCGAGCGATAACGTATGATGAAAAACATTGAAATTTGCCACGGGAGGATTAAATTCACCTCGTCCAATTAAACTGCCTGGCTAAGCACTGTTTTTCAACCTCGTCTTGCCTCGCCTCGTTGCCTCACCCTCTCACCTTCCTGTCACCCCCTCTGTGTGCTCCTTCACCTAACACACTCCTTCCACCCCTAGGGCCAACACACTAATCATGCCGCTCGTAAACGTCGCGATAAAAAATATTATGGCTGGACGCACCTATAAACCCATGAGCTAAATCAGTTCAGTCAGATATTTCCATGATAGGAACGTGCTCCAACTTAATGAAATACTCATGGAAACTCTGAATTTAGCTACTGGCAGTCATTCTCCTCCACTGCCGAATCAATGCCTTTGCACCTATTGCCTTTAACCTCCGTGGAAATTACTATTTAATTGCAGTAGTAATAATGCAAAATTCGAGCAATTTCGGTCAGGTATAACTTTATCTTTATGACTGTTTCCATTGAATCAGTTTAATAAATAGGATTAATTTCAATTGCATCGGTCATTATTATTACTGGAATTATGAAATATTTAACTTTGTTTATTGTTATACCTCTACGACTCCTGCGATATCTCAGTTATTCGACGACACTTTCTTCTCACGTATCTCCTTGTTCCCCATTCTTCTCGGCGGTTTCAATTTTTTTCGATTTAGAGTCCTTCCACCTTGGGCAGAAACAAAAGCTTTTCTTCATATTTTGCATTCCATACCGACGATGTCAGCGGTTACAGCTGCATCCAGGTGTAATTTGTTTTAATTATCATTGAAACTTTATCCTGTCAATTTACGATTCTTCATTTCAAATTAATATTACATATTCAACCATTAGCACGTTAGATGAAATTAGAGATACGAAAGAATAATTTAAAATTCACTGAGTCATTTGCAATTTTCCTCATTTTCTGCAAATCTAACTGATTTTGAAGAGTGCACGGTGAGAAAATAAAGGATTTATTAAAATCCCAGCCAGGTTTTGCCACGCTAGCACTATTTGCCATAGCAGGAACAATAGCGCCACGAGGTCTCCTCTTGACAATCACGAAGATTCGGATGATTGGTCAGCCTGACGTCGACGGGCTAATGTCACTCTTAACTACTTCCTCAGAGTTCCAATGTTCCTTTAAGTACAAATTCGTACGATTTTGTTTCTTGCAATCCAGTCGAGAATTTTAACAAGAAAATCATCTTGATAGCGACGGCCCACCAGTTATCTCCAAAAGAACACTAAGCTATCGAGTAAACGATATTGAAATTCAATTATACTAGGAATTTTTTCTCAACTTGTAGAATCTTCGTTTTTGAACAAGCAGTTCTTGAAATTCTCAAGGATAACTTTGCAGAACCACACTGGAAGTTTCGGAGGGGAAGTTACATCCGTGAGTATAAGGGTCGAATGTTTGTCAAGCAACGAGACAACTGTAAAGTTTTTAAAAGTTTCGGAAGAGGGACGAACGCGTGAAGAGTAAACACACTGGTGTAAGAGGGACAGAGAGCGAGAGTTTGACAATCAGGTTTTTCCTGACAAAGTAAGCAGGACGAAAGGTAGCAGGATTGCTGACCGGTGCGCCCAGTGCGGACAGTTGTTCTCCTTGCTGGGCACTGATGGGGCTTGTGGATGATCGTCTATAGAGTCCTGAAGGACGCCACCCATATCGCGAGGGCCCTGAGGAGTCCTTAATGAAAAATCGAAGCTTTCATTGTATACTCCTCGGCGCGCTTTCGACACTCTGCTCATCCGTCACTGCTCCTGGATCGATTCCCTTTTGATGTAAACACGACGAGTCTCGCAGACGTCCTGTTTCTCTTTTCCTCGATACCGCTGGAAAAGCACATCGTCAAATACACTCCTCATCGCCGGAAGCACCGGGCTCATACGTGCATGCCTTTCCTCCAAATAAATCCTTCGATCGCATTTATTTCTCAGAGAGATCCAGTGTCCTGGCCATCCATCCGACTAACCAATGTCCTTATAATAGCGGGATGTAGTTTTCAGCACAACACGTCTCTGATGGATAACCTTTTAAACCTCGAAAACCCTTACACGTGATTCGCCTTGATATCCCATCGTCCCTGCCTAAATTCTGCCCTCGTCAGCAGTCTCGGACGAGAATCTTCGGGTTTCGACGTGGTGAGAACTGTTCCGTCGCACGAAGCACGCTCTACCTTCCCGGAGGTGATTCGCCCGAGGCTAGAATACTGTTTTCCGGCCATCGCGACGCGCACTCGGGCGGCTGACGACGGGAACTAACGTAGGTCGTCGCGACGCAGGCGTCGCCAACTGGACACCTACCCATTCGTCCTTTTACGACGCGTATCCCGTTATCCCGCCAATTTTGAGACTCTCGTCCCATTCAACGATCTCTCCTCTTGGAATTAACCAAATACCATCTAGATTGATACTGGCTATATCCTGATGAATTTTATCATAGAGAGAGAGAGAGAGAGTTTGACGAGGATTAATTCGCAGAGACTTTTCAATTCTATTTCATATATATTTGTTCTTTTATCCTCAAGTTTCAGTAGAATTAAATTCCAGTAGAGCCAATATATAACCTGGTATACATATATAGTGTGACAGTTGTCGAAATTCGTGTCAGCTGATATCCTTCGATGTTCGTTGCGATGACGACCGTCAGGGCGTCGCGACGCCTGCGCCCTTGAAATGCGTAGAACTCAGTGGACCGTAGTTAAATGGCGGGAATTTAGCTCCAAGTTCACAGGATAGCTCGTTTTATTCTTTGTTTCTATTTTCTGCTACATTATCTCACACTCTGTTACAAAGGCATTGCATACCTGCTTTGTGCTTCAATATCTATTTCACTTCTATCGCTGATGCTATATATACTTTCTTTTTCAAATATGTGCTCTTTAAATCACTTACCAGTTTGAGTACTGCTATCAAAAAACGTACTTGATGTTTCCACTGTCATAGTAGCAAAAGTTCCATCGGTGATTTGAGCTGAACTGTCCCTTCTGCCTCGATATCTTTGAACCTGAACAAAAGGAACGTAAGGAGCGATTTATATTTAGGGAATACACCATATAACCACTTGACTATATATAGTTACATTAACATGCAATCTGCTAGTGTTTCGGAAAAACTAGAATAGTATTATTATCGTAGCTTTTGTTAATTTTAACAAGCAGTTAATAAATTAACATAGATTTTATTATATGAGCATATACAGGGTAACCTAAAAGATTCGGAGCAGCATAAAACTCGAAAATCGGGCAGTTTAGAAAAGAAAATTCAACAATATTTTGCAGTATTTTCAAAGCTTTATTAGACTGTAAAATTATTAGTTAGGCCATGAAGTCAATATTTTTTATTATAAATTCTTGCATAGCTTATCTTAAGTATTTTTCAGAACACTATGCTAAAATATGATTTCATCCAGCCGTTCACCAGATATTTCGATTTGAAATTACATGTAGATGAGCAATTAGACGTGTGTATGGCTAGTGATTGAGTATACTACTTCAACCACGTCCACACCTATATGCAATTTTAAATTGAACTATCTGGTCAAGGACTGGATGAAATCATACCGAAGAACAGTATTTTGGAAAGCTTTTGAAATAAGCTACAAGAATCCACCATAAAAAACAAGAGACTCTTTTGGAAAAACTTCCGGTGACCTTTAAATGACCTTAAAAATTCTATTCAAGGTCAAATCGATTTTACCAACTAGCAGAGTTTTCAAAATACTAAAAATTATTGCTTAAATTTATTTTTCTTCGAAACGCTTAGTTTTCGCTGTTCGGTTTTTTTGGCACCCTGTATATTGTACGTAGACTCACGGTGTCGTCGCTTTGCGAACTTTGTCTTCGAAAATTTCTACATCTGATCATTTCTTCCGTGGTGCTTTGTCTCCTAAAGCCACGAGCTATTAAAATTTCTTCAGTAGTGGATTGTCTTCTTATGATCGGTGCATGCTGGATGCTTCCTGATCCTCTGGCACATGGACTGTGGTCCCTCGAGGAACAAGACGAGCTGTCCGGTGATCTGTTGAAAGATTCGTCAAAACTCTGAATGAATACAATTAGATTTTACGTCGATTAATATAGTGCATGATTTGGAAGAGTCGGTGAGCTAAATAAATAGGATATGATTTCTGCTGTAAATAATCCGATCGGATGAGGAGGAAGGCCTTGCCGATGTAAGATAAAGTACATGAGAAGATGGATGAACGAAGGTTGGGAAAAAGCGAATTGGTGTTAATACCTGGATGGTCTCCCAGCGGTTGACCTCGATTGTTTTCTCAATCTACCTTTCCTCTGCCTAATGGGGCTGATGTCTCTTTTATCCATGTTTCTATCTGGACTGAGATGACTCTTGGAATCACGACGCCTCGGATAAGACGCCGAGTCCGGACTGAGCGAATCCCTTCGTGCCTTGCGACCTTGATAAAAAAGGTAAGCCTAGCTTATAGCCAATTGCAAAGCGACTCGGTTATCCAGCAACACACACATATATATATATAAGGGGAGCGAGATCGTCCGATCGATAAATACCTCCTTCTTCAGGATCCGGTGATAAGGTCGGCTGGCTTCCACGTCTACTCGTAGGGGGCAGTGATTCGTCTATCGCCGCTGCTTGTCGCGTTAACCTCGATAATTTGTTCGGCGATGTCTCCTTACCCTTGTAATAGCACTGCAATTAACAAACCATTCCCCGGCTATTAAAAAAATCTAAGCTTGAATTTCGTAAGGAAGGCAGGAAGGAAAAGGGTAAACACTTGAAACTGCATGAATCAAGATACACGTTATTTAAAAAGCTGCAAAATATTGTGTATGCCAATACCTGAGTCATGGAGTCTCTATGAGTAGCCAGCAAGGGATGAGTCGGCGTATTGTTGACATTGGGTGAGCCTACAGGGCTAGAGCTACCGGAAGTGGAGGTCCCTGGAAGTGGAAGGTTCGCTCCGGTAGGGGAAACACTGGGTGGCGTGATGGAAGACATCACTATGGTAGGTGGGTTGATCGAAGCTTCCAAGGTGAAAGTCTTGTTTCCATTGTAGGTGGGAGAGGCCCTGGGCTCCGGACTCAAGGAAGCCGTCGATACCGCGTTCGCGGTCACTCCGAAGCCATTGGACATTGTGTTGACCGTCAAGGTAGTTGAAGTAGCCGCAGGCTTGCCATCTATCGTCAGGGTCGACGCCGTCAGCTTGGCTTCAACGGTTAGACAATTCGGCTGGGTCTTCGAGTCGAAACTGCTGGATCTGTCGCTCTTCTCCGTGGAGCTTCGTTGGGCCTCCAGATGATCCCTGCGCGCGCACGCGATACACGAGAGAAGAAGAAGAAGAACAAATAAGATTTATAGAATCTTTCGATGCACCGCGCGAATTGAGACAATCGAGAATATAACGAGAGAGAATAATATTTAGGAAATACTTGACAGCGTTGGAGGTGGCACTGTCGGTGCTGGATGCGCTTGGTCTCTGGTCGCTTCTGTAATATTTCGTGGGTGTAACGACGGTATTGGTAGCATCGATGGACTGCTGCCTGCGCCTGTGCCTGCTGCAAGTGTGTTGTCTCCTCTCCTGAGCACCGCCGACCGAGTCCCTCCTCGACTTGGCACTCTCGCTGGAGCCTCTTCTGGAGTTCTTCGAGTCCCCGGAGTCCCTCCTGGGGGTGGGCGAGATCACGGTTGGCGAAGCTTGTTGCTGCACCGTGGAGTCTCGTCTCTTCCAGAAACTTGCCAGGTCGTTCTTCAAGTCGCTGATCGCCGAGTCCCTGCGGGATTTCGAGGAGGAGCTTCTGATCCCGGAATCCACCGACGATTCGCGTCTCTTCCGCAACGAGGCAAGATGGCTGCTTCCGTCAGCCGTGCTCGAGCGGGACCAAGGCAAGGATTTCGCGATGTCCGCGAGGGTCTCTCGCCTGTGGAGCTTCCCGCTCCTGTTCGATTTGCTCGAGGTCCCGCCGCCGCCCCATTCCCTCAGGAGATCCGTCAGCTGGGCCAGGCTCGAACGACGCCGACGCTGATTCGTCGGCGACGATTCCTGGGTCTCGTTCGGTGGTGAAATCGACGTTATTTGGGCCGAAGAGTCTCGCCTTCCTGTACCTGTCGTACATTTCATTTCTTTCGAGCGTTACATATTTACTTTTACATTGGATTTTTACGTGAATTTCATTTATATGTGCAGACATATCTGTATATATATTTATTAGTTACACGATGTATATTCTTACCAAGGCGTTGTTTCAAGGTCGACTCTTCGACCTGCTCCCGCACAAGGTCGTCCCATCCGTTCCCGCCCTGCCATATCAGGCCGACCTGGTGACTGAGGATCGGCAAGTTGCACACGAAACAGATGGCCGTCATGGTCCTGAAAACGAGAGCCGTGCACAGCTGGCTTGAGGCAAACAGCCTGGCAAAGTAAAATTGGTGCTGCTTGCTGCTACTTTATTGCGGCTATTGCAGCGATTCATTCAAGATTCGCGTATATATAGATATACAGGGTGCGATTGTCGATAAGAACAGTAATAGTGTAACAAAGCCCATGCCAACAGCGCTCAAAACTGGCAAAGCCTGCGAAGTCGTGATTTCATTAATTTTTTTCTTTCTTTCTTTCCTTCCTTTTTTATCAACGTACCACTTTAACTATTATTATAATGACTCAAGTCTGCCAATAAAAACACACACTAACTATGAAAATCTACTCTCGTTATTTATGTTTTTCCAACTGTTGACAAAATCTGTATAAACTATTGTTCTTATATAATATACGTGTATTGTGCGAACAAGACTTTTGTTCAAACTACTTTTTCAATAACTGTATTAAACAGAAACGATTCCATCGTTTCATTTATTTTAAGATTAATTTCAGCAATTTATACAGATTCGCTTATACAGGTAAAATAATGAACCAAAGGTGAAACCAAGAGATGACTAGAAGGGTCGTGTAAAATCATCTATATACAAGCTGCTCGACCCTTCCAGTCAAACTTGTCGAAACCACGCTTCGATCCAATTGGTAACAATTGAGAAACTGCATGAAAAATGTAAAGTCTGACAAACGTTGCTAAAGTAGAAACAGCATTCTGTACAATTTACAAGAGAAACAGCGCAGCGACGTGGAAGAAACTGCTGTAACGTCTTAGCTGCGATTAACATCAATCCAAAAAGCGAGGGTGCAGAAGAATAACTCGAAATGGCTCAAGTAAACAATGTATAAAGTTAAGAATACAGGTATGCAAGTATACTATATGGTGATACGAGAGAGTAGGATTTTTAGAAAATGCGATGATTCAGAGGTAATTTTAAATTACCAATTTTATTGCAAGCTTTTTCATATAATATACTATATATCCTACACACTTGAAAGTCCATCCTTTTTTCACCAATAAAGTATTTGCACACTAATAGTTCAGATAATGATTCCTGGCACTACCTATAGGAATCATTTTCCCCTTTACATGTACAAAATAATAATAATGATAAGAAGAAGAACAGTAATAATAATATGTATATATATATACATGACTATATAATATAATAGTAAGTGAGAGGATCATGAGTTTTAATTATAAAATTTAGCAAATATATATAACGAAACTCTTTATAGAAGGCAAAGTGTCTAATTTGATGGTTGGTTTTTTTCGACCTGTAATGTCGAAGTCTCGGGCTCTGCAACGACATCGCATGGCAAGGACCTCGCCGACCTGCAAAAGATACACACACATACTTTTTCGAGAGAGAGATACTATAATCGAATTGTTTGTCTTTAAGATTTTTTATTTTTTAAAGATTTCTTGTTTCAATAGAGAAGCTGCTGTAGCCTGGAAATTCGAGTATTCCGGGATTTCACATTTCTTCCGCTAGTCTCTTTTTGATTTTCCAGCGTCGAGCAGTTTTTTAAGTAGAGAGAGAAGCAAAGATATCGAGGGAGGAGAAATAGAGGGGGGATAGAAAGAGAGAGAGAGAGAGAGAGAGAGAGAGAGAGAGAAAGAAAGAGAAATTTTGTCACAATGAATAGAACAAAATGAAAGTAAGGTAATAAATAAACTTGTGTTAACTTTTACTTAAGAACCAAAATAGCTTGAAAATGTCTCAAGAAAGTTAAGAAAATTTCTAATAAACTTGTGTATTTCTGTATTCAAATTGTAGTGTAACTATATACCTACTGTGTACGATGATACTTGTCGCAAGAAAATGTACTTTTTACTACGTTTACTATACTTATCGACTGCAGATAGTTTGTCCTTCGGTTGATAATTCCGAAATTCCACCCTCATACGAGAAAAATCAATTCTCTCTTCTTCTCTTTTTACCAAGCGACGCGTGCGCTCCGATAGTTACCGACTCAAATTGTCGGCAAAGCAGAAATCAGAGGTAAGGGAAAAGAAGAATAGGTATTTCGAACCAGAAGGGTAAATTGATTTTTCCCAATTTGCACAATATATCACAAATTTGCGTCATACTATAACAGCATAACATAAAATTGTAATGAGAACGATGAAGTAAAATAATGTAACAAAAATTACACTTAAACCATCAAAAATAATAAAAAAGACATTCTTGCTTTTGAAATAGGTATGAATGAAAGGGATACATAGCTAAATTCGAGACTGAAGTATTGGTGTTTTAAAGGAACTAGAAACATATAAAATAATTTATATAAATCGTGTACTTATTTAATTAAGTGTTGCTGCAAATAAGATTATAGATCGTAGAAAGTATAATGGCATAAATTTTTAAAGTGTGAGCAAAAGGCGTTTTATATTACCCATAATAATTTTAAATGATTGACAGAAATGAGGTAATACAGAGGACGATATTTTTATTAAAGAATTTTTTAATAAGAATATAAAATCAAACAGTGACAGATTTAAGATTAGCTTAAGCTCGCAGCTTGGGCGATAGCTTCAAGCTTTAGTTAAAAATAGGCTAAAGTCCATAAGAGAAAAGAAAAAAGGTTTTTCGTTGGAAAACTGTGAAGTAAATAGGTCTCCGGGGAGCAGGGCGAATTGGCTACAGTAAAGTTGTTTGAGATTCAACATTTTAAAGATTTAAGGCAACCAACTGTGCCCGTTAGCCACTTAACTCGAATTTACGGAACTTTTAAATTTACTTGGAGAAACCAACGGTAAGAATTATAATACTTTTAAAAAGGAATAATTTTTATCTCCCATAAATAGCGTGCATAAAGATTTTCATCGTAGCTGTAAAATATGTTTGACGCGTTGTAGAATAATATACATATTTAACAGGCAAAAGCAATTATTTATGATTTTCATAGATTATTACTTAAACAGTTATTCCAGTAAAAAATCAGTGTTCCTCATATCGTTCGATCATAATTATATTTAGATAATTCAATTGGTAAAAGTATTTCATTATTTCTCAGTTCCTTTTCACTAAAGTTTAGAGCGACCTGACAGATATATTGGACACCATCGTTAAACTGTGATAATAGCTGGAGGTTTTTCTTACGAAGATTTTTCAATCGTTTAATAACGAGGAAGCGTTGTTCGTATAACGCTAGTTTTCCAATAAAACGTCTTGAAGAGAATGATGCGACTACTTATTAGACAAAGCAAAGCAATAAATCAGAGCTGAGGATCCAGGAAAATGCATAGTATTATCATTATAGACCGTTCTCTGTTGCAAAACCGCAATGAAAAGCCCTCGTTTACTATATAGCTGGTGCGAGGAGAATATATAGATTGCTTGAGAAAAAAAATAGAAAGTAATTGTTGAAACGTACGAATATCCTGTTTTCAATTATAGTAAAGCATTGATTACAAAGCTCTACTCTGTAACTTTGAAAGAAGAACATAACTAGAAATAATGCATTATTTAATTCATAACTCCGAAAATATAACAAATAATTATTTGCCATTTGTGGAAAAGGGAGGAATACATTGGTACTTAAAAAGATATATATATCCAATGGTATATCACTAGTGGGCAATATATTTACAGATTTCGTAAAAATACTGTTATAGAGATGCAAGAACAACTCAACAGCGTGATGCACTTGGCATTAAACAAAAATATAAAAAAAGAAAGAAATTTGTAGGACAATAGCAATATTTTTGTAAGTCAAGTTATAACACATATATGTATATACTAGTAAGGATATTGGAAGCTAACATTTGTTGCTGTTAAATCAACAAACCGAAAAGGGCTCCTATTTGCATTTGGAGCGAGCTTCCTGTATACTTGTCAAACGCCTTTCTAGAGCTTCCTGCTGTTTTGTTACCGCGCATTCAACACTTTTACACACACCTCACATTTCGCCTCTCGTTCATTAATTCTATCTAACATTGTTGTGAAAATTTCACTGTCAAAGCAGAATTTATTCTCTTAAAAATTCAATAAAACAATAATTGGCAATTACAAATTGTTAAAAAGTTTAATTGATTGCAGTGTATCCGGAGATGTACATGGAGATGGCAAACAATTAAATTATTATTTATTCCACCGTATGAATTTTTGTGCGCCTATAAACGAAAGTTATTGTTCGTGGCCAAGAAAATTTTTTTACACTGCTTCAATTTTTATTTAGCTTTGAAAGTGATTTTACAGTTTTGATAAGATAAATTGTGCCGGGAGAGGGGAGCAACGTAGAAGGATATTAGTCGCATTTTTAGGCGTGTATCCCTTGGAGTCCTGACGAAGCCCGCAGGTATCGCGTTATCCTAACGGTTGCTATGGGAATACCCTTCCTTCTTCACGTTACTCAACCTTCTACAATTTTCTTTCCGCCCTGACACGCTCCCCCCTCCTCTTACAACACTTTCACCTACCGGTCCCTTTTCCCTTTCACGGGAAACCTCACATGGTCGTGAGATCCCGCTAATTCCCTGCTGCATTCTACCGGTTATCATTCACCCTCCGAAACGTCTGTTTTACCCATTGGATTCCTATCATTGCTTATCAAGCCCTAACAAATTAACTGATAAAACCAAACGTCTCCTGCAGTGGAGAATAATCTCTTTCTATACACTATTATTCTTTAATTTTGTCCACTGCTTGGAAAAATTTGCCTTATTTTATTATTTCGTCTAACTCATTTTATCCTTAAATAGAATTTTAATTGGACATTTAACTAGTCTGATATGCGCTCTACAATCAACTTATTGCGTTATGGCACAAACCGTTTCGTTTTAGAAATAGTTGAAAATCCTTAACCTAGGATTGTTCTCTGACAAATCTTCATTACGTTGTCTATTATCGCGCGTAACTCGAATTTCTATCCAACCGCAGCCATGCAACTAACGTCCGAAACGAAATTGAGTCGGAGAAAAAGCGATTGAAATCATCCGACTAACGTGACCAGCGAAAATGTTCAAATACCGAACCACCGCAAAACTTAAAGTTTCTCTGCCACTCGTTTTACTATTGCTATTTTTTTTTATTTCATCTAGTCAATTTGAAGGAAATAAAATGTTCCAAAACTTAAATTAAAATAAGGAAAATTTGACTGGAACCATTCGAGATGGAGATTTTCTCATTTCTCTCAAAAATTTGTAATTTTTATATATAATAATCTTTAATTAAATCTCCCAATTCCAATTTATTTTTTAATTGTATTTTTTAATTAACTCTTTTCGAAATTCGTCCATCTCTGTGTTCAAAATTTACTTCTATCTATTTGTTTTCACTTTTTCCCATCGGGTTTTCTCGTCAGTTTTTTTCAAATTAATTGTCTCCATTGTGTGTAAGCTTTTATCTCCAGCCAATCATTAAACGTGATACTGAAATTACACATTGATAGAAAGTACATGCAACCGTATACTAAAGGTTTCATGGAAAAAACAAATACGCGAAAAAAGGTGTTGAGTTACCTACTGGTTATAGTTGGAAAAAGAAAAAACTTGTGGAATTTAGAGACAGGTTCAAATGATTGGCTCGTTCTTCTGTTGTCCCAACAACCCGACATTTTGGTTGGCCTAGAACTAAACACCGAAAAGCCACCAAGTACTAAAATATCCTGTGCGAACAGTCACAGTAGAGCGACAGTATTAGTTATATGGTGTGACCACAACTTTTTCATATTAGCTAAGGCTCTTATGCTTTTTTTATGTTTTCATGACGTTATATATTCAACTAATAAATCTTCATAAGTAACAAATCGATAATTAAAAAATTATTACGATATATGTTTCTTTCTTCATACCTGATCCAATAAAATTTTCAAGTGTTAATTGTGAATAAATATTCGATAGGAGAAAATGGCTTGGGTTAGACTCAGGGGATAAAATCACAAATCATATCACAAGGACGAAATACAAGTGTCGTGAATATAAACGACCACCTAATGCCGGTCATCCATCTTCGATTTACGAAATGAATGACCGTTCTCAATGGATACACGAAACTCGGATTTGACTCGTTCTTGCTGGAGAAAAAGAGGTATTTCAAGGAGAGTTTGAGATTTTGTTATGTAGATCATAACGGATATGGCTACTCGAAAATTTACAAGAGAATGTGCTTCCGCTCCGAGTATTCCACTTATTCACCTGAATTCTTCTTTTCCGAATTCTTCAAAGAAAATACCAAACCATACGTAATATGTATGGTACCTCGATATAATACATTATATAACAAAATAATATTAATTGGAAAATGCGGATTAAAAATTAAATTTCAAAACAAAAAACGCAAGAATCCAAATAAATAAATAATATTCAGTCTCTGTTATTCATAGTTTAGATTACATTTGAGTAATAGATCGATACTTGGGCATCGTAGTTTGGTTTTTAAAGGAGTGAAATAGGTGAGAAGAAAAAGGAACAATCTTATCAGTGATCTACGACCATGGAGCAGCTTCTAAGAGCCCCTTTCTCAGGCAGGGGACACGATTAAGCTTTACTTCGACTACTTTGCTCACGTTTTTCTAGTAATTTCAGCATAGGGAAGAAATAAATATTTAAACTACGCGAGTTAACTTGAACTTTGTCTAAAAAATAGTATATTTAACATTTGCAAACTCTAACTTCATAAATTGCAAAAAAATCTCATATCACACGAGTACACAACTTACTACGTACTAATGTTGTATAGAACTTTGCTTTTGACATTTAAAAGTAATTAGAACGCTAGATCTTTGCAGGATTTTGAGCTCTTCTCGAGTAGGTATATAGAAAAAGCTGAAGATAAAAGTAAAGCTGCTGGTTCGATTTTTTCTCGTGGTTTTCGTTTTGAAGATAGAACTACTCTCATCCGAGAGACGTGCTGATTAAGGACTAGTACTCTCTTTGAGCTTCGGAAGCAACTTGGGACGTCTCATTTCGTCTTCACCTTCCCGTTCATTTCCTATCTCTCTATTTAAGATGAAAGTATATCTTTCAGTTTATACACCTTACCTACATATTTCCATTTTCTTCTCTTTTGTTTTTTGGTTTTTATTTTTTTACTTTAGCTGACTAAAATCACACCGCAATATAGATGCCATAGAGTAACTTATTCAGAAATATTCCAAGGCATGTTGAGCTTAGGAGAGAAAAAGTATTCGGTTAATACGAATAGAATGAAAAGGTGAAGAATAAAAATGTGATATAATAGGCGACACGAATACGAGTTTAATAAAGCTAAAAAGGTGCTGGCTGAAGAATCGCGTATTTCAGGATTACCAATAGTTACGACAATTTGTCGTGACCTCTCGGAGAATCGCGACTTCGTCCCTGGAAACATGATTTCTTTGGTTTTCGTAGATATTCCTGGAGATTCCTGACACAGAAATGTCTCTCAGGGATTTCACGTATTGTACTCTGTGTAAAAGGGCGAAAGACTACAAAGAGAGATAATCCCATGATTTTTTTTTTCAAAAAGTCGCAAGAGAAATTACTATGTTTTACATTAGCATTGCTTTATTGAAGAGACACGTTAATTTTACAAAGTCAGTACTGGACAATTTTTAGAAAAGTAAAAGTGACTTGAATAATAATAAGCATGCAAACGCTGACTGCGGTTGTAGGAATAATGGTAACACAAGTATGTGTATATAAAAGTATCATAACTTATACACATCGCCTAAATGATAATCTGGTTTTATACATATAGATATGAACCTGTGACGTCATGCTCATCAGTCTAACATATTATCGATTAGACTAATCGTTCCTTGTCAAATGTGGACTTGTGAATTTTGTAATTAAAGTATAACTCTCAAATATTTTTTAAATGTAATAATCGTGCAATAATGGTATGTATATATATATATATATATATAGGTAGTTTCTCTCTCTTTCCAATTATCGGTTGTGAATTTTCTGGGAATCTTACTAAGTAGAATATTGAGGATTTTAATATCAACAAATAATGAAAACACCCCAATTTTTCTTGTAATTATTACACGTAACTATCCTCAGCTATGATGACCACAGTAATTTTTAATGAAATTTTCTTTCCATGTATAAAGAATTAACTGAAAACTAAAATTTAAAAGTTAAAATGATAACGTGGATAAGGGCTAAGCGAGACAAGTGAAAAGAATAGTTATAAACGAGGAAATTACATTATTCTAGACAGTCTTTCTCTACTTGTTAAAAATAAAAAAAATATATATTACAGAATAATTATATACTTATATGTAACAGAGAGAAACAAATGATTAAAACATTTAATCGAATCAGCAGAATATTACTACAATTAGAATAGTGTATCGCAATTTGTTGTAAAAGTTGAAAGCTTGTTAGATTTTTGTTAAAGCTTAACTTCTACGAGTTAAAAAAGATCTTCAATTTTATAAAGTTGTACAAGTTTCTAGCAAATGGCTATCGATTGTAATAGAATTGTAGTGTAAAAATAAAGTACAAATAGAGAAATTATATTATTAAGATATGGTGTGGGTGCACGAGTTTCGAAGTATTTGTATACTATTGCAGGAGATTTCAACTGATGTACAAAGTTTGCAGATCTTTACTCACGAAAGTAAAGAGAATTTCTTTTAGAGACCTGTTCGTCTTTCACCTTCCCACGCCACGTCACGCTGTCACATGGTCTACCATTTTTCCAGCCGAATTTATTTCCCTTACCCTTTTCACATAGCTTTTCTTTACTCTCTCGTCCACCCTCGCCACATACAAGATCAATCGCCTGACATTCATATTTTCAATTTCCAATCTTTCAATTCATCCAGTTTCGATATTAACCCTTAAAAGGTGTCAAGTTGAAATGTCCCGAGCAAATGGAAAACGTGGTGTCAAATCTACTAAATCTATTACACGAAAAAACGTGGAAACGTCAACTTTATGGTTTTTATGAAATATATAGCATCATTTGCTCAAATACAACATTGAAGAAACGTAAGCCCTTTACTTCATGAAAATATATTTTTTTCATTTCTGTGTGTGTTGCTTAATTACTTTTACCTTCTATTATAAGAAAGTAATCTAAATTCTTGTATGTTATTGAAACTTTTTATATTATAAAGCCCATTGTTTCTAATGTTTTCATATTTAGCGTGTAATTTCAAATTTCAATCAGCAACGATTCAGTATGATAAATACAAAAGAGTGATCCAATTAGAAATATATAATTAAATCGTATACATATAGATGAGCAAGAAGTGAAACTTGTTTATAATATCTGTATCATTTTATTTAAATTTAAAATTTTTACATAAACATTTAACCATTTCTTACATGTAATTATATATTTCTCTATTGCATATTTAGCAACATCATCAATAACTATTTATATATACACATATATATATATAGCTATTAAGTCTTCAACGCGAAATCTTAACGAGTTGTGTGACGACGATAAGAAGTTTGCACACCGCGTGGAACTTAATGTAATCATTCAGAAACTAATGGCTTTGATTATTTACGATAGGTAGCTGAGTAATTAGAATTTAACGGTGTTTCTCGAATTGGCCGCATTACAATTTACAATATTACAACTTACAGCATCAATACAATCGATCGAAAACAGTTAAAAACTCCTATCTAGTGTCTCAGCCTGAACATTGTACTACGAGAAATGGAAGATCGTGACGAGTCGAAAAATATTTTTAAAAATAATGTGAAACTAAAAATTGATTAAAATATTAATATTGATGTAAACCGTATGGATTAATTTGAATGAACAAACATGTTAAATCCAGAAACTTGACTAATAAGTTAATTGGACAAATATAGGAATTTATAACGCGATTAGTAAACTCAGTAATTAGAGAGACGTGTACCGATATAGCTTTAGCTCCCTCTACTTCATGCAACAATCAAACTTACGGATACAAGTTGAATATAATGGCTCAGAAGTTTTAGTTTTAACTAAAAGCTGCGTAGCTTCGTACAACGAAATGAATTGATTTACCAGTTGAATGAAAGAAATGTACAAATAAAGTAATTAATTAACGTTAATTAATATGATGAGAATAAAACGGATAGCATTAAGCTCTCAGAAAATGGAATCATTGATGTAATTAAAATCACTTAATGACAAATAATTGAATCATTCTATGATAATTATATGCAGTTGAGAAAGTATTGGCTGAGTGTTTTAAATCTGCACACTGTATAGTATGAAGCTGATGAAAGTGCATCTGGCAACTGACTTTTATCCATTCGGTCAGAGTTGCTAATATTGCTGGACTTTCATACTGATTGAATAATCAATGCTGATAATATACATATGGCTACAGCAAGTTTGCTAGTTTCGTCACTCTTCAATAGTCGTCCTTTGACGTTCCGAACAGTGTGTATATATACTATATATACATTCTACCCTTATTAATCGCCCTAACTTTATTTGACCAAGTTACTTTTGTCTGCTGTGAAAATGACTCTAATGCAGTTAGCCTGCAGGAGTAAATTTCACGGAAACGCAATTATTCGCCGTTTAAGCAAGTTTCGCAACCCACGGTAGAGTCCACCCCGCCCCTCTCCCCGACTTTCACTGCAGATTCTATTTAATAAAAAACTTTCGATTTGTTATACGTTTGATTGTCATAAAACCAGCAGAAAATAAATTCTCTCAATTGCTTACACAATTCAATTTGCAATCAATTCGTGTAGTAACACATGCAATCAAGCGTCTAATAAATAATAATACGCTCAATTAACGAAACATTTATTTAAACCTTTGCTGTCAATTAATCTTTCATCTTGAGAAACAAGTCTTGTCATTTTTTTTTATTTCTAGTTGAAGTCTGCACGAACTTGGTAATTTAAGCAAAAGATAATAGCAGTATATACTTAGCATTATATTATTATACTTTAATCATTGGACTTTTATTAAATTTTTCATTAGTTCATTACGAGCTTCTGAATAATTTTTACCAATTTGTACTTGTAGAGTTGATGAATTAATTGTTAAATATATACTCTATACAATCCACGTGAATAATTGTCTCTTAATTGAACAATTTGTCTGCAATTACTCTATGTAACAATCCTGTGCTTTTGTCTCAAGAAACGGCTCTTATTAATTTTATTCAGTGCGGATTACGAAACATTGATGCATGTATTTATACAATAAAGAAAGTAATGCTCGTGAGATTACAGAGAGATTTACGGAAAGAAAGCAAGAGAAGAATAAAATAAAGGGGCTTAAATATAAGTACTCCGAAAGCTGTGAAGCTGGAGCTAGGGCGCCACGGTGATAAAATAAGCAACTTGACTGCGTAAATCAGAGAGTTAAGATCTGACGACACATGAATTCCAGCGTCTATTCATACACGTGGCTTGATTAATGCGAATGCCGACTATTTGATATTAATTTAGAGCTGCTTAGTTAGCTGTGACCAGAACAAGGTTAGCGTGCAATCCCTTACTGTCAAAGGAACGTCACTAACAGCCCTTGCAATTTCAAATCTAATTGCTCACGCTACAACAGCCATTCTAAGCTTTCATTCAATTTTATCAGATGAGAAATTCGTTTAAACCTAAATTCTATTCGAATGCCAACTGAAATGGATTCCAATGACTCGAATATTTCCACACGTGCTTATTTCATTTGTGCTTGTATTTTTATTTGTAACATGTAAATAAGGATTCGCTGAGAGTTAAAACGTGTTGCTCGCGAACCTTTGGCAAATAATAATAAAAATAATAATTTCCTAACTCTTGGAAAAAAATGCGAAAAGCAGAATGGTGTAGATGCAACATGTACTTTTAATACATTGTAATATAAGCACGACTGAAGCAACTAAGCAGTAATTTTCATATTCTTTTTCCCTCGAAGTAGCCAAGTTTTCGCAAAGTTTGTAAAAGCACAGAAGTTTTCACGGTTAATTTGCAACGTGTCATAGTATATTGTACATAAGGTTAAAGCAGTGTATATGTTTGATGATTTTATTAAATTACTTTTTGATATTTGGTAAATAACTATTAGCAAAGATATACAAATAAAATTATCCGACAGATTACTAAAACGGAACTTCACTTGCCAGAGATTGAATAATTAATATTAGATTTAACGATGATTAGTGAAAAATTAATTTTGGCGAGATATACACTGCTGCTTATTTACATGATTTCTTACGAATGGAATGTTGTCTTTCTCAGTAAACGCTCTCCTGTTGTTTAAAAGGTAAGAAGCGTTAGTAAACAATGGTATTATGGAATAGTCATTCCAGGTTTCGTTTAAGCTGCAGTCGTTCACGTGGCTCGCCATTTGCATGTTCGTTCGTTTCGTGAGTTTCGAGGATTGCGCTAGGTAATCTAGCCTTTTCACGGAGACATCATTCAGCGAGGAGGATTGAGGAAACACATTGAATTTAATTAAATCCTAACGGATGCATTGTTCTTTCGGTATGCACTTTACTGCATCGACTTGAATAAAGGTGAAACTAAATAGATTAGTTCTGCGTTAGAATACGTTAAATTGATTTTTTCTTTTTTTTGTTCTTACAAACCTTTTCAGCTTACATATATAGTTCATCATTGCAGTTGCAATATGTGTTGACTTAGTTATTCAACTATATATTGGATAGTATTTATTGGGGCACGTTATGCCAAGTGTGAGACGGTACTACATTTACTACTGCCTGGAACTATAGCTGGAAGGAGAAATCAAGCATTGCTATATCTTATAGACGTAGAGCAATATTATGTCGATATGGCTTTTATTCTGTTTTGAATGTTATTGCATTTTGATTCATATGGGGATAGAATTAAGTCGCAAGTTGTTATTCATGAGTACGCGTTCCGATATTGAATTCTAAATAGAGCAACGTGTTCGAGTAGTGCAGCAATATCATAAGCAGCTTTCCATGATTATTCATATTTTCACCTGATTGACCTAACGCTACCTCTATTATAATCATTCGAATAGTGCACAGTACAGTTAACTTTCAATAAACACGGAAGAAAAGAATATTCTCTTTGTTTGCATACTGAAACAAACGCGTTGTCAAATTCAACAAAAGAGATCTACATTTCCTAATGTCTAAGATCTAAATAATACTAAAGAATGACTTACTTTGATACAAATCAAACACAAGATATTGTTTATGTACGGATATCTTCAAAAATCATGTGATTATTATTTAAAATAATTAGATTTGCTAATAACTAATAGTTCCGAGGATACACTGTCCTCGCTTCTATGGTCTGGGGTGTTTTATTAGGCGGACCGTATAAATATCATTACTTTTTTAACAAGCTAACCTAAATTACAGAGAAAATTGTACATTTTTGTTATAAATTGGAAAAAACATGGTGAATTATTTCGTTCTACGTTAACGAGGTTACGATACGTCTTGTGATCCTCTACCCTAATTCTAATATGTACCATCATCACTCTTCTATCACTTTTGTCGTCGTGACGCATTCAACGGATTTCAACGCATGATCGGCGCCAAAGCTACGACACAGTGCGAGTTGCGACACAGCGGCCACAGCGCCCGTCACTTTGAGCTTCTCTCCACTAGCCGGTGGTGGCACTGGTGCGGGCAGAGATGTTAACTTGTGGGAATTCGGTATCCCCACCACGCCGCCACTAGCTAGCACGCACACAGTGCCAGCGGTACATCGGTGAGCCAACCCCACTACTGTCGCCGCTCGCTGGTCACGCACACAGCTACATCGATACGTGCGTGTCTCGGCTTTCGCCGTTGAAGTTCGGTTAGCTCCGGTGAGGTATGAGTACGAGAGGGATGAATATACTTTTCTCGGACCTCTCTTTCGCTCTCTATTTCTCCCAAGTTTAGCCAACGACCCGCGCCAAACTCCTTTTCCACGGTATCGGCCGGCTCGATGCAATGGGAAAATAAATTTACTTTTTGACAATTATAATTCATGAAAATTGTTAAATGTTATTACAATTTAACAATTATTCTGAAAATGGCAAGAAATTATTATGAAAAAAAATAAAAGTAACAAATAAATAATATTGTCCGTGACAGTAATTGAAAGAAAAATTTTTTGTTATATTGCACAAAATGATCACACACTGAAGTGTGACATTAAAAATTCATCAAATAAAAAAAATTATACAAAAATACATTAAAGATTGATAAATATGAAAAAATAGTTAAAAATTAGATAAAAACTCGACCATTCTCTTACAATATCACTGCACCGATAGCAATTCGGATTTGTAAATATGACCAAATTTATTAATATGTACTATGAAATGCAAAAATCTGACCTAATTTCTATGATAAGAGCCTAATAACAGAAAATGTGGGGCTTCCCGGAAATTTCTTTGGTTATTTTCCAGTATGGAACACCTAAGCGATCTGAAATATTCTAAAATATATGCAAAAATAATAATAGGAAATAAAAATAGGACTTAATATATCACAATGTGAAATAATGTGAAGAAATAGCTCAAACCCACTATTTTCAAACTTTTTTTATGCAAAATTTGAGTGTAGAAGGTACTTCCGCCTTGAAACTTTTGCAAATTCATATATAATTGTTGATAACTAAATAATTATTTCTCCAGAATGTACTTAAAATAAAAGTTTATTGAAATTGAGTTCTACGCTTTGATATTGATCAATCTGACTTTATCTCTGCATTGAAAAGCAAATAACTCAATTTCTCATGCTTCTCGGATGTTTCTTCGGCTATAATCTGGTATAATATGTCCGAATGAACACAAATAGATGCTATTTATTATCAATAAATTATGTGGGAATCAAAATTGGGGATTCTAAGCTATGCTACAAAATAATGACTAGAAATGGCTAAAATTGTCCAATTTCAAATTGATCTTCTACAAAATTGGAGTATCGTAGGCGCTTTCGGTTTGAATTTTTTGCAATTTCAGTTATGTCCGAAGAATCATCCGAGAAATACGAGAAATTCAGTTATTAGCCTCTGAATATTTGCATAAAGTCAGATTTTTCAATATCATAGGGTAAAACTCAATTTCAATAAACTCACCATTTTAGAGCTTTCAGAATTTCGGGCAACTTCAGCTTTAGAAGAAGAGCGACTACCGCTAACCAACACATTTTTATATGTCATCCGTGTAAAATGATGTAGCGTTTACCAAAAACTCTAAGCAAATCAAAATCCTTTTCCTCATTTAGTTTTTAATTTTTATAAAATGCTTATATGTAGCCATTAATTAATAAGATTTGGTAATAAATACATAAAATGCGTTCTTATTATATCAAATAATAAGTTGAGGTACAATAAATTCAATGTTTTTATATTAATCTGCTAACAAATACATTTTTTGTATTTATTATTGAGTCCAATAAGTTAATGGTTATTAAAAAAAAATTCCTTGTAATGAAAAAAAATGAAAAAATTTTAAGGTTCGCCAAGACTCGAACCCGAGCCTGCCGCGTGACAACCGGCTGCCTTACCATCTGCGCTACAGTGCTCACTTGGTGTACCAAAAGCAAAACAGCCTTTTAAAGACTGGCTACAATTTTTTCATTAACTCGTCATAAACGATTAAGAAATAGCTGCCATAATAAATACACTTATTTACACAGCATTATTACACTAAATTTATTATGTTTTTAATTTGAAGCATACATTTTGCATGAAGATATGATAGTTTAACGGTAACCATGCAGTACACTAAATACAAAGCTATTCATATGCTACATTGTCGTAAATTAATTAAGTAATATTACAATATATGTTACGTGTAGTCGAATAATTTACGACAATGTAGCATATGAATAGCTTTGTATTTAGTGTACTGCATGGTTACCGTTAAACTATCATATCTTCATGCAAAATGTATGCTTCAAATTAAAAACATAATAAATTTAGTGTAATAATGCTGTGTAAATAAGTGTATTTATTATGGCAGCTATTTCTTAATCGTTTATGACGAGTTAATGAAAGAATTGTAGCCAGTCTTTAAAAGGCTGTTTTGCTTTTGGTACACCAAGTGAGCACTGTAGCGCAGATGGTAAGGCAGCCGATTGTCACGCGGCAGACTCGGGTTCGAGTCTTGGCGAAGCTTAAAATTTTTTCTTTACAAGGAATTTTTTTTTAATAACCATTAACTTATTGGACTCAATAATAAATACAAAAAATGTATTTGTTAGCAGATTAATATAAAAACATTGAATTTATTGTACCTCAACTTATTATTTAATATAATAAGAACGCATTTTATGTATTTATTACCAAATCTTATTAATTAATGGGTACATAAAAGCATTTTATAAAAATTAAAAATTAAATGAGGAAAAGGATTTTGATTTGCTTAGAGTTTTTGGTAAACGCTATATCACTTTAAACGGAAGACATATAAAAATGTGTTGGTTAGCGGTAGTCGATCTTCTTCTAAAGTTGAAGTTGCCCGAAATTCTGAAAGCTCTTAAATGGTGAGTTTATTGAAATTGAGTTTTACCCTATGATATTGAAAAATCTGACTTTATGCAAATATTCAGAGGCAAATAACTGAATTTCTCGTATTTCTCGGATGATTCTTCGGACATAACTGAAATTGCAAAAAATTCAAACCGAAAGCGCCTACGATACTCCAATTTTGTAGAAGATCAATTTGAAATTGGACAATTTTAGCCATTTCTAGTCATTATTTTGTAGCATAGCTTAGAATCCCCAATTTTGATTCCCACATAATTTATTGATATTAAATAGCATCTATTTGTGTTCATTCGGACATATTATACCAGATTATAGCCGAAGAAACATCCGAGAAGCATGAGAAATTGAGTTATTTGCTTTTCAATGCAGAGATAAAGTCAGATTGATCAATATCAAAGCGTAGAACTCAATTTCAATAAACTTTTATTTTAAGTACATTCTGGAGAAATAATTATTTAGTTATCAACAATTATATATGAATTTGCAAAAGTTTCAAGGCGGAAGTACCTTCTACACTCAAATTTTGCATAAAAAAAGTTTGAAAATAGTGGGTTTGAGCTATTTCTTCACATTATTTCACATTGTGATATATTAAGTCCTATTTTTATTTCCTATTATTATTTTTGCATATATTTTAGAATATTTCAGATCGCTTAGGTGTTCCATACTGGAAAATAACCAAAGAAATTTCCGGGAAGCCCCACATTTTCTGTTATTAGGCTCTTATCATAGAAATTAGGTCAGATTTTTGCATTTCATAGTACATATTAATAAATTTGGTCATATTTACAAATCCGAATTGCTATCGGTGCAGTGATATTGTAAGAGAATGGTCGAGTTTTTATCTAATTTTTAACTATTTTTTCATATTTATCAATCTTTAATGTATTTTTGTATAATTTTTTTTATTTGATGAATTTTTAATGTCACACTTCAGTGTGTGATCATTTTGTGCAATATAACAAAAAATTTTTCTTTCAATTACTGTCACGGACAATATTATTTATTTGTTACTTTTATTTTTTTTCATAATAATTTCTTGCCATTTTCAGAATAATTGTTAAATTGTAATAACATTTAACAATTTTCATGAATTATAATTGTCAAAAAGTAAATTTATTTTCCCATTGCATCGAGCCGGCCGATACCGTGGAAAAGGAGTTTGGCGCGGGTCGTTGGCTAAACTTGGAAGAAATAGAGAGCGAAAGAGAGGTCCGAGAAAAGTATATTCATCCCTCTCGTACTCATACCTCACCGGAGCTAACCGAACTTCAACGGCGAAAGCCGAGACACGCACGTATCGATGTAGCTGTGTGCGTGACCAGCGAGCGGCGACAGTAGTGGGGTTGGCTCACCGATGTACCGCTGGCACTGTGTGCGTGCTAGCTAGTGGCGGCGTGGTGGGGATACCGAATTCCCACAAGTTAACATCTCTGGGTGCGGGGTGCCCTCGTGGCAGTTGGCACCATTGGTCTACTGCTGCCGACTGCTGGTGCCCCCCGCCCCGCACGGGTTTACCGATAATCCTGTGAGTGTGCTATCTTGAATGACCCTCGCTCTCATCACTGCCGAAAAGCTTTCCAACTTTTCGGTGGAGCATGCGCTGAAAGTCTGAAGGGTAGAGAGATCAGCCAATCACTAAACTTGTCCCATTGGGCGATTCGTAATCCTATTTCTATTGATTGGCCTATCGATTTCCGCTACTCCGAGATCGTCCAATTATTACGCGTAGGGTACGTTATGTCGGGGGCCGGTGCTACGACTTGCGAGCGGCGATGAGAGCAAATCGAAAAAAATTCAAACGTATTCTATTTCTACGTGGAACTTCTCCTCGCCATTTATAAAACTGCAAAAGGCCCGGGTTAAATCAACTGAGGTGTTTCAGCTGCAGAACAATCAAAGTAAGTTATCGTAAGACAAAATATTGATCTATTTTAGATACTGGTTTCTGCACTTCTTACACGGCATTATTTCTACGTATTTTAAATATACGAAGAAAAATGAAAAATCATACCCAAAATATAAGAAATACAAACTAAATTGAACAAAACTATTAGAAAAATGTGGAATTATAGTATTTACGAATAAATGTTCAGTTATTTCATATAAAAACTCCCACACATTCCTAATCTATATAACTTTCCTCCTGTCTAGAATGTCCCGGGCCCCTGGAAAAACTCATCATCGCTCACAAATCCCCCCCTTAATGACCAAAAGAATCCCTACCCCTCCATCTCTTCGTCGTCATGAATCACCTGCTTCAAGTATAAATAAAAGAGGAGAACATTCAAGTTTAAATCAATCATCAAGATGTGAAATCCCAACACCTTCATTTCATTATACCTGCTGCACTTGCGAGGGCAATGCACATGCATATACTCAGTGTTCTCGAACAAATCACCGATTTTTTTGCCCCAAATGCGGTTGGATAGGAGTGATAACAACAAACTGCCTTAACTGCTGGAAGAAACATTCCGATGAGCAACAAAAGAAATCCAGTCCAGGATCCTTCAAATAATTTCGCCACGACTTTTTTACCCCCCCCCCCCCTCCCCCTAATCTCGAAGAAATCCCATTACCTCCTTCAGCCTGACATCTCAAGGAAAGTAGCAGGTAAATATAATTATTCATTTTCTCTTTTTTATCTCATTATTATTGTCCTAATATTCCAATGATATTTTTTAGAAAGCTGAATCCATGCTCTGCGATAAGGCAGTTATTATTACGTGTTGATTAATCAGCCAAAAGTTATCTTAGCTTTCCTCTGGCATTTTCTCGTGGACAAAACATTTATCCTTCTTAGTTATCTTTGTCTTAGTTTCACCGTTACAATTTATTCAAAGTTAATTGGTATCATTTCGTGATGGAGTCTTAACGCTTCGTCATAGCTAGAGAGCAAAAACAGTGTAAGTAGTAAGAAAAAGCGGAGCTATAAAATAGCAGTTTTTCTATTAATTTTCTCCACATACTTTATGTTTACCGGACTAAAGAATCATCCCAGTTCCACGTTATTTGATCATGAAATATTTCTAATAATCACTTTAATCAATAATACGGATTAATTTATTTGAGTTTAATAAGAATTTATCAGTTGTTTACTATCGAACGATCAAGAAAAATATGTTCTTTTTTTTCGTCGTTGAAGAAAACCTGGCTAATGCAATAATACTCAGAAATTTATTGCGTTGAATAAATGAAATCTGACATGTTAGGGTGATTGTAAACAAGCGTATCTAAACGGCCTGGAAAAGCCGTCATGGAGTAATGCATGTAAATACGACTGTGGTTTGGATCGAATAGTCATATAATACGTAGCTGGCATACCGCAACGTACGTTCATGTGTGTAGTAGTGTTGACGTAGATAGAAACATACATTTACGCAGCACACGTTAATTTCCATACAAGCTGAAATTCATTCAAAGCAAAATTAGCTGAAGTATTTGCTTGGACTCATAAACACACACACATACGTGCACGTAGTGTAAAACCTTGCCTGATCGTAAACATGCACAGACAGATGCGTGTTCGAATGGACACGCAGTTTCTTATCTATATGCCCTGTTTGGTCAAGACACAAATACAAACGCAACCCCTATACAGATTTCTGTATACGTGGCACACTCATTTTCATACAGAAACGTAGGCATATTGTCCGCATTAAATCACTCGAGTATTATATGCGTGCACTTACACGTTTACACGCATACCACAACAATGTCCTGAGTGCCTGACCTGCCTGTCTGTCAATGGAGCATCAATCGAGATAATGGGAATAACGTGACTATATGTATTGTGCAGACCCGCTAGACAAGCCACGATAAACCTATCTCCTTATTATAGAACAGAACAACGCAATCTCATCAGAGTAAATCACAACTCAAAGAATAATCCTTTAATTTATTTTCATGACAAATTGCCAAATAAGAAAAGCATGAATATCTGTGCTTAAATTGTGATAGATAAATTTACTCGACCCAATTGCGGTATGAATATATATAGTTCTATTAATCTCAACAAAATGAGAACCAAGCCCAGTGGTTATCAGAATTCCATTTACTTGACATCAGCTTATTTCAATCTCAAATAAGATGCTTTCATAGTTGTGTGTGTGGAGCTTCTGCTCTTGACAAGATCATGCGTTAAACCGTGTACAACAATCAAAGTAAACTTGGCTTGGCTCCACCATAAGCCATTATGTAACAATGTCGTTCACTAGTTTTTAATCGCTTGTCACTATACTGTAGAAAACATTTGTTTTTTCGTGAAATAAGAATTGTGTAAAAAGTCAGGATGATACTTTAAAATAATATTGTGTAAAACAGGGAAAACAGGAGATTTGGGTCAGAAGCTTGAGTATGTCATGCAGGAAGTGAGGCATATACCAATAGTGGCTCAGGAAATTATTTCTAGATACGCGTGTGTACAAGGGATAGTAGAGAAAAAGTATAAATATGGCAACACGAGTTCTCGGTACGCGTATTGTTTCATAAGTGAAGGAAAATTTCAAAGCACTGAATATAGTTGGAATGTATGCCAGCCAGCCTTTGGCTTAGTCCGTTTGATTCTCTGTACTCATGAGAAAAACTCCAAGAAGAGACATAATACACTTTATAGTCGTTTCCTCTTGAACCCCACATCCTTTCTCTTCCTTTATAATTTTCCGCAATGTAATGAAATTATAGCTTTTTTGCAAACAACGCACTCGCAGATAGTATCGGGAGTGATAAATTACAGCGAAAAGCTCGAATCGGAGGAGAGCAACTAAGATAACCAAGGCGAATTATTTATTGTAAATTTCGAAATGCGAGTCTTGCTCATGTCCTCATTCTTGTAAAATCGTAACTCAAATTTGACTAAAAGAAACCTGAAAGAATACAACTTATGAATATTTTATAAGACAGGCAATCTATCATCGCTCGGATGTTCGAACTGCAAGAGCAGTTACTTATAATCAATAGCCAATCGATCAAGATTGAAACGAAGCAAAGTAAAACGTGGTTGAGGGATTAAAGGAATACAGGGTATTCCGCAACACATGTAATAATAACAAGCGACTATATCTCTTAACGAAATGCTTGAAAATTTTATTTGTCCAGCTTTAATGGCACTAAATATGTCATAATATGCAATTAATTACATGCAATTTTGTGCATCAGTGCACCGTAAAAATGCAGATTTATTCACTTTTTACATTCACTCCTGTGCTTCCGCTTGGCTATAACTGCACACAAAAGTGCGTATAAGTAATTGTATAGTATGCTACATTTATTGCCATTCAACCTTGACTAATAACATTTTCATTTATATATACAACTGTTTAAGGGATACGGCCTGTTAATTTTTACCTGGGATACCCTGTGCACTGTTGTTTACACGAATAATGAGGTATAGCGTTGACAAGAAAATGACAAAAAGTATGAATGACCATTGAAAGATATTCATTATTATTAAATGTTTATAACAGAATGAAAATAATTATTTTGTCTAAAGTAAATAAAAGTAAAGTAATTGGAAAGAGAAGGCTCGAGGCTGTCTTCAGCTGGCATTAATTAAGTGCTTGATCCATTGTCCAAGAAGCAAAATGAAATTATACTGCAATTATAGGCGACTAATCGCTAATGACGCGGTTTACGAGTGATCGCTCTCTATAAAATTTATTCAGAGGTAGCAACGTGCGCACAAACACTCATGTGATCACTTACAGACTTTACTTGCAATCATCGTGTGCGTTTAGCACCAGGTCAAACGGAGCGTGTCGCGTATCAAATCGCAGATTGCAATTGCCCAGCGAGCACTGAAATTTCCGGATCACTTTACAGCTATGGAAAACGGTCTTGTTGATTTGTATTATCGTTTGTTTATATTCAAATTTCAGATCATACACCAGCCTAGATATTAATATTAATCCTTTTGTATTGGCGCGGTCACCCTCTTCAACTTCAATTTCAGCATTTATTTTCGAAAAAAGTGTGTAAGTGTGATTCGAAGATCCTATTATTGATAGTCAGATGACATTTTTAGGAATACTCCGGCTTTGTAACGGAAAATTAAGAAATTGTTCAGCGGCGGAATTATGTATTATTGGCTGGAATTAAGAATTCCCTTCACGTATTGTACGCAATCTGTACAGTCACTTTTTTCGAAAAATTATGATACTCGTGAATTGTTTAGGAGCTGATAGAAGAAATATTTTCCGACTGTTGAAAGAAAGTGCTCATAAAAATGTTTCAGAAATATATATATATATGCGTATTAATTAAAGTCAAATTATTCGCCTCTGTGGCTATATATTAATTATCAAATTAAATATTAAGAATACGTATTTCTTTAATTTTATTTTAAACTACAAAAACACAATATGTGTTAATAATACAGTAACTTGTATTTCGAAAGTGTTATTTTAAATTCTATTTACAGCTGAAATTTAATTGATGCGTCACGTTTTTTGACTTAGTTTTGAGTCCCCCTTTGAAAATCATAATTGTCTAACCGGTATAATATATTATATGTAAGCGAGATCAGACTGAAATTAAGCGAGGGACAATATATTGTCTATTATTATTTTGGATGCGTTTGATAAAGCGACGTAGGAGAGACGACAATGATTAAAGTAGCTTTGCAATGAATTGTAAAATTGTTTCTTTAAGTTAATGTTATGTTTTAATAGTCTATGTGATGTAATAAGGTTATACGCTGTATAATATGAAATAGTTATTTTGGAAAAGAAATGTTTGTTTCATGTTTGACCTAATACTTCGTCAAGTTCGTTTGTAATAATTTTTATAAATGTAACAGGCAGTATTAGCCTTCTGTAAAGGGTCTACATGTATATTCAATAAAGATTCAATCCAATATCCATTTTATTTCATATATGAATATCAAAACCAATCCATGTTGTGACTGTGATAAAAGCATTGCTGTTTGCTAGCAGCAAACAAATGAAGAACAACATTCATCGTCTAGAATGATAAAAAATTGAAAGCGACTACGGATTTTGACTCGAAATATTTCAACTTTCATTTAATCAATCGTGATGGTTTTCGCTAACAGGCGAAACCCATGAAGATTTATTCAATATGAAAAAGTTATTTTTGAAAATAATTATTTCTGTTTAATATTTGACGCAATCCTTTATAAACATAATTTTAAATAATTTTTTGTGCTAGCCAAGTTTAATTATAGCGAAATAGTGACGTTAATTTTACTCTCTGCTATCAGCGTAATGCGTAATTACCATGGTAACTAAAATTATTTGTCGCAAATTTATTATATTTCAACACTTTGTAATTAGGTAGTAACAGCATATCATTGCCAGCAAAATTCTGCATTGTAATTTAGAGAACCTAGCATAATTAATATTTAAAAAGACCATAGAAAATTACAATCCTCACTGGCTGTAAATTGTTTTCGTAAGAAATAAGAGTGCTTGTAATATTTTTAAATTGGAATGTAATTACGAGAGAAAACTAAGTAATAGAATTACTACGAGTGTTAGATTCAGTTAATTCATTAAATTCGAGAATAAAACAAAAAGGTGTATATGCTGTTGGATGGAAATATGTTAGTCGACCATACGTTCAATTATAATATCATTGAAAATTCCATTCATCCTATCGTATATTCATATTGTGCAAGGAATTTAATGAAACGAGCATAATAAGGCGGTGTGTGATGAATGCATTTAATAAATTGCTTCTGCCGAGTGACAGCTTTGGAAAAACTAATTTTTCCCTCAACCATGAAATGTAACGAAAATTATGGACCCACTTTGTACCCGCTTTAACATCGCAGCATATGTACGCCAGGATATGTGTTAATTGTATAATATTCAAATTCAAAACGCTTTTTAGTATATAAACTTTGCATTTAATACACTGTGTAATCAGATAGATTTACAGAGTAGCATGTCCCACTTTTCAACTGCGTCACAATTTTCAATAATTTTAAACAAAGTTTCGTCAATTTCCATTGGATTTACACTACTCGCTTGATTTTTAACCTTCGTTCTGCCGGATTTTTCGTTGAGTCGTACTACTAGGATGACCATTCCTCGTTACAACGTATGGCAAAAAAATATACCTACACGTTTGAAAGTACAGCGAGCAAAGAAACTATCAGGGAGCAAGAACAATCACCGCTTGGGAATTAAATTCAATTACCAATCAATTAATTTTCATGAAGCACTTCAGTAAAATAGGAAAGGGCGGGAGTTTCTTAGTACGTGACCGAAAGGGACTAAAGCTACTCAGTGGAAGCGTGATCCAGGGGCTCAGGTTGGAGTGACTGGTCGGGCTAGGAAAAAATCTGAGAGGGGTTGTAAAGGAGAAAACGGCACGTAACTGGATAGGGAAACGCGTGTTTGGCGAAAGACACGGCTAGGTGGATACTACGGAGTGGGCTCTGTGGGCTCGCTCTCGTACAGCCGAAGGATGGTGGAGCAGCAACGTGTTGGCTGCGGAGCGCACTGCTATTTGCATGGTCGCCCGGGAAAATCTAATTATTTCCCAGGCACGAAATAAAGGCGGCTCGTTAGAGAGAGATCCTTGCGGTGCATTCAGGACGTTCTGCGGGCGTTTAATAGGAGCAGGTCACGTGACACGCGTATGCGCAACAAATATTCCTCACCCTCGACATATACCTCTATATGTATATGTATACTGATGAATGTATATCACTGCTTGTGCAAATCTCACGCGAGAACCGTTTATATCAACGACTGATTCGCTGCTGCGCATGTACAAGCAACAATTTATCCCATAATGGTCAATTGGTTAACGGTCCTACGTTTCATTGAATACTTGAAACATAGAAATACCTATATATATATATATACTTCAATATCCAGGCACTATTCGAATGGAGAATGATTTTTAAGATTATACATCCAATTGTTTTGTAATAGACACGTTTTCCTACTTATGACGAAATAAATTATATATAGCTAACTGACATCAATTTTTTAAGTAGTTCAAGTCAAGGAAAAGGAAAGGAAGTAAACATTTTGTCACTTTTCTATTTTAAAAGTTAGATTGAGGCAAAAATATTAGAAAATACTACCAAGTAATTGTTCGATTCGTATTATTGATTTTATTCTAAATACTACAAATTAATCAATATTATACGTGACTTTATATTAGCTTTTCATTTAATAATATATTATACATGTTTATCAGAAAACATTTGATGCACAATTTCATGCTTATAATAGTTTTGTGTCAGCAGCAAGTTAACGTAATAAAAAATATTCTGCTTCAGCTGAAACGTAATTTGAGGCTGTAGCCAAGTACTGTGTCACACTTGAAAGACGAGATTTAACGAAGCTGCGTTATCGCGACAATTATCATCGTAAAACGGACTGGACTGTCTACAGTAAAAGCGTTTCTATTAATAATAATATAGGTATAACTGTGAGGCAATCAAAGAGTGGTATAAGCTTTAATATCTCTTTCTCTTTCAGCAGAACCGTTTTGAAATTGTTCAAATATTAAAACATCAATCAAATAAAAGATTGTGATAAAATTTAAAAATCGTGTTTGAAATGCAATATTAAACAAACTACCTCCAGCAGGAATCTAGCTGACTAAATTGAAAGGATGGTCTAAAAACGTCATTAGTAGAAAAAGCATGGTTTTAGTTTTTAAGCTTTTACGAGAATAATATAATTTTCACGAACGTCGCACAGCATAATGTTTCCTTCGGATGAGTTTATACATTTGCAAGATTCCTATATAAGTTTTCCCTGTGTATAATTATTTTCTTTGAAGTGTTTCTTTATAGCTCTTTCTATTTTATTTTTAGATTAAAAATAATAGAAGAGCTTGATAAATAAACCATATAAAGCTTTTATTGTGCCAGTAAGCCGTATTCCATTACAATTACAAATTTAGCGGATGCATGAGATTCGTTTTGCTTCATTGAAACTACGATATTCCTACCATTCGCGTGAAATTTGTGGTAAAATAATTGGAAAAATATACAATTTTTTTTATATTTCCCAGGTATTATAATAGGTCTACGTGCACGGAGTGCTGTGCTGGTAATATATTTTCAATGGAAGAGGCTTGTATTTTGCAGCAGAAACGCGAGACATCCGAAGAGAACCAAAACCAATGAACTACACTTCGTGACAAATGAAACGATTACGTATTTGTAGCGATACGAGTGTCTATGCAACAACCGTCCCTTCCATACACGTACATTAGTGTGAAAAGCAAACGAGTTATGTTTGCAAGAGTAAGCCGCAAATTCGCTTGAAATATTTGCAATACGATTATGATCCTGTCATTTAAGTGTTATTCAATTAAGCTGCGCTACACCGGTCGCTGTATAGGCTCATCTGCAGCATTTATACCTTTATCCCTTGCGGTCATAAATAATGTAGATAAGTTTGTTAAAGTCTATAAATAAATAAAATTCGTAAAGGTCATTATTTCGACATACCTAATATAATTATATTGGCAATCGACATGAATATAATTGCTATATTTTATGCACAGTTTAATTTAACGATTTGAAATTATTCACAAAAACTGAATTGCACATAGACCATGCATTTTAGCCAAGTGAAATAAATTGTCATTTTTTTTTTTTTTAATAAAAAGAAAAAACGAAGAGGGGAGAAGACCGAGGTATCTATACATATATGGGACGTACATATGGATAGATATGTGGGCTACTGGGATGAGTGTAATATCGAAGCTTGTGTTAGGCCCGCAGTAGTTGATCAAACATCGACAAATTTTTCAATTACCATTCGTGATTGTGTTAAAATCGATTTTCGATACCGACTTTGGCTTTTATCGCATGATAATCAATTTCATAGCATATTGACCGAATAGTTTCTGTAACTTCTCAACGATGACTCACACTTTACTTTTTTTAATACGTCTATCGTCCTACCATCTGTATATAGTGTCGGCTTGCAAACTTCCAAAGGATTTTCAGCGAATTTAATAAATATTTAAAAGTGCGCTATTTAATCGATTTTGTACGTAAACATCCGGTAGCGTTTCTTGTCCGGGGCTTAATTTTCAAGACATACAATATTAAAGCGGTGGTTAAACACAGAATAGAGTCAACTATCAATATTCGCTTTACTTGCACTAATTGCCTTTCTCACTACATTGCTATATATAACTATATAGATGTATGCATGTTTTTTTTGTTAAATGTCCGAAGGGGGGCCATAATCTGCAAGCACCGGATGAAGCAACTACAAAATTAAATAATACTGCAGGGAATATGCCTTTTCGGGAAATTGCAGAATTTTTTTACCTTTATATGGTAATAAAAGATTTAACTAATTGTACATAACTGAATGACTTTATTATATCTAGTAATAGAATGGTAATGTTATTAGGGATTTCAGGAAAAGCTCTGTATATAATAAAAGGAGAATTGGAATCTTAATATTGTAGTATAAGAAATTTCACTAAACTCAACTCGCTCCAATATTCCATCTGGTTTATTCAGAGGGATCTCAATAATTTCGTAGGAATTCGTAAATTTTGCGAAACATAATAATTTCCTAAAAGCTTCCCTTATACTACCCTGTCGATGTCTTTGTATTCAAAGTTAAATCCTATAATCTATGCAATACATAAATTGGAATTCCTCACTCTTTACATACATTAACCCGTCTGTTGCAAATCATCATAATTTTATTACACCACTTACATTGAAATTAAATTTCTCATCAATCGAATTCATTAAAGTCAAGCACAACTCGTTTAATTACAATTATTGACATTTACCTCGATCAAATCGCATTTGTATTGGTATTTATCCTTTCGTATATCTTTTTTAATTTTTTGGATGAGCCGGAGGTCATGTGGCAAGAAAACTTTTATCAAACTTTTCACAAAACTAATGCAATAAACTAAATTCGCGTTATCTCCTTTTCGCGTAGTCGTCAGCATAATAGATTCTGACGTTTTCATCTCATGGATATTTTACGCTATATTTTCCGGCAAGTTTTAGCGACGCCTGTGTGAAAGAAAAGCCGCGCACGGGGGGTAAAATGCGGAATGGAGATGCAGCAGCAGTGGCACGGCGTAGAAAGTTTCGTGAAAAGACAAGTACGTGATGAAATACAGGTTCGAATGGAAACGTAAACTGTCAAACTTTATACGAGATCACTAACCCTGGACGTTAACCATACGACACGATCTCTTCAACTTTTGAAAAATGATCGATTGTAAATCACTCGAACAACTCTTTAATAAAATCGCTTAAAATATACAAGTTTAATTTTATATAGGCAAAAATCGGTTATTGAAATATCGTTTAACAAAGGTACATATAACGATCTATTAATAAGGCTTTAATGAGAGATTCAACGTTTTAAAGGGGCGAGTAGTTTGAAAATACACGCATGCTGCTGGACATTCGCACCAAGGGAATATTTGCTACGTGAAATTGTGTGTTCCTGCAAGGTTATTGAAATTGATCATGGATTGCAGTTGAACACACGCGTCGTATCCTGCATCGAGGGCCTCCTGCATTTGTTACATTTTCATATTTTCTCGCTCGGCAAAGCATCCCTTGGCAATAGCTTTGTGTCTGCTAACCACAAATTGAAGTGAAAGCGTATCACACCTGCTTCCTCGCCAACGGCAAAGTCCAGAGAGAAGCGTCGCGTGGTGTCGTCGCTGCGGGAGTTTAAGTACGGTCCATCGACACTCGCCTCGGTCCAGATCAATATTGACTAAGGTATCGAATAATCTCCTACGATCATATTGCATTGGATTTTCTTTCTCCTATACATTTTTGGAGAGAACACGAATTTCGCCTCGTCTCGATAAAGGACTAAAATTGTACAGATGCATGGGATGAGCTGTATTTGAATTTGATGAGAAAGATTTAACCATTGATTGGACATAGCACTCGCATCTTCCTTTTAGCCCGAGGTCGCTTTCATTTATTGCATTTCCATTTTCTCGCTCCTTCCTGGAAAAGCCCCCCTCCACACTTAAGGGAAGAACTGTTCCTTTATAACCGTCGTTGTCCACAAACCCAAAGGAGAACGCACACTACTTGCTCGGTTTTTTCCACGAAGCTACATAAGGGCTTGGAAAACTCCTTACCAGTATAGCTACGTATAGCCATTCAATACACATTCTGTGTAAAATAAATATTGACTAAAATTTTCGATGGACTTTCAAGCAAGCCTCCAGCAATATTTTCTACAGTGCATGTTCCTATATACTTTATATATTTTTTCTGAAAATCCATACAGGTCTAGATCGCTACTCTAGCTTTACCAGCCTAACTGATACATTCATCGTTACTTTTATTTTTCTATAAATAGTTAAGAATTGAATGAAATTCAGTATAGATTTATCAGTGTATATAACCCAACTCTCCTTCTAATTTACCACTGACACTTACAAATTTCTTCAATTATTTTAATCTGTTTAAACGTACACTTTCGCAAATTCATCTGCTTAAAACGCTGCTTCAGCTATTCCTTAGCAACTCTTTCTCACCTTTTCCGAAGCTTTTACTTATATTTAATTAAATCCTATATAAGTAATACACTTAATGCGAATGAGATATTCCTGACCACGAGAATCCACTCACATTTCCTTCTCCAAGCGATATCGTCAGATGTTGGCAAAAGGTATCCCTTGGATTTTACTCGAGTTTCAAGAAGATCTCTCGAAACTGTATCGTTAAGAGAGAGTCTGGTTGGTGCTCCAAAACTGGAGCCACTCATCCGAGACGTTAAGGTGAAACATGAGACGTAAACAAGATAGCATTTTAGTTGCAGTACATATATATATACTATTAAACATTTCATCCTTAATCCTTTGACTGTAACCGTTTTCTACTTTTTTTCAAATTATTTTAATAATCCATCATCTACATTATTTTCAAAATTTAAGGATCGAGATTAGAAGGAGAAAAAAAAAGAGAAATGCTATTATTGCTTACCTCTGATCTCTAATCTTAATTTTCAGAAAGCTAAATCAATGCAGGTCAGTTATACACCAACGAATGTTTGTACAAGCTAAAGTATTTAGCAATAAATTCTGGCAATAATTTGTTTGTGGCAAGGATTCATTTTGTTCATTGCAAGGAAAATAAAATACAATATTGGTAGGTATTATACACAACTATTCTTGCTTTATCGTATGTTACTGTTGGAGAACATTAATCAAATGATAGCGACCTCGTTCCTACTGCAAAACTTGAACGGGAAATATTTCCATCTCTACTGGGTCGTAAAACTCTCGGTAAAAATACAATGTGAGATTAACTTTAAAAATTCTCGAATTCTGTACCGAAACAACGGATTAATAGTTAATAATAATCGTTAAATGTAAAATTACTAAACAGCTCTTCAACAAATTTGGCATTGAAAGGAATATTAAAATTGTGTTTAATTAAGAGTTTAGGTGAATATACATTGCTGCATATAAGTTATTTATGTATAGGATGCTAGAATTGCGATAATACCTATCGTGTCAGTTAAGCCTCAAGAATCAATAATATAAACTAGCCGTCTTCCTCCTGTCAAATAAATATATTATATTTAATCATATTCTAGTAATTTCCGAGTCAAACTATTCTTGACTGTTACATTATGCTTAGTTAACACTTAGAAGCCACGAGTGTCTAACACAAATAAATTCTGTTTTCCGAGTTGTCACTATACATATACTGCAAGTATCGATTCTTAAAAGTAAATATCCTTGTATTAATTAGCTTTTAATTAGCCGCTGTAACAAGTTTATTAATTTACCCACCCTTTTAAATGTTTCTTACACCATGCACCATCTGAAACTGACACTAATCCAACGTTAATCACCCGTCGTTAATCAATAATGCAGACTACAAATTACATTTTAACCTAGTTCACGAAAAAGCATATCATAAAATGTTTAGTTAATGTTACACGAAGACAAAATGGTGGTTTAATCGATAAATAACCGTTAAATTATAAGTCGAAATAATATAATCTATCTGGAAAACGATTCAATTGCTAAATGAATGGAATAATTCCATTGATAGTCAAATAACAATCGCGAGGATCATACACCGATGGATAACAAACGAGTTTACTAAGCCAACTCTTTTAATCGGATAAAAGAAATTTTCTTGATTACCTAATATAGTAGGCTTTATAGCTATTTTAAAATATCTCGATGGAGAATCGTATACCTATCGACTTAAAAGTGCGTGTTACTGCAGGAGATTGATTTTGATGAAGTTTATTCTTTAATTCGATTAAATTTCCATTTCATCAATGCAGGTGTTCTTCCATCAACAATGAGAGGAGCAGCAGGAACGAGAGAGAATGAAACAAGGAAAAAAATTGTTAGGATGTGCGCTTGCCAAGTGCGTGTGTAGTCGTGAGAAGAAGACGGGTGAGTGTCTCAGTGGAGCACGAAGATTGAGCGAGATATGCGTGAGAGAAATAAATGAAGACATAAATAAAGTAAGCGCACGTATAGAGCGGGGGTCATGGCGGCAGTGTTAAAAATGCATTCGATTTACCCGACGTGGAATCGATTAATATTAACGGGACCAACAGCATCCAATTAGAGATCACCATCCAAAGCAATTTCGCTTCAAAGGAAGCAAAGAGAGATGCGCAGGATATTTGCGATACTTTGTTAAGCAAACAAGTTGGTTTTACCGGTAAAAGGGAATATCAGAAACTCTTCATCGTAGTATGAAGCAACGCGATATGCCAGCCAAACTAATCCAATCAGCCTCAGCGCGAACAATTTTCCCTTCCGCTTCATTTCTTCTTTCTTCTATCATTCGCTTCTTTTTTAAAATCCCACTAGACACTGTCGTAATATATTACTTGAAGAAAATCACGTAGCATTACATCTATATGCATATATATTTATTATATACCTATATATATATATATACTCATACAATACGCGTGAGATTTATTGGAAGCTGAAAATTATCCGATGTATGATGTGATTCCCCGGCTGAAGTGAAATGGTCCGAGGCAACGAGGTGATCCGCCGGTGTATCGATTTAAATGTGGAAGAAGAGATGACTTTGAAGGAGAAAAGATGTATAATCTTATTTATGGATTTTAGCATAGAAAGCGATGACGTTGATCGTTGCTAGGATGGGGCGGAGGCCGTGGAGGTGAGTTTGCTACGTAATATGGCATTGTTGCTTAGCGTCTTAAGGCCATTTTAGGGTGATCCTTTCCCCGGAGTCGACGGGGACCCTCTTGCATCGGGTATACCTACGTATATAGAGCTAATATCGCGGCCAGAGCAACCCTCATCCGAAATCGATGGAGCTTAGTCCCTGGACAACGGCGGCCTACTCTCTCGCACACCGACTCTCCCTTTCCCTCCATGTATATACCTATAGGTATATACGTACGACTCGCACACTCCCTTCCCTAGCGCTTCTTTCAGCCCTTCTTTCCTCACCAACACCATTTCTCTGTCTCTCGGCTCCCTTTCTACTTCTGCCACGCGTTCCTTCTTCGTACCTACATGCCTTGTAGCCGCTCTGCTTTTCTTCCACCCTCCATCATTCCTCAAACCACTCGCTCCTTGCTTCCTACAGGCTTTCCTTTCAGGAAGAAAAGGATAGACGAACGCGCACCCCGAACGCAAGCAAACCCCAAAACCCTACTCACCGACGAATTTTGTTGCTGCTTTGGAATATTGATCGTTTCCTCCCTTCTTTCCCTTTCGAATCAAAAATTATTACAGGCAGAAAGAGGGAGAGAGAGAGAGAGAGAGAGAGAGAGAGAGAGAGAGAGAGAGAGAGAGTTAAAAGATTAGAAGCTCCCTCTACTTACTCTTGAGTTTTCAATAATTTTTCATATTTCCCCACAGGATTATATTTTTCATCGTAATTATAAGGGTTATATTCGACGTACGCTAAAAGTTATTTCTTTTTAACAGATTTTCAAGAATCACCCTTGCGCTAGTTTCCAATAATAATCTGTATTGGTAGAAAGCATTTTCACATTCATTATCCATATTGAGCCTCTCTATACTTTTCCTATCCTACTCATAGCTTTTGGTACGATTTTGGATTAAACAAGGGAATATAGCTGCTGTATATTAAATTAAAAATTCAGTTTGTAAAGCGAAGCTAAAAGACTATCTCTATTCTTAATAAAAGTATAATTTATGTGATCAATGAGATGAGACCAAAATTACATTTCCAGACCTATTTCTTCTGTTTATTGGAAGTTTTTAATTTTACATTTTAATTTCTTATTAGAAAGGAAACAAGTTGAAGAGAATTGGCAATATTAAAGAATTATTATTTTCGTTTCTTTCTTGTCAGACTGATTATTTTGCAATTATGCTGCGCATTTAGTAATCCTTACTTTCTCGTTCCTACTTTATTAATAATAGTACAGAAGCAGGAGGTCAATCTTATTAGATGCTTAAATCTTTATTACGCTACATACACTTATCCGCTGTCCCATTTTTGCATTATAACATCTTTCGGATTACACATGCTTTATAAGCTTCATAAATAATACGTTACGCTGGATATTTTTCATTTGAATTAAATCCGTGAAAAGCTACTGGTCCACACTTTTGAATTTTCCAATTGCAATCGATTGACTTTTCACAAGGATTAATCGAACAAAAAGCAGTAGACGGATTAGCAATTAAAAAATCGAGTAACAGAATAAAACGAATTTCAACGTACGTATGAAAAATTTAATGTAGAACACGGATGATTGGTGTTTTTCTTTTTACAAATGCTGCCCGTGCTACGCAACAGTTTTCAGTATTGTTACTGGACTTTCGAAGAAAATAATAACAATCAAACGCAGAAACAGAGGGAAAAAAAGCTACGAAAGTTGAGCTTAATTCGATAGATTATTGATAAATTCACTCATAACTAGCTAGCTTAATAGGCTAATGTACTCTAATTCGGTTCAATGACTACACTCGGCTCTAATTTGCATTATCAGTTTATCTGATTCATTTGCTCTGTCTAGAAGCTTCGCTGAATTCGTTAATTCAATTTGGCAGTAGCGACTAGTATACAAAGTTAACTGTGTTCCGTCAACTCAACGATTCACTGTCAAAATTTACGATGACCTTTTTTTTATAACAAACTCAACGAACTCAGTAATGCTATTATTTCTCGATAAACTGTTCAACGGTACATTTTAATTAAAAAATTGTATCCTTAATAGCCATGACGATGATTTTTTTTATTGTTACGTTTAAACACCGCGATGATTAAAGCTTAGCTGAAAAATAGCTCGACGAAAAACTGTTGGAGTAAATTTTGTAGACGTGCTTTATAATTGGACAAATTTAAGTGGATTCCTGGAACGTCTCCGTACCGAATTCCATGGAACAAATTGCGGTCGAGCTCCACCAGTCCTATTACGGTTCGCTGATACTTAATTCCTTCATTTTTCTCGTGTCTGCTGGATTAACTTAGCATCCCCTCAACAAAATTCTCCTTACTTCGTTATACAAAAACACATTTTCATCATCGTAATTGCATCAATAAGTATATGTAATTCCTCAAAATCGTATCATTGCGTCGGGATTAGGATGGCATGCACTATTTGAAAGCTCAACTGCAAATTTATCCAGACCAAGTAAAGGCACAACTAATTTTCTAATATATATAGTATTAAATAACATTATTCTTGTTGCAAAAGTACCAAATATTACTCAATTATTATTTGAGTGGAGAAATATGACGTTCAAACATTTTCTTAGCATTAAAATGGAAAAGACCTTAAATTTGAGAAACGGTATTAAAAGCTAAATGGATGATTGAATCTGGAATTGAAGCGCTTGCGAGGTCATTAGCGGATAAACAATCTGCTTATGAATTGAAGTACGTTAAATAAAACGATTCTGCAGATGTGTGCGTATTCTCTAATCTCCATAATGTGCATCATATATTACACAGGTATTATTTTAAAAAATCCTTTTATCCACCGTATAATGGGTATTGACAGAAAGCCAACTGAATGAACAGCTGAAAAACGTGTCTATCGCTCAAGCGCCAATTTGTGTTCTCGCAGAAAATTTTCACCTTAACTCTGCTAAATTCACATAGCAGTATTTTCATAGAGGAGGATCAGTATCGAACACGTACTGAAAAGGTCGTTGTGACAGGTAAAAAAAAAATATAATAAATATTTGCAGTGGCTGCACATTAATTTGTTGGATTTACAGCACCGATGACATAACTATATGAAATCAAAATTTCCTGAATCCACTAGCGAATAAAAAATGTGTCATTCTAAAATGACAAGACTGAGATTATACTTTCAAATATCTCCATTTGTTCGTGATAATATAATTCACGTTACTTTATTGAGCTAAGTTAAAGTATTGAATATACAATTTATCCTTAAAATTCCGTTTGAAATCGTTACATTAGCTGTAGCTCGTTCACTTCATTTATCTCCAAAAGTTTCCTTTCAGAATATGATAATGAAGTTTCTATGAATTAGCTCTGACTGGACTGCTGGAAAGTTGCTCGTAGAAGCTCGCGACATTTAACACTGCGAATTTCGATATACGTTGAAAACTTAATAAGTATCGCGGCGTCAGGAACGGAAATGGAGAAAGAGGAAGGAGGTGAAGCGATTAGAGAAACTTGGTAGAAGCATGCATATATGTATAGTGTAAGAAATGTGTGGCAGGAAGGCGGAAGAGTCGCGCTAATCGAATCGAGGAGAATTACAAGAATGTTGCTTGCTTGATTAATTTCAAAGTGTTTGCTCCTAACTGAGAACTCAGCGTATCCCTAAACATCGATTATCGTGTCTAACGAGGCCCTCGTTGGGATTAATAGCTTTCACTGTACCTACCGATAATCGATGCGTTAAGCCTCACCAGTCCACATTATACTTCCTAGCGAACTGTATAATTGAATAATAACGTCCATTAGCCAGGATATTTTCCTTTCTTCCCTAATCACGATGCTCTCGCCAGTGTAGTCGACGATAGTTCATGAAAACACCACTTTCCATGGAACCTACATATATTGATATATAATATGGAGAGTTGAAGCAATAATTTAAAGGGACTACAGAATAAATAACATGTGAAAATATCGCGAGCTTTTTTGGATTGTCCGATACTGCATAAATGCATGGAAAACGACGTCTGCAGAATTCCATATGAAAATCGCTTGACTAGCGGGGGGCTCCCGGGGTATTAAGCGTGCGGGAGTCACGGATTTTTCATAGGATCAACATGACTGCAGCGTCGGCTTGAAATGCGGCAAAAGCATATTGCAAAATCCATCGGTGGAATACAAACGGTTGCCTTGAAAAATGTCCGCTGAACTTAGTGAGATTACTATCAGCCAGATTCTGCACAGCTAAATCAATTTCGTCTCAACGTTTCCTGAATTCTTAACAGGCTAAACAGCCGTGACGAGATTTTACAAGTAAAAAAATTTATCCATTCGGAGTATATTCTAAAATTATTCAATTATTACAAGTCCATTCATTTTTTTAAACAAATAAACAAAGAATAATCGTTGTTGCAATGGGTGATGCTTTTTATTGGTTAAAAGAACGATGTGAGACGCGCGTGACGGGTGGAACTATTTCATACGTGAAGGAATTATCCTCTACTTAAGATTTACAGACTGATAATTACGAGGTCTGGTAATAAGGCTTGTGCAAAGCTCGGAAGTGCGCTTATCTACCAAGTAAATATTTAACACTTATATTGAGTTTGGATTACACGATTGGAAGCTTACCAAGACTAATCCTATATTTCGCTTAGCTAGTTCTTCAGTATAATTACCTAGTAGTAACGTTGCGAACTTTCTAAAATTATGAAATATCAGCTCTTCCACTCACCCCGAAAAACAAATCTCAATTACGTGCCTAATTGTACACGATATTTTTTTATTCTTTTGTGGGGTGGACAAACTTGTACCCATTCACTATTGCTTTGTTGCTAATGTAGTTCGTGCAGTTATATTCTGATCGTACCGGTCAGACACGCTTGAAATTTGAAGGAATTAAAATTCTACTACATGATTGAACAATTAATAATGAAATAGTCACATGTTAATACTAAATAATACAAAACAAGATATTCTACTCGTATTTTGATATTCAAAGCTATATTATTATTATGACCTATAATTTCTTTTTATCATTATTTCGCCAGTTATTCTACTACAAAATTTACATGTTTGGCTCGATTTTAATTTGTGAAATTCCATTTTATTCATAAAAATTTATTCTCCAAAGTCTCCTCCTTAATTTTCATAAATTAACTGCAGAAACCAAGTTAAAAGATCCCCTCTTTTAATGACCTAATTAAATGCTTCTTTGTAAAAAAATACAGGTTTCAAACTATAAAGGAATGTGGCCTACACATATAGGTACCCCGCCTCAAGAAGCTCATTGATTTTACACTATTGTTTAAATAATTAGTGTCAATATTTTGAATCGATTATATTAGTCTAATGTGTACGAATTCAAATTAGATACATTTTATTAGAGAAGACGGATTATATCAAAGTCTCAGGAATCAAATTATTTTGAACAATTTTCTTGCAAGGTGCAATTAATTAATTTAATATTAATGACCAGTTAATTTAAAATGTAATAAACAAATTATAATATATGATCATAATGTCAAATTTCTTTTCTATTTTTCCTCTTTTGTGGTTGATAACATTTGTACGGTCCAAATGAGTTTTATGGGTTATTATAACGTTGATCCACTTTGCCAAAAAGGCTGATCCGCTTTAGATTTACTTATGGGGCAAAACGGATCAAACACATTTTGTTATTTTTCGCATATAAAGAAATTATGATATTAAATGATAATAAATTTTGTATTGCTTTATGGTTGGATAATGTCCCTAACTGATCATACCATAAACATCACTATTATCAATCAAAGTCACACTTTTCTTGATCTGTAAACTTTAAGTGATCCGTTCTGGACCATCTTCCTCTATGTTTACCACATTTTTAGAAAATTAAGAAGGCATATTTATACAGTATATCTGTAAGATTAAAGTGGTTCTTGATACATTTAATATATATGGACTAAAAATGAAAATTTAACATTAACGCATATAGCGAATCGCAAAAAATACAGACTATATAGGTCATAAGACTACAATATACATGCTAGTAGATATCGCACACAGCCAAATGCCTCATTTTCTGTTATTTTTTAGCGATTACATAACAACTTTTTGTTTCTTTCAATTTAAATTATATCTGACCCCAGCATAATCTAAATCAACCATATGAACAACTTGAACTTTGCTTCAAGCTCGATAATAGTTTAGAGTATATCAATGTATTATGATCATTATACAAGATAATAATGATAAATTTGAAACTACAGCCAGCGAAGTATTTCTATTGTAATCCAGAGTGGCAAAACTATAGTAACACCGTATTTTATCAGAATGTATGTTATCGTTCGACTAAGGTAAGACCAGACGAAATAGCGTGCAATTCAGAGAAGCTGTGCAGCATAACTAGGAGGGTGGGAGGGGGAGGGAGCGCAGAATATGCGACAAGGTGGTATGATAAGTGGTCGGTAATATTAAATCATTGGAGCGCAATGATTTATTATTAGGCGATGATTGAGAAGGAAATATAAACGCGTGGGTAGACGAAGAGATCGATTGAAAAAGAGAAGGAAAGGACGATGAAGGATAATGGACAGATGGACCAGTAGGTGACTGGGTGGGTGGATGGATCGATGGATAGGCGGTTGGTTGAATGGATTACTAGAAGGATGAATGAAAGGGAGGTACGTAAGAAATCAGCAGATATGAAACGCTTCAGCAGTTGAAAAGTCCTTCAGGCTTTACAAACTAAATGCTCCTCGACTAGCTCATTAATTCTTTAAATTTACCAAATTAAGTTTTTCCCCTTTCGGCAAACATTCGATTACTCTACTAAATGTATATAAATATTATTGATTTCAATTCATCGGCTCTTTCTCTCCATCTTTAAATAATTATCGTCGAAATATACTGTTGAGCATATTACGTTGAAGGATCATGGTCCTCGATAATATATCTCGAATATGTTTATGGTAAACAAATATATATAGCGATGAGGGGAATGCGTCGAATAATAGTGAGCGAGCGGATTCATTCCAGCGCATACAGTAAGGTCCTCGGACCACGAAATCCGGAGTACTAACAGACATCTGGGTCAGAATCAACAGTTTGCTCTATCGATTCGTTACCAGCGAGCTTACCGCTGTAGCAAGAAGAAAACCTGTAGAAATGCCGTAAATTTCTAGCTAGTCGCCCAGGACCCACCTTGTTCACCCAATAAACTCATTTTCCTTCTCAAACATTTGTTTTCTTTAATTTGCAATCACCCATTTTTGTTTACGTTTTTCAGTCTCCTTTTCCTAAACAAATCTTATAATATTAATTTTTCCTGCAAAAAATACAATCCATCTAATTTATTTATTCTGTACATATCTTTAAGAGTATTCATAAATAGGTTAATACATAAACATATTGGAAGAAATCAAATCACACACAATATTTCCAGACTCGTGTATAGAGATAATTAGATGGTAGTTGTTATAGGTATATACGCTAAGCATCAGGTTTACGTTCTTTTATTTGTTGATCTACAGAATAGATAGATATATATATATATATATATACTGATTGTGCAATATTCGATTTTCAATATTATTTATTTTTGAATATTATATATAGTATGATATGTTCAAAATTATTCCCTCGGACTAAAATAGTCTAGTATAAGTAAATGACCTACTTTCTCAGGAATAAGGTCAACCATATTTATAATCAAGTTTTTAGGATTCTATAAAAAATTTGTTTTAGCACAATGTTCAGTTATCATATTTGTTCAGACTGTCATAAGTAATTCACAATTAATAAATCAATTCCATTAATATCATTTTATATAGAATTTCATGTTTCTATTTTAGGTTATAAGATATCACGAGAGTTTTTTACTAAAGAAATACCAGGGTATTTTGAAAAGCGGTGAGTATCTTCATCAACAAATTAATTGCTAAGTTTCTCAAAGCAGACATGATATAACATGGTTTTCAAATATGCATATATTGTGTATTTGATTCACATGGGTAATGAATGAGCGAAACCAATGCTGTGTTATATGCAATATGAATAATAATAAATTTATTTTAAAGGCCTTGCATGACTTGTGTGTGTGTGTGTGTGTGTGCGTGCATTGTAGGATCATATGCTTTATTCATTTATATGTGATATTAATTCAGGCTAAAATTAACGCCATAACTAGGTAAGTTTATTTCAAGGAACATATTGTTATAAAAAAAAATCTGCATGTTTTAATTAAAATTTGTAATTCTTTAATCTTGAAAATTATCACTGGCTATAGCCGGTAGGGTAGTTCGATTACTTGACATAGTTATGTATATCTATGGCAATCTTCTCTCGAAAAAAAGAGTTAATGTATTTGATAGGTAAGATGTAATAAAGTAAGGCTTAGCTTACTTGTTTCTGGAATTTTTTAACTTTCATTCAATTTAATACTTAAGAAGTAAATATACGGTGGTTAACGTTTGGTGGAGGATAGTAAACTATATGCATCATTTGTATTTTCTGAAAATTTGTTAATATTTGTCCGAGGTACAACCATTCAATTATGAAATTTTTGCCACAAAATAGCGTATCTCGGACAAACATTGACCTATTTTCATCAAATACAAATAATGCAATTAGTATGCTATCCTTTACAAAACGTATATTCATTTTTTTTATTTATTAATTTACTACTTGTTTTCTTCCTATTACGATATGAAAACTATTTTCATTTTCAATAATTACAATACTTTTAGCTTCTTCAGTTGTTAATCAACCTATATTTCCAAAATATTTATTAATTAAAGGAAGTAATATAAATGTGTGTGTGTGCTCTTTCTTTATGCATAGAAGTCAAAATACTTTAGTTTCGCATGTTGCCTACTTGATTTTTCGACGAAAATCGTGGCCCGATTGAAATCGAAATTGCTTCTGCGTCAAACCTTATTGAATTCAATATCCAAACGATCGCGTTCCCAATGAAATAGCAATCTACCAGTGTACAGGTACAAGCAAAAAGACGTATCTACAAAAAAGGACGAACTAAATCAGCAAAATTCTCTAAAGCATTTCTAACCCTACAAGCTATCGCTTTAAACTTCATTAACGTACTTCTTAAAGATTCAAGCAACAAAGAACTTGCATATTTGCTTTGAAAAATTTATCCTAGTTGAGTCCTTGATACAAGAAATAAATGTTAACAAATAATAAGCTGATGCTATTTTAACTTAAAATTCCAATTTTTGTTTTTCATGTTTAAAGTCAGAAATACTACTTTATTATTATCAAGTCATATAAGCAATATTTTACGAATAATTTTTTGACTATTAATAATAGACGTCTAGATTTTCCTGTATAATCGATAAATCTCTTTAAAATTACAAAAATAATGCAGAAATATTTAAATGTTAGAATTTATACGAACACCAAAATTGACAAGTTAAGAAAAGCTTGAGCACGAGTATGACACAAAAAATTTGTACAACTTTAGTCATGATTTTTAAGAATCAAATTTATTAAGAATTTTTTACATATTGTTCGAAATTTAGTCCTATCTAAAATTTAGACACAATTCATTTATATGCCTGAATAGTTTGTACTTCGATGTACCAATGCAATTCTTAAATTTGTAAAATAACCTGTATTTGCCTCACTGACCTCCAAATTTACGTATGATTTATTTTTTAGATCGTTCAATCATATCGATATAATTGGAATAATTTTGCAACCTAATAATTCGTGATTTGCAATCTGCTTTTACATAATTCTTCGATGCATATAAAATTAGAGAGCAAGTTAATCCCTTTCGTATATATTTTAAAGTTGTAAAAAACCAATAATTTAAACATTTTACTTAAATTTTGAATTGTAAATGTATTTAAAATAAAAATAATATTTTGTGCAACACACATATCCTTTTTTCAAGAAATTAATTATTTATATACTTTATATTGAAAATTTCAAAAATTGAAATGGATACTATAAAAAAGCAAGTATTATATATAAAGCATTGCAATAAAACAGCTTCGTATTTCAATCAAACGAATAATCGATACGAGCATTCGTAAAACACGATTTACGTCGTAATATTAATTTTATACGCAGAAGACAATTAAATTTAACAAGTTAAGAATTATAATAGTTGATAATAATAGAATTGCTTGGAAGGGATATGTCGTGCACTAACAAGAATATCGATTTTCACCGAAGAAGTTGCGAAGACCATAATCTTTGAGGTAAAGCAGTTTCTCAAACTGGATTCCTATAAACATTTTACGAGCAGCATAATAACGCTAGATCTCAGGAAGGAAAACTCAAGTTGTGCTAGGTATTAACAAAGTTAATCTGATATAGTTTACTAATGACTTTTTAAGCAGGTTGACTTGATTTAGTAGAAAATGTATAAATATGTTTGAAAACATCAACTTTTCTTAGTTTGATCAATAAAAGTAAACATTTGAGAATATCTAAAATCATATTCATTGGATTATACTATATAATAAAGGTGATGATATATTATTTTATTTAAAAATTGATTTGGATACATCAAACATTAATTAAATTATTTTCATGCAATAATTTGACGAAAGGTCATTTTATATATTTTTTAAAATAAATTACACCAATTAACATTCAATGCGAAGAAATCGATTTATTAATGAAATTTATTCTTTGTAGTGCATTTAAATTCAACGTATATAGTCTCTCTCTTCCACAAAATGTACAGTTCGAATACTTATTTCTCTATCTACGTTCTTCGTGTAATTAAACTTCTCAATATCTGGAATATTTCAGCGAGAGGAATTTTGTTTTAATTAATTGTGTACCGCTTCCTTTATTAGCTAATTTTGTTAATTTATTCACGCGTTCCGTATTTTTTACGCAGAATACGCTTCTGGGCTATTTCAAATAAGCCAAATTCAAATATTAATCATTAATGGTCTCTGTTTATTTGATTTGACCAAGAAGAATTATTGGTTGCATGGTCACCTAGCTTTTGTGCTCTCTGATAATTAATATGCCTTTTGAATAAAAAAATTGGTGGGAATAATTTGGTTTCGTATAACCAACTATTACGTACAATTTCCCTGAAATGGTTGTTTACAGTTAGTTATGCTCTCGTTTCCACCAATGTGGTTTCAAAATTAAATAAATTACAAACATCCGTAACCAAATATTGGTATTGTTATATTTGAGAAAATTTTAATCTTAATTGTAGAAAACAAAACGGTGGATCTATTAGACTGTTTTAAAGAGACCACACATCAGTTGAGCAAAATAAAAGTTCTTTATAGTCGCGTTTCAAGATTAATAGGAACATAGAGTCTTACTAAATTTCTCTTTCCAGCGTATAAGAAATGTCTGAAATATTCACTAACCAATTAAAAATGTTGTTTTTTTCGCGCATAGCTGAATTCTGTCGACTAGAAACAAGAACAAATAAATATTCGAGCAAGAGATCATTTTATGAAAGAGTTTGCTACAAAAGGTCGAATTCGCTTGCTAGTTTTTTTTTATCATGTACCTTCTGCCTCTAGTCAACATCTGTCACGAGCAAATATCATTCAGGATACTATAGATAACAATTTTCTACCTTCTCTTTGCCCTATTTTGTTTTTATTGCAAAATGGCACTCACTGCAAACCACACACACATATATAGGCACACTTATACACGATTGGTAACTGATACGTAGTATATGTATTATATATTTGTATATACATATTCTTAAATATAATAGCCATAATATTTTAAAGATCAACGCTATAGGGAATCTTCCGATTTTATAGAATAGTTCTATCGTTATACATATAGCGCTTGCTGGTACCTGTACGAGCGCACCATTTTTCCTCTATTGTACTGAGAGCGTTTACAGAAATATTAAAATATTCCAGTATCAGAAAATATATTCTGCTTGCACGCTGATGAAACGTCGAGTACCCATTGAGAAAAATCAATGAGCTATATAGGGACGAACTAAAAATTTTCTCTAAACAGGAGACTCTAAATATTGATTTTTTGATAGAAAAATAGTATTCTCTTTACCTTAATAACAAATATTAAACCTTTTCTGCTGCTTACTCCTTACAAACGTTAGAGAATACTATTGTTCTTGGGATGCCTGGAGGTGCTTTCAAAATATGTTACTATCATACTGCACTATAATATTTGCGATGATGAAATGCTCAACGTACATTGAATATAACCCCTTCCAACAAACAAATAAGCACTTGCTGATATTCAAAAATGATATATTTATTATTGAAGAAATAGTGAGAAATCCATAACCAACTATTTTACCGAACTTTTAATCAATAAATTTTTATGAAAAATAATAGGGTATAACTTTGCTAGACAATTTTGTCTAGTCAAAAGAACCTTTGGAAATCCATGTTAAAAGCTTTTCTGATCGAAAGTTTTAATTGTCAGGTGGCTTTATCTCTGATCAGACATATTTTACGATAACTGTGTGACCTCTATTATATTTCCTGACGTTTTAGAGTTGCTAGCCAACTCAATATTTTCGTTGCTTTAAACTTTTAATGACTTTTTCTCTTTCCACGATTATTAATATAACATAAAATTTGACAAGAGAGCTGGCTGCATCACACATTCGTCCTTGACAAAATTAACGAGACGAAGATCAGCAGGAGGACGGATGGAAAGAAACGAGAAAACTACTATGTTGCTTGATGGAGAAAATAAGCCAGTGGAAATTTTTGCAGGGGATAACAATATTTTATGTGCAACTAACTAAGCGAAATTACTAAGTGGAAGCTTGCACGAAGCTTTCGTTAGAGCTTTGTACATGACGACTAATGTCTTTGCAGCTGAGAAAATCTTGCGAGTGGCTTGTGATTATCAAGCTCGCCAGCTTTTCCAGATCCCAGAGGAAGCCGTGCGTAAACAGTTAAGCGACGAAGGATCAGTGGTAATAAGAAATTTCAGGGATACAACTGTGTCACACACACAGCATCTTTATTATACTTCCAAGTATAATTGATTCTGCTAGTAAAATATCATAAATATATGCCAAATTACACATTGCAACAGAAGAGCTTTTCAGATTGAAGAAATAGCATTAGAGTGATAAGGCGATTGATAAGTTTATAATTTTTCGACAATAAACAAGTAGTACATGGAGTTGCAGGTGTTGGATGAAGCTCATCGAAAAATTGACTCGACCTTTATTTATCGCGTATAGCTATCGTAAAGATCTCTACGAGCCGCTTGTAAACCTAAGTGCTCCCATGTAATAGTTCTTTGCTGAATGAAACGGCGTACCGACTTGTTGCTTTTCTTCTACCATCATTAAGTAGGTCAAGTACGAAAGCCTACAATCTTCCCTTTTATGCTCTCGTCAAAACTGCGAGCATTAAGTGCAAAAATTCTTCCATGCTTCTGTAATGCATGAATTACTTTAAATCAAATATACCGTGATCTCTGAAAAAACTTATTTCTCAGAGAAAAAAGATTAATCATGTGTTTTTAACCTTACCGCTGATAAATTAGAATTTCTCTTATTATTATAAAGGAAACTATAATAGAAAACAATTGTATAGCACAGTAATGCATGTGTGTCTATTTAGAAGTAGGTGTAATTAACTCAGCATTAGTAAAACCTGAAATTGTATGGCTGAGCTGGAAAACCATGCGAGGGATGTTGTAAAATGTTCCGAGTTTCAACAGAAGCTGTAGTATACTTAAACTATTTGTCACTGGGACAGAATGTCAAGCCAGAGTCAACAACGAACCCACTCTCTCTCTCTCTCTCTCTCTTCTCTTCTCTTAGATAAAATAAATTACATCCCCTTTCCTCCTACTATTCCCATACTCGCTCACAAGCAAGAAGCATCATCTGGAGTCCTTCTTGCACAAAGCATTTCATAAAAACGTCAGTTGTATAATTTTTTACCGTCAAATCGTACCACATTTTCTAGCTGGGTAGTTCTAATATTGTCACGTATCTCGAAAATTCCTTCCATATTGACGAATTTAGAACTTGACAGAAAAGCCGATTGACAATCGCTAAAACTATGCGAAGCTTTTAGCTCAAAGTGAAGATCCTTGATTCTTGATGGGGAACCAGTATGAAAAGCAATAATAAGGAGTGGGAGCAAAGACAAAAGGCTAGGAAAGATTGGAAAAAATGAGAGGTAGGAGTAAGAAAAGAGAGGGGGGAGTGGTAGGTAGGTATGCGTACAAGAATAGAATTTGAAGAGAGACTGTGAAATAAAACGAAAAGTACAGGAAGGGTGGCAAGTCGGTGAAAAAGGGACAAGGAGAGGCTCGAATAAGGGAGTCGATAGCTAGAGGGCTGGTGAAGTAAAGTGGGCGAATGCAGAAGGGATGGAAAATGGGGTTGGGGAAGGGGAAAACAATCGATCCAGTCCTAGGACGATCCTGGCTGTGTCTATTTATACGGGCCGGGGAATGAATTCAGCTACCTGTTGGCAATGCCTCTGAATACGTCACAAACACCTATGCGTCTCCCTCTCTTTCCATTAAACCCTCTATACATCCTCCGCAAATATCCCTCTTCCTTAGGAAAGAAAATTTACGCGCACGAGACCTCACTAACTAACTCTCTCACTCACTCTCAATCTAAGCACCATTACACACACACACACACAAATCGTAATTTAATACAAACTTCAACCCACTTATATATCTATATACGAAAATTCACGTGAAACATAAATGTACAATTCTTTAGAAATTTCTGAAAATAATACAAAACATTTTTGCAATATTAGAAAAAAACAACGCTTATGATAATTAAAAAGTATTCATCCGCAACAATAATGACATATTTTTATTTAGTTTTTTAATGCCAAGACTGAAATCGATTAGATAAGACGGATTAAGCTGTGGTACACTATGCACACAAAACTCGATACCCTCTATATTGAATTTTTCCATTAAGTGCGCTACACACTTTTTATTATATATATATACATATTGATTTATCTCACTTTTTGACAGATCCATTTTCTTCGGTAGTAGAATCCGTATTGTCATCGACGAATTATTCATGCCAGTTCTCTCGCTCCTATTATTCGCGATTCTACTTTATATCCAGAAAGCTTAAGTGCTTTCTTCATACACCCCTTTAATTCTTAATGAGCGCTGAGGGATTGTAAGTCTCGGTTTAAAAACTGACTGACTTTTTCAACGGCGCCCTCGCTACTTTCCCACGGACTGTTGCACAGACTAAACGAAATACGAGCTGCACGATAACTTCGTTAACTCCGCACGCTCGTTACAGTCTCGCATTTAACCTGTTGCGTTATAAAAACCGATTTTCACCTTTTTAATCAAGCTAGTTTTTCAAACAACGTATTGCTGAAAATTTATTTTTCAAATATGACGTCACAAAAGATTACATATTAAATAAAATTGCAACGGTGTCACAAAACTCAACTATCATTTTATCAACTTAAGCGGTTACGGTGAGAATTTCAATTTTCGCGTTATATCCATGAAAAGTTTCCAAAGACTTTTCTCCCGCTTTTCCGGAGAGTTCTCGTTTTCCATTGAGACGTATCCCTTGTTGAGAAATAATACCCTTCTTTCCGGTGAGAAAGAAAGTACAGGAGTCAGGAGTATGATGAGATCAAATTGATTGTTGCTGCACAGGATCGAATGTTCAGTTGTTTTAGCGCAAGGCGAGAGATGAGACATTGTCAGTCGTGCAGAATGAGCTTTAAACCCGCGCACGCGTGATTCTCACGTGTTTCGCATCGAAGCGTTAATGCACGCAGACCAGGAGGAGGGGGGGGGGGGGGAGCGGTTGTATTTATGCGCGCGCATGCGCATTGCCCAACAAACTGGGTCACCAGGTGTACGGAAGTGGGTCAGAAAATCACTCCTAGCAATATCCGGAACCCCTGCCTAGACGCCTCCAACCCCCCTCCCCATCGTCATACCACTACCCCCACTCTATACCACCCCATTCGATATATCGGTCAGTATCAACACGTGGATATACCTTCAAGCGGTTCTTCTAAGATTTTCCTCTTTCTTAAGCTTGGATACATGCTTTTACCAATCAGAACAAATACTTTTATAATATAAATATTATTATTTTTTTATTTATATTATGTACATATTTGGTATTATGTATATTCGATGCTTCGTCTACCTTTATTTACGGAAATCATAAGACTGTAAAGATTTATATTCCGTATTTTTTACCATATTAAAGTCTATTTTCAGGAATCGTTATTTCGTTCGTTCCTTTAGCATATTTACTGTTTCACACACAGATGGTACTGTTAGGAGTACCTCGTTATAGCATCGAGAACTATAGACATACACCTTTTATTAATCCCCTGCATAATATAGAGCCTCCTGCATTTACCTAGATATTGATAGATGAAATCTTCGTTTTCATCTCTATAAAACCTATATTATACTTTTTACCCACGTTTGCATATTTTTCCGTTAAAAACTACTCGTGAATTTGCATTTGAATGCAATACATTTTCCCTAAATACATAAACTTTCGCAAAATATGGGTATTCTTTTTTCTGATTCCATTGCTTTCCATTCATTCTTCCCTATAGATTCACCAACGTCACACACACATATATGGATTTGTTAATGAATGCGAGCCCCCCTTTTTTCAGTCTTTTCCTCCTACTATACGGTTTAACCAAAAGAAATTATTACGTCACATTTTTGTAGCAATAGAACATCATTACTAGCCGTATGGCTATTATATAATATATTTTTCTTTGTATTTAAAATCAGAACCTTTTTTACTTTCCTCTTTCACATTTTTCATAATACTTTATAATTACTATGACCGATCGCATGACATTATTATACGTGGATACCGTTTTCCTCCGTATTTTCCTTTTTCTCTTTCATATACCAGAAACAATTTATTGCTTGAAAAACGTTACGATCATTCTTTTTCATAAATTTGTCAAACAAAATTTTCCAACGAGCAAATTATTTATCGTATATATCTGCTTTTTATATTGAATTACGATAAATACTCTTCATTTGCAGCCCGAAAATTTATTATACCTTTGATATGTGATGCGTTTGAATGGAAGTGGTATATTATTTACTTACACAAGGCAAAGAGGATCAAACAGGTTTATGTAGTATATCTCGGCTATCAAGCTTTGCCACCCCATTATTGAAAACGTATCACATTTTACGTGAAGAATACTGTAAAAACAGCTATACCGTAGCACTGGACACGCTTTATTCAGCCGATCTGGGTCACGCTGCATCCTTCATACCTAATTTCACCAATAACGAATCGGTTCTAAAATAGAAATTAGCTGGCACTGGAACACTCAATATTTATTCCTCGTTAGCTTATCTCACATTTTCCTAAACCATACGCTGCTACATAATCTTTACATAAAACGTTTCCATTATTTCATACGCTGCCTGCGTGCGTTATTAACACATGAAACCGTAAAAGGGCAGTGGGGGGGGGGGGGGGGGGTGAATTGTGGATATAAAAAGCCCGTCTATAGACAAAAATACACTATAATCGTCTATTATATATAAGATAGATCGAATAAATAATTTTTTTCTAACTCAATGAGATCATTTCTAGTTTAAGAGGTCAGTTTAATACCGTAGCTCCGCTCTTTAGGAATAATTTAATATTCAAGGAAAATACAGTTAACAATGTACGTAGAGTGTAATAAATGAAAATGAAAAACAAACAGCTTTAATCACTCTCTCGCAATATCAAGAAGAAGCAGAGAATTTTATATTGCACTTTGTTGAGTTTTATTGTAATTTTGCTTAATGCTAATATCATTTTGTAATCTAACTTCATTGTCAATGGCTAATATATAGTTAATAGCTACCCTATTCCTATGATTTGTTAGAATTTTAAAATGTTACTTATTATCATGAATAATTACAGCTCTGTATAGTGATAAATATTGTATAATCAGAACTTTCCATTAAAGATCTTTATTTTGAGTAATAAAGTTTGTATGCTGACGTCTCTTGATAAAGGCTGCAGTCTCCCAGAAAAAATGCTTCTATGATAAAAGGAAATAAGTAGAGAAAATACAGGGATAAGCCATAACGCAACGTCAAACATAAATTTTCATCCTCCAGGTAGTATGCCCCATAAAGGGAACATCATTCGGTCCATTAATAACGACAAATATTTTGATGCCGATATCAAATTATGAAGATGAGTTTTATTATTTAATTTTTATTGTTCATCGTACCAGAACTTCCTATAAAATGAGCTTAAAAGGTAAACCGACAACTGTGTGGTAAGGCGACGTGTATAAAACTCGGCTAACATTGTAAGCTTTGTACACAGTACGTGTAAATATAGATTATAATAATCTGCGAAATAAAGAGAAAACCTAAAATATATACAGAAATGAATGAAACAAACAGATCGTACAAAGGGAATTTTTAAATACGAATGATGCAACGTTTAATTGGTAAAAAATGAATAAAAATTATTTTTGCTATAAATAAACGAAGAGAGAAAGGGAGAGACACACACATGGTAATTGAAAAATTAAAATTTAGGTGAAGCAGCGCATTTGGAGTGGCAGAGCGGAAATGACAGTCGAAAAGATGTTGACAATAATGGAGGCAGTGAAAATCTGACAAGCTGTCGATATTAGAGATGAAGAGGGCGTGGAACGCACTGTGATACCGATAGTTTCCCGTGTTGCCCGAATCAAAGTGGCCATTGCTTGGAGAAGAGCATCCACAATGCAGCCATTGTACGCGGAACTCCATTAACTGAAGATCAGCCGCACAATGCACTCCTCTATTCCAATACTTATATATTAACCAGACCAGCCTAGCCAGTAGTAAAACTAAATGCGATCGTTCAAAATTTTCAAGATCATTTTCTTATATACTATTTATTCACAACGAACATAGCCAACTATGTTGTGGATTTAACAATACATTTATATATACACATACCTATATATTTGATAGATACGAACATTCGATTAAACAGAACAACCGGTTTATTCAACTAACTGAAGAACTCCAATCTTGTGGCTTATTGGCGAATCAGATTATGGCGCACGTTATATATGTCCATCATATGCGTTGTATTGGGCTAATATAACGAGAGAATATATTGATGGTTATATTGGATATAACGTAAAAATGTTGAGATAAAGCACGTGATAAGAGAGGAACGAAGGTGGTTAAGAGGAGAACGTGACAAGGTCAAAAATATCATAATTCAAAGGAAACCACTAGATTTCCATCGACTAAGCTTCATTAATCAAGAGCTGGCAAGAATCATACGTGCCACAGCGGGATCGTTGATTGCTTTGCACTTTCCGCTCGATTCAGGAAATCTCGTTACACTCGATGAGATCACATTCCAGTAAAGCTTGCAATTCAATAGGTGAATTATCCATTACCATTCTTACTCCGAAAAACTCGTTTGCAGAAATTCACTCTTCTAAAAAAATCTACTCTATCAAATGGTTGGAATAAAATAAACGTGACAGAGTTGAATAAATGGGGAATCACGTCTAAGTAATATATATTATATATCAAGGAGAAAAAACAGGTGAGAGTAAGAAAAATAAAGATGAGAGGGAAGGAAAACGCGTGCACTGAAAATAAAGAGAAATCTAGTTCTCTGACGGTTCAAGATGATTAAATGAATGGCTGATACGTTAACAACGTCGATTACAAGAATTTTCTTTCTCATTTCCTAGCTCGATCGATCCCAATTTACTAAAAACCTGACTAACACAAAGTTTCTAAAAAAAAAACCTTATTTATATGCTAGATCTTCTTATCCGTCCTCAGCTCCATTTTTACTAGATCGCCTCTCGCTGGAAAAACAGTTAACCTTCCAGTAAATAGTTTTCGTTTATTCTTAGCAAATTTTAAATTACAACAAATTTTAAATCGTATTTAATATTGATATCTATGTAGTACCTAAGGGTAAATTTTTAAAGTGATTTCTTTAATGTACAATATGTATACACATTATTCTTTTTTGCAAATTTCCAAGCTGTATCAGAACTACACGAAGTTTCTTAAAATTACCTTCTGTTAATTATTACATAGTTTTCAAATAATTCCTAAATTTTGTAACAGTCACGAGCAAATTTAGGCATAATATGAACGTTAATTATGACTGGGTAATAGCATAAAATTTCAAGCTTTGAATAGTTAATAATAAAATTATGTGTAATTTAAATTTTAAGAGAAAATTCGCCGTATTTTAGATCCAATTAAGAAGCATATTGCAATAATAAAAAGACAATAATTAAACTCTCTAAGTTTAAAATGACAAAACCTGGTGAGCTTTGTTCGACTAGCAGTTTTTTATCATGATCAAAGGCAGAACTTGCTGTATATTCATAAATCTCGGTAACTACATAAGTCGATACTAAAGATGAGGCAATTATCATTATATATGAAATATACAATTCTGATAATAGAGCCAGAAGTACGTGAAAATTAGAAGAAAAAAACGAATAAAATTTTCTCAGTCAAATTTGGAGCTGAGTTATGAAGAATATTAAATATAAGAAGAATACGTGATGAATTTAAGGGAGACAATGAGAGAGAGAGAGAGAGAGAGAGAGAGAGAGAGAGAGAGAGAGAGTTTAAGGCCTAAAACTAAAATAATATAGAAGGACGGATTTGCAGAATGACGATAAAAGCCGAAAGCGTTTTATATATTATTGAACTCTGAGAGAGCGAGCCTGAGGTGATAATTCCTTGCCATTGCTCAAACAAGAAAAAACGAGGTTTATTGCGCATTCAGAGCCTACCAGCAGGTTGGTGGAATCTGTTTTTCACTGCATCGTTTCGACATTGATCGGCTTTCAAAGAATTCCAAGCAATTTCGTCGAATCACGATGCAGTGATTCCACACTACCGAAAGCTCTGCTGACCCGAAATTCTGCAAATTCCTCCACTTAGATGCTTCACCTGGCAACAACGCGCATTCTCAAATAAAAATGCGCTCCACTTTTCATACAGAGCTCCCCGGTTCTCGCCTCTCTAAATAAAATATTTATCCTGAAAGCTATAACTATGCTGATACCTACAAACAGAGCAGCGTTCAAACTCAATGAACAATATAGGGGAACGTTTGAAGAGATCTATAAAAGTATAATAAGAAATAAAAAAAATGGGAAAAGAAAATTGCATATGAGAGATAAAAAGAAAGTTGTTAAATGAAACATTGCAAAAAGGACAATAATGTACATGCGATATGCTTTTTGTGGTAAATTTTGTAGATATATATATATATACAGGAGAAAAAAAAGGAAAATTTAATAACACAGTAGCAGTTGATTATGGAATAATATCGGTAATTATGAAATTTGAAGGAAGTTGCAGAAGAACATATCGTGTAATCGAATAAAATGTGATTTATTTATAAAATTATGGCAAGGATTATTATGGCAAAAATAACAGCACAGTGAACTGAAGTGAAAAATTGTCCAAAAGAAAGAAAAACTAGGCTTTTGTTAAGTAGGAAAGGGGGCTATGAAAGACCACAAATAATGAATGAGTTAAATAGAAAGAAACGAATGTGCTCATCGTAACATTTTTGACATTAAAGTAGTCTATTTTGGCACTGTACAAGAAGGGAGAGAATTAAGAAGGAGTTACTGGGAGTTGAAATAAAAAAATATCAGATAAGTATTAGGTATAGATATATAGAATACACCATACGTACAGGTGTTAATAGAAAAAATTAACCGTACCTATTATTAAAAGAGAATCTGAAATCATATAGTGAAATAAAATAGATTTTATCGATACTAAATAATTAAAAATAAAAAAATGAAAAAGAATTTAGAACAATTACGACTTCGGAAGATTCTCAGAAAAAGAACAAAAGGTGGTAAAGTCAGGGTGGGAAACATATCTGTTCGATATGATAAGAGCTCAGCGGTGATGTATAGAAAAAGAAAAAGTTTTCAGCGAGAAAGTTTGAATGAAAGTAGGAGGAGCGCATGGAAAGTTTATGAGAACGGCCTTGAAGTAAAAGAAGAAATACTCTAAGATACTTACAAGGGAGAAACGAAACAGTAACTTTAAGAATAAAGTTGAATGCTAAAGTAAACTAAAGTTGATGTCTTTTGGCAATTGGAAGTATAATCGTACCTTATGGCCATAAATAGGTTCGATTTTATAATTCGTGCAGAGCATATATTGGTAAATAAAAATGTCTGAAATTTGCTATGATGTATAAAGATAAAATTCTTGGCAATGAGAGAAATTCCACAATACACTTAATTGTCACTGTAAAATTTTCATTTACCTCAAATGCTATTAAAACGTTTCAACTAACAGTGTAAGATGAAAGAAGCGTGAACGCTTGAATTCTTTCAATTAAACTTACTCAATTGGCTGGTTTATGTGATAGAGGAACGGGTAAAAACGATGGCTATTGTCAAAGGTGAAGTTAGAGGCCATTGAAAAACTGGTACTTGGATGGTTCTTATCATATTTATTCCGATGTACACGCCTGTCAGTTGCATTCGACTGACGAGAGCTCCCCTCGTACGATCGTTCAACGACCAAATTTATTTAAAATGCGCAAAGGGGTACAAGTGAACAAGTTGAATTTTTAAAGTATGGCATTCGACGATAATAAAATTTGATGGAGTTAAAACGTTGAACAAGCGATCATTGAATATTTCACGAAGAAATTGGAATTTCATGAGAGTGTCGGAGTCAAAGAGAGTCGAAAAATAAAGAAAAAACAATTGTAGGAACTGGGCTTTTATCAGTTTCCTGGAATTGATGGTTTGGAGAGGTTGAAAATTGATCGTTTACGAGTGCAATCAAGGTAATGGCAAATCAGATTAAATGGGGCTTAAACACATGATGCGATTAATATCTGTTGGAGGTGTATCAGTCCATAGAGAATCGCTCGTTGGGACATTCAGCAAATTACTCGCTAAAGCCTTCTCGACACTTTTACTTATACGCCCTTATTATTCTCACTCCAAAGAGCTATCAAAGATTGGTAATGGATAATTTTTGCTGAAACTCAAATGATGAATTAGTGTAGGCGTCGAATCAATAGGACTAAAAATGTTAAGAAGTGCAAAGGAAAGAAATGCCCAAATATCCTATATAGAAACTTATCCAATTGACATGATGAAGAAGTGAGCTTGTGTTTTAAAAGTGCGAGGATGCTTTCTGGTAGTTCTAGACGACCTTGCATGGTCTTCTACTACCACCTGTTGAGAGAGTAAGAGAAAGAGAGGCTCTCGCAAAGCAAAGCCCATGCTTCCATCCCTACTGCAATAGCGGAGCATCAGGTGCTCAACCTTGTACCAAATAATTTCTACGTAAAGCGACGCTTCACCCAAGGCTAACCGTTTCTTTGAAACTGAGAGAAGAGACCAACTTGTTTGATATAGCTTTACGTCATTTGTTCATTTTGTTAATTTAATAAATATATATATATATAGATACAGGTATTCGCTAAAAGATAAAATGTCCTGAAATTTACGAGAAATTCATACATCATACGGAAGCTTCGGAGCTGAGTAAAGACGCTTCCGGCCGAATTTCACATCTAATTTCGTAATATAATTTCACCGAGGGAGCTGAAGCAGGAAAATAGTTAAACGAGCAACCCCTCCAAGCAGATTATCTATCAAGCAATACGTGTCGTTGCCATGTGCGATAAGACCCTGCATCCCTTCGCATCCTCCACGCTTCCTTCCCCTCACTACTCTATTCTACCCTCTCTCGTAACGAGCCCCAAATTTTTTCTTCTGCCCAACTTCACCCCTCCCCCCCCCCCCCCACCCCAACACAATCTTGCATTTCGAAAAACGACCCAACATTAATCTCCAGCCACACCACTAATATTTAACCATCATCATTTTTTAATGGAAACACGCCTAATGTGTTGAAGACACCCCTAAAGAATTTTGGCAATAAAGTAAACATTAATTATTTAATTAATTCTCCTTTGTTTGAAAATACTGACAAGATAATCTTACCAAAATTCACGAAACTATGAAACAGCATACGAAGTTTGCAAGGCAACGTTATATACTGTAGTGTAAAATATACTGAAATATAATACACCTCATGGGGGGTTTCTGAATCTGTTTAAATCTCTTGTGGCTAATGAGGAATTTAATGATACCTTTTTCGGGGGTAACAGTTTATCAAGAAAATGGGAACACAATCGTCAAAGCATTAGTGCGTAAAAAGTAGAAAAAAAACAACTCTCTTTATTTAAATATAGATTTAACAGTACACTACGTTTATATAATTAAGTAACTAATTAACGATTTAACGTAACATTTCAAGTCATTAATTAACATCTCTGTGTAACAAGCAGAACAAAGCAAAATGTTTAACTGTACAGCATAATATTATGTGTAAAGGAGGATGAGCTGTAGCGCGAATCGAATTTCGAGATCTTATTACACACAGGGGAAATAACTTAGGAGACAGAATTGGTAGGTTTAACGTATACTGTTTTGAAAATCAAGCTTATAGCTGCCATATGAAGAAGGACTTTTAATAAACCGTCTCGATGAGTTTAAGCCAATACTGTCTATAGAGAAATGAAGCAATAAGTTATCGAAAGAGAAAACGTTCAATAAAACGTAATATTGTGCGTTAAAGGAGAGTTTTAGCAAGAATCGAAGAAAGAACTTTCTTCTATAGTGACAGGGGAAAGAGGTTGAAGAAGAAGTCGTTTCCGGTGAAGCTTGAGGGAAGTTCCTGGCACTTGGAAGTGTCGAGCAATTAAATGGAGCCATGCGGGAATGCTAGCATGTGCTATCGGTTTTCTGAAACCATAATGGAAACCCCGAGTGCATTCCTGGGTCGATGCAGGCTGCATTTTGGCCCACCGTTTGCTGCATGCGTTGATTAGCGCTATGCAAAGTACTGCAATAACGAATGTCACACACGAAACTAATAACGTCCCAACCAACTCTAAACCTCTAAACGCGCGCCCTTACCCCGCCCCCACTCTCGCTCTTCATTCTCCACAAAATGCCACGCATTCATTTTCTTCCGCTTTACACTATACACTCAAACATAGTCCGACACCTACGATGCTAATCGTAATAGTTACGACACGAAAAACTGTCTAAACCTGATTAACCACTGACGAACTTCCAGTGCACGAAACTGCGGCTCAACCAATTAAGCTAAATGTAATTAACTGCCAATTAATATCAAACTATAAGAGGGATATAGTGTGGAGAGGAGAAAGCAATTATGCTTATGGGTACAGTAAAGTGTACTGCATGTTCTCTATGGTACATATACAGACCGAGGCAAAGTTAGAAGCTTGAAAACTCTCAAAAATTGGGGCATTACTAGAGAAATTCCTTATTCATAGGCTTTACGAGAAACAAAATTGCTCCTGTAACGTGCACAGAGTCCACATTTTGTTCTTCAACTTTCAGCAAGCCAAATCCCACTGCTTATCCCCACTTTCCCCATCTCTTTTACATCTCATATATGCGATACATTGTATATACCAGAGTTTTTCAAGTTTATGTGTGACATATGAGAAAGAACATTTGATATACAAGATATTGTATACTTGTATAATATAAGGTTTTGCTCAGGACACGCTTGCAATTAATTTATGAGAACGTAAAAAGGGAAACCAAGTTTTTCACGTGAAACATGACGCTAATCTAGGGGGAAAGGGAAACATCGGAATGACCGACCGGAGACAAATTTGGAACAAATTGATCGATTGATCGGCCTACGTGAAATAGAAGTTCCCGAGCAGCTCCTAATATTGAGCTACTTTCTCTTATCCCACTTACCCCCACGTAATAACATGTATCTTGATTTGCTTATATCAGCCTACACTTATATCCTCCTAAACATCCCATTTACTCTTTTATCATATATACATGCAATGTAACCCTAGTTCTTCCTTTTCCTGTTCATCTATTTGATAGTTGACCCTGTCAATCGTAGTTCCAAAGATTTCTGAACCAAATGTCTGGCACTATTCGAATATATACTACTGTCGATCAACCATTCATAATATATCACTTACGTATGTAGGTTGTTGAAATAGAATTTCTATTTCTTATACTTTTTATTAATGATAAAAAATGGAATATCATAATCGATACGTTTGGCATTCTTAGAAAATTATTCATTCTTTAATTTTTAACTGCAGCGCACAAGCAGTTTAAACAGAATTTCATAACGCTTTTGTTAATTAATAACTAATTAATTGAGATATGCTGTTCAGAAGAATAGTTCATCCGAAATCAACGTTGATCGGGTTCCTAACGAGAGCAACACGTATTTCTGCAGAGAATCTACGAGAACTGTATAATTTGAAATAGTCTCTTTAAACATTCATCGATATCGAATATTTCCATATCCCTTGTACACTTTTTACGAAGGAGATATAACTGTCCAAAAATAGTCTATTTTAAGTCGGAAAGGTTTTCTCGGATATTTATCGCGATATAGACGTTTAATTCCGTCTTTATTCGATTTAACCGATATATACGTAATTAGTTCTTTATTTACCGAAAAGGAATCGAGTTTATTTAAACGTGTAATACCCGGATTAAGTTTCACAGTGATTGGTTCCTAGCTATTCCTTAAAAGGTAAAATTTGCTAATTCAATCTCAGTTTTTTTAAGTTTCGGACATTTTTATGCTACATAAGCTTCGACCAAATTTTCCAGGACAAGCTAGTCCTGAAGACCACAAGCATCATATTACTATATAAAATCGCATAAAATTGTTAAACTAATTATAGTTTAATTCTACTTGAATTTGTGTTTCATGCATTGTGTTAAACATAGCATTACAAAGGAAACATATGTTGATCGGATATTATTCAAAACCATAAATTAATCATTAAACTTTCACGAAATTAACTCCAATTAATGTTTTTAATAATCATTTATGTTTACATGGAGAAAATACTGTAGTTATAGATTTGGTGAAAAACAGGAAGTTTTAATGCATTTTACAATACCGTAGTCATATCTTTTCAATTTTGAAAATTTTAAAGCGTACACAGTGAAAATAAAGAATCTATATGCAGTATATACAACTTTTTAATTATTACAACAAGTTGTACGAAATTTTACAGTTGTTCTTAAGTAAAAGATACAGTATATTTAATTAGTTTTTTAAAATACTAAATGTGTAGCATTCGTATGGATTTAATGGAATTATTACTGTGTTTGTGCAGTAGAGAAGCTGGAAAACAATTACATTAATTAACACGACTCATTGACTTACCCAACACTCAGATACTAATTTAATACACATATGTTACATAAACGAATTGGTTGTTTTATACATCTATAAATCATTATAAATGTACCTAATTATCATGGAGAACATATACATATGAGTACAATATGGTATATCGAGAGCATCACATACTCTACACGTGGTGCGTAAAGTCAAACTTCTTTTTTCACTTAAATACACAAGATCGAAAGGTATATGGAGAGTACCGGCAAGAAATATCAAATAATATTAAAAATGTCTTAGCCACCTAGTAGCAGCTTTATGAATCCTTAGATAGTTTAATTAATAACGCAGTACTAGAAATTTTACTGTAGATAAAACAAACATTTAATATAAATGACAATATTATTATTTTCGTTCTAGTTAATCTCAATTTCTTTTATTAAAAAATACCACAACGCGTGTGGTGAAAATTAGACAACTTTTGTGGAATATTATTCATGGCACTATTTTTCCTGTGCACATTTCCGCACAAATTGAAGCTTGAAAAATATTTATTCATTTAACTCACTAAAAATTGTTGAACTTTTTATATAAAAAAATTGTTTGAAACGATATTACCAATTACTGTGTAAATATTTAAATTTCATTAAAAGTAAGTCCCTTCTTCGTCTGAGAATATAAAGATATGACCACTGTACTATATATATACAGTAAAATTTAGATCAATATTTTCTCCATATAGGTACCCTCAGTATTTTCATTGCACAATTGCGCAATAAACACCACAATGCACGATGAAAACCGAAACCACTTTGTGCTTTTGAGTATCTCAGCGTCCTTGATCCTGTTTACTATGTACACCTTTAATGAGAATGTGATAATAATAATCGAATATCCGATAAAGTACCCGTTTCTTCTCAACTATCAAACTCAATAATGAGAATTGGATGTTTGTTCTTAACAAACAATCAATAAGTCGAGAAGAAGGATGGAATGTTAATTACATGACATATTTTTCTGCTCACTGAGAGAATAAAATACGATTTTTGGTAATAAAAAATCACAGTCTATGGAAATTGTAAAACAAATTGTTGGACAATGGAATATAATATCCCACGGTAAAATTATCCTATTTCGTCTTACTTTTGCAAGTGAATAATATAAGCAGGAATTAACTAAAGCGTTTAAGTAGAAGTAACGGTAAAAAGAAGATAAAGGTTACGAAAGGGATTATCTTAAATAGGAGCCTGAAAAAGTCTTACACGCCGATGCCAGCTTAAAGTTTTTATTTATTAAAAAGACTGAAAATAAACGGAGTATACAAGAAACAAATATTAAGCACGCTAGTGTAAATATTAAGATTAAAAAATGCAATATAAATTTCTTTTGATAGGTCGTTCAAAGTCGTCCGAAGTCTTAATTAAATATTTTAAGCTCAATTATCCACGATGCAATTTGCGTAGAGCAATATATAAGCAGTTGAACACAACAAAGTCATGTTCTAATATAAGTTGTTATTATTATTAAATTTTGTATTTGCAGTACCCTACAAGAAGGAAGAGAAGTTTGCATAGTATAGCTTTTGATTTTCTAGAAATAGACTGTTGAGCGCGTTACCGATGACCATTATTACAATCTAGACGAAGACTTAACTTTGCTCTTAACCGCGCAATTTCGACGCTCCAGGTATAAAGTGCGGTTCTGGATACGTAGACGTAGCAAAATCACGTATCGAGTCGCCTACAAAAGCTTTTATGCAAAACGCCCATGGTAAAATGTCATTTTGAATTCTTGCAAAGCGACTTTCCACACACGAAATATTCTGTGAACAGCTTTATGCAAAGCATCACAATGTGCTTTCGCTGCTTTATTTTCAAACGCTTGTGTATCTCTTATTATAAATACACACATTATATTGCTAAAATCATTAACCCCAGCCATCTTCCTAATCAGTTTCTTTGTCTTTCTCTCTTACTCTCATACAAACTTTGTTATCATCTAACTTGATGAATCAGTTAGATAAAAAAGTTAAAAGTCAACATCAATTAAATTAAAAAATAAATTTTAGCTTCTGAAAGGACAAGTTGGAAAAAGTTTGGCAAATAAACTGATGGTACTTAAGAAGTTGATACATTTAATATATGGAGAATCTGAATATCGGTCAGCGCTAATATTGTTAAATTTGCTGAAATTTGAAGATAAGTTGGTAGTACCGAGTGAATTTGTGGGATAACTTGAATGATTATTATAGCTACTTTGCAAACTTAGTGTATACTCGTATATTGGAATTATTGAAGATTCCTTAGCTTATTTGGCCTTCGAAAAGTGTAAGTTGTTAATTTTTACATTGCATATAGCAGCTGCAATACTGCAGATGGCTGATTGAGACCTAAACTTCAACTAGTTAAGCCTAATACTATTGAAACTTGTGTGTGAGACCTTCGGAAGATGTTTGATGAAAATCTAACTTAAACGGACGCTGAATCTTAACCTATATAACCATAAATATGGCTTACAAAGAAAATTACGTATCTAAGGGAAAAAGAGAATAAAATTTACTAAGAATAAATTAGCAAACACTATATAAATATCGTTTAAAATATGATAGCGGTTATGTAGATATATACTGATATCTCATTCATTTGGTAGGTAAGCTATAAATTGTGTTATAAAATGCTATTAAAATAGATATTAGGTTGTGCAACGTTAAATGGAAATCATAAAAAATGATAAATAAATCAGGAATAATTTCCCATATAAGGTAAGATAAAATAAAGTTTTCATTGTAGGTATGCTTTTTAATGTTTGTATAAATTTATATTCAACTTATTCAAGGAAAAATCGACAAAACGCATCGAAGTATAAATTTAAGATAAACGATGTCTGTCCCAGTTTTGGCAGTTCGTGATCGGCATATTTATTTCGTTTAAAATGGACATACGTATCTTCCAAGAATACTAATCCTAAGAAATTGTGAAAATGCAAGCTATTCAAATATACAAACAAACCCCTATTTTCCTGCTCCACCTTTGTATTTCTATTAAATTGGTCAATACTTAGTATAATACAAGATCCACCACATCAAATGCCCCATAACATAGATGCAAGAAAACGTATATTCTTAGCTATAAATCATATTAAATTTTTACATAGGACCTCTTCGAAGTCTCTCGCTATTTGTATTCAAAGAGGTTTTATGTAAAATTTTAATATCTTTAATAGTTACAGAGAGATAACCATTTTCTTATATACGTGTATACTAAGATTTAATATATATGAAAATAAAAGTATAACTTTTTGATTAAATTGAAAGCGATATTCTTAGTTGTTTTGTATTGCAACAATGACAAAAGTTTTCTCATTATATTAATTAAAGCTTTTAAGAAATTTTTACAAATAAATTAAAGCCTTTTCACTTGATTGAGTAAACCTAATCCATTTAATTCGAAATAACATAACTTGTTTTCCTATAATGATTTTTATGTATTCTCGGTTAGCATTGAAGTGGTCACAAAGACAATTTGAAGTGAAATAATATTATTGATTTATTATAACGGATAAGTTGAATTCAATTTAAAGTATGAATTAAATTTGTTTCTCCGTTTAAAAAAAGTTTAGTATAAAAGATTATCATATTGCAATCAAGAGTATATAACACTAAGAATACCCATGACAATTTAAAGAAATGAATAAGATAAAGATAATCGAAACACGTTCTAAATGGACGAGGAAATCGTTATTTTCATCGCGACGAGATAAATCGTAGTAAACTCGATTCGTTCTAGTTTCCCATAGAATTCCGTAATATCAATGGAATCCCAAAAGCATTAATCACTAACGATAACAATCATCAGGTTAAAATGCTAAATGGATAAAGGACTCGCCAATCAAATAAAAATTAATATCAGTGAAATTTTAATTACCTTTAGAGAAAATATATTTAGAAAATTGTTTGTTTTTGTTCATACGTTGCTATGTTTTATTAGTATTATTTTCATCCAAACAAGTTCGAGTTAATTAGTCGCGTTCGATTTGTGTCGGTGAAGAATATATTTTTGTTGAAATGAGCGTATCACATTCAATGGGAAATTGGGTTAATAAGTAGCTGTATTTCCAGGTACTACGACCTAATTACAAACCTCGAACACTTACGACTAATATTGGAACCGTTATTTTCAACCAACAATGCATCCCTCAAAACTAACAGTGTCTCTTCGCGACATAGAACTGTATTCAAATCTTTAAGTTTTCGGTAATGGAGTAAACGATTGTTTCGATTAAATCTTTGGAACACCAAATTTCAAAAATTGCATAGATTTTGTAGGAAAAAATAAATCAATTGTTAAATGAAAATTGATTTCCGTTTAAACAGAAAGTTTATTAATGAAGCTTTAAATAACTGTCAATTACTCCACGCTTTACTGACCCACATTAACGAAAGAAATGGGTCAATCTGAAAACTGAAAATATACATCCAAAAATTAATAGTTTTTTTATTGTTTAACTAAGTACATAGTAATAAATTACGTTCGCTAAACGAATTGCAGCAAATAGACCTTTGAGTTCTGGATTGTAAGAAAAAAATGTTTTTTCTTACAATCGAGCACGTCGGGAAGTAGGTAATGTGTGCGTTGACATTTATAATAATTATTTAATATTACAAAAAGTAAGATATAGTGCTAGGATGACCATTATACTCAAAGGGTTGGTGACAGGAAAGATAGAGAATGGGGGTGTACCGCAGAAAATACTAATCTTGTAAGAACTATCAAGACAAAATCCGATACTATCTTTGCACTGTTTAGTGAAACCTAAAACATGTGTTAGATTGAAATAATTGTGGCAGTTAAGCAACATTAGAGTACCGAATCACGAGAGACATTTCTCTCACGGTAGGTTAGACACGTACGAAACGCTAGACTAATTCAATATAGCATGAAAATCTAATACTCCTGGTGATAATCGTGTTGGGATAATTGCCTGAGCTAAGCCGCGTGGAAACTCAGGACCAGAAAACTTTTTTATAGAACACCCTCCACATACGTGAAATTATTAATAAATCTTCAATGTTTCTTTCAAACAAGCTTCGAACAACGAATAACAAAATTTCCACTTTTTCTCATTCTTAACAAACATTTCCTTATTATTAAATAAAGCTCGGCTCTATATCCTGATTATTTTGCTAACTCGGTCAAACGAGCTCCAAAAATACTCAAAATCTATATCGAGTTATCGCAAGATTATGTATATAGGTACATATCTTCACAGTTAACAAAAAAAAATACACACACACACACACACACAAATGAGGTAATGTTTAGTGTATCGTGAAAGAAGAAGAAGAAAGTGAAAGGAGAAAAAAGAAGAAAGATAGTAGGAGGGAAGGATTGGGGTAAGAGAAGAAAGAAATAGAAAGTAATAAACGGAAAGAGAGCAATGAATATGTTTAAATTTACTCACGATTGTGTGGCGCGTTTTGGTGGTGCGGCAGGACTGAGGAAGGCAAAGCACGTCAAGACTCTTCTGCGAGAGCAGCTCACATCGCGCAGCCGTGCCCCTTTCACCCCCAGCCTCCCTCTATCGCAGAGTTATACGCTTACGTGTGTATACTCTAGTGGCAAAAGACCTGCAGCTTCCACGGGTAGTTTACTGAAGAGGAATGGAAAGAGGCAACCCTATTCTGCTCAATGAAACATTTTTTACACTCTCTAATATATACCACGTACGTCACCATGACATCCCCTATCGCAAAAAGCATGCTCTTCCCGTTGTTTCGGATTTGCTCGATACATTCTTAAAGCGATAGATCTGGATCTCTCAAATACCGCATTATTCAAATCCGAGTAAAAAGAATTTTTACGAGATGTAGATATCCAAGAGCTTTTAAAAATACACCAATTATGTATACGTTTGCTTGGATAAACTTTTTAGAGGAAGAAACAGAATAAATTAAAAGTGCCTTAATTGAAAAATATATTTGGACACAGGGGACCTATTTACTGGGGAAGTGTTGGCTGTGTGAAACTTTTGTAGTTATCTGTTTATGTATTCACTTGGATGTGACACCTGCAGCAGCTTGTAAATGCTCTGGTATCACCGCATACATACGTATACATATATACACATGAGACATACTTCCTTCCTTCCGCAAATCTACTGCTCTAATTAAGAACTTTCGAAGATTGGACCTTTTCCCTAAATATGCGTAAATCTTTTACGAATCTATTACTTTCGTGCTAAATCGATTTATACACTCGAAACATTTTAAATAAGAAATTGTTTAAATTCTTCAACATCAAGAATCAAACAACTTCAGATTCAGCGTAAATTCTACCCGTCTCTCTCTCTCTCTCTCTCTCTCTCTCTTGTTCTCCCTAAATTAACCTCGCAAAAACAGTCAATTTTTAACCAATACCATTGCAAATTATTTAAAATCCGCTTATCCATAAAATTACCTATACTTATAGATATTGTGAATTCAGTGCATGAGCTTTTATAATGATTTTATTTTTTAAAAGTTTTCGTTATATACGTACACACAGTAGAAATCAATAGGAATGTGATTTATGTAACTCTGATGGGTACTCGATAAATTTATGAATAGAGAAAAAGATCGGAAGGTCTCATAGTAATTTATCTTGCGAGAAGTTCGATCAAAGAAATTTCCTTCCCTTAGAGTTAACCTGCAAGTATTTCAGTCAATCTTACAACCCTCTCTTCTGTGTCTTATTGGTTTTTAATTGGATTACAAACACAAACTATCTCATAAATAAATACTTGACTGCACAAATTTGTCATCACTATGACACACCGATGACTCGTATACAATTAATATCTTACTATCCTCTAATACTCTGATTTAAAATTAATTTTTAGAGGCAAATGACCCATGACATCTTGAAATAAAAGCTGAAGAGGACGAATAAGAAAAAGAGTAATATATTATAAGCAGGTTTATTCGTGTTTCTGTCATGCTGAAGTATGATACATATGTATCTTACCTTTTTTTACCATCTTTCTAAAACCTACTATCAGTTCTATTATATTTCTCCTTTCCCTTCTAAATATATGTATACATGTACTCGACTCAGATTCTTACATCGTTGCTACTCCTTAAACACCTAAGACATTCAGCTTATTGTCTTATAAATAAATACTGGAGAAATGCAATTAAATCTAATTAACATTGCTTTAGCGTGACCTAGTGACCTCAAAAATGCTTCTTCTTCAGTTTCTTATTTTTTAAAACGGTAATTAGATAAGAAAACTCTAACAAACGATGTTTCCACGTTATAAAATAAGCAAGGGTTAAAATTAAGAACCATCGAGCAATAAAATCATTTGTAAAGCGTTAATTCGTAGCTCTGTGGAACAAATCTATCTCGATTTCTTCATTTCATTAATCACTCGAGGTAGGTACTTGTTAGAGAACAATAATGGAAGTAGGAAGAATAATGTTGCAGACGTGTTTTCGTAAAATGAACGATATCCAGCGTAACTTTAATATAACCTAGTAACCCCGGAAGAATAGAGCCGAGCTTTCTTCTTCGATAAAACGAGGCTTTTCGTTCCCTTTTCGTCATTGTAATATGTTGAGAGGTGGCAGGCGAAGATCAGAATTGTTCCCGGTATGCTCATGGGGATTTTAATAAGGGAATAAGAGCTTATTCATATATTTGAAATTGGCCAGTGCGCAGACGCTGGAAAGCCACCTGTAGCCCCAGCCTCCAATCAATACATCAGTGAGGCACATCGTCGGCCTCCAGGTAGCAATGGGTATACACAGATCCAGCCGGCTTCTGCCTGTTGCTACTTCGCAAATTCGATTCAACCCTCGCTTTCCTACATCATACGTACTCCTACTTTTAACTTAAAAAACTTTAATCTTTACAAGAGTAATACCAACATTCTTATTATTAACAAATAATCAGAATCAATTATTCAAACGACAGATTTTCCATTTTTTACAAAATAGTAGAATATAAATTTCACATTTAGAGTTCTTACATTTAAATTTGCTAAATCTTGAAAAACTATGTAATCCTGAGCGTTATAATTGTTGATAAATAAAAAGCAACTGCGACTTCAGTAACTTTTATTATTTTATATTATTATAGTGCAGTGGAGTTCCCAGGCACTTAATTATTTTACGACCTTACTACTACTATTTCGAGTATTTAATTGAACCATTTTTCTGTTTTTTTTTATCATTGTTGCTCTCGACGATGATCGCTATTTATGCGCTCGTGTAAATTTAAACGGTATTATACACAGAAGATTTTGTAAACGTAACATATACTCTCATTCTCTGATTTTTCGCGATACTAAATTAGTGTACTAATTAATCTACAATTTACAACGTAACATTTTTCCGCTTTGAATGAATAAGCTTTACTGCAATCCGAAGACTTATAGTGGTTTTCCCAACATATAAATGTTTCAAAATGAACTATTACATATATACCTCACTCTTTTTTGTCGCAGAAAGGTATCAAGTCCTTGAAAATCTGACGTAGCGTTTCTTTGCAATCCTTCAAAGGCAAAGCTAAAGCAGCTAATCTTAGAATAACCTTCTTGGCAGAATCTTGCCTATTCATAAAAAATGTATGATTTATTAATACATTACACAAGCTGTGCGTCGTAATATCACAGTCACTATAGTACTATTGATGAAAAATGTGTCTGATTGTTGTAAGACTGAACTGCTGGAAGTTTGATTGAAAAAAACAATGTAATTGAAATCTAGCATTGTTTGAATGCAGACATATTTCCTGATTTAACAATAAAATATAATAGATTCTTTTTTTCTCAATGTATAAAACGTAAAAGTAACAAAGGGATGGAAAATTCTTATTGACTATTATGCTGTAAACGAAAAAAGGGCCAATAGATAGGGAAAAGGGGATTTGTGGCTTGAATGAAGTGAGACTAAACAAACTAAAGAATGTTGTATACGTATGACCATTTTGGAAAACTTAATATTTAATAGAAAAGCCAATTGTATTCACACGAGAGTTTTAAGTACTACAGTCATATTGTCAACAGATATGTTTTGCGAAATAAATATTAAAATAAGGTGGACATTTTTTTTGTTTTTTTTTTCTATGAGCACCGTGCAAAAATATTCGCTGTTTAACACATATACTCACTTTCCAAGAGTCTATCAAAAGTTTGGAAAACAAGCACATATGCAATCTTCTTGTGTACGCTAGCCCTGCATTTCTCAATCTGTTGGCAGATTTTTATTTCACACAAATCTGTGAATTTAGATTCTTATACGTAAATGGTTTGATGTTATACTCGATTGCAATTAAATATTCCCTTTTGGTGCTTTCTAACGGCTTCCACAATTTTCTCTGCGCTCCTCTATTCATATTTCTGCAATATTATGAAATAAATAATATAAGGATGAGATGTTAAAACTTGACTTCTGGTTAATAACGTGAGCACCCAAAAGAGAGACTTAATACCATCCTAAAATTAACCAAACAGATACATCCAGCAATCCTTGTTAAATTAAATTTTTTATTATGACTATTTTATTAGAAAAATATGAACAAATATTCTATAAAATCTCATCATAATAAAAATTAAATGAATATCGTTTTAAAAACTATTCCATTTATTATAATATAATAAAAACGAATTTCTACATTATAATTAGCTACTATACATTATATTTTCTTACTCATAATTTAATGGACAAGACTACCATTAGATTTAACAAAAATGCTTATTACTAGCTTATACATACTCACAAAGTTTATAATATTCACATTTTTCATAAGCTTAAAAAATTTAAAAGAGTATTTGCAGATTTGTTTTCTTCCATTACAGCGAAAAGCTTTTTTTAGAATTTAATAGGAACTCCTTGAAATTTAGTTACAGGTAACTCTCTGAAAAGTGATATTCGTGTTAAATATATTTTAAAAATAGTCCGAAAATACTTTTAACCATTAGAAATTGTCAACGGACCATTGTATATAAAAAACAAAAATAATAAAAGGATAAGACGAAGTTTGAGAAGTACACCAATTAAAGTAATGGCAAATACACACTTGGGAATGGAGAGTCTTCAGTGGCTATTTTGAATGATGAAAATCTGTCGTCAAAATTGGCAGATTTAATTTAAGAGAAAGCACAGCACATTGACAAAGGTCACTATTGTGTATAAAAGATAGTGAGAAACAATGGTTCATTAGGATCTGGTAAGGGTACCTTTCGTGGTGAGATCGCCGTTATACAGCCAATATCACGAAATCTATCTCGGCTGGAATCCAATTTCCTACTGTGTACAAAGCTGCTTCTCATGGAGATTCGCTCCATATAGAAGCATCACTAACCACGATAATATCGGCTCTCAGAGGCAATTGAGCAGGGTTCAGTCTTGTACATTAGGGGAGAATGATTCCTGAGCGAAAAGGTCTATGCTAAACAGCGCCATAAAGTTTTTGATAAGAAACCTGTATAGAAAGCTAAACGTGGGTCTTTAACTGGACACTTTCAAAAATCATTGCTCTGGCCCATCGTGTTACAAGTTAATATCTGAATAACTCTACTAAAGAAGATAAAACTTAGGGAGAAGCTCCGATGGAAAAATCTAGGTAAATAATACCATGGAGGAAGATAATAAAAGGCTTAAATAAATTATTTTATAGATAGATAGTTTAAATAACCTGAGAGTAAAGCTAATAAAAAAAAGGCAGTAAGTACACAATTTTAATCAACATCTTGCAAAAATACTTAGAATAAGGTTAACCGATTACAATAAAAAATCCAACATACGATAGCAAAGCAGTGAAAAGTTAAAAATATCAAATAGGTCCTATAAATTTATTTAACAATCAAAATTAAATATTAATTATTATTAGTAAAAGTGACAGTAAAAAATGAATTTTAAGGATGTGATGTCGAAAAATAGAGTGAGAATATTTATAATGGGTTTGAAGCTACGCCTTGAAGTAAATTATCCTTATCCTATACTATACATTGTTACTGGATGACGAGGCAAGAATATATCTAAATATAACGTTTGAGCAGGGGTCGCATGGCTGGGCAGGCCTAGCTATTATCGATTTTTCCACTTTTCCTCGACTTATTATTCACACCGTCTATGCTTTCCTGCTGTTTCCACTGTCGTCATTCCAAAACTCGATTTATCTACTGATGGTACTCGCTCACTCTCGATAACCTCTATTGCAGATAACAAAACTCACTGTTTCTGTACTTAGGAGCGGAGAACTCTCTTGCTAAGTTTTTTAATATTTATTAAGCCGAATTTTATATCACAAAGATTCATTAACGTTATATATAATTCTATTCACAAAATCAAAGCAAAAATATCTTTTTTTTTTTGTTATATATAGAATTAAAAAAAATCTGTTTGTAATTTTATTTGCTTTTTTAAAATTCTGGAGGATCTTAAATATATTTTATTTTCCTTCTAATTTTGTGAATAAAATCTAAAGAAAACTTGGACTACGCGATCGAGTGATATCATGACAGCCTCCACAGTTTCTGGTCTGTCGATAATAGATTGCTGGAAGGTAACATTTAGTATTGGTAAAATTTAAAAGAGTTTGACTTTTATATTAATAAAAGAATGGATCCAGAAATTTTTTTTATTAAAAGATTATTATTATTAGTGGATTATTTAATACTTTCTATTTTACAAATCATTAATAATCTATATCGTTTAATTAATTGATTTACCTTTAGGGGAAATTACAAGAATTACCAATAATCAATGCATTTAATTAAACCTTAGGTACATATTAATTAAGAGGAAAATTTATATTTACGTGAATAGTACACGCATTTCAAAAGTTAAAGCAGAATAAAAATATAATTTTTTATCCTTTTTCTAGTTTTATCCACCATTTTTTATGTTCATGCGGATTCTACATTTAATACTAAAACGAATTCTTCTTGGATTTCATGTTTTAAACATATTGCCTGCCGCTGCAATTGGTCTATATCTATATATATATATATATATGTATAAGTAAATAGTGTACATTCAAATAAAATTTCCGACCTGGTTTCCTGCTCTTCGGATAAACTTTTATATTTATGAAAAGTTTTGTAAAGTTAAAAATGAAATATAATTATGAAAATAACGCATATAAAACAAAATGACTGCGTCAGTCTGTCCCCTCAAGAATACCATATGATACGTAAACTTGACGAAGATCCTGTTCCATTGAAGTCCGAAACACTCGTGACTCTCATCAGGAGAATATTATCCGCTTGCTACAGACTGCGCATGCATCTTCAAGCTACAATTACCCCGTAAACTTTTTTCAAAGCAGGAAAAAGCAGCAATTGATTAAATTATTCGTTGGGCGGAAACCATCAGATGAAAACTTGAATTATTCATCACGACAAAGTTTCTTTCCCTCAAAGATCAGTTGCGTGCAGCAGTAGCATTTTCTTTGCGGGAAGAATATTAAATAAAGCGTAGCGAGTGCGTTGAAATTAGAGGTAAGTAAGCAAATACGTATGTTTATAATGATCTGCATCGATTTTGCTCCTAAGGTTAAAGAGAGAGAGAGAGAGAGAGGGAGAGGAAGAGGGAGACGCAAACTGGCTAAAAATACTTTGATCATGAATTTTTCGGAATTAAAACCGATACAGACCAGTGTTGCCCAAACCTATTCCTCCAAACCTTATATATATAGTATAATATACCCGGACATTTGCAAAAATTTGAAAGAATTAGAAAAGAATATTGTATATACGATTGATGAATTTTCACACAGATATGTATTCGCTATATTTATAGATAATACACTTTTTAACTATAAGGCAATTTTAAAAACATTGAGTGCTCTAAAAGATAATGTAGCATCCATGCACCTATTATATACTATACTCGTGAAGTTGCACCCTCCATTTCTGTGCCAACAAATACGTTTCGTTCTGCAGCAATGCTTCATTTAATATTCTCCCTGCAGGTAGAATGTTACAGTTGCGCGCATTTGAACTTGAAGAGGAAGAAACTTTGTCGCATTAAATCATCCAACTTTTCTTCTAATAGTTTTAGCATCCAACGAATAATTGATCAATCGCTACTTTTTCCCCATCAGATTTCAAATCAAACACACAAGCGGAAATTGTTGACCAATCGAGCATGCGCAGTTTGTAAAGGGAAATATTATTCCGTATAGAGAGTCACAAATGTTTCGGACTTCGTAAGGGGAGAAACTTTATCAAGTTCTCGTATCGTAGTATTGTCATATCGTTAACACATTGAGAGTTCGCTTAAAATTGAAGAATTCAATTCCAAGACTATGTTTGAGACTCTTGCTATGGAATGCATAAGAATCAGTCTATTGGTATTAGGAATTTGGCCTGAGGAGCATAAATTGGAAAAGGACTTTTCCTTCTTGCGTTATCGTTACATCGTACCCCTGCTATTTTTGGTGCTTCTAATATTCATTCCTCAATCTGCTCAGCTCTTCACAGTGTACAACAATTTGATGATGATTACGAGTAATTTATCAATGGCTAATTTTCCAGTTATAATCGGTATTACAAAGTTCATCGCCGTCAAGTCTCACAGTAAGGGTATGTTGGAATTTTGCAATAAAATTATTTGTATCTTTGTGATAATAAAAGCAGCCCTTAAACTACACACTTCCAATATGACATATGTATGTTACATAACGAATTAATTCTATTTAATCGTGTGATTTATTAGAAGTATCCAAACTGTAAGCATTGAATTAATTGAATTGAAAAAAAATAGATACACTATTTGAACTATACTCTCTATAAAAGTATGATTTAATTGGTGTGACGAATATATTTATTATATTAATTTTTAATTAATATAAAATAAAATTTAATATAGGCGCTAATAATTTCCCATTTTTATTCTAAATTATGTATTTCTCGCAATCGTTTAATATTTTTTCCTAAACATTCAATTTTTGTACTCTAGCTTTAGCCGATTTATTATGAAAAAGAAATATACTCTTACATATATAGATATTGATTGTCTATATAAACAGGAAGTATAATTTAAGGGACAATAATAATAATAATAAATTATGAAAACTAACTGTAGCACTTTTCACGAATTTTATTAAAATTTGATATACCAGTGCTAGGTGAGGTGATTAGGTCTTACGCGAAAGATTGGGAAAATGTGAAGGAAAAGGAGGAGGATGCGGAGACCATGTTGAAATATGCAAATATTTCGGGGAAAATTTCAATTGGTTGCTATGTGTTTACACAAATTGCCGGTTTCACATTGACGGTTAAGCAGCTCCACATGATAATAAATTCGGAGTTGAACGGTCTAGATCGAAATTTCATCTTTCCATCCTTATTTCCTGGAATATTCAAGGTCACCCCCTATTATCAATTAGTTTGTCTAGGTCAGTTAATTGCTACTTACTGTTTAACGATCTGCTACTCGGGATTCGATTGCTTAGTGTACCTACTGGTCTTTCACATCTGCGCTCAGTTTGAAATTTTACACAGAGCCCTTAAGCAAGCAATCAATACATCCAAAAAATTGCGAAATCCTGATGGATTTAGACTGGCTGTAGGAATCATCGTAAGAAAACACGAATATCTTAACTGGTTAGAATAAAATTAAATACGTTATTTATTTTTAGTTTACTTTTCTATATTTTATAAACATTTCCTCGTTAAGTAACTTAAAGAGTATAGAAAATGCTTATACGCACCGGTTTGCATTTTCTTACTTTTATTTTTTCTTTAAATATGTATAGTTTTGTAAAGAACGCTTGTTACATTTCAAGGTTTGCCAAAAGTATGGAAGATTCCTTCAACATTTGCTTCCTCGTTCAAATCCTGTTCTCCACATTTTTGATGTGCTTTCAGTGCTTTTCGATCTATAAAGTAAGTTTTTCTCTATAAAAGTAAAAAGTTTAAAAGAGAATAATTTAATTTTTTTTAGGCTGTTTCTAAATCAGTAGACCTTTCAATGAACGAATTACTTTTTGTGACTAACTGCATGTTGGGTAACATGTTATTCATTTTCATTTATTGTTACATGGGTGAACTGCTTATCGTTGCGGTAAAATATAAACTATTGGAGCATCAATCTACTGTATAAAAAAGGAAAATAAAAGGGCAATATGTTATAAAAATTCAGAAACAATTTCTGATGTTGGATTCACATTCAACAGCCAAAGAAAACTAAAGCATTCATGCTTTCATATCAAAGATATTGAATAAATAAGAAAATTTTACGTTAAAAATTGTCAACAAATATTACTATAATCTTCGGTAGCACGAATTGTTATTATTGTAATCGACTTGACTAGAGCAAAGTCCGCTTGTTTTTAGATTCCACAATCATTGCTACAGGGGAATGAGAACACATTTTAACTTTCAATTTTAACGATCACACATAATTTGTATGGATTATTTTTAAATATAAAAAATTCGTTAGAAAATTATTTATAAACAAAAATTAGGTATTACAAGATAAATCACACATATATATTTCTAATAGAGAATGTATTATGTATTGATGATTTTAATGTAAACAGAGTTTTAATTAATGGTTTCAAAAAGCGTACCGCTTCACACTGAGGGAGGTCATGATAAAATCCAAATTTTGGGACATACAGAGAGAGACTTAGCCTGTCTATAAAATTTTGCCATATTATTTTCAACATGTTAAAGCGTCTTTAAAAAATATTTTTTTTTTTAATTCCACAAAGGTCTAGGCTCGTAATCTTTGTATATACTTTCATTTGCAGAGTGACGGAGTGAGAAGCGCTATTCTAGAGTCCAATTGGTATGAATTGATGCCAAATAATATGAAAATGCTAATGTTTATTTTTTTTCGAGCAAGGAAACCTTTAAAATTGACTGCAGGAAAATTTAGCGTATTATCTGTGGAGACATATTCTAGTGTAAGATTATTTTATAAAATATATATATCATTAAAGTTTAATTAAGACAGGAATTTATTTTTAGGTTTTAAAAACTGCTGCTGGCTATATGTCAGTTATGATGGGGATAGAAAGTAAAAAGGAGGAGATGATATAAAAATTGTGAAATAAAATCTCTTTTAAGTGAGATTATACAAAGTAGTTGAAAAATTAGTTGATAAATGCTTATTTACATTAGGCAAAATATATCTTCTGTTTAATAATATTTGCAACTACTATTGAACTGATAATGTGTGATTTGGAAACAATCTTTAGTGCAGAATGTAGAAAAATAATATAATACTCAACTTATTCCTTTAAAAGTAGTAACTCATTTATTTTAGTTGTATTATTTATATAAGTAAATTAAAATTATATACGGGACGGCGACACTTCACCACCTACCTCAATTTTTTCTCTACAGGGTTCACAGCACTGAGAGCACAAAGAGTGTTATTCAAGATAAGATCCATTCCATTGTATTTTAAGAGATTGTTAAATTATAAACTGAGGAAAGTTCGAATTCCCAGCACAGGCACAGCACACCCACCAGGCACTGACGTTTTTCACGAATTTTTAATTCTTTTCACTGTTTTACGGGATAATTTTGGATTCTGCATGGAGAGAAGCACGAATTTCGCTGAATTTTTTGGAGGAAAGCGTGGAAAGTGGAAAAAGTGAAAAAGGCCCGGTCGGTCCCGGTCGCCGTTGGAAAATTCGAAAGGCCGTCGCGGCGGCCAATTCGGAAAACCAAAATAAACATGGCGGCTCGGCGGAGTCGGAGTGGGGAGAGGGTAGAACCTGCTCGCACAAATCCAAAAACTGAAATGATACCATTTTTCGGATTTGTGCGGGCAGGTTCTACTCTCTCCCCACTCCGACTCCGCCGAGCCGCCATGTTTATTTTGGTTTTCCGAATTGGCCGCCGCGACGGCCTTTCGAATTTTCCAACGGCGACCGGGACCGACCGGGCCTTTTTCACTTTTTCCACTTTCCACGCTTTCCTCCAAAAAATTCAGCGAAATTCGTGCTTCTCTCCATGCAGAATCCAAAATTATCCCGTAAAACAGTGAAAAGAATTAAAAATTCGTGAAAAACGTCAGTGCCTGGTGGGTGTGCTGTGCTTGTGCTGGGAATTCGAACTTTCCTCAGTTTATAATTCAATAATCAATGAAAATACAGCGAAATAAGTGAAAAATTCGTGAAAAACATCAGTGCATATTGCGCGCGGTGTGTTTATATTGTATGCTATTGATGAAAAACATATCTGTATTCAATGTCTTGCACATAGCAGATTGAAATTTTATAACCATAAGATTATTACTTAAAGTATAATCGTACTATACTATACTTATGTAATTATTAATTATTCCTTTTCTTAAATAGTCATAGGAGCGAGATATATTGCATCAATTCATATTAATAATATTAATTACGATGTATTTATTTTAGAGGAAATTAATGTAAAATGATAATAACAATTTTATACTTATTTATCACTTAATAATGTCAAAAATACACTGATAAAATAGTACTATAATAATTATATAGATATAAAGTTAAATATGTGTGTGTGTGTATGAAGAACCACCTATACTTATACGAGACTGAGTTAATCTAGGAAGAAATATATACATATACGTCGAATTATAATCGCTCACTCTTACCTTTTTTATTTCAAACTCACATCACTATGGAAAAGACTTTACCTATATAAATTCATAAATTAACAATAATAATTATGTAAATACATCAACCCGCACTACTCGTCGTATCCTATTTTAGGAAGGTGCAGCGGAGCATAATAATTACACACAAACAAATTCAGATTCTTAAAATTAAAGAATATTGTCTCGAATATATATATATATATATATATATATATATAATTTTTCGTTGGTCATACATTCACTTAGCGAGTACTGCTATAAAAACTCTATTCTGGTATTCATAGTAAAGGAAAAAAGAAAAGATAATTTAGTTAATGCCTCTTACGTGTTCGTCGCATAGCAAAAAATTCGTTTAAAATAATGTCAAGCATTTTTGAGTGAAATCCCACGGCACGTGGAGCTGAAGTGACGTGCTTCGATTGCGGTATGCGAACCGCCAGAAATCAGACGAATATAAGGCAATTAAAGTCGATGTAAAGTATTAGATTATAAACAATATATGATAAGTTGTATTTTTTTATTACTGCTAATAATTTAATTAACGCAAACTCCCTGGAGTACGTAGCTACTCAACAGGATCTACACTACAGAACTTGCGTAAAGCAACCGGATATTGGCATAGCGAAAAATTTTCTGAAAAGCCCTTTAAGACATGATTGAAAAGTTATCGTTAGACAATCCTCAGGGTTATTCTTCCTAAGAACTATTCGGTCATATTATTGTGAACCTTTTGGGGACTTTTGTAGTAAGGTATTAACCATATTTTAGATAAAATATACATATATATGAAAAGGCAATATATTTGTTTATAAAGAAAAATAAATGTATTTCATTGGTCGATGAAATCATTAATCAAGCAAAACTATGGATTTACAATACCACTTTCTTCATATTTATTGTCGTCTAAGAAAAACTTTAAATTTTTGACAATGCTTCAATTGAGATCAGCTCTTTTAATTTTTATCTACATTGTTTTTTTATATTTATGCTTTCTCATCTTTATTAAATTAATTTGGATATTACCAAGTTATTAAAACAAAACTAGCTTAAGAAAATGCGTATAAATATTGAAAATTCATGTCATTCCTTAAAAATTATATTTGTCACAAAACGCATTGTACTTTCAAAAAATAATAACTTTAGTACTATAGTATAATATACCTGCTGCTAATAAAGCATGATCATATAGAGTATTAATGGGTTTATAGTAGATTAATATTTCGATACTATAATTTGTCTTCGCCATACTGAATATAGAAGTTATGATAATCTACTTTTAATATAGCTAAATCTATCCGTTTAAGGATAATCAGCAATGATAGACTCTCTTAGCAAGAGTGTTTACTGTACTACATTGCTGTAATCTATAATTTTACTGAATTTCATTTAATTTTTGTAAAAATATTAATTTATTGAATTTACAAGATAGGGGACTGTAACCGTATATATACTACAGTTATATGTATAGTAGTAATGCGTGAAAAGATATATTTTCTTAAAAAAAAGAATAATTTATTAAAATTGGATACATGTAAAGTTGTCAGCAGATATAACCGTAATGTTCGTTTAATATTTAATGTGAGTATGGACTTGCTAATATGCATTTTTTAACCAACTATAATGAATAATAAGAAGAAAAGAGTTCATGTATCCAAATTTCGACAATATGAAGGAATTTTTATTATGTTTTATTCTCATATTTTACGAATTTAAAAAAAAATCAATATTCATACATAAATGTTACCTTTAAATAAAATATTTTATAAATAACAATGGAAAACTAAAGTTCCTGAATAAAATTATATCAGTAAATGCTAATTCAACTAGAAACCATATACACTATTTATAGTTTTGATCAATTGCTTCTTTTTTTGATGGCCACGTACCTTACATTTCGTAAATTAAATTATATTGTTTCTGTCATAAAATAACTATACATGGCTCAATTAATTATTTTCACATAAAATTTCTGCAGATCATTTCCTAAAACCTTCAGAAACCAGTCTATTAGCTTAAATTGGCTGTATTATCTACAGGTACATTACATACATATATATATATGTACTAAAAAGGTTCCATTGGCGCCGAAATTCATATATGAATAGAATTTTACGAAGCGATTTTTTTTTTTTGTCAAAAAACCTTCATTAGTATCACAAAGTATAGCACATAAAAATGCGCATGAAAGGCAAAACGTAAAAATATATTGACCCTTGACGATTATAAACGATCAATTTCCATGGCAGAATTGTCATGCGATTTGTCTTGGTCCGTTTTGTTAATAATTTGAGCATCATCGGCCCAGGTCTGACGCTCACCAGAAGCGAATAGTCCATAAATAATTGCACCAATTAAATAGACTGCTCCAGCGATTAAAAAAACTATCTGCCATTCTCCTGCGCTCTGCAAAAAAAGCTTAAATTTTCTCACTGTTTTTATTCGAGGCTCAATTGTACTTACCTTATTCTGCACTATGTACCCAGTAATAACTGGACTAACGACGCCAGGAAGGGTGGCAATGGTATTTCCAATTCCCATGAGGACACTTGCGTGTTTCGGAGCTATATCCAAATGGTTAACTCTGAAAATATGAAACACAGACGGGAGACTAGGCTTTGATGACTTTTTAAGATGATAATTACCCAAAGCCAGACCAAGCAAAACCTCCAAGACCAACTGCTATAGTGATACAAGCAACTGCCCCCGTTGGTTTCAAAATAAACGCAGTCGCAATCATAAATACAGTTTGGAAGATGAATGCCCCACAATTAAAAATTTTTCGTACCTGTAACGTATTATGTAAGTATCTGCAAAAAAAATTGATAACAAATATAGTCACGTAGACCTACCTGTGTGGTGGTTAGGATTTTTTTGGATCTCAAATAATCAGCCAAGTATCCAGAGGATTGGACAACGATAGACATAACCAGATATGGCAAAGCTGACAAATAGCCAGTCTTATCGAGCTTAAAATTCAGTACATCTGTTCAATGAGTATAAAATCTATGAGAAGAAAGCAATATAGAATGGGAAATATCGCACATGGAACAATGACCAATCTATCGAACCAACTGTGCGGTATTAAATGAAAAGAGGAAAAATAAATGTGACCAACCATTCATAAAAGTAGGAAGTTGTGTCAACATTGTGTAAAATCCCCAATTTTCACTGAAGTGTGCTGCCACAATGGCCCAAACTGGAGGGGACAATAGCATCTTTTTCCAGGGGTGAGTTATTTTCTTCAAAAAATTAATTTGTTTGTTATTTATGATGTTATTTTTCAAATGTAATAAGATCGATGTTAATAAGAGGACTGACTCACCTCGTGAGAAGTACTTCCGAGGGTACCTCTAATATAACTTAATTCAGCAGTAGAGATGTAAGGATCATCTTCCGGGTGATCTTTGACGACGATCCACCAAACGACAAACCAAACTAAGCCGGCTGCACCGAAAACGTAAAATATCGAGGACCAACCAAAGCGTTCTGCCATTAAACCAGCAACCGGCATAGCGAAGACGGTACCAATAAAACTTCCGGAAAATGCGATGGTCGCTAATTTTGATCTTTCCAACGGCGGTGCCCAATTGGCCCAAATCGCGTGTATACATGGGTAAGTAACCCCCTAAAATACAAATACTATCAAATTAACACATTAAATATACAGTGAAACTGATTTTATTATGTAAAAATTATCTTTACCAGAAAAAAAAGAATAACTTCTTAGTTTGGATTAAAAAGTAAAATATTTTTAAGATCTAAATTTATTCCGATTATATGCACAAATATTAATTCTCACTGTACATTACATCTACGTCTCATGCCTGTTCCGTTTACCTCTTTGTCAAATATTATTGGATGTAAAGAAATATATGATGATTTGTAGAACAGCTAATAAGCTAGGTAGTATTTAATTTTGATGAAATAGGAAATGCAACCAGTATGGAACATAGATACAACATATAGTGGGAACAAATCTTAAAGCTGTCGAAAATTCATGTTCTTTTCTTTCGACACGGAAGATCAAAGTAATTGTATAGAAATATTACTTTATCATATTTTTCAGTAAGTTGATTACAAAATGTTATAATTGAATTGTTTGAAGAGATACCTCACAAATTCCTTCGATTATGCGGAGGGTAATCAGAATGTAGACACTAGCCCTTGCCAGGGGCGGCGTGATTATTGTAAAAAGAGCGGTGGCTGCAATCCCAATACCAAATACACGTTTACCACCGATTCGTGCTGCCAACCATCCTCCCAACAACTGTGTACTTAGGTACCCATAAAAAAACGAGCTTAAAACTAGCCCTTGCGTTTTAGAGTCCCAGTTAAATTCCCTTTCCTGTAAAATACGACATTTTTTTATCAGTAACGTTTTTATTAAACATTAAAATTAGTTTGATAATTTTAAACATTAGCAATTTCATATTCTTCGTCAAAAATATTTTATCTTCTCGTATTTACTATGCCATATATTCAATCTGACTTTTATGAGTAAAGTATAAATATTAATCATTCTAAAAATTTCCTCGAGTATATAATAATATTATTGTTCACCATTGAGATACTGAGAAAATGAATTGATTAAAACTCACGTAATAAATTATGCCACTAGTCTCGTTTCTCCTGGGATTCAGCGCTGTCATAGCAACGATAGCCACGCTGAGATTAACCCTGAGTATATAAGAAGTGAAAAATCCAAGAAACGCCAGGATGCTGACTATGTATCTTCTTTTCTTCCAAAATTTCCATGTTTGTTCTTCCACATTTTCGTATTTTAGTCTACAATGATAATCGTTCAATTAAAAGAGCATTTTATCTTACTCGTATAACTTCTCGCCTCTGGAAAACTCGTTATATGCTATATCTGATATTCAAATCAATTATTCAACTTACGTTCCAGTTTCCACGCTTTTCAAGCTCTGATCAGGGGTAACTTTATGTCTCTCCATTTCGTTCTGAAAATTAATTACAAATCAATAATTCATGCCCATTGAATTTTCTCTTTAGGTATGTCTGTGTTTGTGTAAAACTTGATAGCGAGACTTATAATAATATTTTTAATTCAGTTTATGTTACTAAAAAATGTAAGAGGATAAATTTGATAGTATTTTCAGGTAATTTCTCATTTTCATGAATTTCAACAAATGTAAAAATTATAGGCAATACATGTAATGACAGATATGATTTACGTAACAAGGGATCTCGCTCAGTTGAACGATCAAGAGGAGGTATGATTTGTGTACGTGAAAGAGAAAGAGAGAGAGAACATGTATAGGCTAGCAGGAACAGCCAGGTCTGATTCCGAAGGCCGAGCGGGCCGAGCTGTGGGTGAAAATCCGCTTTCTCCGAGGTTAAATCTACTTTCGAGGATGAAAGTACCTGGTCGGAGTCAGAATCGGAAGTAGCGATCAGTTTTCGAAGGACCGTGGGGTCCTCGAAAGGACGAGACAGCCAAAAATTTCGCATTCTTGCTTTTCAAAACGTCCAGCAACCTGTTACGCGAAGCAACAGCTGATCCAGCCCGGCAAAACGTGTTACGTGTCGCCCGTCATTACACACACACACACACACACACGACACTCGCAGCCACAGGCAAATGCGCACGCTCTAATTTAATCCATACGAGTAGCCCGCCGACAATACCAACTCACTAAAGTAAAATGACGTTTTATCTACGGAGGACACTCTCTCACTGAAAGTCAACGCTTAAGTGTGTTCCTCACTACAAACGCAAACCTCCACTCACTCTCCGTGCTCACACCATATTGACACTTTATGGTAAATCACACACACTCCGCACGAACACCATATATTGTATATTACCTAAATCGCCCTTCCTCCCTCCCATATAATTCAGATAAAACCTTATCAGTGAGTAAATTTAACTACTTGGTGGAGAATTTAATATTGTTATATTATTATTACTTATAAAAGTTGAAAAACTGAAATTAAGTGAATCAGAATGATCAAAACAGTGTTAATTAAAATAGAAGAGGCTTGAAGAAAATTAACAGGATTATCGAAACTGAGAACAATGCAAATTTATCATCAAGCATTGCAGACTGCTGTGAATTAATTGCATAATGAACACGGGATTCGTTAATTAAAATAGTTGACGATGAGTTATACTATTGAAAAAACAAACGTCGCATTGACACAGAAATAAAATATTTACGTTCTTTCGCCATATTGTCAGATGATAATTTATATGAATACACTTCACAAAACCACTCACTATATATATCGACCAAATCATCCCCTTCCCTAATCTAAATAATCCCTTATCAGCGAGTAAATTTAACCGCTTGGTTGAGAATTTCTTAGTTATCATTTACGTTACGTTACTTAAGAGGAGATAAAAATAAAACGATTAAAAAATGGAAATAATGAATTTGAAATTAAGAAAGCGTGGAGAAAATTAAAATAGGAAAAGGTGAAGGTACATTAATATGATCATTAAAATTGCGAACGATGTAGATTTATCATGAATAGTTTTTTTAACAAATAACGTAAAAATACGATGAATTGATTGTGCATAATGACAATAAATTTTACGGATTACATTTTTTTACGTATATAGAAATACCAATTATTATTTTATTTGATAAAATAATAACTGCCGCGTTGTCAAAGGAGAACATTCTTTCTTTTCATGTCGATGAACTATATTTCACTAATAAAATGGAATCAGAGATGAGTTTAACACTAAACCTACTACTGAACGGTCAAATTCACATTTTTAAATGAAAATACACGTGCATAAAATTTTATCAGTAGATTTAGCATAAGTTAACGTATTTATTTGTCTGAAACTCAGCAGAAACTTTTGTTACTGGTGAAGCGGACACGATACATGAACTACGAGGAAAATTCTCTTAGAACAAGATATATTTATGGGAATATTGATCCTCCCCCATAAGCAGGATCACGAATCTTCATGATATTTCCCATAGGCTTCCGTAAATTTCAATTTTAACCAATAGAAATAATGAAGGTCAATTCTGTTCAGTCCAGCCACCACGGAGGACTCTATCAATTACTTTAGTACAAGGCTGAATGAAGCGGAAATTGAAGTTAGCTCGAATCAATGGCAAATGAAAATTATTCCTTGCACTTGCCATTAAAAGAACATTGATTCATAATTACATAATTCTCGTTCGTTAACATCGAGAGACTCGAAGGATTTTCATTCTAATTAATCATTCAACTTGATGGTTACTCTTTTAATATTCAATTATTTTAAATGGAAATAATGTAAAAATCTATTCAATAATTTGTGTCACTTGTTTCTCATCAATATTTAACAAAATCTAATCCCTCGATTTTCTAAAGTAAACATTATTTTTAGTTATATACAGTAATAATACAATACATACACATTCTACAATGTCATATGTTCTTTTGTCTGTATCCATTCGTTCTAAACTCAACAGCAAACAACGCAAGTTAAGTCTGTTTAGATTTTCCAATTTTCTTTGTAGATTTTAAATAGCAAACAAATGTATTCTTTCTCTATCACTTGGCGTTCGATAATTCAATCTCAATTGTCGATCGATCACTGTCCACTATTTGCATTCTTATACCGTTATGAATGACCCGATATATTTTTTCTCACCTTCTCTTTTCGATTTTTATCCATACAATCACTCACAATCCATATGGCGGTTGTAATTTATATGCTTGGAGACTTCATTGTTGTAAAAACTCGCGGCGAAATTTACAATTTAATCGGCAAAAACTCCAGATGAAATTGTTTACTACGCGGAAGCCGCCGTTGTGCGTGTGGTGTAACACAAAATTCTTCAATCTGCTACAGTTTAAAATTTCTTTCCGTTTCAAATGCAAAATAAAATCCTACTGCATTAATTTCATATACAGTCATTTATTATTTGTGCAAAATATGTTTTACTGCAGGCTTCTATATTACAAAATTAGATCCAATTAGAGACTCTTTGTCTTTCGTTATTTCATTAGTAATTGGAGCTTCGATTGTTCAACGTGAAAGTAAAAGCTCAACGTTCTACAAATATTTCAAGGTGGTTTGTTGTGCAATACACCCGATATATATTTTTTATATAACTGTAAAAATAAGGACATTAGTAGGAAAAACCATAGTTGAAGCACAATAAAAGAAAGAACCTAGTAATTAAAATTCACTATTGTTGCACGAGAGTGACGAGAGTCAATCGTCCTTCAACTTTTTGTTTAGATTTAATTTTTTCCAAGAATCAATGAAATGCAGCTCGTATGATTGTACAAAATATGTTATAAATGATTAAGAAATTGAAGCGTCTATAAAAGAAATGAAGGAATTACCTGGTTTTGAAATTATGATTGTGGCAAAGTTACGCAGGCTCCATAAGGGGAACACGCTTGATACGAGAAAACTGTCAAAGTAGATAATTCCGGGTATGTGCAGCTAGACGCCAATTCCGTTCCAGTTCACAACATCGAATAGGTTTGAGTAGCTCGCGCATAAAGCGAGTAGCTGGATTGGAATAAACAGAAACGATAAGTAGGTAAGTAGTCGGCGGCGTATCCGTAGACTGGTAGGCTGCTGGTAGGCTGGCATAAAAGAGGTGCTATACCCCACATTTAGTGCATTTACTCGCGTGTACACCGTGACCACACAAATGTTATCAGACTGGACCGATTTCGAAAAAAAAACGCAAAATATTAAATAAACCTCTTTTCAGCATTTTTAAATTTACTTTTTAATTAAAAAGTTTTTAATTCGATACTTTCAAATGGCCAAACGTTATAAGCGTACATACGTAGGATCATTTACAGTAGTGCATTTTTTTTTAATGGAGATAAATGTGCAGTAATACTTTTTGCGCCAATCGTCTATAAAACTTTCTAAAGCGCGAGAATATGTACTAATCATTATTATTGTTGCACGCCAACCTTGCTTTTTTGGCCAGATATCGCTGGAACAATCCAATGACTAATTATTCTTTTTTAAATTCTGAATGCTAATTAAATTTTACATTAAGGGTTATTATGAACTTGAAAATGCTATAGTTTATAATTTAATATTGCTAAAAAATAATTTTTCTTGTTAAGATTTTATTTAATTGTTTCGAAATCAAGCGAAATTCAATTTAACGTCAATTATTTCACAATCTTATACAATTATAATATATAAATAACTATTCTCACAATTGAGCGAACGTTAATTTAAATATTTTATTAAGTTTATCATATTTTTATAATTTCTACTATATATTTTGTTCACGAGACATCTTTGTTTAAAAAAAATCTATCTTGAAACCAACCGACAGATTTATATTACTCGAGTTTTTTTTTTTTTTTTTTTATTGAGCATATTCGGGGAATTTGAAGCAGTTTTTTTTATATAGGCGTCTATTTAAATCTACTCTGTTGACAAAGCACTTGGAAAAAGTCATTTTTGGAAGAATGCTCTCCTCATCAGTAATAAAGATAAGCTGGAAGATAATTCGATGTTTTTAGCAATTGACAGTAACAATTATTATAGTAATAAATAGCCGTCAATATAATGAATGTTTATGACGTTTACGAAATATGATTATTATCATCCTCTTATCTTGTTAATCTTGATCGAATTGCGCAAAATAACCGAATTAAAACAATATAATTTATTACAAACAGCTGTGGAACTCATTATGTAAAATCAAATTGTACGCGTATTAAACATGATTATTTTCAATAATGACAAAAGGAAAGAAAAGGTTATTATTAGTTATTTTATTTTGAAAAATGGTATTATAGATGATAAACATAATAATATAATGTTTTATTTCCTATGTATTTGTCGCATACACGCAATGTAATATATCCTATCTGTAATACATATATACACACATATATATAAATAAATATTACTCAGATACGAATACTATATACTCTTCAAAACCGCTACGACCACACCACTGACGACACTGCCGCCACCACCATGTGTACCGTCTACCACTACTACTGTAACTAATTCATTATCGTCAAGAGTCGACGACATTTTAAAATCAGCTGTGAGCCCTGAGCATTTCTTTAGGATTTGCTACACACTTGCACAAGCTGCAACTATTTACGAGAAGAGGCTGCATAATTTGAAGTAGTAGGTTAAAGTCGAAGCTTCTCCAATACAATTATAATTGTCTAAAATAAATTTTAATCAGCTCCATGTTCGATATTTTCAATAATAGTGTACTTAATTATTGTTGACATTTCGCTGAAATCGAATGAACGCGCTAAATTTATCATCTGCGCAAAGAATGAAATCAGTAATTAAAACACGATGACCAATGTTTTCTACTCAATTGCAGGTAAGCTGTATATAAAGTATATTAACTGTATTTTCATATTTCTAACCTTAAAAAAATTCAAACAAAGATTTCAAAGTAAATATGTATCATATACACAGCGCTTTCTTTTATACTTTAAGATTACTAGAAATTCAATTTCTTATGACACATTAACTAATTTAACGAGCAAAGCACTGCCGCTCAAGATCCTGACAATGGATAGCCTCTTTACACAAAATGTGTGTGATGAGCCAGAAGATATTCCGATAACACATGAGCCTGTTTGGATACTTGGACAAAAATATAATGCCATAAAAGGTTGGTGTTATATTCAAAGATTAAAGCAAGTAATATAATATTGTTTTCATTGCAGAGTTGGAGGCAATACGTAGTGACATAATGAGCAAGTTTTGGTTTACTTATCGTAAAGGTTTTGTTCCAATTGGGGGATGTAGTTCAACTTTCACATCTGATAAAGGCTGGGGCTGCATGCTAAGATGTGGACAAATGGTCTTAGGGCAAGCGTTACTTAGGTTACATTTAGGTATATTGTACTATACTTTACTTTTCTGTAAATGTTACTTTTATTGCTTATTGTGTGTATTATAAAAAGGATATTTTTTTTTTCATAATTCTAATAGGGAAAGATTGGCGGTGGATGCCAGACACAAGAGATAGCACGTACCTGAATATATTGAGCCGCTTTGAAGATAAAAGAGCAGCTCCTTTTTCAATTCACCAAATTGCATTAACTGGAGCATCAGAAGGTAAAGAAGTGGGTCAATGGTTTGGACCTAATACCATAGCACAAGTATTAAAGTAGGTACATTTAAAAAGACGATAATTTCCAATTTGTACCAAGTGTGAAAGAAATTAATATAAGATCTTTCTATTTTAGAAGGTTAGTTGTATATGACGATTGGAGTTCTATCACCATACATGTTGCTTTAGACAATACAGTAATAGTCAATGATATTTGTAAGTATATTTTTGAATTCTCTTTTCTGCTATAAAATTTTACTGATTAAATTCATTTACAGTAAGACAGTGTAGAGTAGATAGTGCAACAACTGTTGAGGTTGATGGTGAAGTACCCCTCAAAACACCCAGTCAGTGGAAACCACTATTACTTTTAATACCTCTTCGACTAGGATTAAGTGAAATTAATCCTGTATATATAAATGGACTAAAAGTAAATAATATTTTCTATACTTAAATATAATAAACAGTAATTCTAAAACTAAAATGTACCATTTAATTTCTTAGACATCATTTCAAATATCACAGTCCCTAGGAGTAATCGGTGGAAAACCAAATCTGGCATTGTACTTCATTGGTTGTGTTGGTAAGTGAGATTTTTAAAATTTCATTTGATGATGTTATGTATTCATGAAAATAATATATACCATAATATTCCTTAGGAGAAGAAGTAATTTGCTTAGACCCTCACACTACCCAAAAATCCGGTAGTGTGGGTAAAAAATTGGATGAGAATGAAATTGAATTGGATGCTACTTACCACTGTAAAGCTGCAAGCCGATTTCCTATTACAGGAATGGATCCTTCTGTGGCTTTGGTAACCAGAAGCTTTATTTATCTAGAAATTAATAAATTTTACATAACAATATAACAGTTTTAAATAACAGAAATATGCTTTTCAGTGTTTTTTTTGTCCTACTGAAAAAGATTTTAAGTCTTTATGTAGATCAATGCAAGAAATGTTAATTACTCCTGAAAAACAACCACTATTAGAATTATGTTCTGAAAGATTAGCTCAGTGGTCATTAGCTGAAGAAGCTGTCAATGATACGAGAGCAAGCTCTAGTCGTAAGTTATAATTATTCTATTAAGTTTTAATCGATATATAATTAGCTTAATTAATTAAATTTGTTATTGTTTCAGTATTAGATTTTGAACACGTAGATCGACAATATGACACTTCCGATGAAGATTTCGAATTAATTGGTTGACAGTCAGCTTTTAATTTATTATATTAATTTGATGAAATGATATCTGTTAACGTTATTTCTGTCTTATGTAAATCATCATTTCACAGTTTACACTTACAAAACACCGTCAAAATTTTTACCTACTGTTATTAATTAGATAAATGAAAATAAATTTCATATGAATTTAATTGTATATATTATAATATACAGATTTATATACTATTTGTGTTCAGAACTGATGAGCACAAAATATTTAAAACTCAAATATTAAAAAAAAAAAATTTTTATACGAATTAGATGTGGTTAATATTGCAACGATGCATTTAATTCTATTGTACTCAATATTTTTTTAGGACTCAATAGAATTAAATTTTGTAAATACTCGTATATTGAATTGTTTCACTATCGTTGCGCAAAGTGAAGTTAAAGTAATTTTAACTTTTTGTTAAACATATCTGTTGTGTTAATAATTACCAAATTTAATTTAACAACCTATTCATTCTTTTATATATTATTATATAAATAAGAAAGCTTTTTAAACTAATGGATTCAGCATAATCCACGTATTTTTATATGTATCATAATTTATATAAATTATTCCTTAATCAAAAATCAGCTATTAAAACAACATGAAAATGTGATTTAATACAATTCAGTAAAAATTAACAAAATTTTAATGAAACAAATTTTTCTGTCAAATTATGATGATTGTGAATTTTATAGGTATGTGCTTATTTTAATCAATAAAAAAAATCATCTCTCAAACTAAATATCTTTATTTTTATAGTAAAGTTCATTAACAACATATTGTAATTTGTTATTCTGAGAAAAAATCGGATTACTTTTTTACACAAATTAAAAATGTAATATACAAGTAATAATCATTTTCTAGATCACTATTTTCTGGCTGTTAGGTTTGATAAGTTTTTCATTGCTCAAAGATAAAAAAAAGCTAATGTCCTAAATAAAAACGACGGCAAAATACACAAACACGTCTTAGAAAAATTCATGTCAATAGCAATGAATCATATCAATGAATAACAGTATGCAATATCATCAATGCTTAAAAATGATTGATTATAAAAATCAACTGTTGTATCACATTATTTTATGCATTATCAAATAAAATAGCTGCAGTGCAATGGTCATAAAAGATTGTACCAAAAATAATAATGAATCTCTCAAATTGGAGGATTGCAAAAGCTATGAAAAAAATACCTACACAAGCATTAATTTTTTAAAAATTTTACACAAGTACATTTCACTTTTTGATTAAACTCTACAATTATCAGCAAGGTACGAATACCAGTATTACACAGTGGCTTCACCTAAAATCTTATTTATCAAAGAACAACGTTATTATTTGAAAACCAATTTCAATTTCGGTAATAACTTTCGAATCTTCGGATATATATCTTTTCGGATAAAACAGCGAAATTTTCAAATAATGTTGTTTTTGAAGGCCCAGATATTTAAGATGAAACCGTTTTTTAGTATCATTATACGCCTTCCCATAAAAAGAGAAATTACCATTTCGAATTAAAAAAAGAAACAGTAAAGCACATGGCACTCTTTAGCATAAAATAATTGCTTTTATTCATAACACCTCGAGCACTTATTATAGCCAACAATACTAGGCTTGTTACTGATTATCTCTTGTTAAGAACCAATTAAAATTAAGGCTTTATTGTTAACTTTATATAAAACATGTTGTCCGTAATCTCATTAATATGAATTATGCAACTAAAACATCACATTTTTCGGCATCACAGATGGCTATTCGTCGTAGCTTTAATTTACATAAAAGACCTTTGGTTAGCCTTTAAAACGTAATTTAACATTTTCTATATAAATTTCTGCTGCATATTCCTACCTCGTCTATTTCCGCAGCTCAGATCTGCAGTGCAGTACAGAATCTTCATACAAATAGTCGACAAATTGTGTGCAGATTCTATAGGAATCCTATAGGTCCGAAAATGGCGGTCAATCGGCTGCTCAACACTCAGCCCAAATATATATCTAAGTTAAATAAAATATTTATTAAATGTTCTCTCTGAAAATGTAAATGCGAATTTTTTATCAAAACTGTAAATGGTCAGAAACTGAATTCTCAAATTATCTAAAGTTTTAAGTTATGGTATTTATACATTATAATAACAACGAATGAGGAAGTGATCTAAACGACGTCTATTTGTTCAAGGGATCACAAGTCATTTATGTGCGAGATGGTTAACCTGATCCCTACAGCACTATTTAGAGCTCGTCAGTCGAACCCTTACATGGTGCATAGGGATAAAAATGTCCTAATATTAATTTGCTTTTTACTAATTACACTCATAAAATCTTTTCTTTCAGAATGTTTTGGAAGCATTATAATTTGATTTAAACTTTTATTTAAAAAACTATTCCCCTCTGAATTGTAAGGTTTTGAAGAGCACTCAAGAATTTTTTCAATTAATTCAACTTAATATTTTTTCTTCAGTGATTACTTATTTTCGCCGAGGTAAGTGATAACCCTAGTATGTTACATATGTTTTATTAAAATAATGTGCCATGTAAGGGTAAACAATGCCTTCAGTATAGTTAGATTTCAAAAATCAACTTATAGGCTTTGCGACAGCATTCTCAAGCTGTCAAATAAGTTTTTAAGCGATTATTTTTTTCTTTTACGTTTTACTTGACCTTCTCCCCGTAATCCATTAGTCAAAAATGTTGTCTACCTGTAGAATCATTACAGAATTTGCATACAATTTGTCGACAATCTATAGGAAGTCTCAGCACTGCAAATCTAGCTGTCAGATTCCCGGTCATGACGGAAATATAAAAGATCTGTGATCAGCTGGATTTCTGTAGGCACTAGCTAGGCAGTCGCTAGTCTACCGCCAGACTGTATATATTTTGTTACTATAAGAGCGTAGTGTGAGCAGAATGCCACTAGGGATATCAATGACTAGCCAGCTTTGGGCAATTGTGTTAGTGAAAATTCATATGTACATTCTCCAATTTAACATTAATTTTTTTTCGGCTCTGACGTATTATTAAATTTATGATTTTTCAAATTTATTACAACCACGGTAATATTATCTAAAGATCCCCTAAAATGTAGTAAAAAAAATAAGTTTTTAATGTAGATGAATGTAAAGTCAGTTTCATGCTTAAATTTACTATTTATTCATGATAAATTTCATACCTGTAGTAGCTTTGCAAAGTAATACTTTTTGCACCAAAATGTGGCTCATTTATACGCTCTTTAATAAATGCTACAGCTTCTTCATTAGTAAAAGTGTCCCAAAGACCATCGGATGCCAAAACAAGAAACATAGGATTATGATCACTAAGGTCAAACGTTAATATGTCTGGATCAGCAATTACTAATTTTTTGTCTTTTAAGGGATAGTCTCCTAAGGCTCGAGAAGTTGCTAAAATGCCAGCAACACGCCATACACCATTAAATGTTACTAATCCACCAGCTTTATTTATGCGTTTTCTCTCGCGTTCCTGAACAAGTATCTCGTTATCTTGTAGATATTGTAACATTATTTTCATTCAATATTAATATAAAAATATATACCTGCTGTGGCTTGTGATCAAATGATAAAGGGATAGCACTGCCTTTTCCATCACACATAACACCTCGAGAATCTCCGACGTTTGCTACTATTAATTTTTCTCCTTCAAGAAGTGCAATTAAAGCTGTTGTACCTAAAAAAACAGTATATTAGTTATTAGAGAAATAAATAATAATATCTCAAAAATACAATTAATTTTCAATGACATTATTACTTACCTGCAATATCCATATTTTTCTTGGCTGCTTCAACTAATAAACGGTCAACAGCAAGTACTTCATCAGTTAAGAGTCTAGCATAATTGATTTTATCGCCATCTAGATAACTGGACAAATCTACTTTTGATGGTTCTTTTTCTGAAGGTCTACAAGGTCTGACCTTTTTTATTTAAATTAATTTTATTTTTATTATACATCAATAATAAATAATAAAAAGTTTTAAAACATTACTTTTAATACCTCTCTTGTAATTGGACGTGGTAAGCTATCTAGCTTTTCCAGCAACTCTGGATCAGTGACTCCTATATTCTTTTTCATGCAATCGTCAGTTATTGAAGCACTAACCATTTTACGAAAAGATTTCTTCCTTTCAGATGCATGGGGTTCAATTTTCTCTGTACTTTTTACTTCAATATCATTGATCATGTCATCAACATTGTGTACCTTGGTTACTCTCCCAGCTATCATATCTTTCAATTCTATAACTTTTTTATTAATATTAGGAACAAGTTTATCACGTGCATAATTTGCTGCAAACTGTAAAAAAAAGAATAAACAAATTAATGTATGTACCAAACAATTTACTGAAAAATAAACATAATTTGATCAAAATTATATTCCATTTTGATATGATGTATGGTTTGCTAAATATTTCTCTCCTGAATGATATTGTATTTGTGATAGCTGTTTTTTAATTAGTGCTTTAATGATTTTAAATTAAACTTTAATATTACAATGCTATTAACATGCATTGCGTACCTTTAAAATTCTGCTAATGAAAATTCCATAAAAATGTTTTCATGCTTTAGTGCTAATATACCAAGCTAACTTAATTATGCTAAAGCTATTAAAAAAATATTTTCAACACTTAATACTTAATTCTCTTTAATAGACATAGTTTAAAAAGAACCTTTATGTTACCTTATCCCTGATTATTTGCAACTTTAAAAGTCAGCAGCTAAAATAAATAGTGACACAAAAGAAAAACTGGATTTGATTTAGCTTTAGATGTTTTAATTTTAGAAGAGTTGTATTTAACAAAAAAATTTGAATTTAAAAATAAAAAAATATGTAAGCTTAAAAATACCTCTCCACCATGACCATCAAATACAGCAAAGAGAGAAACCCCAGTATTGTTCATGTCCTCATTAACGACAAAACGGTCTTCCATATGGGCTCTATGGCCCTGGACTGCAAATGCAGCAATGTTGCCTTGTTTTAACTCCCAGCTTAACTTCACATCATTGTTTACAGGATTATTTACTAAGAATTGTAATTTGGATACCTATGCATAAATTACTATTTTTAAATATTATTTTTTGTGTGTGATTTAAAAATAACTTTAAAAAATAAAATATGCCTTAGAAGTGGTTCGTCCAAGAGTGTGTTGAATTTTTCCTAAAAGTACTCTGCTCCATACATCTACAGCTTGTAAATAGAAAAGCATAATAGCTAGGAGCACACCAAATATTAGTACCTCTGGCCTTAGCGCATAGATTTTCATAATTTTCCAGAAATAGCTTAATGGTGCAGTTAATGCTGGGTTTAGACCTGTTGGTATACCAACAGCAAACTTTGATGCTATTTTCATGTGTGATATATAAGCCTGTGAAATTAAAACTAAATCATTATCATTAATTTCATCAATAATATAAAAACTTAATAATTTTAATTTCTACAGTATATCAACTCATTATAATTTAATTTAGCGAACACTTTAATGTTAGCTAATCTTAAATGTATACTTCAGAAGTATAGTGTAGATACAGAGAGTATTAAGTGCAAATGTATTGAATTATAAGTAATTATAAAAAGCATTTCATCTTTTTACATACTGTTACATTAATGGTAAATTTGAAGCGAAGAATATTTGTTATATACCTGATACAAGACTTTGTCTTCAAATTCGTCATCCATAGTATTTTAAAAGACTTAAGTGGTAATAATTGAGGAACTTTGTCAAAAGTTTCAAAACTTTATTTGGCAACAATATAATTAATAATATATAACGTTTAGATATGTCTAATAATCACATAAGCAAACAATCAATATTATTTGATAAATTGTAATGGGCCCAAAGAGTATTTTTCGCATTTTTAATATATCACAGGATATACTCGTTATTCTAGGCAGGTATGTAGTATACTATCAGTAATTTTTAAAAGGTTTACGTTTTACCGTTCACATCATATCATACCACACTGAAAATAATAAGGTTGTTGCAAAAGTCACAGATTACGTGGGAAGAAGTGGAACTAGAGTAAAAGCGTCCAGAGAGCAGAAGGAGCAGAAGTGGTTAGAACCAAACTGACAACAATAGCTGTGTTTTATTTAGCAAAAAGTTGCTACACTTTTTACACTTTGTGCACTTTTTAAGGTGTCAACTTATACATACAATGGACAAAGACAGAAATACGGAAAGTGTAGAAAAGTGTTAAAAGTGTAGCTAAATAAAACACAGCTAATAAAGTCAATAAACCCCAATATTCGGTATATAAATATACCGCGAAAATATGAAAATGCCATGAAAATATAACTCTTAGTTTATATTTTAGATTTTAAATTTCTGGATCGAATTTACATTTAGTAATATTGTATATATACATACATTTTATTATTGTTTCTGTTATTATTATTATAAAATGTATAAACTAAAAATATATTGTGTATTGGATAAATTGTAAAGTACTTTGTGTGTGTGTGTGTGTGTGTGTGAAATTAAAAGAATTCCTTTCAAAATCGCGATTAATCTTATCAAATTTTGTAGATTTCATTCCAATCTTAAGATAATTCTATGATGTAACGTATACATATGTGAGAAATTGTATGCAAAATAAAAATTCAATGATACTCAGAATATACTAATGATAAAGAGCTACAGTTGTATATGGGCTTTTGTATAAAAACCTAAATAATATTCAGTGTGGATTGAAATTAGATATCCTTTCATTAGGCGGTTAGGGCAATTTTTGATTTAGTAAATTAATATTAGTTTTAGAGTGTTTTAAATTTATAATTTAATTGTAAAGGTAACATGAACATAAACCAATAATTACAAAACTAATCGTGCATAATAAATAGAGATGATATTTTTTGCTAAATTGAATAAACTTAAGTAAAGAATTAGCGTTATAATTGTCATGTTTAATTGTCAAAGTGGTCAAAAGCGATGACTCCGTGACTGCAGACGCGTAGAAATATGGCGACTTTATTATCATACTCGTCTGGTCTCAAAGTCTCAACCTCAACTGGTCTCGACGGTAAAGATAATGCTGATAATAGCATAGAGAGGCGATGTATTAGTAGAGTATTAGCTGTGTGGTTTAGTATAGAGCAATAGAGCAGTGTAAAGAATAAAGTGAATTTAGTGGTGAACCGAACTCTGAACATTTGTTTGTTGGTAATTTGGTGGTTGTACAGTTGTACTGTATATATTATGATGTTTTCTGATGTTTTTCTTGCTAAACGGTGACCAACGGTGACTAAAGTGTCATCAATCCTGTCATTGAGAAAAATGAGTGAAAGAAAATTCACGAGAGGTCTCGGTAAACCTGGGATGGCTGCACAATTAAGGGAAACTGTATCTCAGGTGGTGCGTGAAAGCACTGTACAGGTAAAATCATTGACATCTTCCTTAATTCCAGCTTTTTTAATTTAGTTTAATGTCACATTTTTAAAAAGTTTATCTTTCTTTTATAATCTCCTACTTACTTTTTATTCGCCATCATCAAGCAACAATTGAAAGACATAATTTCTCTTAATTTATATTATGGAAAATACTACAGTATTGTTACTACTAATTTAATTATTTTGATATAAAACTTTCTCTTTAACATTAACTTAACTAATTAGAAGCTTTAAAATGTAATAAAGAATGAATGATACATCTTTTTTTTCTTTTGCTGCACTAAAGCTGTAATGACACAAGTGAAAATAAAAAAATGTATACTTCTCTTATATTTCAACCGATTGCTTTGGTAGTATAGCAAAACAAATGGCAAATCCAGTATAATAAAATATATCTGTATATGAAGCTTAATGTTTTATAGTTGCTCTTTATTTTTTTCATAAAAAATATTTATAATGCAATCATCACTTAAATAATATAACTTTTATTGCAGAATAAGCCACATTTAGTTGATCCAATAGATTTTGAAAATTTTGTATTAAAAAATAAAACACTGCTCCAGAACGATCCACAACGAGAGTTACTGCTTTATCCTCAGGATGATGTCTCAGTATGTATATCTTTATCAACTCTTATCAATGTGTAGTTAACACACGAGTATCCGCTAATGAATTAATAATTTTATGAGTAACCACAAGAGATTATATATAGAAACTAGTTCAAGTTTATGTTCATAGACATTTACAAGTGACAATAATTATTTATAAAATAGCTTTTAAATATTTTTAATTTCAACCAAAATTATTAAAAATGTTGTCATTTATATTTTTAGCAAGTTGTCTTACCTAAAAGGTATAGAACTATTACTTCAACAGTACCATATAATCCTGAAAGCATTGATGTTGGAGAAAATCTTCTTACAAAAGAATGTTTGCGCAGTTATACTTCCAATTGGAATCTTGTGCACTACAAATATTCTGCATACAGTGGCAGCTATCTTGAATTACCAAAGTATATTATTATTTGATATACAGGGCTTTTTCCTAACAACTGCATATATGAAATTTTATCTTGTTTAACTATAGCACTATTGGCTATACTAACATTATTATATTTTTTTACATTTAAGTATTAAACACAGTAAGCTAGATTCATTAAAAAAATATGACAATTATAAAAACTAATAAAAGTATTTAAACTACATACAAAAGCTATGAAAAATGATTGCATTAAAATTTTATCAAATATGTTAATTTGTAGTAATTTCATAATGCTATAATCAAACAACATGATTCTATATGCTATTATTAAGGAAAACCTCTGTATCAGATTATAGTTAGTTCATTAAATAATCTTATTAATATTTTTTTAGGATAACAAGACCTGATGATCTTAAGGAAGAGGTCTATGAAATTGATACTGATGTAGATCAAGTTGATGAGGTACACAATTTTATTGAGTAAATGTGTAAAATATATATAAATAAGTTTTTAAATAACCTTAATGAGATTTCTATTTTTTTTAGGATTTGATTAAAAGCGATGGAATAACCAAAGAAGGATATTTGATGAAAGGGCCTGAAATTGGTAGTAGTGACAGGATGTTTGCACACATTGGCTCAAAATCTTTTAAAAGACGTTTTTGCCACTTGAGGCAAGAAGTGGATGGAACTTATATTCTTGAATTATTTAAAGATGATAAAAAAGGAGAAGCTAAATTAACAATTGTTATGGACTTCTGCACTGATGTGGTTAGAAATCCAAAACGTGGAAGGTTTTGTTTTGAATTAAAAATGAGCGGAACTCAGAAGTCTTATACCCTAGCTGCAGATACTGAAGCTGATATGCAGGACTGGTTGTTGAAATTAAGCTCAGTACTACAACATTATAAGCAGCAAGAAGATAAAAGAGCTGCTTCTCTTGAGAGAACTTGTAGTACACCCCCACCATCTCCACAACCAATTCAGGTGAAAATTTTAATAATTTGTTCATGATGATTTAACACTAACATAAATAATATTTAATACAAATCAAATTGTTCCTTTGCAGATGTATGGAACATTAAAGGGTTTGGATCAAAGCATGAATCCTCAATTGATAAAATATTCTAGAGAAACTGATACGAGCATAGCATTAGCAAGAAAAGAAAACAGGAAAAGACTCTTTAACATATATCCACATATACCCCATAGTAGGCATAATACAGGAAATTTACAAGAAAATAATGTTGACCCCTATAAAGAACAATTTGGACACAGATTATTAGTAAAGTGTGAAAGTTTGAAATTTAGGTTACAGGCCCCTATAGACGAGAAAGAATCATTATGCCAAGTAGAACCATATCAAACATCTTTATGTTTATTTGATGCAAGAAATAATAGAAAACTCACAGAAAACTTTTATTTCAATATTAATCATGATATTGTGCAAGATATGATAAAAGAATTGAGTCCTGTAGGTATTATGACGGAACCTGAAGAGGATTGTCAGCTTCCTGATGATTTAAAAAACATACCTCCTGATTGGATCAAACGTCCTAAACAGGTTTAAAACTTAATCTAAAATTAATCATTGATTATAATAATTTGACTTTAAATAACTGTTTTTTAATTTTAGGCCATATTTAGTATTAGTAATCCACACCCTGACATATTTCTTGTTGTCAGAATAGATAAGATATTACAAGGAAATATATATCAAACTTCAGAGCCATATTTGAAAGCTACAAAAGATCCAAGACTAGGTTTAAAAGTCCATAAGCAGGCTAGAGCAAGTTGCCAAAGACTGGGAAATTATAGAATGCCATTTGCTTGGGCAGCCAGGCCTCTATTTAGATTATACAGTAATGAATTAGATACCTCCTCAGACTTTCCAGCTATATATAGACAAGAAGGGAATAAAATAAAGGATGATGAATTGTTAAAGTTTTTATCAGAATATAGGAAGCCTGAGAAACTCAATAAGTTAACTGCAATACCAGGATGGCTAAAAATAAAAGTAGAACCAATCTCGGATATTCCCAATAATACATTATCAACATCTCTGACACCTTTGAAACCATTTCCAATACCTCCTATTACAGAACCAACTTTTGAAATTGCAGAATTTGAAAGTAATTCTGAGAAAGAAGTCCATCCATATACAACATATATTAATCACTTATATATATATCCTCAAACTCTATGCTTTGATGCTCAAAAAGTTTTTACAAGGGCTAGAAATATTGCTTGTATTGTTGAACTGCGTGATGATGATGGAGAACATGTAAAACCTTTAAGATGCATTTATGGCAAACCTGGAAGTCCTCTGTTATGTTTGAGAGCATCTTGCGCAGTATTGCACCATAATGCTGTTCCTTCTTGGTATGAAGAGATCAAAATGAGGCTGCCAATTAAACTTCATGCCAAACACCATTTGCTGTTTTCTTTTTACCATATAAGCTGTGATATGAATAAGAAGAAAGAGAATGGAGTAGAAAATTGTGTTGGATATGCATGGACTCCATTATTGCAAAAGGGAAGGTAAAAATATTAAATACAATACATATAAAATTATAAGTTAAAAGTAGCAGTGTTATGAGTTAAAAAAAATGTTTTCTTGATCATTAGACTCAACGTTGATGTAGAAGCTAACATTCATGTCCTCTCTGTTGCAACACATTTACCAAATGGCTATCTTTCTATTCAACCTTTGGGGTTAGGTAAAGGAGTAAGTATTTTTAAAAAATATATTCTTACATAATTTTTAAACCATATTTATTATAAAACAATATTTACAGAATGCTGGGCCTGAAATAACATGGATAGATTCTCAGAGACCAATATTTACTGTTGGCTTACAATTAATTTCTACAGTATTTACAAGGGATCCACATTTACATAATTTATTTGCTCACGCTGAAAGAATATTAGATACAAAACCGTCTGTAATGCCTTCTGATTCAGAGACATGTAAAATATTAAAAGCTGCTCATGCTGTACAACTAGTTACTGTCATTACTTTCTTACCAACTATATTAAATCAATTATTTGCTTTATTAACTTGTAATGTCAGCGAAGAGGTGGGCTTGTATATTATCAGAGTTCTTATACATATTATTAATATGATACAAGAAGCTGGACGAAAAGATATTCTTCAAGCTTATATTAAAGTATTTAAATTTTATATGAAGCTTTCTTCAATATTGAAATAACAGATAATAAAATTGTGCTTCTTTAAATGTTCACAGTTCGTTTTTACATCACCATTAAAAGTAAATGGAAGTTTGACTGTTCATGAACAACTAGGAAAATATCTTCCAATTTTACTGCAACCAAATAACACAGACTTCTTGGTAGTAAACAAATTTATGCATCACTCTAGTTTCTTTTTTGAAATTATGATCAAAAGTATGGCCCAGTATCTATTAAATTCAAATAGAATAAAGGTGAGAATAATATAAATATATTTATATTATATTTAAGAGCTATATATCAAATCTACTGATTGGACAATTAAATTGCAGATGCATAGAAATGAAAGATTTCCTAAGGAATACCATGAAAAAATAAAAAATTTATTAGATATTATTACACCTTACCTTATGAATAAATACAAAGAAATGCCAGTAGAAACTCATGAATTAAATAAAAGTCTTGCTCAATTTCTAAAAAGGTGTTTAACATTTATGGATAGGGGATTTGTTTTTAAACTAATCAATTCATATATGGACAATTTTACTCCCGGGGATCAACGAGCACTGCACGACTTTAAATTCACCTTTTTACAAATAATTTGTTCTCATGAACATTATGTGTCATTTAATTTGCCAATGATGCAGTCTAGGATTACTTCAAAAGGTAAATATCAGTGAAATTTTGTTCATCTAACAAATGTCATTAGAGTACATTTGTAAATACTGTAACAAAATCATTTTATGCCTTATTTAGAAGATACAGAGATAGAGCCAGAATGTAATGGTATGTTTGCCATTTACTCATACATCTTGACTGTGGTTCTTTTTTGTAGATAGATTGAATAGAATTAGCACAGATACTGAGCACAACCTCTAATGCTTACAATTATTTTAGTTTTGTTATATTGTGTTTCCTTAAAATTATATTGCACTTTAAGTGTGCTATACACATTTTTACCTATGTATAGTAATATTTTATTAGTATCATATGTTTAATGAACTTTAATATTCTTTGCAGATGTAATGAATGAATATTGCTTGTCTGAAGATTTTTGCAAATTGCATTTTCTGGCTGGCCTTCTAATGCAAGAAGTAAAAACGTCACTAAATGAAGTTTTTCAAATTCGAAAGGTAGCTATAGCTACCTTAAGAGATTTAATGGCAAAACATGAGCTCGATGATAGATACCAAAATAAGGTAAAATTGAACAAATATTGATTAATTTTAAATTTGATTACCAATTAAAATACTATAAAAAATTGTAGGGTCAATTAAGCAGGATAGCCTGCATTTATATTCCTTGGCTAGGCATTGTATTGGAAAACTTGCATCGTTTGGAATCTTTAATTGAAAATGCAAAATCTGAAGGTAAATACAATGGAGGTAGTAGAGTATCTACAAGCAGTTCATTTCTTATTGGCAAGGATATTGCTAATAGCACAATTATGCGAACGCCAAAATCTATCAACAGGTCAGATGACTAATTTTTTTTATTTTATATTTTGTTGCTTTCCATAACAACTAAGGCAACAAAATTTGTTCACAGGTTCACATTAAATTTGGATGCTCAATCTCCAATAAGAGCATCAATGCACTTAAGAGATTCCACTTATTTTGCTGCCATAGCTGGTCAAAGTTTGGTAAATGGATATTCTTGTACAAGTATAGAATCTGATACTTCAACAATGTCAGAGATATCTCATTCAAATGTTTCTCAAGAAACTACGATTATACGAGAGCCTTTAGAAAATGGAGTGGGTAATAAGTATCGACATTCAAGATCATTCAGCGTCACACAATCTCCTAGAATTGATAAGTTGCAACCATCAGAAGTTAAAGACATACTACTTTGTTTTATGTTTGTTATAAAATATCTAGGGGACCACCAAGTTATTACATGGTGGCAACAATGCAGTGACTCCGAAATTTTAAGTTTCTTTACAGTTATTGAGTAAGTTTTAAAAGCAATAATATTTCTGTTTAAAAAGTGAAATAATTAGGCATAAATTGGTAAATAATCCTTGTTTGCTTCAGAATGTGTTTACATAATTTTAAATATATCGGAAAGAGACAAATCGCAGTAAGCACTGCAAATAATCCAGGAAAACCACGAACAGTAAAAGCAATGACTCTGCCGGCTAGAATGGCTCCCCCCGATTTTTCTTCTGAAAATTCCACAAGCACTTTACAGCCACACAATACTGCAGTGAGAGAAAATCTAGTTGAAAATGATAGTGGAAAATTATATCAAGCATTATTGGAAGGAAATATGGCGACAGAAGCTGGTCTGATTGCTTTGGACTGTTTGGGATTATTTTGCTTACATTTTAAGGTATTAGTAAAAATAATAAAGCTTTAGTTTGAACACGTTTTTTTTTGGAAACATTAGATTTCGGGATATTTTCGTAGACGGATTAATATGGTATCAACCTTGTATATGTGCTAAAAACTAATTTATTGTGTTTTTAAATAATTTTATTCTTCTACAGGAAATTTTATTAGCAAGTGATGGGGACAATCCGGTAATGCAAAAAGCATTTGACATTTACCTATCATTTTTACAAGTTGGACAATCCGAAACTTTACTTCGTCATGTATTTGCTGGTTTACGAGCCTTTTTAAATAATTATTCCATTGCTTTGTTCCAAGGTAACAACTTTTAATTCTACATATCCAATGAATTATTATACAGGGTGTTTACTTTAATTCACTCTAGAGGGTAGACATAAGAATTCATTTATAAATCAATTTTTTATATTGTATTTTTTGGGATCTGAATGGAAAGGAGCTACAATAAGGTCTAACACAAAGAAACTAATGTCTTTGGTAGTTATGGAGATAAATAAATTTTCATGTCCTAGTTCTAAGATGAATGAAAGTGTGTGTGTAAACACCCCATTTATAGATGCAATTTTAAATTAGATAATAGATAATGAATTTCATTTTTTACTTAGCAATTGTGTTACATAACTCATTGTAAACGGTCTTTATAGGTAATGCCGTGCTTTGTGGTCGACTCTGTTATGAATTACTTAGGTGCTGTAACAGTAAACTCAGCTCTATCAGACAGGAGTCTTGTGCACTTTTATATCTGTTGATGAGAAGTAATTTTGAATTTACAAATAGAAAAGGACTAACTAGAGTTCATTTACAAGTGAGTTTATATTTATTTTAAAAAAATGTAGCAATGAACAATTTTATTATGATTAAATTATTGCACATGTAAATATAAATTAATTTCTCAACAGGTAATTATTTCTGTATCACAAATGTTAGGAAATGTTATAGGATTAAATAATTCAAGGTTTCAAGAATCTTTATCTTTAATAAACAGTTATGCTTCTTCTGATAAAGTCATGAAAGGCACAGGATTTCCGGTTGAAGTGAAGGATTTGAATAAACGAATTAGAACCGTTTTAATGGCTACTGCCCAAATGAAAGAACATAATAATGACCCTGAAATGTTAGTTGATCTGCAGCATAGTCTAGCTAATTCTTATGCCAGTACTCCAGAATTGAGGCATACCTGGCTAGAAACTATGGCCCGAAACCATGCCCGTGACGGAAACTACTCTGAAGTATGAACACTCCAATGAAATAAATCACTGTGTATTTTATTAAATAGCTACGTGTACTCATAAAATAATATTTACAGGCTGCTTGCTGTCAGTTGCATATTGCTGCATTGATGGCTGAATATTTGAAGTTGAGAAAAGTACAAAATTGGGGAGCAGAAGCTTTCGACAAAATTTCTATTAACATTTCCAAGGATGAACAAAATTTGAAGCTCGATGCTGGTGAGATTTGTATGTCGTTCAAAATATATGTTTTAGTTATTAAGTAATAAAATTGGAAAATTTAAAATTTGATAACATTTTTCTAAGAAAAATAATGTGTTTAAAGTGTTATTTGTCATGTCTTGTGTAATATGTATTGTTGTGTGAGTTAAAGCCTTGAATCTTGAAGATACAGCTGTAGATAATACATTAATAATAATATTTTCAGGCGTGCAAGATATTCATTATAATGAACAGCTGCTTCTGGAGCAATTAGAAGTTTGTGCAGATATGTTAGAAAAAAGCGAACGATTCGAATTGCTGGGTCATTTGTACCGTTTGATCATTCCTATTTACGAAGAAAAGAGGAATTATGAGGCATTGGCTACTTGCTACTCGCATCTGACCCAGGCATGTAATAAAATCGTTGAAGTTAATAAATCAGGAAAGAGACTACTTGGAAGATTTTATAGGGTAGCATTTTTTGGATCGGTAAATATCATTGTTTTGTTTTAGAGATTAATAATTTTTTTAATTGGATTTCATAGTGATTACAATCGCTATAATTTTAGGCCTATTTTGAAGAAGAAAATGGCCAAGAATACATTTACAAAGAACCCAAAGTTACTTCCTTATCTGAAATCTCTGAACGATTACATCGCTTATATTCTGACAAATATAACGCAGAAAACGTAAAAATGATAATGGATTCAATTCCTATTGACATCTCAGATCTGGATCCAAAAATGGCTTACATCCAAGTTACTCATGTTACTCCTTATTTTGAGAAATTGGAGCTTGAGGAACATGTGACTGAATTCGAGCAAAATCATAACGTGTCCTGTTTTATGTTTGAAACGCCATTTACAAAAGAGGGAAAAGCTAGAGGAAATCCAGAAGATCAATGGAAAAGAAAAACTATACTAACAAGTAAAAAATTGTGTTAAGTAATTAAATTTTTATCTAAGAAGAGTAAATTAAGCATATTAACGTTGTTTTCCCCTAGCTCAATATTCATTTCCATATATAAAAAAGCGGATAGCAGTTAAACAAAGAAGAATATTAGAACTAAGTCCTATTGAGGTGGCTTTAGATGAAATGAGACAACGCGTACAAGAACTTGAAGACGTGGCGTTAATTGCACCTACTGATTTAAAGAAACTTCAATTAAGACTGCAGGGAAGTATTTGTGTCACTGTAAATGCCGGGCCCTTGGCATACGCTTCCGCATTTCTAGATCCTGCTCTCTCTCCACAATATCCTGATGATAAAGTTGAGGAACTAAAAGATGTATTCAGGTAGGTCAATATTTTGCTATATTTGTATTTAATTGCTTTACGTTTGTAGAGACCTTTGGGTTCATGTTGTTGTAGAAGAATATTGTAAGTATGCATATCTGTATAGGGTGTACCGCTGAAGTCGTTGAAAGCGTGGATGTAAAAACTCACTTATCGCCAAAATTATATTAGATATAAATTTTTTGCTTAACGGAAATCCGTATACCGACATTACAGGGCAAAAACTATTTCGCATGCAGCGTTGTTATTTGTTGACGGATTGTAAAGTTATTACAGGTTTTTGGAAATGCCAGAAGCTTATCTACTAAATTACTTTGGGAAAATTAACACAAAATTAAAAAAAAATTTTTGTTTAAATAAATATATTAACATTATTGAGAAACAACAAATAAATTGCAAAATCTCCCAACGTACTTTAGTAGATAATGTTTTTGCGTTTCCAAAAAGTCCACAAAAATGCAAATTCGTCAAGAAATGACGATGCTGCATTTGAAATAAATAATGGAAGAATTTCGTGTTGGCGACTTCCCGAACACGAAATTCTTCCATTATTTATTTCAAATGCAGCATCGTCATTTCTTGACGAATTTGCATTTTTGTGGACTTTTTGGAAACGCAAAAACATTATCTACTAAAGTACGTTGGGAGATTTTGCGATTTATTTGTTGTTTCTCAATAATGTTAATATATTTATTTAAACAAAAAATTTTTTTAATTTTGTGTTAATTTTCCCAAAGTAATTTAGTAGATAAGCTTCTGGCATTTCCAAAAACCTGAAATAACTTTACAATCCGTCAACAAATTACGACGCTACATGCGAAATAGTTTTTGCCCTGAATTGTCGGTATACGGATTCCCGTTAAATCCTCTCGGAATACAAATTGGTGGAGGCTTCAAACAGGTCATGTCAGAAAAGTGATATCTTTTATTATTATGGAGATTACTTTGAGCTATTACATACATGCTCTCCTGCGCTGTCATAGGTACAGCTTTATAAGAGTGTAGAGAATTTATTTATGACTATCTTACACTTCTATTGCGATTTTGTGTACAAAGGTCCTAAATCAAATGATTAATAGAGTGTTGAAAAGATATTTTATTTTTATAATCTTATAAGTTTTTTTTTCTTTAATTTCTTTAGGGAGTTCGTAAAAATCTGTTACACAGCTCTTCAAATAAATAGCAAACTAATTACATCTGATCAACACGAATATCAAGAAGTTTTACGAGAAAATTATCAGAAGCTTTGTCAGAACTTATCGTCCCTGTTAGGAGAACCAGTTTGGCCAGACGAGCAAATTGGAAGTTTTAAGCGTAATAGCGCAGCACTATTCAGTGCTATTAGTGGAGCCAGTAGTCATACCAGTACAGCCTAAAATGAAGACTGAATATTTATCAATAATATAGAAAAGAACAAACATGACATTACGGATATTAAATAATAAATAATGTATTTGTTCCGTGCAAGTTGAACACAGTGGTAGCATGTAGCAGAAAAAGCGGCGACGGAATTGTTACTTCTGCCAAATACTATCAGTAATATATAACTAAGAAAGTCTGGTACGGCAAATACATTTTATCAGCGGTATTTAGCATTGCCATTTGTCATCTTGAATGAACGTATTTCTTATACTAATATGAACGGTTGCACAATCTCTTCTCACTTAACTGCCACTATATTCTACTACATGGATCGAATATTAAGAGGCATTTTTCATACATTAGATCCCAGAAAAACTAAACTTTAAAGCATTTTTAAGTTATCATTTAATTATGATGGGGAAAAGTTTTAAAGATATTTTGAGTTTAAAACTTTTAACAAATATAGTGGTTTTATAAACGTCTTCCTTTCTAAATTTGTATCTATTTAAGAAGAAACTCATGAAATTTTATATACATTTATAAACAATTATATATACTTATATTTAAAAAAAACAATCTGCTATATTAGATTAAAGCATTATTTATGATAGTTAAAGTAAATATCATAAACAATTTGGATGAGAGGAAAATTATATTGTTGAAATTTTAATGATATCACTGCCATAATTTGAAGCTTATTGCATTTGGTTGTAAACAATTTTGTCAATTAGGATGATTAAATAATAAAATAGAATATGCTTCTTCAGCAAAAATATTTTATTGAGAAAGGAAGTATATAAATACATTTTTGCTTTTATGTGCTTGATATAATCAAGTATTTGCTCATCGAAGAGGGCATTTTTGTACGTATTTGTAAAAGGATATATTCGTTTATATATTATATAATTGAAAAATGTGCAAATCAATTTGTAAAAAGGCTAATTTATATATGCAAATGTTTTATAAAATAATATACAGAGTTGTAGTTATACTTTATAATTATATTGTTAGGAGAATGGATCAAATTTTGTTTTTATGTACTTAGCTATACTCTGTATTTACCAATTAAGCTTATTTGTATTAATAAGTAGCTTAAAAAATGTACAAAGAATTTCAGTTCAGCTGATATACATATGTATTCTGATGTAATATATTTTAACAGGTTACAATATTATTTCGCTATGAATTTAATTGATTGATATACTATTATTTACTAAATTAGAAACCACTCAGCTATTAATCACAATATGTAAATGGCCACCATGGCACGAAAGGAGCTGTCGTCAGATACAACAATTTTTGTAATTTCAAATTTCTAAGCAATAAGAAGAATATTTAACTAGAGGCCGTATTTTCTAAGCTTTGAGCCTAGATTTCGTTTACAAAAGTTTACTAGACTTGCAACATGGATTGTAGATTTATTATGCATACAAGATTTAGGATCACAGTTTTAAAGATTCACCTTCAGGAGCTTTTAACCACTTTAAATAGTGATCATATAATGAGGTCAGTTTTGAAATCTCTAACGAAAATATATGTTGTTTTAAATGATAATGGAAAACATCTTGAAAATTTTATTTTTAATTTTTGAATCAATTCGCTGTAGTCGCTAAATTATAATAGAAAGCTCAATTTTCAGCAATTATTTACAAAGCGTTAATATGAATGACAATAATGTTTTTGTCTTAAAATAATTTTATGATCTAGCTCTTACAGTGTCGTAATTTAGTTTTACTTTTATCAAGTAGAAAATTTAGAAAAACATTTCAAAAATTTCAACAAATTTTTACTGTTTCCTTTGTGTTATTATTTGAGAATTCTTGATTTTGTTTAACCATTCATTTTCTTATTGGATAATAAAAATTGTAATTTAGTTGAAATAAAATTTTGTTTTCAAATATGAGGTATCGAAATTGACCCTGATAATCACTATAATTATATCGTAATACCTATAGTTGGTTCTGGAAAATGAATGTATCTTTTTATTAAAACCTTTTTTCCCTATCATATCGAGTTTAAAAAAAGTAGGTTGTTTGATATACTCTGTATTTAAACTTATAAAGAATAAGTTTGAGACATTAAAAATAATAAAGCAAACGGTCAATCACTCTGAATGTATGACACTAGGTCTGTATGGAAAAAAAAGTATTATTTTTACCGGTATCTTATATAATAGTTATTTTTTTATATCCGCTTAGAAAAGAAGAAAGTCAAATAGTTTTTAATATTAGGATGTTTTTTATTTACAAATGGTCATTTATTTAAAATTAACAAAGTGTTTGAAAGTTTCTATATAAAAAACTGAAGTATTAGTACATTTTCGTTTATAAATTATGTTACAGATATCCGCAGCAGACTATACGACTTATGAAAGTAAGAATGTGTAGTTGTATATATATACATTATCAGTACTATCTATTGATAAATTTTGTCACTTTTAAGATGATTTTTTTGTGTGTATAAATATATAATTACATATTTCACTTCATTGTTATTGTGTCGATATGCCGCAGGCCTAAAAATAATTTTTTTATAATTTTTTCCGTGTAATAATTAGTTCTACTATAACAACTATTATTTTTCCATTATATCTATAAACGTTTAAGATAATAATAGTATATTATACTTATTCGTATACAATATATACTACTATATAATATTAAAAATGACTAAAATATTACAATTTGTAGTTTTTACATTTATAAAACAACCGCACCACTGATTCTGTAGTAAAATATCAATTTATGGAAATTCGTAGACTGATAATCCAGGTTTCTATAACGCAGAGGGATATTTTCATAAAATCTGAATATTTTACGTGCAAAACGCAAATATATTGAAATTGTCATTCTGTAGATTTATTGTAGAGTTTTGTAATAAAAAGCGAAAGATAGAGTAACTTATTGATTAGGAACATTACGATTGAATGGTGCATGAATAAATTATATAAATACATGTAAACATTTACCAAATTAATCCGTTACATTATTAATGCATTATACATATTATTATAGTCACCAAATGAATTATGTTTTTGAATATTTCTTGTTTCCATAAAATTTAGGTACAGAAAATGTTCCAAGGTAAATTTGTTATACTGCTACACATATTATGATTTAATTAATATAAAAGAAAACGAATGTGATTTATATGGACTATCTGTGTGGTTGATTCATGGAATCTTAAAAACTATATATACATAGTAAATTACAAACAAAATATTTACATAGAAATGTATTAATTCTATCCCTTCGTTAACAATTCATAATTTTTTGTTTATTTTGACTCTTTTGAATTTATTATAAAATTAATATTAATACCTTATGCGTATAATTTTTTCACTAGGTGCAGATCGCTGAATTAAATAATTCCTAACTACTGTACATTTATAAAGGCAGACGCGCGCGTTTCTCAGGCCATCCTTTTAAAATAAATATCTGACTGAGACATAAATCGGTCAAAGACGTTACATTATAAAACGGGTGCGTTCTGTCAAATGGCCATTTTTTCAACTTCGGTTTTAACAGGAGAAGTTCATTTTTTACATTGAAAAGTGATAATTTTTATTATTACATATATCAGGATTTTAGATTGAAAATAAAGAATTTGGTTTAAATATGTTTTTTAAAAAAATGGCAATTTTTACCTCTTAATGAACTCGTATCATGCTTTTCAAAATTAGGAACTTAGATATTTTGAAGTAATTGTAAAGTAGATTTTTATCAAGCCGGCGTTCGTTCTAATTATATTGGCCAAGTTTTAGACCTGTGGTAGAAGCTGGAAATGATTGCCTAAAAACCGAAGTTCGTTTTATAAATAAAAAATAACATTTCATTTTAAAAAAATGAAAGTTTTTAAAAAATCCATTTTCGGTTTGGCTTGTAAGTTGAAAATATGGCTATTCGATAGAGTACGCCTATTTTATAAACAAATACCTTTCGTTCACTCAAAATTTTTCGACTCCTTTATTTTTAAAAGGATGGAGTGTAGAGTAAACTTTTAATTAAAAACTTAGGTATGAAATTATTAAAGCAATTTTTTATTATCATAGAATCCCCTCTTCTACCTGTAGCTTCTAACTAAATGAATTAACCGGACATTTTCGCGCGGTATAATCGAATTTGGTTTTCAATATTTAAATAGTTTGTTTATACACGTAAACATGCAGAGGGTAGGAAGAAAGCTTGGACTTATCTCGAAAGTAATTAACTTTGGTAAAAAATGGTGGAGCACTTTTTTCTTGCTTAAAAAGACGTGTCTAATGAGATGATACTAAGTGGACCTTGAATATTGCAGATCCTAGGAAGAGGTCGCAACGATTATTTTTAAGGAACTCTTTTTATTTATTTAGATTCTTGTAACTATTCAAAAACTTTCCAAAAAAGTATTACAATAAAATTTAATTATATTTAGTATTTTCTGTTTTATCAATTGAACAAACTTAAATCATCACCAGTGTCAGTATTTATCTAGAGTGTACTACACGGAGGACCTGGGGGCTGGGACTCCCAAAAGCCATCAGTCAAACGTAGAACATTTGGAACAGTACGCGCTCGGTCTAATAATAGTATGTTTCTTTTTTGTTTTTGCTCATCAGTTTCGAAAAACCAATAAATACTGTATGTGAACAGATCCTATCGAAGCCTAACGAAACTTTTATTCTCCGGTTTCTTCTTTTATTCAATTATATTTTTATTTACAGACCCTCACCTACCCTGGTAAATTTAATCGTTTTACAATAAAATTCACACCTCAGGACGTTAGAATTCAGACTGCTCCTACTCTTCATATCCCCCCCCCCCCTCTACCTTATCGTATATAATGATTTTTTGTTACATCATATCGTACGCGTCGTAGTACTTTGGCACCGGGCGCGTCTCTTCTCTATTACTCGCAAGAGAGCATTTTATCAATCGTCACTCTTGCACAACACGATCTACCTTGACTGCAGGTAATCTCGAGTAAAATTTCCAGCAGAGTTGAATTTATCCAAAGCTCGCTGACATTTCAATTGACCTTAATATTCTTTCGCTTTTACGTACGATTACTTTGATCCTGAGGATCGAATTAAGTATTACGTCCAATAATTTGCAATTGTTTTATTTGTTTTCTATGCGCACACACATGACATGTATTCCGAATAAATTGTATAATATTGAAGAAAGATGATAGTTGCTTTATTATATAAATATATATGTATATACACAATTTTAAAAATCATTCGATTCTCTCAAAATTATATTGATTTTGCGATCCGTATCCATCAGAGGCGCGCGGCGGTGGTGGTGGCGGCGTTTCTTGATCGTACATTGACCTTGAAGCCACCCAAGGGGAACATGATCACTTTCCTCTTGTCGAAGGTAATGGGTACAGTGGTACTGTTGGATGGTTCGAGGATGCAGAGGGCAAGGATGTAAAAGAAGACGACCTTGGACTCCAAAATGGCGAATCTATTACCGATGCAAGCTCTGGGACCAATGCCGAAAGGTATGAACGCAGGATTGTTGAGGTTCCTCTTGTTGAGCCACCTCTCAGGGTCGAATTTATCAGGATCCTCGAAGTATCTGGGGTCCCTGTGAAGGGCGTATACCGGGAACCAGAGATTAGTACCTTCCTTGACCTCGAATGCTTTGGCACCAGGCAGAGGAGGTGGCAATTGGAAGCTCTTGGAACAATCCCTGTCCAGCATACTCGCCAATGGATAATACCTGAGGATCTCGTTGAGGACAGCATCGAGGTACTTCATGTCGTTTATGTCCTCGTAGGTGGGCGGCATGCCATTGGTCCTTTTCAGCACCTCGTCGATCTCCGCTCTCAATTTGCTCTGAACGTCCTGCCTGACCGCTAGTTCGAGGGCCATGAAGGCCATGGTGGTGGCCGTCGTGTCGAAGCCACCCAAGAAGAAGACGAACGCCTGTGACGTCATATCGCCAATGCTCAGGCTATTTCCACTCTTCCTGTTATACTCCATCATCAACTGTATCATATCCGACCTGACTATTCCCTGCTTTTCCCTACCTTCGATGGTCTGCCTCACAAGGTCGTCGAAGAAGATCTTCACCTCGTCCCCGATCAGTCTGATCTTGAAGAGCTTGCTGAGGAATGGGAATTTTCTAATGACGAAGGTCTTAACGGCTCTGTTGGCATCGGTGAACGTCACTTGTTTGCCCATTTTGTAGAAATCGTTATCAGGCTCGGCGATCGAGTTGATGGAGATGCCGAAGGCCGTCGATGCGATGACGTCGGTGGTGTACCTGCTGAATAGGTCCCAAAAGTCCATCGAGCCGTCCTCCCCAGGCCTCTCTTCCGCGTCCTTCGCTATGACCTTGGCGAAGTTCTCAGCGCACTCCAGCATCAGTTTGTACATGGACTTCATCTTGCTGGAGGTGAAGGCGGGGCTCAGCATGTTCCTCATGCCCTTCCACTCGTCGTCCCTCAGGGAGAACAAATTCCTGCCAAATAGTGGCTCTTGCCGCGGATCTACGAATTCACGATGGTTCACGAAAGAGTCAAAGTTCTTTATGGCTATACTCTTAATCAATTATGGATCCTTGATAATCAAGACTGGGCTATCGAAATTAAAGAATCCAACGTATCTGGCTTCGGTGCTGGTGTCGTAGACCAATTTGATCATGTCTGGTATGGACACTCGACGAAACATAATCGCCAGCATATTGCCAAATATTGGCCATGGCTTCCTATATGGAATTTTAGCATCGTCGAATGCTCTCTGCCTCCTCTTGTATTCGCTGTAATAGCGAAATAATAAAAGGCCCAGGACCACCGCTATCAAACCCAATACCACCATCCTGACACGATTTTTTATTTAAATCTTCGACTCTTACAAAGAATTGCGTAACAATTTTTTTCTTCGATCACATCCGCGCGCGTCGAGCACTACTCCGCTCCAACATTACGTTCCTACTATATCTCCGAGTAATCCTCTCTACACTCATCAGTACGTAATTTATCTACCTTTATATGTGTGCGTGTGTGTGCGTATAGGCGTGAAGAGGATTCTCGCCTCACCAACACAAAACAGCCCTATATCGTTAAAGATTTGGTAAACACGTCCGACTCGGCACTCCTACAGTGTTGCTACATCGAGCCTTTACACAGATTTTCGAAACGCATTGTCGTGTTGCAAGCAAATTTGCAACCATCTACCGTCTGGAAGTCTAATACAAAAGAGAGTCCTACTTCTCATTCACGTACTCCAGTCACAATAAATATTTCTAATAAATTAGAACTTTGATTCTTGCAAAATATTTATTCGCGAGATTAAGATCAAAATTTTATGGGATTCTAGTTTTTTGCGGAGATATATCTTTAATGGAGGTATTTTAAGAGAAATATCATCCATATATTTTTTACTATGAAGTCAATTTTAGATTTAATAATAATTTTATCTTAAAGAGTATATATATATATATATATATCAGCTAGTTCACATTGAAGCTATTATATATCTTGCTCAGTTTAATCACTTGCAAAATAGTTGATAAATATTACACTATAAAATTATGATATTCCATACGATCTATTGCAATATTTGTTGTGTATATTTATAACACAATTAAATAACGAAATGAAAATATATAATTAACTATACATTTGCAAAAAGTCCGCCAGAGCTAACAAATTTAAAGATGAATAGTGTATTGATATTCTGCACATTTTTCATATATGACATAGTACAGGGAAGACATCTATTTTACTAGATTTAAATATACATCCCCTAATTTGCACAGCGTATTATCGGTTGATTTAAAAAAGGGATATTTCAAAAATGAGAGGTGACAGATAAAAATTTTACAACAAGTTTTTATTTCTAATTATATCTGGAATATATGGTTAAACTTTGGCCGGTATATAGCTCTACACCGTGTATGTACAGATTTTAATTGCGATATTGCACAATATTATATGGGCTATGTTAAACACGCTGGTTTACACCGGTTTAGTAAAACAGGTATGAAAACCATGGAATTATAAAATCTTATAAATGATATATAAAAGCTCAAAAAAACTCACCCTAAACTAGGAAAATCTTTTTTTTTTTAACTTTAGTTCAAATTTTAATTACGCAGTTATGCCAAATTGCGATTATGTTAACTTTTGTTTATATTTAAAACGAAGCTATAATTTTGCAGCATTAATTTAGATTATAACAGGCTGCATGATATTTATTCGGTTGCTCTGAGATTCGTTCTCCTTATATGTCTAATACGTGTCATCAACAGTTACTCAGTCAAGAGTGTTAAAATTCACGTTCTTAACCCCTTGTCTGTGGATGACACTTGTAACGACATGAAAATGTTGTATTACCAGTGCGATTGACATATAAAAACACCAAAGAAACAAATATTAGTATGATTGAAATTTATACAAAAGTATGTTTATACACTTCTTTGATTTGCTGAGTCCGAATTTGACATGAAAATGTAGAAATTTAAATGGTGAATGTAATATGACGCATGCATATGCTGAAAGTGTAGTCCGATTCTCATAAAATAGTTTTGTGCAAGTTTCTTAGAGAGGTTGATGAATTCGAGATTATTGCTATATAAATTTTTAAATCCACAAAGAGCTATTTAAAGAGGCTCTATGGCTGAATATTTACTGTACTACACAAACATATGTTTTATATTAATTTGACATAAATAATATCCTGTATTTTATAATTAAACTGAAATATGTATCAAATAATATAGTTGAGAAACAATATATAAGAAAATATTTCACTTTTTATATTTACATCAAATGCAATTTTATTACCTATATTTTTTCTTTTTAGACTTACTTTTTATTTCAATTTTATTTGTTAGGGAGTTATTTTAATCATTACAGTAATATATTCTACTAATTCAACACTTCGATTGTTTCATTTAATTTACAGAAATAAACAAATAATTGTATTTCATTTAAAAAATCATATTTTTTTAAATGAGACGATGAATTTGTAGAGTATATTGTTGTAACGTTTAAAATGACTTCTCCAATAAAATCGAACGAAAAATTATGTTCAAAGCAAAACATGAAAAAATATAGAAAATAAAATAAAACCTGTTGCAGATACAAAAATTAATTATCTTTCTACATTGATTTCTCTTTTTAAGTATTATCAGATAGTTGATAATTTATCATTATTTACCAAAGTTTGGAGCACACTACATTCGATCTCGTTCTGAAATGCTTGTTAGATTTGTAAAGATCAATGAAGATTTAGCTATGAGCAAAATGTAAAAATCTCATTGGTCTTAACAAATCTAGCAAATAGACCAATATGAAACCCCGTATAGTGTTCCGCGGGCTTTAGTTATAAAATAGGATTTTATTTCCAATTTAAAAAATATATGGCTAGTACAGTATGGCCGTGTTCCAGAATTCACTGCTAGTACTGCGAATATCCTTCTGTCTTCTTTCAATGCTTCATTCTTGACAAAGATATAACGTTGTCCCCAGTACTGGCAGTGAATTCTGGAATACGACCTAGGTATCCAATTACAGAATCTCTTTACATTTAGGAATATGTTGTTTATTGTGATGTTTTAAAACCTATAAATTATAATAAAAGTACTTAGAACTGAGTGTAGCTTTTAGTCGATTTGCGAAGCGTTAACATTAATTTGATAATTAATTTAGCAAATAATCATGCGAACTCAGTCATCGGATTGATAGGGTAGCGACATAACATATTCGTTCAGCTCCTTAAATCCGTAATTATTAAATTTCTTAAATTTGATTTTAAATTTAAATTTAACGGCCTCTCAGGCCGTTATTGTAACATCATAAATAAAATTCGATAATTTCCTTTCTAACACAGAAATGGCACATCTGATCATTTATTATGTCTATACAGTCAAGGGGTTAAACTAGTATAAAGCTTGATGCGTAAACGCGCGCTCTGGTAATCACTATATACCTAAGAAAAGATTTAATTAAAATTATATTACTAAAGCGTAAGTTTTATAAAAGTAAATATTGGTCTACCGCTTTAACAATGTTTTTTTACATACACAAATTACACGCAAACGCGTACATACACACGTATACACAAAGAAAGAAGTATTAAATAGAATTTTACAGGAGTTACATATACATACATACATAAGATTTAAAAAATAATCAACTTCTCTAATTCTTTGTGCATAAATTGTTCGGGCAAGAAATGTAGACATATATTCTAACATATTTAACAAATTAGATAAATTCATCAGTCACGTCAAAAGGACACTTTAATCCTTAAAGGGCATATTAAATCACAATGACCTAAACAAATTTTACATTGCAATTTTAGGTCCTTTGAAATGTGAATTTAATATTTAGATGGTAATATCTATTGATAGTTTAAATCTTTCACTTGACCATGCTATTGAGGAAGTAAGCCCAATACTGTTAGTGTAGCTCTGGAATCTGTATTTTTATGAAACTCGTGCATTCGGTTGTTCAAATAAATTGACTTTTTTTTTAAATATTTACTATTCTCATCAGCTTTACCTAAAAGTAATTTAATTTTTGATTATACTGTTAAATTTTTAAACAAAAATATTAAAGATTAAAAACGTTTGTAAGATTTTTGTACAAAATTATATTTCTTTTTTCTGCTTAAATTTTTTAAGCAAAATTTCAATTATATATATACCTTTAAAAATTATTATCCCACAATTCTAAACAATTAAATAATGTTTGTGAATTTGTTAAGCCAAGTAATAAGCGCTCCTGTGATTTCATAAACATTCAAATTGTATGTTGGGTTAATTTAACCCAGTGCGCTCTTTACACTATAAAAATGAGGTGTGCCCTTTAAGGGTTAATAGCACTTAGAATGTTCGCAGATTAAATGTTTTTAGACAAAAACTACTCTTATTAACATATCCATAATTCAATTCATTCATATAAGCTAAAAAGCATAGTGAATGTACCAAATTAAACATTTTCTAACTGTCTACCAGTTAGTATTTTGTTTTTATAATTCTTTATAATGCAATATACTCCCGATCGTACACTTGTCTTATTTAATAAATACAAAATACCTAAGCAGACGTTCGTAGTTTTCATATTTCCTAGTGTTTTAATTTAAGTTTGTAACGTATTTGAAATTTCTCGATGCACAGTTACCAGATCTTCAATATATCCCGCTAATCTATGGTTTAATGTATCCAAATTTTGTTTTTGAACTTTATTAGCGCTTAATGCAAGTTCTAATTGTTCATGTACTACACTCAACGTATCCCGCAATTCCGCATTTTCCTTCTGGAGAACCTGCACGACCAACATTTGAATGTCCAAAATTAAACAATTGTTTTAACGAAAAATTTATAGTTTATTCATAATATAGGTAAATAAATGAATAGAGAGAAATCTAATATATAAACTTACCATGAATTCTTTGTTTCTGTGACCAATATTGAGAGCTTTTATTTCATCGTTTCTTGTTTTTACTTCATTTTCTAAAGCTTCAACTCTCAACCTTAGTGCTTCTGCATTACCTTCTGCAATCTTTCCTGCTTCTAAATCAGCATATTTCGATTTAATTCTGGCATTTTCTTCTTTATATAACTGCAACTGTCTTTTCCATTCATCTACATTTGCTGTTGACTCTTGAAGTGCACTTGTTAATCTAGCATTATTAGTTTTCAAAGTAGTTAATTCTACCTGCAGTACAGATTTTATTATGCATTAATAACTTGTATACTTAAGTACAAATTTTAGTAAATTTTAAAAGGCAGAGTAAGAATTTCAGAATATAACAAATATATATACCTCCCACTTTTTGGCATTGGCAGAGCTTTGTGCTAAAGCAAGCTTTAATCTGTCATTTTCATACTTCAATTGCATCTCAGTAGATTGGCCACCTTGCGCAGGGCTAATTTGTATTTGCTTTCCCTGATGTTGAGGGCTTTCTGTACTCTGCTGAGAAATACTTTGCGATCTCGAATGCACTGCATTTTTTAATTCATCATCCATTTTATTTTGATAACTACTGGGTAATGGACTACCGCTTACCAAAGGTACACTATTTTGAGCAGAGATTATATTGGTATTTGGATTAGGGTTATTCGATGCTGATATGTTAGAATTTATCATTGATGAATTTGGTGGATCTATGAGGTCTTGCTCCGCTGAAGGCATGCCTGACCTAGATGTTATGGGGCTTACATTTGCACTAGTTGCTGGAGTTGCTGTTGAGCTATTCGATTGAAGTTTTGCAGCAGCTAATTTTGTAGCTTCCTTCACCTCGTGAAATTTTTCAATAAACTGTATATCAAATAAGATTTTTTTATTTTAAAATATTAAAATATAAGTTTAAATTTTAAATATTGATATATTTATTACAGACCTTTCCTAATTCAACCTCAGAAGAAAACCCTAATCCATATACTGTATTAGCACGAACATCAGACCACTGCCCAAATTTTTGGGATGTCTTTGTAAAAGTCATATTTGGTGTAATAGTGCTGTTAATTACTGCCTAAAAAAAAAATATTAAGGTATAAAACAAGTTTCATTTTTTTATATGTATACAAAAAAGTCTTTATATCACCTTTGTTCCTTCCACAGATATTATTCTATATAAACTTCTGGTTGAATCATAAAAGAAAGAGACAGAGACAGCAGCGGTTGACGCAGATACCCATGATCTTTTAGTTTTAGGATCAATATGAAATACATGTGCTTTGCATGTAAAAATTGGTTGTTCCCTGAAATTTATAAAATGATAGAAATATAATAGAAAAACTTATATTTGTAATGTGTGAAAATATGATGCATTTACTCAAAAAGTTATATATGGTTAAAAAAAGTAATAATCAATTTTAAAATATTGTTATACCCTATTGGTTTTATATTATAGGAAGTAATGTAGGCTATTTATAAAATGCCCTCCTTATTTACTACAAGATTATTCTTTTAATAATATATTATTGAGAGAGAGAACTATTCGTCTTTCTAAATTTCATAAAATAATTTAATATTATGCATATAAATCTAGTATATGCTTGAACTGACCTTTCTATGATCAAAATCATATAATGTATGTAAAGAAATTTGTAGTGAAGAATAAGTTAAATTATTACTATCTTTTATACTTTTTATCCACTATATTACACCTGATTTATATTGGATACAGAATAGCAGATAAAAATTTAGAAAATAAAAATTTACATCAAACTTGATCAATCAATTCTACATATTCATATTCCATTAAGGGTAGAAAGTGCAATAATTGAAGAAAAATTTCCAATACTTGCATAGTTAAGGCAATGATATTTGTTTGAAAAACCATTTGTAAATATTTATCGTAATCACACGATGCAATTAAAACATTCACGAACTAAATTTAAATATATTTATCGATTAAGACTTTTCATAATAAATGCTTCATTAATAGATGCGTCAAATTTAAAGTATATACTACACTCACTACACACCCTTTCGAAATTGTTCACAGACATACTGTTGTAATTTTAACTTACCCCATAGTTTCCTTGCCGGATGTCATATAAGAATAATTATTAATTTACGCTTACATGCACTTGAAAATTCAAAGTGCAAAGAAAGGTTAATTGCAACTAGAAAATTGTAAATTACTTTGAAACACAGGACTGCCTATAGAAGAGAGTTAGATGAAAGCTGACGAAATGACACAAGGAGACAACCAGAGTAGACAGGGATGCCAAAAGTACGCCATTTTGAATTATACTACACTGTATAGTAAGTGGCTTTAGTGTAGGTGGTGTAGAAATGATCCGAACAGCAGTGTCAGCAGTGATGTGAACTCCTGCCTGGAGGAGTGTATATAGTTAAAATGAACAAACCCTAATATGTATACTTTGATATAGTGCGACTCATGGGAAAGTATATAGTTTCTGCTTGCGTTATAAAACTCTCTCTCTGCGGAAATAATTTCTGCAGGTGGCGTTTGAGTATTGCTTTTCTTTTACTGCCAGTGAATGTTACTGCCACACTTTTATTTAACGAGATAAGAGAGGATCAAGGGGATTGATCACTAGTGTAAGGTTGAGTTTCCAAATTTTTTGTATCTGAATTATTACTACCACTTCCCACTCCTGATTTTTAGATTTTAAGAATTTTATGTTTAAAATTTAAAAGGTTAGAAATGAGCCGTTTGATGTTCGTAAAGTAACAGGAGTACCACCGGCTGGAGTTAGAATAAGCCACCTTTTATTGGATAACTTATAAAGTTTTAATTTTTACCTATTATTTGTGTTTTTAGATCATTCAAATTCTACAAAATGATCAAAGCCGAAGAGGATAACCTCGGACAGTTTTTTCCACAGACAGTGTAAGTAATTATCACCACTTTTTTTTCATTTTATTCACAGTAATCAGTTTAAACGGATATATATGTTTCCTTATTTTATGAATGTAGATACATTTTTTTATTTAAGACAAATATTAAGGTAAAAATTATTGCTTAGCACTTTTTCTCAATGCAGGGAATTCAATGGTCAAGAGAACCATCATTCTGTGGAATTGTACAGTAGAGATGTTTTAGTGGTTCCTCCTCCAGGAGGACATGATCATGGGAGCTCTAAAGTAAAATTAAAAAATATTGTAGATTTTTCATGGGAGCATAAACTATATTCTGGGCAATTACTAGCAGTTCATATGTCTGGAAAATATTTAGCTTATGCGATAAAAGGTAAAGGTATATTATTTATTATCACAGTCATACTCCTGTACATTACATTATTGTATATTTTTATAGTAGGAACAGGTAATGGTGGTGTTGTAAGGGTTGTACATAAGGAAATGGAACAAAGAGCATTATTACGTGGGATGCGTGGCTCTATACAAGACTTAGCTTTTGCGCATGTAACCAATGCCATATTAGCTTGTATTGATTCCACAGGAATTCTTTTTATACATACTATTGAATCTACAGCAACAGAACTATTATGTAATTTAGTATTACAAGTAGATGCAGATGATGTATCTCCAACTACTCATCGTGTAATTTGGTGCCCCTATATTCCTGAAGAAGGAATAGATGGTGATGAAGTATCCAAGCTTCTAGTACTGACTAGAGGTTCAAAAGCTGAGTTGTGGTCAGTAACCACAGTAGCTTCAAGGTTTAGATCAGTTGAGGTAATCTATCAAAATTAATTACATTTTTTTCATCATGCATTTTGTGTATTTGATATAATAATTAATGTTTAATAAATAGGCTACTTCTCAAGCAGTGAAAGAGTGTGGGGGTATGCTTGAAATTGGTCAGCATACTGGAACTATAGTAGAAGCTACTTTTAGTCCTGATGGTACTGCATTAGCTACTGCTAGTCTTGATGGAGAAATAAAATTTTTCCAAGTAGTTATGCATGGAAACTCTCAGCAACAACCAAGATGTTTGCACCAATGGAAACCACATAATGGAAAGCCTATATCTTGCTTATTTTTCCTTGATGATCACAAGAACTGCATGCCTGAGTAAATTTATAATTGTCTATGATGTACTGAATTAATCAAATTTTATTATTAATATAATACAATTTTTACCTTCCTTAGTGTGCAATTTTGGAGATTTGCAGTAACAGGATGTGATAACAATTCAGAAATTAAAATTTGGTCTTGTGAATTATGGACTTGTTTACAAACCATTAAATTTGGACCAAATCCAACAACAGGGAAGATCCCTGTCTTAAAAGCAGGTTTAGATCTTAGTGCAGGATATCTTTTATTATCTGATATATATAGTAAAGTACTGTATATACTAAATCTGTCAAAGGATGGTGGAGAAGCAGTCGCCCGTGTCAGTACAATATCGGAATTTCTTCTGCCAAATCCAATTTTAAGCTTCGGAATAGTCGATGCTGGTCCACGTAAAATTCGTCCAAGTGGAGAATCATTGGAGGATCTTTGCCCCTTTGACGAAGACTCGGAAGAACAATTGTTGATTCGTATGTATGTAGTACAACCAAAGTCTCTACAAGAATGCCACATTGCTTTTAAACCTGCAGTACAAGCATCTAAAAATTGCTTGATAGAGACAATCACACATGACTCGCTAGATTATTCCGAAGATATGCCAGAAATTGGTAGCGGTAATCATAATGGGATAGCGGATAATAATGGTGAAGAAGATGGGTCTTTATCCGCGACACTAGAATCGTCGCCAAATCACAATGCCGGTTTAAATCTAATGACACCTGATGCATTTAGCTCGCCAGCTAAAAAGGAGAGCAACGAGCTAGATTCAAATAGAGCAAGTCCTGAATTAGGAGATGTATTGACAACCAGTCCATCTATGGCAAAAGCAGTGCAAGCTTTAAACACTGCTGATCCTCCATTAACCACAAATGAAGTGGAAGATCATCCACCCATAAGTGGAGGTAGCAGTCCTTCCAGAGAAGTTAGAGAAATTCTGTCATTGAAAACTGAAGATGAGCAAAAAGTTGATATTAAAACTGAAAAAACTCCTGGCGAGGGCTGGCATAACATTCCTATGGTTTTACTGAAGGAAAGTGTCCATGCGATGCAGGAAGGCAGTGATTTCCGCGATGGAGGGGATAGTGAAGTGCAGAGAAAGTCAACAGAAAAGGATTCGTCTACTGTAACTGATGTAGATTCAAACTGGCAAACAGCAAAACTTAAAACCGAGCTTATGAATAAACTAGACTCAATAGCAGGTGTTATTCAAGTTCAACGAACGGAGATGCGAGAATTACGAGCAGAAGTTAACAGGTTACGTCAAGAAACCCCTTTAAATACAAAAATTGACTCTAGTTTTGCACAAATATCCTCACGATTAAATACTCTCTTAGAGAGAGCACAGTATAGACAAGCCAATCGTTTGCTTGATTTCATGAATGTTCTCGAGCCTAAATTACAAGAGAACATTGAAAAAATCATGCCTCGAATAGTTGAGGAAACTGTAATGTCTATGAAGCATCAAATAAGATTGGACGTTGAGCAGATAAATAGTGTCTTAAAAGAAAATTTGACACAGCTAGTCAGTAGTTCACAAGTGAAAGATAATTTCTCGAAAACTATCTCACAAGCAGCTAAGCCTGCTCTTGATACTGCTTTTAAGGATGCTTTTACAAATGTTCTTTTACCTGGTATGGAAAAGGCTTGCCAAACTATGTTCAGACAAGTGCAAGATGCTTTTGTCAGGGGTACTAGAGAATGTAAGGCAATACATTTTTTATCAAAATTTTTATAACAAAAGAAAATGATGAATCTAATATTGCTTTTTTAAGATCTACAAAATGTTGAAGCTGTGACAGAGAAACAGAACCAACGACGTCATGAACAACAGAGCGAAGCTTTGGCTAATTTAATTCGTCAAGAGCTTCAGTCAGAGTTAACTAGAGGATTAAACTTAATGCAGGAAGGTACCATTCGCACAGTTAGAGATAGTATTAGAGATAACTTAAGTCAACAACTTACTGAAATAACAACAGCGCGGTGAGTGATGAAAATAATGAATAGTAAACGTAAATATGTAATTATTTTGGAATTTATGAAATATATTTATACACATTTTTAGGTCAAGAGCGACCACGCCGGCTATACCGGTTGCAAATGCAGCAGATGTTCAAGCCCGTGTTATGTCACTTTTGCAAAGAGGCCAGTTAAATGCTGCTTTTCAGCAAGCTCTAAGTGCAAGTGATTTAAGCTTAGTTGTATCGCTTTGCGAAAGAACCGAGCCTTCTCGAGTGTTCTCATGTCCTGTACCACCTCCAGGACAAGGCACTCGCTGTGTTCTTCAACAACCTGTCATCTTGTCTCTAGTGCAACAACTATCAGCAGACTTGGGGCACCGTACAGAATTAAAGCATAGGTATTTGGAAGAAGCGATATTGAACTTGGATCCCAATGATCCAGTAACGAGAGAACATATGGGCACTGTTCTACTAACATTGCAAAATCAATTAGCGACATTTGTCACGGCAAATCCAAATCATCGGTCAAGTCGTCGGATGAAAATGCTAGGTATGGCTGCTAGTGCGCTTCTCAGTCAACACCCTTGACCAGTCAGCGTTTAAATATGTTTTTTTTTCTGAATACAAAAATGTATGATAAAAAATTTTGTACTTTCAGTTTCAAATAATTGTATTCTAGCAAAAAAAACTTTTCATATTATATATAATATATACTATATTGCTACTGTAATTATATACGTGCGTGGATCCAGGCTTGCAGCTTGATTAAAGTAATTTGGTTCGACATGTGTCTTGTGACATTAAACAAAAATAATGTTTTTCTATTATTTTGCAAACCGTGATCTATGTCATGAAAATTTTCAGTGAAGAAATTACGTCCTTTTCTAATTACATATTTTAAAAGAACTTCCACTAAATTTTGTAGAAAGTTCTGTACAGTATATTAAAAAGATAATGTTGATTTCCAAGTAAATTTTACTAAGTAATATACGTAAAAATACGGCTTGACAAGTTTTTTTGTTTAAACATTATAATATCTCTTAGATCTAAATAGTACGTGTCTTTATAGTCAAAGATTTAAATTTGCTAGTATTTTTAAGGAAAACTTTAAAACAGGATATTCTCATTCTGACATCAAAGTATTAATAAATATTGATCTATTTTAAAAGATGACATAAATTTTATTATAGCTTTAAAACAATCTCTGCCAAATGTACAATATGGAAGACTTATCATCTGCTTATGAAGGTACATTTTATCAACTTTATATTCTGTATCATTTCATGCATTTAAAAGCCACAACTACTAAATATTTTGACTCTGAAAACAAGATTTGCTCTTTTATTTTTTATTATTTTTGGACAATTATAATTTTAGCGTTGTGTTCATCTTTATAATTTTAAGAAAATTAAGTTATAGCTATTTTATAAGTTTTATTTTACAGAAATAGATTGTACAATTATTTTTATGACTTACACAACTGCTATCAAAAGATATTGCTCTACAAAATTTAATAGCTGCTTTCCAATAAAATATGCAACAAATTATTAACTGTATAAAAGCTTCTATTTAATTATAAAAAAATTATTTTGTCTATTATGTACTATTAATGTTAAAGAGATATTATTGGATATTTCATTTTCCAAAAAAATCATATTAAAATACTGCGGTATATATTTTATTTATATTTATAAATATTATAGAAACATTATTGTAACAATAAAAAAATTAATCTATACACAAGTCTGTTGAACTTATCTAAGGTTTGACACATCGCGTATTTAGTTTTTGTTTTATTTCATTCATTAAAGCCTCTCTAATGTGTGGTGCCATTTTTATCTTTTTAGTTCTTTTCACAGCCTTTGAAACATCCTTCAACTTCTTACTTTGAGATGAAATATTAGGCTTATTTTTTTTTTTTTTTTTTAAACAACTCAATGGATTTGGACCACCTTTCACTTTTTTCTTTCTTGGGGTTTTTTCATTACTTTGTATCAGACCTGTCTGCTTTTTTAAGATTTCTATATTTTTTTGATCCCATGTAGTCATCCCTAAATTTTTCTGCATATTGCAAGCATATTCTTGACTTGCTGTTGATGGTGACTCTAAAGTAGGTGCTTTTCCATGTAAATAAAGCAATGGTACACCAGGTATGTTTCTCATTACATCTTGTAGTTCACGATCTTGTGTTGCAATTATATATCTACATGATAGGAGTAATAGGGAGAGTTAATGTAAACACTGTAATTTTAATTTAACAGAAGTATATTTATAGTTACCTAGAAAGATTATTATCAGCAACCATAGATTTTAAACACTCTGCACCAACAACAGGTTTCTTATCATGCCCACATTTATGTACAGCAAATTGCTTAATAATTTTTGTTGCTCCAATTAAAGCATTAGAAAAGTTACAAAGATTCTCCCCTTCTTGTATGACACATGGTGTTGTCAACAACTTAACCTCAGCTTGTATATATTTTGTTAGTTGATCTCGTATGTTAAATTTGTTCTAGAAAATTTGGAGAAGCTCTATCTTTTACATTTCTATAATAAACTTACTAGCATATAATAAAAAATTAATGTAAATCCATTTTTTAAACTAACCTCTAGAGCTGCAACAGCAAAAGTTCCATCAATCAATATCTGAAAAGGTATTCGAAACTGAAAATTATTGATAAAAAATGCTAGATTTTTTTTTGCTTTTTTATTTCTTGATGTTTTCATTGTGAGCGGTCTGGGAGTCGATCGGCTCGACCGGGACTTGGAGTCGGAACACTCGGAACTGTCGGATGTCGGAAGTCGGAGCTGGGAATTCGGAAGTAGTCGGCTGTCGGAAGTACGGAAGTCTTGGCTCTCGCACTAGTCGCACTATCTCAAATCTCCTTTTGACGACTCCATTCCTCAATCCCAGTACTCCCTACTTCGACACGACGCCGCCAGATGGCCACCTAGTAGCGATCTCGCTCATGAGTTGTCGCCCGCACAATATTGACTGAATTGACTCCCCTGCCCCTGGCCCTTACTCCTACATACCAAGCCCGGCTTGGGTCACTTGCACCAACAGTGTTTTATTTAAAATGAATAGTTTATGTGACATGAAATATACCACTTTTAAACAGAATTTAAATTAGATAGTATATTTAATGTAACGTTTACTATACAATTTTAAACACGGTTTAAATTAAACATCGTTGGTGCAAGTGACTCCTCTAATCGGGCTAAACTCATATGTATAGTTCATGCAAGGAAAACTATACTACTTTAGGCCGAGTCCTACCAAAGCCTGGCTAGCTAGCCCTCAAAGCTACTCTCAAGTCGGGCTTGGTGGTCTTGACCTGCTTAACGGGATCCCTCACGCCTACTTTATCGACAGTTCAAGTCAATAAACAATTAGTTTAATAAAATTCAAATGCAAAGCGAATTGAACAATCGTGGGTTTGTAGGACAATGTGCCAGTCCTAACGAGTCAAACGAACTTAAAAACACTCAAATTAGTTGAAAAATAACCCTGTACCATTGTGCCACGTTGTTGAAGAGAGGTTACTTTTGGTTATTTCCACTTCAAGAACGCGGGACAGTGGTACAGCGTTATTCTTCATCCGATTTGAGTTTTTTTAAGCTCGATTGACTCGTTATAATTGGCACCTTGTCATAAAGAAGCCCGTTTTTACAATTTGCTTCGCATTTGACTTTTATTAAACGAATTGTTTATTGACTTGTACTGTCGTAAAGCACGCGTGAGGGATCCCGTTAACGGGATCCCTCACGCCTACTTTATCGACAGTTCAAGTCAATAAACAATTCGTTTAATAAAAGTAAAATGCGAAGCAAATTGAACAATCGGGCGTTTGTTGGACAATGTGCCAGTCCTAACGAGTCAAACGAACTTAAAAACACTCAAATTAGTTGCAAAATAACGCTGTAGCATTGTGCCGCGTTCTTGAAGAGAGGTTACTTTTGGTTATTTCCACTTCAAGAACGCGGGACAGTGGTACAACGTAATTCTTCATCCGATTTGAGTTTTTTTAAGCTCGATTGACTCGTTAGAATTGGCACCTTGTCATAAAGAAGCCCGTTTTTCCAATTTGCTTCGCATTTGACTTTTATTAAACGAATTGTTTATTGACTTGTACTGTCGGTAAACAATTCGTTTAATAAAAGTCAAATGCGAAGCAAATTGGAAAAACGGGCTTCTTTATGACAAGGTGCCAATTCTAACGAGTCAATCGAGCTTAACAAAACTCAAATCGGATGAAGAATAACGTTATACCACCGTCCCGCGTTCTTGAAGTGGAAATAACCAAAAGTAACCTCTCTTCAAGAATACGGCACAATGGTACAGCGTTATTTTTCAACTAATTTGAGTGTTTTTAAGTTCGTTTTACTCGATAGGACTGGCACATTGTCCTATAAACGCCTGATTGTTCAGTTTGCTTCGCATTTGAATTTTATTAAACTAATTGTTTATTGACCTGTACTGTCGGTAAAGCACACGTGAGGGATATACGGCTGCTCGAATCTAGGACCCTGGCCCTAGTTTTGTTTTTACTCACCCACCTGCGATTCCCATAGGAATCGTACTCTCGCTTTTCTATCCATTTTCCAATTTTCCGAAATCATACCGGGTCAAATCTCTCACACATTTTGAACATTTCCCAAAAAGTCACAAATTGTCACGACTGTCTCAACGACTCCCACTCTCAGAATCAGAATATATACTTTTTAATTACGCCATACAGCACACTTGACTAAAAGTTGTCTGTAAACATTTTTTAGTCATTTAATTGACTAAAAGACGCCTAAAAGATGTTTTTAAGTCATTAGGCGTTCTTTGGAACAAAATTTTAAGGTTGGAAGAAATGCAACATAGCAAAATCTCTGACAAACCGTGTGTCAACGATACGGCCGGATACGGTAGTCGATATTCAGTTAGATAGTAGAACCGGCAGATAGTGTTTAGTAACATCGAGACTGTCACATAATGTTTTTATAGTAATTTTCTATTTTAACTTCCAGACTTCCAGTGTACGTCAGTGCATGTACGTACTTATATAGGCCTCCTTCTTGTGCTGCATCCTGCTGCAATGAATGCATACTAAGCATTTGTTCCAAAATACCACCCGGATGCACTCGAGGACGACTTTAATATGACTTGGTTGATGCTATGGACTATGGACGGTATATGTCTGCGAATCATAAGAGGCCCCCGAATGCACCTGGGTGGTATTTCCGAACGTACCATACGGGATATTGTCACGATGATGCACAACGGCATAGAAAAGTGAAGATGTGAATTGATGCATATAAAAATTTTTCCATGTTCTATACACATTTGGATCATTACTTAATATTATTATTATGTTGAATTAAGATTTATGTAAAAGTAGCATTTACTCTTCATACTAATAATTTGTCATATACCAAGTTAGGAAAATTTCATATTGATCATTGTTGACTGTGTAAAAATTACGAGTTCCATTTCTATCCCAATTAAAATGTGTAAGTCGATATTAAAATTTTCATTTTTACCTTTTTAAAATATATTTATAACTTTAGCTTTGATAAAAAATAGTGTACGCGCAAAAATTAATCATAAACATCACTTTATTTCTTTCTATTTACAGAAATGTATATAATTATTCGTTCTAATGAATAGTTTTGTGATAGGACTTAGTCGATTCAGCTTATATACATCTTAACTGTTATCGGACGCGTTCGTATATTCGTATATTATCATACCCTGACTTCTATGCACGGTAAATAGTAAAAAGTATGTACATCACTGAGACTCGGTTGTCTGTTTAATTAATTTTTTGAATATTGTACGAATCATTGGATGTCAGAGCAATTACTCATCTAAAACGTCTGCTGGAGTAACACTGTTAAGTTTTCTTTTAACTGAACTAGCAACTCATCATCAAATACTGACATCTGAGCGAAAAGCAGATGATATATCTGCATAAAGAACAGAAAGAATCACTGTTAAAAGAATAAAATTTAGTAAGAACCTTGGCTAGCTTTTGACAGAAATTTGAAAAACGAAAAATACGCAAACGGATCAAACTAACATACTATGAAAAGATCGCATACTCATATTGAGCACCGATATCAATGCGCAAGTCTAATTAAGACAAAAAGCTATCCAAAGAAAACCAAAAATAATATCCGGCAATAAAAGATTAAATGTAGTAGAAGGATAGACAACATTTCATCTATATGATTTGGAAAAAAAAACAGACTTAAGTTCTTATTGTATTTGTAATGAACGCGTTCAACCTTGTACCCTGACACAAACGATATGAAAAATGATCAAATCGCACGGAGATTATTGCTCGGTGCTAGAAGGATGCATTATAAAATAAAGGAACGACGATCCCTTCGAAAAAGTTACAGCCCAATGCGTTAACCCTTATCGTACAAATGGCACGCCTCGTCTGCGACATATGTTTCATTCGATACGCTAAAAGAACCTGGCTTTACTGTACTGTACACGTGCACCATTGCGAGTCCCCATCGAATTTAGGAACTTTGAGAGCCGAGATCATCCGCGTCGCGCCTTCTAATATAATCGATAAAAAGGTGTGTCACGAGGATAATAAGAATGATTCGCGGCGCAACGACAGATCTCTTTTAAGATATCTTACTATCGACGCAGATTTTATTGTTCTATTATTCGAAATTGTAAGTTTCGATAAGGGTTAAAGCGTAGAAATGGGCGCCGTTGCGCGTGGAATTAATTCTTCACACGGAAGAGTCAGTCTTGAGGATTGATGGAGAGCTCGGGGACGAGCTGGTCCTGAGAGTAGGACCTTCCAGAGGTCTGGCAGATTCGAAGTGGCTTGGACAGCCAAGGATGGAGGAGTACGTCCTCGGCGTGGGGTCTTTCCGACGCTTCCTTCCTCAGGAGTGAACGTATAAGGCAGCGTGCTCGAGGACTCAGACCCTCGGGGACGGCAAACAGTCCACGAGAGATCTTGGCGAACAGGAGAGCGTGCTCCGCGTCGTTGAAAGGATAACGACCGACCAGCATCGTGTAGAGGAGAACTCCTAATGACCAGATATCCGCAGCCATGCCTGAATAAGCACGGCCTGACCGTAAAACTTCTGGTGCCACGTAAGCCGGACATCCTCGACGATCGGTCAGCTTGTCATCCTGATTTTCCACGATCACAGCGTCTTCCAAGCTCTCCAGTCGAAGTCGTGTTCTATCAGAAAAAGAAAGAAAGAATTTTTCATCAGTCATTTTTCCAAATCACTACATTATGTTACATTTTTACAGCGCTAGTAAAGCATTATCCTTATTACCGTACGTGAGAAATTGTATATTTACAATTAAAACGAATAACTTATTATCGTACGATATCTCTTAATTGTTTACAAAAATTCTACGGGTCTTTTATGTATTATATAATTTGCTGCATATATATGCAATGGAAAAATTGAGAAATAAATAAAAAGGATAATCAGCGTGAACGGTCTGTTCTTTCCAACACGTAGACCTAAACAAAACTTTTCAATGCTTTGATGCTTCTCGCAATCGTGGAACGTGCGTGATAAGCGATTGAAATTCTCGTTCGATAAACGTGTCTCCGTGTTTTAATTAGGAAAGAGGTATTTTTTTGACTCAACGTTAATTTTAGTAATGCGTTTCAGTGGGATTGGTATAAGGGATTGGCAGCTGGAAGGAGAGTGCCGTTGATCAATCTACAACGCGGAAGTCTCGGCAGTCAACACGCGTGTTTATACGTAATACACTCCAGCTCTTGAGTAATTTCTCGCCCGATGACTGTTCGTTCTACTCGCGTTATCCGCAACGCGATATCCCATTTAAAAAGAGGTTTTTTTTTGCAATAACGAACGCGCGAGAGAAGTTGCTTAAAGACGAACCAAGCTGCACCCAGCGATTTTCTTGATCAATTATCGCGCACTTTGACTCAAAACGATCCTGATTTCACCGTGAGCCGCGAGAGAAGATTTTTCAACGAGCAGCAACATTGCACAATTATTAATTAAATTTGTAAAACGAACGACCAGTTTGACTAATCTTCTTGTTCAACGAGTCTTCCACGCAACGAGACAGAAGTTGCGTAAATTACAGAGATTATCGAAGGTGCGCGCGTTGTAGAAGGCTTTTCATCGATTTCCTGCGCTATCGCGGTTAAAGTGGGTCGACCAAAAATTTTTCCGTGCGATTTGGAGAGCTGGTCGCGGGCTTCCCGTTTAGAGGAGAAACGCGTGGCGAACTTGAAAATTAGGAACGAGTGTCAACGGCCTGAGATTCGAATGGATGAGAAGAGAGAGAGAGAGAGAGAGAGAGAGAGAGAGAGGAGGGGAGAAATTCAAAGTAAGAAATATCGTGTTGCGTCAGATCAGATGTTGGTGGGCCCGGTGCAGGCGTTGCGCATCCAAGAGAAAGAAAGAGGGTGGGAGAGGGGCGATGTAGCTTTCTTCGCAAACTTTCACCAGACGACGGACGACACGGCGTACGCTACGCCGCGGGTTCAAGAACCCTGGCCAGCATCGGTCATTCCGCCAGTAGCACGACAATTTCCCCATCAAGCTCTACAAAAATCCTTCCTTCCTTCCTTCCTCCTTTTCAGCAATGCCAACCAACGCGAAAAGGATTCGTCCGTCCATTGTACATACACCGAGATATAATTCTTACGTTACGCGAGTCTCCTAACTCTCTGGCCTATTCCTTTATCTCTCGTTTCACAATCTCTACCTCTGTGTAATCAAACCGGTTATCAACGCGATAGTTATCAGTAATGCTGAAATCCATTTTACTCGTAAAGTTTTGCAAATGCTGCCACAGCACCAGTCGCCAATATCGTCTGTTGGAATCTTCAGTGGAGAAAACAGTCGAAAGAAATTTCCTCCTTGGGACACGGATGCTCCAGTAAAATGAAGAAAACACCATCGCGTGGCTCTTCGACAATTGAATTACTCGAAGAGGCGCGTGAGTAAATTAGAGAAACCAAAGTGATCAACCGTAGAAGACAATTAGTGAATTCTGCGCGATTCTAATAGAATCTATATAATATCCGAGTCAATCGTGCTTCATACTTTTAATGAATTATTCAATTACAGGCTGTGTACACGAACGCTGAAACCCGGCAAGTTTTGCAACGAGCTGAGAATCGATGGCATAATACATAATGCGCGCGAGAGCCATAGCCTTTATGTCATATAAAGCAGGGCTTATTAGCTCTTTTCGCAAGATACCACGTCGAGAATGTCCGTGGTACGCGCTGGGATGAAAAGTGGATTTGTTTTATGGTATGGATTCCATCGGAGGAAAAATCATCGAAGATGAGAGCGTAGCTTGGAGCACGTGGACGACGAAGTTGGAAAGAAAGTGCACGCATTTCCTAATTATAGCAAAGTTTCAAAATCCTCAGTCGATGAACCAATGGGCTTTTCTCGCTTGCGACACAGCTCCCTCTCTCTCTCTCTCTCTCTCTCTTTCTCGCCTTGCGTTTGCCCCTTTCCTCCTTCGTTCGTTCTCTCATCTCACTTTCTTCCTCTCTCTTTCTCTCTTTCTTCGCTGTAGGCTGGCGGGATCAACTCGGCGAGCTGCAGGAATGCGAGCGAGTGCAAGCAACGATTGGCCAACGCAGCACACAACACACAGTCGAGATCTCGAGCGTTGCATACAACACACGACACACATCGTTTTCTTCGCTAGCCACGATATGTCGTGCTATCCGGAGAAAATACGTGTATCGCGAATATCAGGGTGTGCATGCGAGTGCGCTTTATGGGCGAGTTGCATTAGCAGCCCTAGAGACCGAGCGCGAGAACACGCCTTGCGAATACTTTGTCTCGCACTTGTACACACATATACAGTGTATATATGTGTGTCCCTGGAGCGAGAAGTTTCTGACGAATCCATGCACGATCCTTCTCTCTCTCTCTCTCTCTCCAACACTGCCCTTAAGAATCTCTCTTAATTTAGGATCTTTGGAGCGGACCAATGAAGGATAAGGATTTTCGCAGGATGGATTAATCGACTGAAACAGATGCGTGATTATTACCCTATATATATATATATATATATAATTAGCGCGAGAGTATAGAGAGAGACAATATTATTACAAGAGTAAATGTAGGCTGCTCGATGGAAATCGGTGTTTGAAATCGTAGCCCGGGGCTAGGTAGGAGCGAGGTAAGTATCGTGGGCGAGGATTTTTTCGAGGGAGAAGAAAGAGATGACGAAAGAGAGCCGTACGCGAGAGAGGTTCGGTAATAGGATTAGCCTTCGCACAAGTCGCGTAACGCAACGCTCTATGAAAATGAAGTTTCGGCATACCTGGCCTCGTCGGCGAAGACGAATTTCCTGAGTTTGAGGTCTCTGAGAACGACACCGTATTCGTGGCACGTAGCTACGGCCCTGGCAGCCTGCCGGAAGAGCCTCCTGGCCTCCGGCTCTCTCAGCCTTCTCCGCGCCCTCACGTAGGCGTGTAGGTCACCGTGATGACCCTCCAGCAACAAATATCTCCGGCCCCCAGGTGCCTCGACCACTCCCGCCACTCCACTGGCCGCCCCCGTGCCCTCCAGGCGTAGGTGCGCCTGCAGCAACGCGTCGCATCCTTTGTCACCCGCTGACAAAGCCTGCAAAACCAAAGAATCGTTAAACAACATCCACCAGGGCATGTACAGCCACAGACACTCTGCAAACTCTTCCCCCTCCCCTCAAATTCCATCCCACGAAGCACACACGACTCGCGATAATCGTGCTGGGTACTCTCGACTAGACACGCGCTACCCTTGACCCTTCGCGTCCGTTCGACTTTCAAGGTCGAAATTGCTGCCGTTCGATCCGGACATTGAACTCTTACGGCGAACAATTTCAACGAGCGATTCTCCACTTGTAAAGGAAGAGCGTTATTTGTCGAGTCAACTTTTCTTTCGATCCGAGCTTTGCATCGAGAGTCGTCGATTGGCTTGTATATATATACTGCCAGGTGACGAGTGGAGGGCTATTCTTATATATGTATATAAATTAATTTCTCACAAGTATATATAACTGCATTAGAATATATATAAGTCACGTGGACGTATCGAGTGGATTTATCGGTGTTTAATTTGTACAGGTGAGTCGATATTGTAATAGTCCCGAGAAGAGGAGAGCCGACACGTTCTGCTCGATCACATATTTCATTCCTATTGACAAAGGAATGAACGAAATCTTGGGTACTTTTGAAACTTTGTTCGTCAGGCCGTTCATCTCGGCTGTGTTGTAACTTGACACGGTTTCGAAACTCGAGTCCCATTAGTTTAATAAGGGCACAGAGTGCGTTTTTTCTTCTTCTTTTTTTTTACGAAATCGCACGACCAGCAATCGATGCTTACTTTTGAAATATCTCCATGCCGAGAGAGCCGGCCAAAAGCAAAATCGTTCGAGCTTTTGTCCGTGTGAGAATCGAGCAGTCGGAAAAAATTGTGACACCGTGTATGTGCGTGTGCGTGCCCTTACGAAACGCGGTTCCGATTATTGAGAAGGAAGAACCGTTTTCGTGGAATCTTGCAGCTTCGAGGTTGAGGAGGAAATGAGTCGAGGAACGATACAGGAGTCGATATACGAACTGATAATCTCCGTTGCGTTTCCCTCTTCCCGGAACACCATATCAGCGTCTCATTTTTACTCTCAAAGACCCGATTACCGCAGTGGTGAGTAAGTACACCGGCTCGTTATACGTGATTTATATACACTCGAAAGAAACGATCTCGCTTCCTGCACGATATTCCACGTGTTAGATTACATCTAGCATTCATCCAATACCCAAAGGTCAATCGAAAACAGGTTTCGCCTGGAGTTTAAGCTCCCTTGTCGATGATTGCGTGCTCCATTGATCGGTGTATACGATGCTCGGCTACCGTTTTTCTTACTCGCACGTGGAAATGTAATCGTTTAGCGGTGACAAGTCGCACCAGTTTTTGCCCCTCCTCCACCTCTCTCTCTCTCTCTCTCTCTCTCTCTCTTTCGCGATAATTCATGCGAGAAATACCTCGCATTTATTTTGCTCCGTCGCAATATCAACGGAGCCTGCGATTACACGTGTGGAAAACTCTGCGAAAGATTGCTACAGTGTGGAAGGAACGTTGCAGCAGTGGTGTTGGCTTTAACGAAATTGAAAAATTGATTGGTAGTGTGATGAAATTTTTGTCGAAGCCTCGGAAAGTATAAAAATAGTCCACATGTTGCGTCTCTGGAGGTGGGGGGGGGGGGGGAGGGGGGAGTTTGAGAGAGAGAGAGAGAAAGAGAGTTCGTCGATCCGGCTGGCGTTAAGAGAGTCGAGCGATATATTTAACGGAGCTGGACGCTGGTGATTACGCAGGGACGGACGTACGGAGTAAGCATCGATTAAATTAAACGGCTCGGACTTGAGAAATGATTATGAATAACGGCTTGGGAGTGATACGTCGAGGTGCAGCCTTGTATTTGTTCGCGATCCGATGATGTAAGCCACCTCATTGTATAACGCAACGATTCTAAAATGTTAATGGATACGCAGCGCAAGTGTGTCTATTGTATATAGCGCACCGAGCGCTTACGTGGCCCCCGCTCTAACGCGTGACGTTGGAATTTCTAATGTCACCTCTTAATTATTCTTCTTCTTCTTCGTCTTCTTAGCTCTCTTCTCCGTAGTTTCCGAAAATCTCGAGCACTCCGCAGCCTCATCAACTTTACGAACATTTTAAACAACTCTTATATACATATATATATATATATATATATTTGTCAATCACCAACACCGTCTGCAATTCGGTGTAATTTACACTCGAGAACGACCTGACACGATTCCGCTAATTACTAGGAATGTTGGCATCCCGTTAAGCCGATTATAACGAATTAAAGCTCGGCATTATTCGCGCCGAAAGTTCACCATTCCTCGTGCTATCTTTAGCCCGGCGTTTGCTAAAAATGATAACGAGCCCGAAATTGGCGTGGCGCGCCGCTATTGCGCTCATAATGACGAAATTCCTCGTCGATTATCAGATTGCCGTAATATTCTCGCAGTCTGCATTAACCACGAGTATAGATATTTGATGAAGCAGGTCGAGAATAAAGTTACAATTAGTATCCGTCGTTGGAGAAATAGCAGTTTTGAAATAACAATGACTATTATCGATTGCAGAAAAAATATTCCAATAGCGTTTGATCAGTCCTTGACACAGAGAAAGAACAGTGGACGATGAAGGAAACAGTTGCGAAACTCTCGCACGTTAATTAGCGAGTGTAGGAATTAACGAGAGAGCTTTGCGATGAGAGCTTGTAGAAAAAAGAACCATTTGTGGTTATTGCACTATTGTGCAACGTTTCAAGGCCGTCGAATGACAGAGACTCGCGGCAAATTATTCGCCAAGCGTTGGAGCGATAGCGCGAGTTTAAGCTTTTGCGCGAGTCGAAGCTCCACGGTAACTGCAGCGACTATGCGTCGATTACATCCATCCAGGGAATCCTTGATATTTCGAATATCCGCGTTCGCCAGTCGCGTGACACGATTAGCATCGAGCGATAAAAAATACTTCTCCATGGCTCAACGTAATTATACTTTCACGCTTAACAACAATTTATTCGATAAACTCCCCACAGTGTTCGACGTTTCTTTCGACTAAGAAAGAAGAACAACAAAAATGACTGTTATTAGAGAATTAACGGGAAAACAAGAGCACAACGTTGTAACGGAAGTGGTCGTTGAATGGTCGAGTTATCTTAGATAATGGTAAAAATAACGGATACCCCTATTTTAAGCGTCGTCGCCAGTGGAGAATCGGATATGAAAAATCCGCTACTCTTCGTACACACAGTGACTTGACCGGTACACCGCAATTGTGTCTTGGAGTTGAGATATTACTGGCTTATGCTTTGCCAAGTCTTCCTACATTCTGCCGCTTCTCCATATAACTGCTTCAGAAATAAACCTACTTTGCTCGAAACAAGTCCGAGCGAGTTAGCCTGCACTAGCGTCGTCGACTTTCGTTGGGTCGCTACGAAACGAATGGATGAGTCGTGCAGTATATTGTTATATAAAAATTATAAGCTTCGTGAGGGGAAAAGAGAGAGGGGGAGGGGGGGGGGGAGTGCTGAAGAGAAGATAAGGCTTCCCCGAGCGAGACTGCAGAAAATGGTGGTAGCTGACCTTGGCGACGAGTTGCTGGCCAGTTTGAACATCGACGCATCTGTAGAGAGCGCTACCCTCAGCCGGGCCGAGGAGGAGAAATCGATCGGCCAGGATGGTAGGTCCATGGTGATCAGTGGCAGCAGGTGCTGGCTCGCATTTCGAGAAGAAATTCGCCGGTGAAACCGAGCCTGTCTCGTCGCTGACCGGTTGTTGCTGCAAATCTTGCTGATTATTCGGTACGACGACAAATTTTCCATTATTGGATCGTGTCACTTGTAGCTGAAGCGGATGCTGCCTCGTACTCGCCACTCTCATATTGTGTCGTTTCACTCACGCACAACGTTTACACACGCGGCTGAACACACTATGTCCAATCCTTTAATAATTTGTTTGTTTGTTTGTTTGTTTTTTCTCTCTCAGAGTGACGCTTCGTTGTGCTTTGGCCCCTCAACGACGGTCAGCGCGCGTCGCACAGTCTCTCTTTCTCTTCTGTCGATAAATTTACTTCTCGTTTGCCGAGCAACGCCAGCTTTGACTAATAAACCGGATGCTCGGCCATTAACGGAAGTCTAACTTAATAATTCTAGACTTCTTAGACTTAGTTAGAAATATCACTTGTTGCGTGCTTCAACCCCTCTGGCTTTTTCCATATGAAGGATTCATATGTTTCGGGGTCCTTGGACGGAGGAAAGCAAGTTTGCTCGTTAAAACTCGGCTCCTGAAACAGAAAATCTCTGTGTGAGTCTGTGTACGAATAGCTTTTCACTGGACGTTATTGCGTTTGGTCATTGGTGCAATCTACACGAATTCTTCTGGGAGAGAGTTGCGGAAGATTACGGCATTGTTGGCGTATCGATAAGCGCTAATTGGCTAGAAACAACAACAACAGCAACAGCAGCAGCAGCAGCAACGTTGGCTTGGCTAGCTCTGAGTCTTGGCGGGATTAGAAATGATTGCAGCCATGCAGAGTGCCAGCGTGGTTACCGGTTGCTTTTGGCGCCCCGGCACGGCTCGTTAACGTATACAGTAACATAACATCCGATCTCTGCTTCGACCGTCTCCCTCCCTCCCCCCCCCCCCCCTTTCATCTACGCAATTTTAATTGTATTCCAACGACACGAGTTCCGTTCGTTAAGTCTATGATTCACGGACAATTTCAAAAGACGTCAGTTTCGACATGCGTCCCTGTTTTATGCGTAATTACCAGGGAGAAGGGGAGCCACGGTAAGGTCAGGGATATTGCTGCAAGCCTCTCGCGTTGCGCTATGCAGTCTACCCATAGTGGCTAAAATTTAGCAATGCGTTGACAAGTGCATTTTGCAAAAGCTCCTTTTTATTACTCGCTCTAAACCCATATATACATATAACCTACTAACGATTTTCTTCACTATTGTTACTCAACGGCGTTTCATCAGATCCCCGCACTGAAACTGAAACACCCTTTTGAAAGTTTTCGTTTGTCGGTTTACTTCAGTTCGAACGAGTTGCCGAAATATAATCAGTGAATGTCGTCGTATAAAAATGCTGCTACTCGTCCTTGAGATTGGTCGTGGCCGTCGGTATATAGCCGTGATTGGCGAATGAGCTTGAGAAGCGCGGGGCATATGCGAGGAGATGACGATCCAGTGAGCGGCGAGGAAAGGGTGAAAATAAAATATGAATGAAATTTTTGTTGAAACCGTGGGGTGGCGCTAGGGGGGTATCGATAGTCGCGACTCGTTCAACTTGCGATATCGGTACGCACTTGCGCAAAGCTCGCCTGCGTGTCAGCGCACCAAAGATCAGGGATGTGTTTATAAAAGAACGAATGCGTTCGAAACGACGCCACTCGAGGATCGACCCTGACTACGGTATGTGTTTTTTGCCCCCACCAATCTCGAGTGAAGATAAGACTTCGCTTATCTCCGGAATGATAGGTTACGGTGGACTGTGTTCGAAAACTGTTGACAGGTACGCGCGCGAACTCTAACCTTCTCAGATTGGACGTCGACTTGTTCAATGAACGCCATTGCGGATCTGACGAAATCCCCTTCGTACTTGGTGCTGCTATGGCTAAGCAAAAGCCTCTCACGTTTTTCGTGTCGAAACGCGCAGCGCTACCCCGATCGTTGGCAGATAACAGACCGATATCCTTCGGTAAGGTCAAAATGGCGGAGTTCCACGCTTGTCACAACGATATTGCAGGCGTCGCTTGCATTATTAGCGCGCGAAAATGACGCAACATCGCGAAATATATTGCCTAATATGTTCGCTGGCTTACGGCTGTCAGCCGAAAGCGCAACTGCTCAAATAGAATTCAATAAAAGATCTCGTTTTCTTATGTACATACACCAGTATATTGCAGCCCTCTGTTCCCCCACCAATTGACACTGGCGCACGCGCACGAACACACAGATTTTCCTATGTGTGATAGAGCATCCTGAAACGAGGCTTATCGTTTCGCAACGATTGTATTGAGACGATAAATAAATATACTCCGACATCAGCTGTAAAAACGATTTCCGGAAGTATTGATCGAGAAACGGAAGCTGCTTAGCAGCGCGGGAACGGAAGAGGCTGTTGCTTTACGCTTCTTTTTTTATCGTAAACGTAAGAAAAGCAAAAAAGGGGACCTCCTGCTATCCATTTGCCTCGAGTCAATAACAATCACTGCACTTTGCACTAAACTCACGCGAACCGTTTTCACGAGATATATGCGCATCGGTGTTTTGCGTGCGAGAATTCGCACACAGACACGCGAATCACGAACACTCGGCGAGGCAGGAAGGCAGACGCACGATCCCCCCGTCAGGGGACGGAAAACGGAAACGGAGAATACACTACAAACACGACTAAGTACGTATACAGTGTATGTACTATTTACAATATATGCCATACTGGTAATTCCTAAAAATCCGTGGATGAAAAACGCGAAGAGAGAAGCCACGCGTTTAAAGCTATTACCTTTTTGAATTCCGTTGGTGTCGCCGTACATTCCCGAACGATAAAACCTGTTCGAGATGAAATGGGAGAGAGATGAGGGATGAAGAGGATCTCCTCTATTGAATGAAGATGTGACAGTGCGTAGCCTTTCCCAAAGACGTAGAGAGCCGTCTGCTTGTTTTCCCGATTTGCCGGATGTATTGCTCTACGCGCGAATGTCAGGCTTCCTTTTAGCCTGAGAATCCTCGCTCTGGTGTTTGTTTTTGTTTTCCTTCCCTTCACAGTCTTCTTTCGCGGCGATTGGTCGTTTCTCCGAAAACGGGCGAGGTGTAAGAGAAGAAGGAGTTACGAAGAATTTGGATTTGGAAACTGAGCGTGGAAAAAAGAGGGTGTTTGGAAGGATGATACCGCGCTTTACACGGACGGTCCAACGTTTTGGGCCGGCCCCACCGCTCAGAAACGACGGCGGCAACAACAGTTGGGAGCACAAATCGTATGCGCCATTGTGCAGCTAACGACTGACTGAACCGAAGGCAAACGCTACGTTCCCAACAAACCGTAGCAAAGCGGACGGACGGGCAGGCAGGCAGGCAGCAGGCTCTCCTCGGGCACACCACACCACCGGTTAAGCAAACGGCGAAGGTGGGAGCGCATGCGCACTCGCAACCAACATCCACTGACGGATCCTATCAGTGCTAACCTAGAAAATCATCCGAAAACTCACGAGTGAGAAAGTTCAATTTAAATATTAAATCAATAAGCTGCTTTTTATCGAAGCGAAAAATTCCTTTCGGAAACTTTTCCAAATTCTTTCTCGTGCCATGTAAGCCATTCGGCTTTACAGTTATATCGTCATCGAGGTAAGCCTGTGATTCAGCTGTATACAATGCTTAAGACTTTTGTCAATATTGTCAAGATTGCGAAGAGACTCCCGATGATTAGTAATTTAAATATCGTTTATTCGAGGCTACGGCGACTGGTGCAATAAGTAAATGAGTTACGTGGCTTTTCAACGGGAAAAAGAGTGTATCGCGCAGGTGACGGAAGAAGTGGTGGAGGGGATAAATGCATTGCGGGCCAGGTGAACGGAAACAACGGGTCCTGCGGTTTTTCGTGACGGCCCTGGCCACATCATAGCAATACGTGGGACTCTGACTGTTTCGACACATGCATAGGCGAACTTTTCACGAATCGAAAATACACTTCCTTGATTCGCCAGACTCGCGGTATTGGCCGTTTTGGACCGGGACGGTCGGTGGGAAAGGGGAAAAGAGAAACAACGAAGAAATTGTAAGAATATCTTTCTTTACCGTCGCCCTTGGCCTACCTTAACGCATTTCTCCATTCGTGCGGGTGGAATTGAAATATCCGGACGCGCATTACTCCACCCACGCGAGCGCGAAACAGAGGAGCGTTCATCAAACGAGAATAATTATGCACGGACCAGCGCGTAATTAGCATTGAGATCGTGTGTGTTACGGAAACGCAATCGGCGGCCGTGGCTCGGACGTGGTGCAGAATTACTGCAAGTCTACGCGTAGTAGTGGAGGCTGACGAGATGGTGCAATGCAATAGGGGGATTTCGGAAATTGGTCAGGTCGACGTCAGGGTGAACGTTGCTGCGAGTTTCGTTGATACACAAACTAAGCGGGAGGGGGGTGGGGGGCTTATAGTTGATGCGCGGCGTTGGCGTTGGTTTGGTGACCGTCACCGGCGCTGCCTTCGTTCTTCGGATAGAGAGAGAGAGAGAGAGAGAGAAGGAGATGGGAGGAGGGGGGGGGGGGAGGGGTAAGAGAAGGTGGGGAGCGAGGCAAGGAGAGCGAGAGAGATAGAGTCGATTGCGTGGCGCTTGGATCACGCTCGAGTCACAGGCCTTCGAATTTCCAAACGCGCGGTCCCTGTCGACCGGATATTGGTCAACTTGTGCTTTTTTTTAACCCGTACCTTCCCGCCTCCTCGCCACGCGGCGCCGCACCGGCATCGAGCCTTCAGCCAGTGCTCTCGTACGAGGATCCTCGATGGATCCCCCAATACCTCCATATTTCTGATAGAGACGCTCTTATCAACGATAATAGAGACGATATAGAAGAATCTCGATAATAAAACTTAGTTCCATCGACGAACGTTGCCTGCAACCAATAAAGCATAATCGCGTAAAAAAATCGATCGATACTCGCAGTGAAGCTTGGCGCAATAGAGCAACTTATTGCTACATTCGCAGATACGTTGCGCGAGTTTCAACCGCAATGCACACGGAACAGCTATAGAAAATTTCAGAATCAATCCCAACAGCTTCCTTATCCAATTTCTGTGTTATTTTATCATTTTGGCATTTGGAGAGAATCTGGGAATATTCAAGGGGGAACTAAGGAATATTGCAGTTTAATTTTTGTGCTTTCGCATCTTACCGCAACGAGGCGGGCGTCTCTTAATTGCTATACACCCTCGGTTAACCTATGTGTAGCTTCGCATGTACGCGTAAGGCGAGTATGGCTGAATAAATATCAGTCGGCAAACGAGGATAACCGGCTCTACTTCGATGAACGTGACGACATCGCGTATGACTTTTTTCGTCGCTTACAAATTCGTAGACTCCTTAACGTTCGTGCTTCTCTTCTATCGTATACACGCTCGAACCCTGATTTGATTAAGCCGACTCTGTTTCGTCACTCGTTCTTGACCGCCCCGCTCGATATATATCGCAATAATCCTCAGTTGTACACCCGAGTATTCATTATAGTGACCCTCGAAACCACTCAATGCCACGGCTTTTTTTCTCTCGTCCATTGGAAATAGCTCCATTGATTTAATCCGTTTGCAAAAATACGCAAACGCGTATACAGCATGCACGATGTACGAAAATCGTGGAATCGAGCGAGTTTGGAGTTTCTGGAACTGAATTCGATCGTTGTCCTCGAGAATGCACGCGTGTGCAGGCAGGCTCGTGCTACCGCGCACACATCGTGTAGATTTTTGCTCGCTGCGTGCCACGCTAATAATCATCGTGAGACGGTCGAAAATAAGAGGAGACAGGTGTTATCTGGCCTGGAGCGACGATATTGCAAGAATCTCCCGATCGCTCTTTACGTCACATCGAGATAATATGGACAAATTACGTACTGGAAAATATATGCACGTAAAACTAACGATAAATAATGATTCTACAATCACGCGACTATTCTTCGACAGATACAACAGTTTCTTTGGGACGACTGATAAAAAAGTACAATATAGAACAGCCAAATACGGACTTTGGTCGTAAAAATAATTCCAAGGTGAAAATTTCGAGACATCCTTTATAGAATCTCGTTGTGAGAATATTTCAGAGGGGGCGACGAGTCGGAGAGAAATTCGTACGTGTACGGGACAAAAATATACGATTTGCAGTTGGGACGGACGTAAATTGACTGCGTTCACGGCCAAGAACTATTTTTACAAAAGATGCAAAAGGTCGTGGGCGTTTTCGCAAATATCTTCTGTGTTTTTTCGCGTCGCCCATGATTATAGTCTCCTCCTGTGTGCGATCGTTGCTTCCAGAGTGAGAGATCATCAATTTTGCATACAATTAATATATATAGAATATACATATTGCGAACACGTGGATTGCTTGTTATCGAAGGTTGCTTCTCTCGTATCTCCGTTCTTGGTAGGGCAAAGCATCGAACAGTAAGAGTCTCGTGTTTACGTTTAGGGTACGAAACTGCCACTGGATGAAAATTTTATCACGCTACGTCGATAGAGCGCGCCACACTCGACGATGAAGAATTTGCTTAGGCGTGTTGCGATGAAACCTATGCTATGCTGCGCATCCTTTCGTGGAACGTGATTCATTTCGATACATGCAAACACTTGGACTCTCTGGTGATTCAATGCCTTTCAGAAGCGCTAAACAATAATGATGGCGCGATAACACGCCACAATTGATTTTCGACTCTGAAGACTCTCGGCGTCACGTATGACTATATTTCCAATTTTCCGCGTTCGAGCACCCAAAATTCACTGGCTCGATCGATACACGGTCGATTTTTGTTTTTACGAAACCTCGCAAGTTACAAGGTTCTGGTAATATTATATAAAGTTGCCTAATCTCACGCTGCCTGATAAGACGACGTTAATGAATGATACGAGCTCGCTCGAAAAGCGTTTCGCTCCATGTGTACGTGCTGAAAGGCATGGCAATTCTCTGATATTTCTATATCCACCCTCCTGTCCTTGACTCGTTCAATTTTTCACTCATCAGCTAAAATTCATTCCTGCAATCTAGCCTGTTTCTACCGATAAAAACTTCCGGCGCAAAAATGACGCAAGCCTAGCCTAAAATTTCTTTCGCGCGAGTCAATGATACTGGTCAAATCACACGTGACACTGCTCTTGCACTCTGGTACTCGAGCACTTTTTCTTATTAACTCGGCGATTCTACATTTTCCTATTTGTTACGAGAGAAAGATGCTTTTAAAGAGAAAAGAAGATAGGCTCACGTGTTTCATTCGTAAATCGGTTACGATTCGCTATGGTTCCTTTCTCCCGAGTCCGTTGAACTTCGGTGTACACACACAGACACACATGTGCAGAGAAAGAGAAAGAGAGAGCTCTCGTTGTCCCGCGACTTCCTCGCGAAACTTGTCTACACGAATGTAGAAAATACCGAGTGAATACAATTGGGCCACTGTCCCATTCCAGTAGAACGTCCAGAGTATATTAAAAGCCCTCTGTCATGCACTTAACCACGAATATTTCAAAGGATGCGTGCGCAGCGATGAAACACGATTTGTTTGTTCATCTTTCTCAAAATCGTTGCGCTACGTTACAACAAATTACAAGAATTTTTCTCCCTCTGACTTTAAACGTGACTCTTCTCGACGAACGAATGAAAATGCTTGAAGAACCAGCTATACGATTTCTTTCCATAATAATAATAACAACAAATATGGCAGTGTTACGTGTAAAATATTACGAAGGATCTAGTGCATTCGGTTTATCGTAGGCGGAAACGCGTCGCATTTCACGGGGATTGCACGATTCGTTGCAAGTTTGCCTTCAGCCTCGTAATGCGCATATATATACAATAATATATAAAAGGCACTGACTAGCACAGGTCCTAGGAACGTTCCTAAAACGTCGCGCGACGGATGGTTCGCCAATCAACACTACACGACACGTACAGCAGCAAGACCTTGCATGATTCTCAAGGATTTACATCGATAAAACTTCATCGACTGCCATTACTCCTATTGTCCTGTTTGAAGGAAAAAACCAAGTGACGCGAATCGAAGAAATGGTGGACCAAGCGATGCGTGGCGATTGTGTGATTCACTGGGACAATCCAGCAAGCTTTTGCAAAGGTGTGCAATCTCTAAGAAGAAGAAGAAGAAGAAGAGGACTCGTTGCGTTGTCCTTGAAAAATCTCAATACTTGATGGAGTAAGGAGAGATAAATATGTCGACCGAGAGTCGAAGGCGTAATTTTGTTTCGTATATATATATACGTCACTAATTGGGTGGGCTGTACTCCGTCAGAGACAAAGATAAGCAGTGGGTGATGCGGAGCTTGCAGGAAGTCCGAAGGAGGCTAATTAAGTTTCGGCTCGTCTTTGTCCGCAAAGCTTTGGGAATTGAAGCATAAAAGAGCGGGGAAGGTCGGCTCGAAGGTTGTCTAGATGCCACCCCCCTTCCAAGCAGAGTGCGATGGTTAAAAATGGACGGTTGAAAATGGTCACGTTTCCTCTCCCGATTGCTATAAGGAGCTGGAGTGTGATCCCCCCGCCCCCCCCCCCGTCTCTCCTTCCTCCTTCCCACATTAATGGCGTCTCATCTCGTACACGACTGCGACATTGCAGGGGTATCGACGAAGGAGGTTGGCGTAACTTCCGGTGCTGGTTTGCTTGTCTTCGCCGGAAGAGATTACGACCACTCTCGAGACTGCTGTCCAAGTTTTGACGCGCTATGTAAATAAAATAGGGTATGGACGTGGCGAGCCGGGCACATGGCGCTCTTATCACCTCTCGATATATATGTATAGATGTGGCGCAAACAGGAACTTTAATGCGGAAGCCCCTTCGTTCACCTATAAACACTCGCCATACCACTTCCGTCCCGAGAAGAAGCCCTCTATCTAATCCTGTCGTCCCCGTTCCGTTTCCCTCGCTCTCCTCCACGCTCGTCCCTTCTCTTCCTCTTATACAAAACACGATAGTTGAAAGTTTCGACGTTATCCCCCCTCCCTTCCTGCCTCGTCTCTCGATCGGTGAAAGGGAAAAAATCTTGCGCGAGTTTGGCGAACCTTTAATAATAATAATAAGCGTAAGTGACAAAGCTCGAGAGTCTCGATAAGTGTATATATATATATATATATATATATATAGATGTCCGCAAGGCGATGTATAACTGCGCACGAGCCACTCTAAATGGCAAGTGCGAAGGAAAAGCTATACTTATGCTCGTTTTAATAAATAATAGTTTGATTATTATTTTATTCCTATAATATTGATAAGTGTGTGTGTGTGTGTGTGTGTATACATATATATTTATACGAGAGATTGGAGATTTGTGGACCGAGATTCGAGGGAGAGATGAAAAGTTGCAGAGAACGATGCCGAATAAGGGGCTTGGGAGGTCGAGTCAAAGGAGAATAGCGGACTTGGACTAATTGTGCAAGAATGCGTAATTTCAGGTACTTACAGCGCCTATAGAAAATACATATTAACCAATCGTCGACTGATATTGTCACGCGCAGACGGTGATTTGTCCGATGGAAAAACGGGGCCACGATAAGTCGACCTCGTTCCACTACGATGTAGGTCTTGCATCTAAAAAGAAAAATGATTTCGAAATCTCGCAGGAAAGTGCACAAAGATAAGCTGCATGTTTCCACTTGAAACCAGAAGCAAAATATCCATGAGCGTGATCTCACCAGCCAGTGATAAATCAATTATTACCATCCTGGTATATATGTATATACATATATATATATATATATATGATACGCGGAAAATCCTTCTTTTATTTTTAAACTCTGGACAAATATATGGAGGATGTGGTTTGCTTTTTATTAGCGTTTTCTATCTTTCATTTTTTTCATCATTTCATTGCGGTTATATATTTATATATATGTGTAGAATTTTGCGAAATTTGCCACGGTGATTTGTGAAAGGAGAGAATGATACGATTGGTTTAGCGCGGGTGTATGGCTTTGTGCAAAGAAGTGGCTCGTTGAAAAGAAGAAGAGGATGAAGAAGAAGATGAAGAAGCAAAGGAAGAGAGGAGACGAAAGACCGAAACCTCGAAAATGACCTCGGTCGAGGTTCCAGCGCGACGACTCTTGCGAAATTCGGCAATGACGAACGAAGCCAACCGGCAAGGTCCATTCACCGTGAGAGATCCATAAAGTTTTTCACTGGTGGCTCTCCTTGCGTATCCCATATAACTCGCATTGTGCAACCGTCCACCTCTCTCGTTTCTTAGCTTCACCTTAATTCACCAAGTCAATCTTATCGTTCGATTATTTTAGCTATACTGAAATTTCGAAATTTCTAATCGAGATGCTAAAAATAAGACCATCCTGTTATTATTCACATTCTATATATATATACACTATAATATTTAGCCAAAACTTTATACTGTTACAGTGGAATTAACCTATGCAATCGTGCACCTCTCTCATTTCTTAACTCTAAAATCTTATCATTCGATTATCTTAATCATATTGAAATTTCGAAATTTTAAATCAACTATACAACACTAAAAATAATACTCTATCCACTTATTTTAAAATTGTATTTACTATATAATATTTAGCCAAAATCGCGTATAGCATATACTATATCAGTAATATACGTATACCTATACAGCTTATCTATACGTAAAATTAATCAAACGAAACAAAGAGAAGAATTTACACACGAGTGTGTCGAGAGAGCCTCGCGAGTGAAGATGGATTTGCCAATGATTGATTTATATGCATAATACAATGTCGCCATTATCTCATGTGTATATAGAGTTATTATAATATTTGATCAATTTATCTTGCTTAAAGTCAATTTTTGACAATCTTCCGATAATGTACCTGACGTTTCTTTCATTACAGAACGAAAACATTAGCTCATTCCGTTAATTTAGTTAATTATCCGTAACACGATAATATCGGTCTTTCGTATACTAGTCATATATATATAATTTTGTCCAGCTTACTCCAGCAGGATTTTCAAAGTTGCATTATCGATCGTGATTGGATTTTCTTTATAGCGAATAATGCAATTTGTGATATGCAGGGCGTGAAACAGCCTACACGCCACGCGCCCGGCAGAAAATGGCGAGTGAACCGAGCGAAGGAAATACCGGTCTAAAGTCCGGGACGAGGAACCGACGAAAAATACTGCAGTGGAACCGGTTCGCGTTTGACCGATCGTCGAGGTGCTCGCGTGTTCAGCCGATTAGACTCGGCCTGGAAGGATAAAAAGCCTGAAGATTTACTGACCGAGCATCCTCCTGGTGGTCGATGAGCTCTCTCGAGCGGCCCGGCGTCCAGAAGGATCAACCGAGGATCTTACTGGGGGAAAGGCGTTCCCAAAGATAACGTTAATACATTTTTCTTCCCTAACCAACCACTCCAAACCATTTCCTTCGCTCTCTGTAGAAAGAACCCCACGAGTTCCACGACTCCGCAACGATAATCACAAACGAATTTTCTTTTCCAAATTAAAAATATCTTCTCCATGCATGCACGAGAGAGAGAGAGAGAGAGAGAGAGAGAGAGACTTAGTTTATTAGTATTTCTATATAATTACCTGTGGAGAAAAATGTGATGGAACATTTAATTATATACCGTTTCTGTTTATAAAGGAGAAAAACAGGGGGTTGAGAATTGGTTTTTGTGCAGTATTTTATATATGTGTGTGTGTGTGTGAGAGGAGAAAGAAAGAGGCACGAGCCATGGTAACATCCTGCGTGGTTTCAGTGGACCGCAGAGGCTTTGAACGGACTTTTGGTAAAATTAAGTCAGTCAGCGGTATGCGAGTCCCTTGTCCGCCTCCCGTTCGTCAGCATCCTCTTCGGGTCCCCCGCCCACGTGGCAGCTGCCTCGTCCACAATTGGGCAGGATGTGCGTATCCTTCCCGATTCTCCTGCGCTTTCCGCCAGAAACATCCTTCCTATACGTGGGTGCAAGCGCCTGTCAATTCTAACAAATGTCCACACCAATTACCTCGTTCTATTTATAACCTTCCCCCTCCCTCCTCACTTCCTCCGATCTCCAACTACACTTATACACTTCTCCAACGATAAATTGGCCCCTTTCGCAAAAACCAACTGAAACCCATAAATGTATCGATTATCCAATTCTCTCTTTTATTCGATCAAACGTCTAACCGAGCGTTTTTATATCCAATTCTCTTCTAAATTCGAGACTTTTTATCTCATTGTGCAGGATATATATGGTTATAATTATAGAATAAACTCTAGTGTTTTCTTTTTTTTTTTTTTTTTTTTTTATTAAATATTTTAATTCTTTGGAAGATTCTACAGTTTTCCTTGATTGTTTTTCGTGGAATTTCTTCAAGTACTCTCCTTTCGAACGTTCGCTTCCTATATATAGATGCACGTTGCGCTTGCAAAGATAACGTACGCTAATGACATTGCGTCAAACTGGTCTTTGGAAAAAAGGGCGGAAAAAATGAGGTGATACGATCTGGCCAAGTTGCCTGTGGAGAAATGACTCCATTCAAGTTACCAATCGTGCAAATAGTCATTCGATAGCACAGCCGGATTCCAGAGAGGCAACATAATACATACATTATACAGTACGTATATATAGTTTATATATGGAACAGCAAATATGTTTAATTGTACTGTGATAACAATTGCAATTCGCTTCGGATAAGAAGATCCAATCAGCTTGACCTGTAAAAAATGGGAGAATCGATCTTTACACTGCTTCGTCTCTCTGAGATATAGATACAAGGTGGCTCGAATAAAATATTAAAAGTAAAAATCTCTAAATTGGCTCGATCAATTTGAATCATTATTGATACGTCAATTTTCACGGTTGAATATTTCCTTTCAGGCGAGATAATTTAATTTTCTGCCATGAAATATTCAAGGCAAAGAATGGAATCAATTTGGTATTTTTATGTAGCAATTTAATTTTTTCTCTGAAATAATTATTTGTTCACTTTTTAGCTGTTTAAAAGTTGTCAATGTACTTTATAAGGCTTTAAATTTAGACAAGTATAATCGAATTCGTTTACTACGGATCAAAGTTTAAATTGTATAAGTAATATTTGTACACATGCAAGTACATTGTGAGAAATATAGTAAATTCAATGAGATTGTGTAATATCTTCTGTTCAGTGCTTGCATATATAAGTAAAGTAATTTAAAAGTTCTTATATCGAATTTACTATCTATCACTTATTGTACTTTTATACAAATATTGTTTACAGTAAAAATCTTGATTCGCAGTAAATGGATTCGATTATTTATTTAGGTTTAACCCTTCGATTGCGACAACATCTTGGAAGAATCCATCAATATATATGGACGGCGCGTTGATTGCATGTCAGTCATTGCGATTGGTCGTCCTTTGATAACTGCTGATCAAAAGAATATCCGGAGATTTAATATCATTCTTATATAGGGTTTCAAAAACTAATAGTTGCGAATAAATTAAAGTATTTATTTTCTTATTTATTTTATGTACTTTTTTATTTTGAGGGCGTATATACTGGCCTTTAGCAGTAAAAGAGCCAAATGCTTAAAGCATTGTGCGTTGAAAACTTTTAAAGGGCTAAAGTAAGAGAAATAATAATTTTAGAAAAACAAATTTCGAGTAAAAGTAATTTCTTTTCAATCCTAGAACTCACTCATATAAGAAAGTTCGGGGGATGCTATTTAAAAGACAAAGGTAATGCCTCCTATATCCCAAATATGTGTGATGGTGTAAAGTGAAAAGAAGCTCACGTGAAAAAACACTGGGAATCAAGAAAAATGACGTATCAATAATTGAGAATTATCAATAAGTGATTTTATACTGTAAACTTTAATTGAGCCATCCTGTATATTTTTTATTTATATCTCCATTTAAGAATCTCTGTATTTATTTTCACTAACAATTTCAGTGATTTTTTGTTAGGATTAAAAATATTTGCTAAAATTAATTTAGCAATATTTATTGTGATTTATTAGGATCTTTAGACTAATCTTTCTATCTAGGATAAAGTGATATGTTTAAAGACAATTTTCATCTATTTCATGGAAATGAAGAAACATTATATATTTATGCGTAGTGTAATCGGTACAGCGTAAGAAGGTCGTAAGGACATGGAATGGATAATAGGGGAAAATCATTAAGCTTTAAATACAGGATATTTTTTAAAAATGATTCAGCAATATTTACTATGAATTACTATTGCTTTTTCTTTCTAGGATAAAATGATATATCTATTGATGCAATTTTCACCTATTTCGTGGAAATTAATAAAACATTTATTCATAGTTTTATCGATGCAACGTAAGGAGGTCATAAGAGCGTGGATAGAATAATAGGGGAAAATCGTCAAGCTATCTGTTGGTGATTGTGGAGATCGGTATGGGAAATGGAGAGGAATATGGCACGGATGATGACACTTAACGCGTATCCGCCGTGTACAAACCATAAATAATATTCATAATTTCCACACGTCAGTCGAGCTGCTCGCTGCGGACGCTAAAAATTGGTGATACTCGAGGATTTTTAGAGGACGTTTCACGAGAAGCTTTATGTGGCCCTCGACGGAGAAGGTCGAACACGGTCGAACTTTTTACTTTGGCAATCTTTCCTGTACTCGAATAAATTACCAACTACCCTATATACATCGCAATAACTAAAATTCCTTTTTTCTACGCCCACATAAAAAAACCATCGACTTGATTTTCGCGTCAGAAAAAAATAAAAAATACTCTTAATCTTGTATCTCATAAAACTACTACGAAAATAAATTAATATGGTAATAAAACAAAAAACGATTTTCACACAGAAGAAGATGGTGGATCTTGCGAGTAACAAGGTAATTCAACGACTAAAAATTGTTCGTTCAGATGGACCATTCGGCCCTGACTTTTTGCACGAGCAACAAAACGGAGTTTAACGAAGGTCTCACTCGGAGGTTTTGCCCTTCGCGGTCCATTCTCGAGTTTGCGTCACGTCGCGATGTTTATATTCTTATATATATATATATATATATATATATTCTCATTGCCAGACAGCTTCACTACCGCGTGCTCCAAATTGATCTCTTTAGCTTATTCTCTCGTCTGAATTTTAGCGTTGATCCTGTAGTTGCACCACTGACCGAACAGAAGAGCCAGTTTAAGGGGGGAACGCGATGAGGGGGACCAATAAGAGGCGCGCGGAGAACGCCATTTCGACTCGGATCTGCTACTCCGCCAGGTGTCGCAAACACATAATTACCTTCTCTCGGACAGAACGCCCGTTAACTATCTATACCATGATGCAGAGTGTCACGCTGATGGAGATCATCGGTTCTTCGTTAAATCCATCGCAATAATAACGTTTAAGGCCATCGCCCACCGCTTATACCGTATATACCACGCGATTTCTTAAAATTCATCAGGATCCACCGATAGGTCAATGAACCCTGATACAATAAGGTGGACCATCCGATTCGGTAAATGGAATAAATTGCAGGGGATTTTCTCAGCGAGAATATCGCTTGGTTCATCGGCCGTATATTTTCCAGGAGGTTAGGAAATCGCTGACACTCGCGGCAAATAGAATAATTTTTACAAAATGGAAGCTCGTTATCGTTGCCATTTCTCAATCATCGGTGGATTGCACGACTTCATACGGTGGCGGCAGCTGGGCAAGTCGAACCAATCCCCGTTGGCTATCGACGGCGACGGCTGCGGTGGTGGCGGCGGCGGCGGCGTCATAACGAAGCAGCGTTACCAATCGTTTCGCAACGCTTACACGATCCGTACGACCGTACAGTATAGAGTGCCACGAGGAGTATATAAAAGTTTTCACGGGAAAGCATCATCCTTCCACTCAGCCCCCCCCCCCCCCTACCCTACCCTTTCAATATTCCCTTTGACCTTCGTGCAGCCACACGAAGCGACCCATTCGCCATTCCATATTACCAATCCAACTTTTTCAACATTTCCAGCAACAACTCGCCTTATCGAGATCCCATCGCCAATAAACTCATTCTCAAATATGAATAATACCAACTTTTCTCTCAAATATTTTCCGCCCGTGAGATAAATGCTGGTTGATCTGTGTACGGTTTACGATAATTAAATTTTAATCGCTCAGAAATTCCTCTGAACACATCGATAATTGTCCATTAGAGCAACTGCTACATAACGTTATGAAATCATCGCGCAATAGGGAACTAATGCAAGTTTTCTGCCATAATTGAAAGTCGCATTTCTGCTAATTCCTGAATCATGACAGGGGGCTCTTTACAAGAACCAATCAAAGTCGATTGCTGGAATTTTCCTTGGACGAAAAATTGGTCGATTTTACGAGATTGTGGTTCCTGGGGAGTTTTTTTCTTCTGTTTGTATAATGTTTGTCAATGCGGTTTACCTTTTCGCTTATAGTTTTTTGTTAACTTTCTATGTATGTGCGTTTCCCAGCATCCATACGAGTTCCGGGACGGATATTGATCCTTCTATATAGGTTGCTCGCGTACCGAATCGCTGCTAGAATAATAAGGTTTGAAGAGCGAACTTGACACCGTACGAGGTTCTGGGAGGACGCGATAAATCGCAGCCTCGTTGTATCCTTGCCTCGTGACCCAGTTACACGTTCAAACCGTCGACCCCATGAATTGCGAGTGTATGTATATATATACAGTTGATACATGAATTTTGCAGTGACTCGCGAAGGTCACAATGGAGGAATATCTTTCACAGAAAATTCTATCTGTCCTGATCGACTGACGATACTGGAAAGTAAATGTCACTTTGCAAACTTTGCTCCTTTAGCAAGCCAGACCTCTCGTATAAATACATCATTTTTAAAAATAGAGACAAAATGCTAAGTGGAGAACGCAGGACTTCCGGTGAGGTTTTTTTTTTAATAATATAATTTAGTATTATAAACAAATGTTTTTTGTAGCGATATGAAAACTTTTAATTTTTAAATAAATATACTGTTTTTATTATTTCACTAAAATCCGTTGCAGCGTTCCAGTTTTGCGAGTTCTTCCCGCTACAACCGTGGGACTGGCAGTCGGCAGAGAAGATGAATTAAACACGAGAACCGGATGTAATACACGCGCGCATTATATTTTAGCCGCGCTTCATTCGCGTTCCCTCGTATTTACAGCTAAGCGAATTCCGTATTCAGCAATGTTTTTTCCTTTCCTTGCTTTTACGACGCAGGTCGATTCATCTAGTTTAACTTTTTTCCAAGAAAACGATTTGTATTCCTTCCTCTTTCCACGCTTCAATACTTTTGTTAAACTACCGTTTTTACAATAGACCGGAAGCGCTTTTTTATCATTTTAAATACTGCACAAAATACAATAAAACGTAAATTCGTCATGCTCGTACTACGATTATATTTATCGATGATGCGAGACTCTTTTAATATATTATCGCGTAAAATTCTTATTATTGTTTTTACAAAGTTCACAAGTATATAGTGTATAATGTATACATATATATATACATACAGCAGCTTTCGTTGCGGAACCTGTTTGAGTAAGAGAGCGAGTATATGTTTACATTGGTTGACCTTGTTCGGTAGATAGTAAAAATGTCAAATATAGTATAGAGAGAGGTAAGATCGGGGGTCGCTTTATCTTTCGTTGTGAGACTGAAATTGCGTCAGATTATTTGTTGCTTACGGAAACCATATGGGGCTTTCCTGATGGACAATGAGAAACTCCATGGTCATCCACAATAACAATATATTTCCAATTTTTCCCATTACAAATGTTGTTTATTAATAGTACATTCAGAGTAATTTTTTTATCAACGAACAATTTTTTATTGCAATAATCAGCGAAATTCATTGATATAACAAAGAGTTCATTGTATAATGAATTATTCGTTGTATCAATGAATGTTTGTTCGTTGAATGAAACATTTGTCCCAATGCGTCGAAGTACGAGAAAAGAAAAACGTATAAAAATTTGCCCCCAATTTTCTGTATTTTCAGAGTCCCACGAACGATGGCCATGCTAATGCCATCAGACAGGGAATAAAAATCTAAGTAAAAAAGTTATAGAAACTTTTTTCCTAGCACTTTTGGTTCAAAAGTTATTTGCAGTTAAAGATTATCGATTATAGTAGCTCCTTTAATTCTTAAAGAGGAAGATTGTTCTGGTCGCATTATAATGCCAGAAATGCTAAGATTCTGTGAATTAGAATACTAAAAAAAACACAAAGCTAAACATCCACTTGAACCTATTGAAGGGGTTGAAGGCCGATCGGAAGCTTCCAGTTTGAGCGCCATAAAAACAATCAAAACATAAACACACCATAACAATAGTCTCAAAAGAATGTTTGGCTTTGTATTTTTCTTAGTATATTGATTCACAGAATCTTAGCATTTCTGGCCTTATAATGCGACCAAAACAATCTTCCTCTTTAAGAAAGGAACTACTATAATAGATAATCTTTAATTGCAAATAACTTTTTAACCAAAAGTGCTAGCAAAAAAGTTGTAAAAACTTTTTTGCTTAGATTTTTGTCCCCTATCCGATGGTATTGGCATGGTCATCGTTCGTGGGACACCCTGTATAAAACGATATATGAAGCTGTTCTTTCATGATCGATTGGGAAAACCGTGGTAATCGTATAAAAACATTTCCAATGTTCCCTAAACACAAACATTAACAAACAACGTTTGGAGCACGAGAAAAGAAACCGTTTGAAAATCCACCACCAAAGAAACGGACTTTGACAACAACGGATCAAGAATTCTTAAGGTCACGTCCCGGAAGTCGCGTCATCCGCTTACAAGCTCGCTTCCGTTTGAGAAGTTCTTTGGATATCCGTCAGCAGTGCCAGTCCTTCGTCTATTCCCAAAGACCTATCGATTCTTCTCCTAGACAAATTTATGATTATTTTAGGGAAGCCTGGTGCGTGAAGATCCGTTGCTCGAACCTCGCCACAAAGAGATTATCATATTATCGTAAACTCGCATCTTTCCCTCTTCGCGCGGTAAAATATGCTTCTTCAGCGTTTCTCGCTCCACCACGCGGGACGTTGACACTGATCGGTGAAAATTCAGAATCGAATAGCGATGAGTGAAAGAAACAGGTTGAATCGTGAGGAATACTTCCATATTATTTACATTATACCTACTGCATAAACACTCGGGGACAAATTCTAGCATCACCGGCGTGTAACTCGCGAGACCAAAGGAAATCGGATATCGTCTTTAGGATTAAGTCTTGTTATTTGCAAAGTGGCTGTTGATCCTTTGTCCTATACTATATATATATATATAGGTATAGTGTACCCAGGACGGTGAATCCGACGTAGCTCGGTGCAAACACGTGCGTTTTTGATTTTCCAGAAAGGTTAAGTCCTTGTATATGACATACAGACTAGCTCGGTGTAAATGTGTGTGGGTGTAGTCGTAGGATCCTTTGTTGGTATAACACCAGAGCGGCTTATGAAAGTGGGAGGACTCTTTGTCGTTTATCCTGTCGTCGTTTGGCGTGGTGGCGACGAATCCGTGTAGCGGCATTCACCAGGCTTAAACGTTGAATCCGGAAAAAGAGGATTTTCCACGGGTGCGCTATAGTACACGGTAAAGAGGCTCTGTTCAATAGCCCGGATGTTCAGGACGCTGGCGACTGCAACCATATCGCTTTACGCTCGACTTCCGGGATGCGAGCAGAAAACTGTGGAAATATCCTGCCGAAAGTGTCCTTTGAGAAAGAGCTAGCGAAGAAAGAGTGAAGACATCACTATATATATATATAACAGCTGTCTACGTGGCATTGACCCACACGACGCCATAAAAATATTTACCCTTTCTTCCCACACCCCCTCCCCTCTCTCTTGCTACGTCCCTTACTTTCAATACCGGAAGTGGATCTTTGCTCAGCTTCCAGTATCTTCGTTCCTTTCGACAGTTTCTTTTTTTTTATAATAGTATTACTGTATATATTATATTCTTATACTTTCGTCTGGCTCACCAATTTTCCTCTTAAGGATTTATCTTACGTTTCGAGCAGCGTGAGATTAGGCTTGTGAGAACTCGGGTATAAGAAAGGCGGCGACTATTTAGAATATCGCGATGACACATTGGGAGAAAAATGCCTGTGACTCCCTTGGATACGTTTCACACGCTGGTGATGCTCATTGTTTGCGCCGGAGATCAGTCTCAGTTCTCCTCACCATTTAGGATCGAGTGACGTCAGCTTTTGAGCTGACTAATACTGCGGCGATCGCGTGGCGCGCGATGATATATACGGTGTAAAATTGTGTATATATATAGTACATATATACGCATAGGTTGAAATTGGGTTCGTTGTCCTTCGTGCACTCTACGTAACTTCGTGGCGGAAGTGATGGTTGATTAATGAAATATAGATACGAAGGTCGAGCGTTGGTAAAATTACAATATTGCTAATGAATATATAGAAGACCAAATAATAATTAGTACGCCACGCGCGTGTGCTAAGTGAAAATGGATAAGATGCTCAGCCCATTTACTTCTGTAGGGAAGTTGCAATTATACCATTTACGTCATTCCACCACATATTTCAGCTTATCCACACTAACACAGTCAAAGCAACCTACAACGATAATTACAACTTGCTTCTTAGCTATATATACGAATACTAATTACCTATTAGACTAATTACGCCATTCGTTGATACACTTGCAATTTCTGTACAAGTTGCAAAGTTAGAAAAATAGAAACAAGTAGCAAGTGGCGAAACAATTATCAGGATAATTTCCACACGCCTTATGGGAGTGGCTATGAAATTCGTTAGATTTTCAAAATTTTTAGAGAGAGAGAGAGAGAAGATCGTGTTGCAGAGTGGCGAATGAATGGCATAATTAATAGTCGTATTTTCTTGGAGAGGAGAGTTACGAACGAGCGAGTCTTGCATAAAGGAGGATAACTGGTCGTGCGGTTGCCATCTTTTTACACGGACGAAATCAGGCGGACTATTGGTACATCGAGTTTCGTCAGAGCTTGCGGCTGAGTTTCGCGTGTATCGCGTCTCGTGTATAATACGTGCCTCGGGACAATTTGGCAATGGCAATAAGCGAGAGACCACAACGCGAGGTTCGACTGACAAAACCTATAGTCCAAGGTGGGATCGTATCGTGGTGGGTTTAGCAGAGACCTTGTTCCGCGTGTCTCATCGCGTGATATTCAACATTTCTTACCCCCACATCTATGTAAGATATCTCCCTCCCACCTATTTTTATTACTGCTTACCCAAGCAGTTAACTCGGTAATCCTCTCGTTACTCGTTATGGAGGAAACGATACGTGACCGCTCGCAGAATCCTATACGGAGAAACATCTGCCGAGTGGAAAGAGGCGAAGAAATTACTCGAGCCACGAGAATGCACGTTTCCTCGCTGTGTATTCCTGTGCACCCAACACCTGCCGCTTTAACAATTCTGCTCTGCTCTGCTGCCTGCCTCGTGCCTCTTCTTCGTTCCTCCAACTTTGCTTTACCCTTACCCAGCCCCCTCCCCCTCCCTCCCCTACTACCTCTTCCTCATCCGCAAAATTACTCCGGGCTCCCCATCCACCATGTACCCGCAGGACCAATACCTCCACGATTCCCTTCCTCCATAAACGCTAAACTCTGCAACAACCTTCGAGGACTCTTCAGCTATTTTACATCCGCGATATCCCACTCCAGCATTATCACGTTTCATGGCCAGTACGTTGACCTTTCTCCATTAGTCGATCCACTTTTTCTCCATTTAAAAATTAAAACTTAGCTGATTACTTATTCAGAATCCCCTGAGATTTCCTTGTATCTCTGCCGGAGCGTTTCACAATTGCCAAAATTCTGGAGAATTTCTGTGGATTGACATGATGACACCAGGTATCGCTACGAAATGAATATGTATTGGCCAGTTCATGAATACTCAATGAGATCGATCCAATACGCTCTTGCGAAACTCTCAACACAATGTATCTTTCTTTGGCTTTTGAATCGTTTATTTTTTCTTCATTACTAGGAAGAGGCACATAAGTAATGATATATTTGGGTCCAAGTGTGGATGGTTTTAGGAACGTGTTGATGGTGATTATTATTATTGGTTACGTACATATATATATAGGACAGAGTGTGGAATAAAGCAGTGTTTGAAATTGAGGCTCGTGCCTGTGGCTAACTGTGTCCACGAGGTACGTTATGTTATACTATACCTGCGACCTTTGTGGGATCTACGGTAGGCAAGCTGCGGCTCGCTGTATGCCCTTCCTTCGTTCCTTAATTTCAAGAAGCGAGTCTGTCGAAACTCGACCTCAAAATAGGTCTACTGTATCTCGAAATCTCTCTCTCCTCCATTGTCATTATTGTAATTCTAGATCTGTTGGTCGTAGAAAAAAAAAAGCGAACGCGAATTCTCGTGAAAGACGCGCAAAAAATCGTACAATATATCGTAAATATTTCAGGCCTCTCTTAAGAATATTTTTGAAAATAATATAATCGAGTGAGTATTATATATTGTCGAGATATATTATTCCGTTTTCTTTCATTTTCGGACCGAAGGTACAGGACTCGCGTGGATGGAAATAATTTTTAGCACCTTTTTCTTTCTAATTTTCAAACACAGGTGCGAGGCACGGTTGGCCAATCGCTGGATTATCAAAAACGATCGTTTGATCTTTCAATCGCATTTCTTCCGAGAGACCAGCGAGAGGAAAATCAATGGCGCGGAAAAAGCGTCGAGTTGCTTTATTGTAAGATGCATGCGACACGAAAATTTCATCATATTTGTTATCCGATGCAGATGACACTCACCTTAGTTTACATAATGTATGTACATATGTAACAACGAGCAAACGTGGAAACGTCAGAAATTTCCAGTCATTTCGATTCATAAAAAAGTTCGTTTCGACTATATATAATCCGATAATAAAACTGCGGTATATATATACATATATGCACATATGCTATAATCGATTGGTTTGAGATTTCTGTCAAATGGTTTAATTCAACGAATTAGAAGTATGAAAAAGTGAGTGATGGATAATATTGGAATGTGGAATTTATGAGTGTGGGATATACTGAATTATGTAAGAGATTTTCAATGAAATCTTGTAACATTGATGATTGGCTTTGGACTCGGTGCTTGTTCATCAATCGAAGGCTACGCTTATGTAGGTCGTGGACGGTGCTGCGAATTATCTCCTTGATCCTTCCGCTCTTGGTTAACTTGACTCTACCCCCTCTCCACCGTCGTTCCATTGTGCGATTTCGTATATACGTTCCTTCTCACAACCCTACGCCACTGGACTCCGTTGCAAAGTGCTCCATCGTTTCATCGGACTTTATTATCATAATAAGTGAAAAAGGAATTATCAAGAAAAGTTTACTTTATTCTCGCAGAAAATAACGCGCTTTATCCCTTATCATTTTATAAAGCGATAATTGGTTCCGCCAATGTATTATTTGCATCAATCTTCGGGAGAAGCGAGCCAGCATAATGATGAATGGTGTCGCAGACCCTGAAGAAATTTTCAATCAGCGACGACAGTTAGCAGCACTGTACACATTGACCGATGATTTCCTTTGTTGCTGCTACTGTGACGCTCCGAGAAAACGTGCTCGGCTTGTTTTTCGGTATTCGCACAATTTAGCAATACAGGAAACGCATAAATCATTGTAACAACAAAGCGACAAATTTATGACACCTAAATACACGCCTTTTTGATCTACGCACACATATCACGTAGATCCAGCCAAATTCTCTAATTACGTAGAATTGTGAAATTCCTCGGTAGAAACGGTGAAAGAAATATATAGCAGGGTTTCTAAAAATATTTTCCGAGAGATAGAGAGGGCGGGGATTTTTGTTTGATATTTGAGGATAATTGGTGGGGCTATTAATATATGTCTATATGGATGGAGCGAGTAACGAATGCTTCTGATTGCTTTATTTCAGGAATTGGTGTATAAAGGATGTTGTCAGAGGTTTCCGCGAACGAGGCGTCGGCAGAAGCAGAAGAGAAGAGAACGGATCCGGGTGCCAGTCGCCACGGTAACTTCATGAATTATTATCAATTCCATCCTGCGGAAGAGCGCGTGCGACTACTTCCGCGTGGCGTGTGGCGGACGATCCATTCAGACCGGAAATACATCGGGCTAGACGTAGGCTGCAATGCTGGGGTAAGCCTGGTGCAGCTGTCACTTTAACCGAGTATCTCGCCACGAGCGAACTCGCGTATAACCAAGGCCAATTTTAGCCCTTTCCAACTTTCGAGCCTTTGCGGGAATCGATAAAAATATTACGACTTCCGGAAGCTTAGTCTCACGCTTGTCGATAAAGCTACGATTTATTTCCTTTATTTCCTCCAATTACCCAGCTCGTCCAAGACGAGAGGGAAATATAAAAACTTTTCTCTTTATTAGTTTTTTTCTCTATTTTTAGGATCTGACATACGAGCTTCAAAAGTTTTTCATAAGAGAGTTGCCCGAGTGTGAGATCTCGTTGCTCGGAGTGGATCTTGATCCACTATTGATCGAGAGAGCACGCGAGCGGAACCCTCATCCGGATCGAACAACCTTCCAGTGTCTCAATTTTCTGTCGGAGGATCATGACAAACTCTTGACTGAGTATCTTGTATCCCTTCAACGATCCCACTTTGACGTAATATTTTGCTTTTCCATTACGATGTGGATCCACTTGAATTACGGCGACGAGGGACTAGAACGTTTCTTCCGGAAAGCCACCAGACTTTGCTACACGATAGTCGTAGAGCCTCAATCGTGGAAGTGCTACAGAAATGCTTCCAGAAGACTCAGGCGCGCTCGTACCGAAGATTTTCCGATGTTAAATACATTCAAATACAAAGGTGATATGGCAGCTCACATTCGCAATATTTTAGAGAAATTATGTAGCTTTAAAAAAGTGGCAGAAACGCAGGGCAACCAGTGGCAGCGAAAAATATTTATTTATAGAAAGGAGATTTAATAACAATGTGTGTAACGATTAATGTATTTACAAAGAAAATATATTTCTATTTTTTTTTCTAGTGTTATACTTAATATAATATTTGAATTATTTGTTAATTTACTTTAATGAAATAGTGTTATGGTAAAACAGAAGCGCGAATTTGTTGTAATTTATAAGTTGAGAAATCGTGAGAACGACGCAAGATGGCAACAGCGTACGAGATTTCGCAGAGGTATAGTGACGTCTGTGGCAAAACAATAAACGAATATGAATTCGGCGAGTAAGGTGAGTAGGAAAAAAAACGAGCATTTTTACTTATTTTAGGCAGTTTCCCGCCAAGTGCTCAACGGTCCGTTCTTCCTACTCCCCTCCCCGCTCCTTTTTACAACCATGAGTCACGTGCGTGTGCGGCTCTCCAAGCATTCTAGCGATAGCAATGGAGCCTGCCAGTGGACAAAAGGTTAGGTTATGTTTACCGTCAATCGAACAACTGAAATTCGATCATTCGCTGTAATTTTTACCAAACAATCATATCGATATGATCTCATTGATCGCAGAGATACGTGCGGTTTCTAGTATTCGTTGTTTTATAGAAAAATCAGATTTTTCTAGTTAAAAAAACATGGTTTTTAACGAGCGTCTCTTACATTCGCAGGTTGGCGAGATATTCACAGCGGCCGGCGCCGCTTTTAATAAACTCGGGGAGCTAACTATGCAGCTGCACCCTACGACAGATTCTCCTGCAGGGTAATTATACTATTATTTTAGATCTTGTGATCGTGTTGAACGATTCTGTTTTGCTTAGTTCGTTTACTCGTATTTTTTCACGTTCAACGGCGTTACGCGGTAAAAGAACTCTTCAACGTTTGACGCTTGAACCTTCAAAGCGTCGTTGAGTAGATAAGCTCTGCTTCATAATGCTCCGTTGTTATAATTTAATGAAAATATTTATAACTTCTTAAATTTGACGACTAATTGATATCGAATGGTCATTCCATCCACAGTAAGTGGACCGATGAGGAAATTGAAATGCTCCGTCATTCCGTAAAAACATTCAGCGAAGACTTGAACAAAATAAGTGAGCACATCAAAGGGAGAACGGTGTAAGTAGGCAAGGCAGTAATCGAGATAGCGGTCATCCTTTAATTAACTAGATTTACGGAAAATTATTCAGCTGATCGCTGTTAATTCTTCCTTAGATCCCAGATACGAACAACGCTGAAGAAAAAAGCTTTTGAGGAAGCAGGTGTTCCAATTAGGCAGCAACAAATTTTATCACAGCAACAATCGAATCAACAATCAGCACAGCAAGCCACCAAGCAGCAACAATCGGTTACTAGCCAAGGATTGATGGGAAAATCTGCTGAGGTCACTCTGAATATGTTAAACGCACCTGAATCCGAAGTAGATGTGGAAGGATTACCGGAAGAATGTCAAGTTAAACTAGAATTCGAAGGTGCCACTGAAGAAGTAGCATCCTAACCTGTCATTTTTATTCATTCTATAATTTAAGCAGCCTTTTATTCTCGTTATGTAATTTAACTAAGTATTCATAAGTGTTAGACATAAGTAAACTTTTTTAAATAAAATATCAAAATTGCTTTAAATGTTGCCGCAATTATTCAATTGAAATCAATAATATTTTTAGTTGGAGACTTTACCGATAAAGTTAAGAGAGAAGCTGTCAACCGCACTAGGTGATGGCGCCACCTGACAGGCAAGCCGCAAGAGAAAGTTTAGGGGGGTGGGGAGAAAACTTTTCTTCCTAGCCAGTAACCTGAGTAACCAACGAAAAGACACGCTTTTCACGTTGGTTGGCAGCACATCGACTCAACAATTGTTCCCTAGATTTTCTCGTATCTACCTAAAACTGGATTGCTTTCATGACGCATAACATTGTGATTGACAGACCGATAGATAAGGATAGAAAATGACAATTCTCGTTGACTCAAGCCACAGGTTTCAGTCCATCTCACTCAGTCAGAGTCAGTGTGACTGCTGTTGGAGATAGATTAGTAACTTCGGATATGCAGCCTTTCCTTGACATTGTGAGCCATCCTATTGTTCCAAAGGAGACGCGAGTGTGAAATATATCAATTACGTGGAATGACAAACGTGTGGTTGGCGCGAACGCAAACTCTTGAGTCCTAGGGCACTGGGACACCACCTGTAGCTACGAGTAGAAAATTGATAAACAGTGAATTTTAACGTTGCAGCATCATTATGGAGGGTGGTATTATGGATAGTCCGGACACGACACTGGACAGATCTGAGGATGAAGCTGCCCTTCGAGGATTTTGCAGCCCTAAAAGGCCACCCTACAGATTTTTAGGACTGGCTCTTATGTGCCTCTTAGGATTTGGTACGGACGCGTCATTTTTTGACAGCACTGTGGTCTTTGTCTATTCACGCCATATGCATTTCTTTCATTGCTTACTAATTCCTATTCTGCTCAAATTTAATTATAAATTGCTAAATTATACATGATCTTATTTATCATCGATTTATTTCAATAATCAGCATTTCTTACTTCTGCTGTATCTCAACTGACAACCCTATATAATGTAAATAGACAACACATTTTCACAAATTCCATTTGCTTTTATTTGTTCTTGGCAAATAAAAAATTTCCCAGTTTTATTGCATATCTTCTTTTTTTTTAATACAGATTACGAACTTATAAATGATATTGGTCAAATTTAAATTTATGAAAGAATGGATCAGATTAATGAGTTTATACATTTTTGTGAGCTAATATAAAATTTGAAAAATTTAATTATAAATAATTTATGAATTGCGGTTTATTTTTTCAATCATATTATTAAATTTCACAATTTCTTAAACTTAATTAAATCTTAGAAAATAATGTTTTTCTTCTTTCACCTTTAAATTATTCAAGCTGCGTTCGACTACTTCATCCGCATGTATTAGCGATAATGTTATCGCGAAAGAATTTCATTTTTCAGCATACATGTTACTATCAAATTTACACCAGGCTTAACTATAACGCGTGTTGTAATATACATTAGCGTTCGATAGGATGACCCGCGACCTCTGTTTTCCATCGAATTTCACAAATAATTGCTTGATTAATATGCACTTCCTTTTCTATGAATTTTTTAAATTTTTTCAGGTTCTTACTTCTGTTTTGACAATCCTGGAGCTTTGCAAGATAATTTTAAAAGTGATCTGGACATGTCAACTACAAAATTTGTATGGCTATATTCTATTTATTCCTGGCCAAATGTAGTCATGTGCTTTATCGGAGGCTTTTTACTGGATAGAGTGTTTGGTATTCGATTGGGTACCATTATTTATATGGGTCTTACACTGATCGGACAGCTTATTTTTGCTACTGGTGCAATTACAAGCCAATTCTGGGTTATGATGATCGGACGGTTTATTTTTGGGTATGTATCCTGATTGCTTTTTGTTTTTTAAATAAGTTAAAATGCATAAACTTTCTTTTTTAGAATTGGTGCAGAATCACTAGCTGTAGCACAAAACAGCTATGCTGTACTTTGGTTTAAAGGTAAAGAGTTGAACATGGTATTTGGATTGCAGTTAAGTTTTGCTAGAGTTGGATCCACTGTCAACTTCCTAGTGATGGATCCACTTCTTAAATATGTATCTAAATATTATTCTGGTGCGGAATGTATTGGCATAGTTCTATTTATTGCTGCACTAACATGTGTAGGCTCATTTGTATGTGCAATTATACTTGGTCTAATGGATAAACGCGCAGAGAGACTATTGAGGCGCGGCGAGGGCCAAGAACCTGAAATCGTAAGATTAAAGGATGTAAAAGATTTCAAAGCAATATTCTGGCTAGTAGCTGTAATTTGTATAGCCTATTACGTAGCTATCTTTCCATTTATCGCTCTTGGAAAGTAAGTGTATTTTTTAAAACATTTATTTTACTTCAAATTTAGCAATTTGACAATAAAATTTGTTTTCCAGAGTATTCTTTGAACGAAAATATCAATATGAAGCGGGAAATGCAAATACCGTGAATTCTCTCGTTTATTCCATATCAGCTATAGCCTCGCCTCTTTTGGGATATTTGGTAGATAAAACTGGAAAAAATATTGTATGGCTCGTAATTAGCATCTGTGCTACGCTATTGGCACACGCACTTTTAGCATTTACTTATGTTAATCCTTATACATGCATGATCATAATGGGACTAGCATATTCTATGCTTGCTAGTAGTTTATGGCCGCTAATAGCCCTAGTCACGCCAGAATATCAGCTAGGTACGGCTTATGGCATGTGAGTATATTATATTTAATTATTATTCTTGTCTGATGATTAGCATACAGACAGATAAAAACATAAATATATACTTGCAGCGCGCAAGCCGTTCAAAACCTAGGACTAGCAGTGGTGTCAATATTAGCGGGAATAATTGTTGACAAAGGCGGTTACTTCATGCTAGAGATGTTTTTCCTTGGCTGGTTATGGAGTGAGTACTTCAAAGTCTTTTAAAATAAACATTTTGTATACCTCAAGTTAATCAAAATATTCTTTTTAATAGTTTCTCTTTTGACGGCTATTGCGATTTGGTTATCGGATATTGCAACAGGTGGTTATTTAAATATGACACCAAAACAAAGAGAAAAGTATGACGAATGTCGAGGCTCATCGCAAAGTTTGGAGAGAGAGAAGCTACTGTCTCCAGAAACTATGCCCGATCTTTCTACCGATGATCTCCTGCAACCTCAATCTGATAGTAGTATCAGAAATCGTTATTTAGCCCGTATCGGCGCGATGGTAAGATTCGATAAACTAAGAAAGCATTTTAGATTTTGACAAAGAAATTGAAATAATATGTCTTTTAAATAACTTTTAAATTAATCCAAGGTGTCACGCCGCAACTAATGCCGCAGGTGGCACCATCCAACTTTGGCGCTGGTCGCCCTAATGTCTAAAGCATGCTGTGCGTTAATGATTAAATTTTACGTATAATTTGTTAAGTGTAAGATTTAAATTTCAGCTTCCACCACACACGAAGGCAACCACTTACAGAGCATTACGATGATACATTTGAATTAGACACAAATTCAAAGGTTTAAAAGGTGTTTTCTTTTAAAAGCTTCGTTAAACAAATTTGTTCACTATGTCTTCCTGTCGTACAGCGCTCATCTGTGATAATTTCCCAAGTAGAAAACACAAAAAACTGAGTTGTTACATATAAGACCAAGTTGACTAGTCCAGATTTTTTAAACTACAGACTATCAGTCAGCAGATGACAATTTTTATGATAGAGTATAATTTTTATAATCAGCAAAGATTTTTATTTTAAAAACATAAAGAAACACATAAACGTGCAGTTTTGTGATGAACCAAAGCATATAATTAGCAAAGAATTCTTTTATTACTGAAATGAACATTATAATTTAACTATACTCTAATCTTACCGATCAACTCCATTACTAAGAATAAACTTATTGATTAATTTATATGAGATCTGATATATATATATATATAATGTAACCGATGTAATATTGGAATAATGAATATCTAATAAATTTAAATGTTATGGATGTTTTTTAGCAAGTAATCATTATATTATCAATTAATCCCATTCCTTCCATTGTAGCTTTAGTCCCTATTTAATACAATCAATTGAATGATATATAATTTATTTCTTTCAATAATATCTATTATCCATGTTAAAGATGATATCATTATTTAAAATATTTCGGAAGTCGCGCCATTTACTTATCTTCCTCATTGGCAAGTGTCAAGAAATATTTGAAAGTTGGAAGGAAGGGGTAACAGCTGTGGTAATATAACAAGTATAACAACACGTGTGTGACCTACCGTGATCGTGGGACAAAAGAAATCCTAGTTTTTCAGTTAATTTTTGAGTTCTTGCGACAATGGGGGTTCATGACAATGTCGACTCCAAATACAATACGATGAGAACATCCAGCTTCTCGAAATTAACGCCGAAACGGCCAAATACTGTCGTTTTTGGTGATAGCCAAAACAACAAGGTGCCGAAGCACGAGGATAGTCAACAGTTTCAAAAGGATCCATCATTGGATAAGATTACCCTCAACTTACTGCAACAAAGAAAAGCATTGCCAGTTTATAAGCTTCGGAAAAAGTAAGCATATCCTTTTTTACTGTAGGCCTTAATTTTTCCCACATTTGCTGCATCGTTTGTTTGAGTTTGCGACGCAAATCATTTTTGTGAAAACAAAATGATGGGAGTATGACCAGCTGAGCTACGAATTTACAGAACGAGTTCAGATAGTTTTTCACAGATGGCACGAATAGCACTACGCGCGCACGATCCACTCTTTTCTAAAGTGCTACATATACATATACAAAACTGCCCACCAGAGGGTAGTTTTGCTCCGTTAAAAAAGAATTGGTTAAACACATCTATACTTCTTTCGTTATTTCATGTAGCTGAATCGTACGAATAAAAACCTTAACGTTTGACAACTGAAGTATACAAAAAAATTAATCAGATTTCTGTTACAATAAATACATATTTTCCATAATGTTTCTTGCGAACAAAATTTTTTTCAACCAAAAAGCTCAACATTTACTTTTAATTCCTTTTCTGCGCTGATTCTTATAGCGGTGTCTTCAAAATTTGGCACAATCCTAAACCCTGAAAACAAGCTGCAATTGTTAATAATGAATACAGATAATTGATTATTGAATAAGTATTAAGATTGAACTGTAACGAGATTGAATTTTTCGATTGTTACAATACTGAAACGAAAAACCAACTAAAATTAAAGATTTTTTTCGTGAAAAATGTAATATCTTAAAATGCAAATTCTATTTTTATACACGATGTATTTTCAAACAGCGTACTTATCCATAGGCATCAGCGGCGTTATCAAATTTCTCACATGCAATCGTCAAAATCCCCGTTTTTATCACCTCGGCTCTAAGAAACTTTTCTCAACGTCAGAGTCATTTTTAAACTTTGCATATAAGGCTCTAAATTCATATTCTACTTTATTATCGTTTTTGAGTTATATCCTTCCGGGGATTACTTTTTTAGAAGAGATAAAAGTAATGATTCATGCCCTGCCATAGGAAACTATGTATTTTCAGTCGATTTTGGAAAGTTGTTACTCAGCTTCTATCAGATTTTGTCTAAATTTGACAGAACATTGCAAAGTACTAGAGAGAATGCGTCGATACCAATAATATAAATTCTCCTATCGCTACAACATAATCTAAAATACAAGGAAATAATAATTGCAATTGTTTACAGGCTTTTGGAGGAGATACGAAAGAACAACACTCTGATAATAATCGGGGAGACTGGTAGTGGGAAAACCACACAGATACCCCAATTGCTATTGAATTCTGGAATGGCTGCTTCGGGAACTATCGGGATTACTTCGCCTCGGAGAGTGGCCGCCGTAAGTGTAGCAAGGAGAGTGGCGCAGGAGCAAGGAACCGAGCCAGGAAAATTGGTTGGATATTGCGTGCGTTTCGAGGATGTGACGTCCTCCCAGACAAAGATCAAGTATTTGACCGATGGTATGATGGTCAGGGAGGCAATGACCGATGAGATTTTATCGGATTACTCCGTGGTAATATTGGACGAAGCTCACGAGAGATCTGTCCAAACCGATGTCTTGATGGGTGTTGCGAGACGTGCGCAAAAATTGCGAAAACTAAAAAATTTGACGCCATTGAAATTAATAATAATGTCAGCTACGATGGACGTGGACAAGTTCACCAATTATTTCGAAGCACCCGCCGTTTATCTAGAGGGTCGCCAGCATCCTATAAAAATATATCACGCCAAGTCGTCGCAGGAGGATTATGCTTTCGCTGCACTCGTCACTGTCTTTCAGATTCACAGACAGGCCGCTGAGAAGTAAGATAGTAACTCGCTCATTTGTCTGTCAATTATTTTTTCATTATGCACTCACATGCTCGACGAATGTTTCAGCGAAGACATTTTGGTATTTTTAACTGGTCAGGAGGAAATAGAAGCTGCTGCTATTAGTGCTAGACAAGTAGCCAAGCAGCTGGATGGTAAAGGGTACCCTGCCTTGAAAGTCTTTCCTCTCTACTCTGCTCTACCCACTCATCAACAATTGGACGCGTTCAGACCTGCACCTCCGGGTATGAGGAAGCTGGTTTTATCAACCAACGTAGCGGAAACATCCGTGACGATAGAAGGTGAGAAGCCAAAAGTTTCTTCCGAGATCAATGTCAACGAGCGATGAATATTAATATTAGCGATTCGATAGGTATCAGGCACGTAGTCGATACCGGCGTAGTCAAAGCGAGAACGCATCACCCAACTACGGGATTGGATGTGTTGAAAGTGGAAAAAATATCCAAAGCGCAAGCATGGCAGAGGACAGGAAGAAGTGGCCGGGAAGCACCTGGTAAATGTTATCGAATATTTACAAAGGACGATTTTGCAAGAATGAAAGATATGACAATACCGGAAATACAAAGGTGCTCTCTGGCGGGCGTCGCTCTTCAGCTATTAGCGATTGGGGTTGATATCACAACTTTTGATTTCATGGACAAGCCACCCACGGAATCTATAGATATGGCTGTTAGTTGTTTAGAGAAATTGGGAGCGGTGAAAGGTAACTATTATTCAGTATTAGTGAAAAATTTCTCTTTATTCGCGCTATTGATTACGCAGGCTCACCACCACAATTGACCACACTTGGTAGGACAATGTCATTGTTTCCCTTGGATCCCAGATTTACGAAAATAATACTATCCTCGGTGGAGCACCAGTGTCTGGAGGAAGCTTTGACCGTAATTGCATTACTCTCTGGCGAAAGTGTTTTTCTAGATCCACCAGCAAAAAGGGAACAAGCTCATATCGCACGATCGAGGCAAGTGAATATTCTTATAAGTGATAGATTGCTATTTATTTTGTACAACTTCTTATGCCTCGTCTTAAATTTGTTACCTTAGATTTGCGTCGGAAGAAGGAGACCACGTTACTTTGCTGAACGTATTTCGCGGCTATACGGGCACAAATCAAAAGAAACTTTGGTGCCACGAAAACTTTTTACATTATAGAAATTTAGAATATGGTTTAGAAGTTCGAAAACAGCTGGCGGCACTGGCGGAGCGAGCGAATTTAGAAAAAGCCAGTTGTGGCACGAATACAGAGAGATTAAGGAAAGCACTCCTCGAGGGCCTGTATGATAACCTTGCAGAGCTACAGCGTGATCTATCTTACGTTACGGTAACACAATGTTTCTATAGAATCCTATTTAAAAATAGTAGTATGTCAATATGACTGCTTAATTATACTTCTGTCCCATGTTTATGTTTCAAAACAGCTTTCGTCCCGACAACAAGTGGCACTACATCCATCCTCGACACTACACACTTCAAAACCACCATTAATATTATTCACAGAGATCGTTGCTACCGGTCGATGCTACTTGCGTGGTCTCTCTGTTATCGAGCCATCGTGGATATCCGAGAAAGGTGTAAAACTTGGCAGGCATGATTAGCAATGCTAAAATTTTTACGAAAACTGTATAGGCAAGAAACAATATTTGACACAACTGACAAATCCATATTTACTTGTATAATATAATTTTTATACCGATATATTTGCAATGCTTTATTGTTAATATTTACAAAAAAAAAACGATCGAGAAGAATACAATTATATTGCGAACTAAAGAAGACTAATTCTTATACCGAATTCCGAATTTTCAGAATTGAAAGAAAGGGATAATGGGTACTATTAGACATTATTTCAATGTGCCTTTGAATGCACTACACACAAAGGTTCTTACCCGATCCACCGAGAACGATTAAACTCCCTGCATCGTTTATCGGTTTATCAAGCATGATGCAGCTCGAGTACTTTGACGATGAGATTTGTTAATGAAGGATGGTACATTTTCCAACTAAAGTCAAATCGAGCAAATCAAATCATTCGCTTCAATAGAATCGAACAATCGCTTTCTTGTCATTAGTTGTAATTAGTTTACTCGGGGTTTCGGCTTGCGATCAATAACTTTCTGCATTGTGTTAATTAATTTCAATTTCATTTCATTCAATTTATACTTATTCGATTAATTTCAATTATAAAAATATTCCAAGTTTCATCTACATAAATTAAAGCTAATTTAAAATAATACCAAGGCGAGCTTCTCATAACCAGCACTCGGAGGACGATAAAAAAGAATTTTCATATTTATTATGAAGAGAGTTCGAAGGAGGGCGAGGATTTATCCAGATTTTTCAAGGCCTAATAATACCGATGCAAGTATAAGGATGTAGGGTGAATCGCTTATCAACACTGTCGCGCCATGCCCCCTGTTCCACGTTTCAGCCATTCATTAACGATCGCTTTTATGGGGTAATATTGAATTTTCGTTCAATAAAACCGCTGTGGCATAAACGACCTTCGGCTAGTACCTTGATAATGTAAATGCCATTGACAAAGAGCCGGTCACTGTTTATCCAAATTATTATCAACATTTTATTAAGCATTTTGCTCGATCATCCGATTAATAATCCAAATAACAAACCTCCACTGGGCAGATACCATTAATTTCAAAACGATCCAATTTTCACCAATCATTCTCCTATATATAAACAGTTTATATCGTATTTACATTCGCAGAGCCCTTGACACTAATAACGCTGGATCGATGACACTGTGTTAAAGGTTGACGGTTTTGTTTAGGGATTTGGGCCTTTGGAGGACCTCGAGTAAGACGCTTAACTATATCGTAGCAGGAAGGTTTACGCCATGAAATTGCTCCAGCGTGGAAAACTGAAATTACACTGGGTAGGATTAATAACGCCTTAATTCATCCAAAAACTCATGCGGAAGCTAAGAATGTGGGGGGGGGGGGGGGGGGGGGGTACAGCGAATAACTCGCATGGCTAATGCGAGAAACTTTTGCCATGGATTCACGTACGTATAAAGATAATACCACGTCCCTTCCTGAGTCAAGCATCTACACTCTGCTTACTCTTGGGAAAACTTAATTCTCGTGCAACGATAAACTTCATATAAGAAGACGCTTGAAGTTTCATGGCGAAATATCGTCCAAGTCTTCTCCTCTCTGGCAAGCAGAAAACTTTTCTCGATCGACAAATCGATGCTCGCGTACCTCGCTAAACCTCGCGAAAATAGAATTCCACGTGAAAATATGTACATAAGCTAGGAGAATCGCGAATCTTATGAAAATTTTCTCTTTCGCCCCTTTATTTTTTCTGCAACATTTTATTCCTACGTAAAGCACATTTTTTTTTTATAGAAAAATGCCACAACGGATATGCGTGATGCGTCACTGCGGCTATGCGGCCTTGTTAATCTCGGCCAACCTCTGCTTTTACGAGTCTTTTCTTTATACAAATATTTTTCATTATAGACTATACCATAAAAAGAAGATTTGCGAAATTATCCTCGTCACTGTGGCAAAGGGCTAGAGGACATGAATTTTCTCCGAACACTATTCTTTCTGAAAAGAGGCATGGAAATTTCAGCCCGAATAAACTGGTGTTAGAGTTTAATTTAGCATTGCAGTAGGGAGGGGGTTGGAAAAATGGATTTTACCTTACCGGTCTTTTTAGCGCAATTCAGGAAAGTTTGGGCGAGGGAAAATGTGGGTAATTATTTTTGCAAGGAGGATACTCGATTGGAGGCCTTGAGGCATTTTCACTGTGGCTCCTGTACTTTGCAGCTTTCCGATAAGTTTGTCCAAGGTGGGTAATATAGATTTGAAATTGAATTACTCGACTTTGAGGGAAGAAGGTTGCTGCGCAGATAGGATGGTGTATCGAGAGTGGGGAGAGCTTTCTCCAAGAAACTACGGAAAGCTATAGCCTTAAAGTCGTCATCACCCAATATTGGAAAACTACATGAAATACGATTTCTAATTTTATTCGAATATTCCACTTTTCCAGCCAGCAAATAAATTCACTCGTCGTCGAATAATTTTCTTTCGAATTTAACATTTTTCGAATATCAAAGCCGAGTGTTTAAGGTTGACTAACAGCCAAGAGGGTGGTGGTTTACGTTTTTCCATTGACGAGAGAAAGGGTGAGGTTGTTGAAGGGCAAGAATAACGCTGCAGCAATTCTGGAAGACTGAATAAACAGGGGTCTGCTATGAATACCGAAGGAAAGAAGAGTGCGTGCATGAGATGTAGGAGCAGAGCGTGATTAAGAATTAAATATTTAGGAAGACCTTCTTGTGTGGCAATATCACGCGTGGCTTTTTAAAGACGCCCCTGAATGCCTAGATCGCAGCTATCTCTCTTCTTTCAGCAACCCTTTCGCACATCCATTCACCCCTTTCGTCGTGAAAAGGAAGAAAATTGCGCTGGAAAAAATTTGTACTTGCGAAAGCCAAGTGAAAAGAGGATAAAAGAAAAGGGAAGAAAGAGCTAAAAAGTAGTTGTATATGGATGGATGGGTGGAAGGAAGGAAGGAAGGAAATAGCTATCGCCGCGCGTGGGCTTTGGCCAAGCTTTCCTTATACTATCTGCAAGAAAGCGCTCTTAAAAGGTCTTTAATAATGCACGCACGGACCGAAACTGGGGCTATTGCCTATGCTTTTGGTCTTTGGTTCCCCTTATGTCAACAAACCGAAAAAGGATGCTGATCTCTCGTTCCCCGCCAGTTTCAAAACACTTACATAATTGATAAAAGCTGTCCTCCAGCCAATCTCTTTTCATACGTACAATACCTTCTACCTCTTTCAAAAAGACTCCTTACTTTTTCACTTCCACGTCTTTCCTAAAGTATACATATATACAGTGCAGTACTACCTAGGAACACAAGGTGCAATTATTGCACTCTAACTAACAGAGTTCCAATTACTCAAAATAATAAAAGTCTTTCTAATGTTCTTTTTCTATCATCAGTCATGCAATAAAGAAAGAAAACTAAATTTAATAGATATATATTCTCGTCGATCTGTTAAAAAGTTACAGAATTAATTTTTACAAAAATTAATAGTTTTCTCGCATCTATAGATTAATTTTTACAGTATTTTATAAAGAGTAAAGGGTCTGGCTGTAATGTGGGGAGTGATGTCAAGTAAAAGTATTTGAGCAATAAAAAGTTATGGATTGCAATATTCGCAGTGTTGTATTATATTGATTCAAGTTGTATGGATCGTTGGGGCCGATGTTCTGGTTGTCGGAAGGTATGGCCGTAGCAACAGGTGGCGTCAAAAATTCATTCCGAGCTCTTTCTATCGACCGATGCTACGGACACCTGTTTGGGAATCGATCAATGCTCTTAATTATAAAGCCTGAGCACCCACACTCACCTAGACTGCTTTCGGCTTTCTAACGATCAACAATGCATCCTCTCTTTTCGCCATCCAATTATCGATTTTTCCATTAATTCGCATTCTCACCTGATCCAAACCAAGCACCTCCATCCACTATGCTATTCCACATTTCAAAGGATTGATCTATTCTTTATGGAAAACTTGACAAAATTCGTTTCTCAACGAAATAGAAAAATGGGCGATCCAATTGTCATGCACGAGTGAAGTTCGATCAGTCGATCGGTGTATGTTTACTCGAGCCACGAGGCGAGTTTGAGCGAGAGATAATTTCTCGTGCAAGCAAGGAAGCTGTTGGTCTCGATGGATTCCATGGCTCTTCTGCCGACCAAAATCAGCAGACGCAGGAGCTTGGCAAAGGCAACGAGTTGCGAAGGGAAGTTGAAGTTGATGAGAGAGGAATAAGAGGAAGTAGGCTGAATCTCGTTGATTTTTATGGAGCTCGTGTTGGACGGGTGGCCGGGGTCAGAGTTCACCGTGGATTCTTGATAATCCTCGGTAAATCCCGGCGAACTGTCACGTTCAACGTCGACGGATCCTGCTGGGTCGCAGGTAGAGGCTGTGGAACAACGGGCGAGGTCCTTTTGCTCCTTTTCGAAGAAAGAGTCCTTCGAGAATGGAAATCCATAGCGATAAGCTCTCCTACGCCGCGGTGCTCGAGAAACACCTCCGGCTAAACTCCTCCAACTTTCCCTCAAACTATTTTCATCCCCTTGCATCCTCTCCCTCCCCCTTCTCGCGCTCATCAACTTATCATACTTTCCATCTTCGTCCCGGAATTCGATATCCGCCTTCAAAGATTTTCCAGATTTCAATACTTCACCGTTTCGCCAGTCTTTCTTCAATTTTCCCGGAAATGCGCGAAACACCTCCCCCCTTTTTTCGTAAGGAGTCCCCCTCTCCCGGATTTCCCGCCGAAACTTTTCCCTCGTCGAATTATCATTCGTCCTTGGCCAATTTTCTTTCTCGATTTTAAACGTCCCCGGTAATTCTCCTTTAAACACACTGCTGCCATTGTAAAATTTTTCTTTCGATCTTCCACCTCTCGCGGACACTCGATTTGCGATTACTTTGTAATTATCTCGTTTTAATCGTTGCAACCGTTGATTTCTGCTCTTTTTCAGCTTTCTACTTGGAACACTCGATCGGGGAGCGACTGTATTGTCTTTGATGGTTGAAACTCGAATCAAGGATTCCCGTGGTGAATCGTCCAATCGGTCGTTATTTGCGCGGTCTTCCGTTCGCCAAGTGCTCTGCTCATATTCTCCCCACGTTTCGATCGTACGATATGCAGGATCAAATGACGCTTCAAACGATTTTTGCTCGCGCGACCTTCCATCGATGTTGCTCGTTATTTCCTCGGTGCGTCCAATCATAAAAATCCCCGAATCATCTTCATCCACCCCTTCTCGTTTGGCCTCTACCGCATTTACCGAGGATTTCCCTGAAATTATCAACGAAACATTATTTCTCAGCTCAAATTCAATCCTTGCACTGATTTTAAACACTCTTTATTGCACGCAGATTCTAATCAGAGCTACACACACACACATATATATATATAAGTATTTTTTGACAGTTTCTCGATATAAGATTTAGGATCTACGTTGGATAATTTATTTATATGACTATATCGACGAAACATAAGTACACGATGACTCGAGTCTTAGCTCTATATAGAATAATTATTTGAATATTATCCGAAGGAATGATCTGGTTAATGCAGCGATAATTTTTAATTAAGCTGTTTAGACTGCAATTACTTAAATCGAGTTGGAAGATCTATGATGGCTCGTGGCAATTCATAAAGTAGCAAGGATCTAAATTTATCGCTAGATAAATCATCATTTCTCTCGCAATAACTGTAATTCCAGGTCGTACGCAATATCGTCATATAATAGTCAACCTTGAAAAGCCGACTATTACTCTGATGAGCATTTCTGCGTTTACTACCAGTTTTAACGGGTAGCTGTAATTTTACAATTTAATCTTAATTAATCTTTTTACGATTATCTTGACGATCGGTTAACAAGTTATTTCGAGGAATTTAGTTTATGAAATGGGTTCTCTGCAAAATCGTGCAGAATAAAAGTGGCGAAAGTGCAATGTGTTACGTGTGTACCTGGAAAAGTTGAATGTACCAGTGGAGGAGTTCGGTAAGGTTTACGGTGCGAGTTTTTATCCAGATCTTTGGATTTTGATAGAGTCGACTGCAGGGCGATCGACCCCCTCGAGTGGTCCTCGAAGATCAAGTGTCTCAACCGGTGCAAGACTCCATAACCGTCGAACGGTTCTTTTGGCTGTTCCGGCAAGTCCAGGCTCCATCGAAAATCACTTTTCAAGTGCACGCCAGAATCGCTTTCCCTCATATTCTCCTCGAGTCCACTCAACACTTTCCACCACCAGGACCATTTTTTCCTCCCGCTGCTTTTATCGATCTTTCTCAACGATAAATCCTTCCATCGTCGAGGGTCCAACAAGGACCGAACGTACGAATCGGCTAACGAAAATAAACCATCTCTTGCGCCGAGTGGAGGACTCTCGCGAAACTCTTGAATATTCAAAATTGGAAAATTATCGAAATTTTCCGAGCGAACCAGAGCTCGGGTAGATCGCCTCTTTTCCTCAACTTCCGGGGAAAGAATGGAAGGACGCGGAGTAGATTTTTCTTCCGCAGCGACTGCCAGCTCCCCCAGATTCGGTCTCGCGTTCGGAGGTGGGACGTAACGAGAATCCGGTAATCTATGCAGACGAGGATTACTGGAAAATTGCGGGAAATTTCGTTGGTTCGTGGGAAAAGCGTCAGCGGACGAAAAAGGAAACACGGTGGTTCTCCTCCTTTTGGAGCCGCCGTCGAGTGTCGCGGAGTTAAGCGAATCCGTATCGACCTGGTCAGAAGGGGGACGGGGGCCGGGGCGGGGGCGGGGGCGGGGGCGCTTGCTCGCGGAAGGGTCGAAATTGAAAAGCGTCGAAGAGTCTCCGTGGAAATGCGAATAATTTCGTTGCAGGCTGGCGTAGCGGGTGGGTTTATAACGCTGAGCACTTTGCCGCTCGATAAAGTCCCTGTGCCGTTGGACATTTTTTTTCACCGCGTCGCCGTTCTTTAATCCATTTTCTACAGCGTTATTCGTTAATCCACTTTTCCCTGGGCGGCCCCCTCCCCCCGTCCTCGCACTCGTCGCATTTGCCCACCGTCCTGACAGCTCCCGCTCACTCCCGACGACGGCGACGCTTTCTAATAACTCTGCGTCGTCCACTCCCCCCCACCCCTTTGCGCGTTTACTCGACCAATCATTTCTCGATTCGCCCTGTCTTTTAATATCGTTTCGCAATTCCTTTCCACTGTCCATTCCTTCGAGCGTGCTCCTCAGACTCCTCTTCCCCCTCCCCCCAACCTTCTCCTTTTTAATTTCGTCAGACCCCGCATTTTCCACATTTTCAACGTCCTCCGCCTTTGGACCAGCGGCAGAGGAGGAGCGTTTCAAGGACGTACGAGACTCCATCCCGGTTAACGCTCCCAAATCCAGGAAGTACTCGGCCCAACAGTAGCCCAGGGCGAATTCTTCCTCGTACCTCTTGTACACGTCTATCCAGTACCTCAGGATATCGCGTAACGCTCCGAAACGATAATCACCCTTATGGCACTCGGTCTCACCTTCATCCCCCTCGATCCCCACGACCAACAATCCCACCACAATTAAAGTCAATCTAAAATTCATTTCGTTCTTCGCTTATACACTCTTCTCTTCTTTTTGCCTTTATTTAACCTCCTTTTGCTTGCGGTTTATGTGCGATTAGAAATTGTTTAGACTTTCACTGATCGTTTCATTTTGTTTTATCACTCTAATTTGCCAGACACTTTTCAATGTTTCACTCCAGTGACGTAATTCCGTGGATTTGTATCTTCCAGTCATCAGTGTAACATAGCACGATTTTTTCTTGTTATTCGTTGAACGTAAGAATCTTTGAATACGTATAACAAGAAATTGATTAGGATTTCACTAATTGTTTCATTATTTTCTTTCGTTACTCCAACTCGCTAGACACTTTTTATAATTTTCACTCTAGTGACGTAATTCAACGGATTCGTATCTTGCAGTTATCATAGCAAAGCGCGACTTTTTTGTTACTCGTGGTTCAATCCAAAGGAGTTGGATCGTTGAACGTAAGAATTTTGAATTTCGTTCGTGCGAAAGATGATGATAATCCGAGAGGACACTGCATGGACTGGCTGGACTTTCCGGGATGCTCACTGTACTTGCCGGTGAGGCAATTGGATGACCGAGCCAAAAGTGCACGAAAGGTTCGTAGTTTGCTACTTTTTACACCCCTCTCCCTCTTCCCCCCTGTCTTTCCTTTACATTCTTGTTTTTCTTTCCTTCTCAACCGTATAGCACGCACTTTAGCGAGTTTTCCCGACTAGTTGCAGGTAAGCAGACGTTAACGGGAAATCTTCGGTCGAGGACGATTCGGGACAACATTCCTTCCACGGATACTGCGGTAAACCTGGCGCGTCCTTTGACCTGTACACTGCACGTCTCAATTGATAAAATTATCCTCCCACTCTCTGCTCCTTGTATATTTGTTACTTGTTATCAATAACATGCTCTAAATTTATGTTATTTTTGTATAAAAAATATTAGCAATTCTCGAAAGCAGCAAATATAGGTTTTCTATTGGTTTACAGTTTTTCATGTTTTTTTTGCAGCAGCGTATGACACGCTAGAATTGAGGAAGGGAAACGTGAATTGGATATAAATGCACCTGAAAATTTTTAGTTTTTCATACGAGAGAGCATAATTGGTCACCGTGCTATATGACACGCAAAAGTGAATCCAGACATGAAATAAAATGGAGAAAGTATTTTATTTATTGCAAATCTATATCGATTTTTGGAGTATAGATTATAAAACTAATACCTCGTGATTTCAGACTCCATAAAACTGCATGATATCTGCTTGACCAACGCTATGGAATAAAATAATTTTATCCTCGATATAATATACGATTTAACCGAATCACAAAATTTATCGCCGGGACACTTTTTAATAATCGCTCCTACACACTTTACCCTCATCTCAATTCTCCATTGGTACGTTTTCTAATTAAAGCACATTTACATTCACACTACGCGACCTACTATAATTCAATTTTTTTGTATTCCAAAGTAGAATTAACCTTTGTGCGTATATTTAGTCGAGATTTAAAAGATTCGTATTATCACTCCAGATTTTAATATAGGGCGATATGTTTTTATTCAAATGTCTGTCGTTTAATCCTAATTTACATTTCACTTGGAATTCTCGCACTTTGCATTTTTTTATCAACGTACAATTTCGCCAGCTTTTATAGGTGCGCAATTTTTCAGCAATTAATCTATTATGCATATGGAGTAATTTTTTCTTATTTTAGAGTAGTTTTGAATAATTTTTCACGGTACAAATGCTATTTTTAATGCACTTTTACGGTTCTCATGCAACTGTATGATAAAAGCATTTCAGAGACATATAGAATATGAGACAGAGAGACGCGTCATTATTCACCTTGGTTGGTTTGAAAAAAATAACAAGAGCGAATCGATATGGAATCGTCACGTTCTTCTACGTTTCGGGGTAAAACATCGAGTATCTGTGTAGAATCAGCAAGCACACAGAAATATCAATGAAAACCGAAATTTTTTCTTCAAAGTAAACGTGTATCGGCACCATTTTCGTTTAGCGAGGTGTTGTTTCATCTATCTACCACATCCTCCTCCCCCCTATATCTATCTCCTATCTCCTTTCAATTTGATCTTTTTTATACAGTGCTACTGGAAATATTATATTTTTCTCAAGCAAATCGAAGGGCTTATTCGGATGTATCGGGAAAAGCTAGGCGAGGCCCCGAAGCCATTCTTTTTCCGTTCATTGTGTTTTTCGCTCGGATATGAACTGCTGCGGAGTCGGCCAACTATTAGAGCTCCATTTTCTTCTCTGTTGGTACTCGGCGTAGTCTCTGCATCCTCGTTGATTTAATTAAGTCTATCGGCCATGTCTTTTTTGCCCACAACAGTTCAAGTAAACGACTAACTTTTTACCCCCCCCCTCTCCTCTTCTCCCCTTCCCCTAACCAATCCTCTTGACTGGATCCATCTTTCTACCAAGTTTTTACCAATTCTCCAAACGTTTCGAGGCAAATTAATCGGACGATCTTACCTTGTTAATTTGTGGTACACCAACCCATTGCTTCTTCCCCTCTAAGGAAACGCCGAGGATGAACTCCACCCAATATCAGTTTTTCTCTGAATAAGCCATCTAGTATTTTATAAGGTTTTAATTAAAGCATAAAGCAATCCCAGTTGTGCTCTTGATACTCTTTTCTCCTTATCAGATTATAACATCGTGCTAGGGGAAACTCATCCGAAAAGTAACGAATCTCTATTTATTTATCTCTTACTCGTTCCTATTATTTTTAATGGACAAATGCTCGATCGTTACCCAGTTTCCAATTAATGTATTTATCCTTAACGATTTATCGTGTATATATTTTGTATAATAAAACTTTCAATATAATATTACATTTCTTTGGCAAACCCTATATTCTTGACATTTGCTTAATTTGGTTGGGGCTGAATTAGTCTCTATTCGGCTTTAATCAGAATTTCATAGAGCCTCGCGCACATTTCTAGCAACACCGATTACTACGTTCAAATTGCTACTTGCTAAGCGTTGGAATAGCCAGGAACGTGTGTTTAGCAGACATTAAGTCGGTCTGAACGAAAGTCCTAATCTCCTTCAACTATTTTCTCATGCCATATCAATACAATTCGAAAGCTTAAAATCAAATTTAACGAACCATGATTTTCATCAACGGAGAACAACTACAACAACGCAACGACAAATCTTTTTCACGATCAAAGACAACTCGATATATCTAAAAAATGATTGAAACCGGTTTGCTTTGTTTGGAAAATATTTCCCTAGAAGAGGAATCCTCTAAACGAGAGTTTTCCATTCAATATTTGATAAAACGAACTAAAAGCTTTTCTCCTGCATTCAATCATGAATTAAATACACATGGTCGTCTTTCGTTTGAAAACTGAAATTCTAAAAACACGCAAACAAGTCAAGAGATCGGCGGAATACCATTGGATTCATTGACTTGGTTTCGAAAGTAAATACATATTTACATATAGAAGATGTATAAGAATATGGAAAAAGGATTTGGAGAGTAGTAAAATTGGAGCAAGCTGGCGTTACTTGCAAGTTTCAAAGTTTATTCACCGAGTCGTATAAGGGTTGTGGGGGCGAAGGGCTTTCATCGTATTGAGAGAGAAATAGAGTGAAAGGGATCATTGTTAGGAAGGTGAAAGATGTTGTAGGAGAGAGAGGGGGGCGGGGGGTGTCAAATTATACGGCGCGTTGACCTTCGGCTAATTAGTTGACGCGAATCAATCGATTGCCTCCTGAAAATCGGTGACGACCCTCACTAGCTGGATTTCTAGGGGGGAGGGGGGGGGGGGGTTAAAAGGAGAGGCTGGGGACTGTCGAGTGGGTTTCTGGTTGTTCACGTATGGTTGAGGGTGGGCAGAGGACAAGCAGGGTCGCGCGCCATCTCTCGCGGCTCTGACGGGCCGAGAAGAGCCCCGGCTTTCGCTCGTTAAGGCTCGTAAATAAGGGCGACGTCGACGATAACGAGGCAATTTCCGTCAAGCGTGCACCCTCTTGCGGGCCAAGCCTCCACGCTTCAAATTTCCCGCCAGTTTTTGCTCCGAGACTTTGCGAGCCTCCTTACTTTTCTCCCATATGTCTACCAATGTTATGTATATGTATATATATGTATAGCCATGCAAGCCCAAAAAGAGAGAAGCCACCAAAAACCTCTTCCCACTCGTCCAACCGAATAAAACATCGTGGAAGAGTTTGTTAAAATATTTTCGACCCTTAAATCAGATTCAACACATTGACGCTGAGAAGTAACTGGCAAACGAAGGTCTAATTGGGAAGCTGCTAATGACGTTTCGTCGAAAGAGAGAGGATCGAGATTGATGCAGCCGCATATCGCCAATAACTAAACTTGTTACCGTAAGTGTATTTCCCACTGTTAGTCCATTTCAGGCTGTGCTTTCCCGTTTTTCTGGCCCCTTTTCTTCTACCGCTGCACGCTTCTCCATTCATTTCCTCCTCCTCCCTTTTTATTTGCCTTTTGCTTCTTTTCTGTCTGTGATTCACTATCCCAGGTGCTGGTGGACGAGGAAAAAAGCGCGCCTGAAAATTTCAGAATTATCGACTCTATACCAACGAATTTCACCTTATTTGTCAATGACATACGTAAATACCTGTAAAAATGGCGCTACTCTTTTTTTCCAGTCGTTCGCCAGCGAGTAAAATCCATGCCATTGCACAAACTATAAATCAATTTCTTCAAACTGAATTAGAGGACTTTTCTGGAAAGCTGAAATTTGATAGTATCGGGATAAAATAGGAGGGAGCAGAAAGGAAAGTGAATGGTTCGAAGGATGAAGGGGAGGGGGGTGGAAGTGAGGTAAAAAAGTGGAGTGAAGAATGAATCGAGGCTTCGGTAATTAAGGATAAAAGTCGATAGTGGAGACTATGAGAGGTGAAAAGGGTCGAGGACACGCGTTGGCGGAGGAAAGTCAGGAGAACGGGAGCGATGACGCGGCCAGTGGATACAGGATGGCGAAAGGATGTTGGGGAGGGGGTGAAGGGTGACGGGGGAATAAATAGATAAACAAGAGAAAGAATATGGGATGATAGGGAAAGAGAGAAATGAGTGAGGAGAAGGAATGTGTACTGGGCGGGGAAGGGAGGAGGGGAGCGAAGGGGGATAGAAGGTAAATGGGAGGTGAGGGGAGTCGAGCCGTGGAACGACCCGGGGCCGAGGGTTGCTGTGGCGCTATCGACCGGGCCGTGGTCGGTACGAAACCAGGCGTCGGCGCCGTGGATACTCTGGCTTACTCTAGTGCCACTGCCGTACTATCCTCCTCTAACTTTACCAATACTACCACTGCTATACCGTCTCCGTCATTACAGCTTATCCCAAAACCCCCCTAGCCTTATCGCTCTCTATTCCCCCCCCCCCCCCCCCCACCTCTCCCTTTCTCTCTCGACTTTTCTTCATATCACCATCATCATCCCCCCTACTACGCCTCCCACATAAAACTCATCCCCCCACATCCTCATACTCCTCGCCGATTCTCAATTTACAGAATTTAAAACTTTCTCGTAATGCAATGTTCCGTTTCTTGGAATAATTAATTGTAATTAATGATTATTAATTTATTTAATTCAATAGTATATAGATTAGGCCAGGCAAGGGGCATGAGAAATTAGGAAGTTGGCTTTATTTGGACAGTGTTGTCAAATTTCTGTGGAGGTTTTCGGATGTTCATGGCAATATTTCCGGTATCACGAGGCTGGATCCTCCCCACTCCTGAGGGGTGGGTGGGTTCATAGTGGATGCCGGTGCACGGACTCGAGAACAACGTCGACACCGACACGTCGCTTCCATCAGCAGCGCAACCACCACCAGCATCACGACCAGCAGCAGCAGCAGCAGCACCACCACCACCACCACCATCATCAGCACCAGCGGCGGCGGCGGCGGCGGCGGCGGCGGCGGCGGCGGCGGCGGTGGTGGCGGTGACGGCGGCAGCCCTGTAAGAGGCAGGAGCAGCGGCGGCAGCACTGCCACCTCCATGGAGGTCGTGCGACTGGCCCTCGCGCGTCAGTAGAGCCCGGACAGACAACCGACGCGCACCCCCGAGCCAAGGACTATCCTGGACTCACCCTCCGAAACTCGACAAGTTCCTCGCTGCATCCCCCTATGACGCCACGATTCACACAACTACACATCTACTTCCGCGAATCTATCACTTCTTCTTTTTTTTTCTTCTTCTTCTTCTTCTTGTGATATATTATACTACAAATTCCTCCCAAACTTTACCCACATTGAAAACTACACGAAATTTCGTTAATGAAAAACTGGATTTTCTTTGATTTACCACTTGGATAAAGTGTTTGGAATAAAGTCGAACAGCTGAGTTCCCTGGACGATTGCCTGGATATTGCAGTGATACGGAATTGCTTCTAGTGACGAGTTGAGACTGTATAGTTGGGTGAGCCAAGAGGTGTCTCTTTGCTTTCTCGAGATGCATTTGTCGTGGGTACATCGTTGGAAACTGGATCGCTCGATTAGTTAAGGGTGGAGGAGGGGGTGGAAAGGAGAAATGAGGATTACTTGCAGGCTGCAAAGTCCATCCATCGATATCGCGAGTCATCGAGTTTATTTAGCCAACGATCTCCATTCTTGTTTCTTGTGACTGTGCTGGATGTGTTAGTGGCGCAGCCCCGCATGAATGCGAGGCAGCGGAACTGGCGGATTTTTATCCTTCCTACTATAGAGTGGAACGATGATTAAAAGTGAATTCTCGACTTTGTCGGTGTGCCGATGAATCGATGGAGTCCGCAGTGGGATTGAGTAATTTTTCGTGCTTTCCTAATTAAACCTGAAGTGCCGGTTCGTTAATTCCGTGGACGAAGAAGATCTCGTCGGTCTTTGCTGGGCGGCAATAACCGAGAACTCCGCTTGGAGCACACTGGCCTACTTCCCGCAGTGAAAAACCTGCAAATTTTCACGGTACGAGTGATTCTTCTTTTTTCATGACCATTAAAAAAACCTATATTCCTCTTAATTCATCTTCCTAAATGCATTCGCGATCGGACGCCGGTTTTTAAGATTATTTTTCCGTAATTTTCCTAGTCCAACGATAATGAGTTTTTCTACTCAAAGTGTATGCGGCGCTAGCTCCTTTCCATTGCGATTTTTCATGCTCGATGCCGCCTTTGGTATTATCCCATTGTTGAATTTGGATGTATACATTTGGGAACATCCATCAAAGACAGATATCATATTGCTTGGTAATGGATGTTCGAATGTACCTAAGATCGTATACGTCATATTGTGATTTGAATGTAAGACGAAACTACCCTGTCTGTATACCTTTCTGGCACAGAATCCTCGAAAATCCTTGCACCGTGAAACATTTATTACAGCACCCGGCCGATTCACTGTTATTCACGAAGGGCTTACCGAATTGCTGAAGATATCCCGCATTCTATGACTTGAATCATGCTCGCAAATAATTTATAATCCTTTTCTCTCCCAAAATGCACTCTTATACTAGTACTATTTCCTGATAGATCACTAACCATTCTACGCGAAGCAACGTTAAACGTTGGATATCTACCAAAAAGTTCTTGCTCGAATGATTCGAAATTTACATGAAATATCTCGTTCGTTAATGTTTGATAATCCTACAAATTATTCGACTCGTAAATATTAAGCCGAGCGCGATGAACATTTCTGTTCGCGATTAGTTTCGTTACTCCGAGCTAAATATGGGGAAAACGCGTGTAACTTTGGGTAGAGAGGTGAAAATTTATCATAATTTTAGACTAATTTGGGGGGAGGCGCGGATTAATTAAAGCATTGATATATTGATGAGAAGGCGAAGTGATAAGTAAAAGAGAGTAAAATGTTATTAGGGTACACATGAACAGGGCAAGTCTGTCTCGATAATTCCTTCCTCCCTCGAGATCGATCGAATCCGCTTGGAACTCTGAGCGGATGCCTAGACGAATTATTAATCGTCCGGTCGACCCTTGCAATTAACGCGAGGCTGGAATTTAATTTTGCCACAAATGACTATCCTCCTATATAGAGGTATCGATATCTTGATCCGGCAATCATCGAATACTGAATATTCACTTTTCCCAACCACTTCTCTCATATCTTGGAAAAATTCTCCTTATGCTGCACAACGACTTTCACTTTTCTCCTAAAGCCTCTCTAGGATTTCCACTAATCCCTGTATTCTTCATCTTTTTCTTCTTTTCAACCCCTTTATACCAATATCCACACGGTTTTGCTGCTCCGAATTTGATTTTTTCATAACTTGGTTATTTCTATTTTTCAAAAATGATATCGGTTGGATGTGAAGGATCCTCGATTAAATAGGGATATAAGAATGACAGTCACAGATACACATAATATAGTTTCTCTGTTTCTGGCAGTTTGAAAGATTCCTTTCCCGCCGCAGCATCCCCTCAATGAATCGTCATCTGTCAAACTAGCACCATCCGACGTTGGCACGGCATCCAAATAGCGCTCGGCTGATGCACCATTATAATGGATTACTTTTTGACATCAGCATGCGCCTCTCAAAAATATTCTCCCTTCACCCTCTCCAATCCAATATCCATCATCCACAAATTCTTCTTCTATCGGCCGCTTCACTCGCTAAGAACCTTTAATGCAGGCTCGGTAAATTTAATTTTGCGTTATTCTATTAATAAATGAATAAATTAGAGCGTATCGAGCGTGTTGTAGATTTAATTAATAATAATGAAGCTGAAATAACAGACAATGGAAATCGTGAAAGTCCGTGAAAGGAAATTTATTTGGGAAACTATAATGTATATTGTTTTGGCGCGCGTGCTGGCTAGACCGTGTTTGTTGTTGCAGCAGCGCTCGCACGAACGTGCGCTGCAACCAAAGACGAGGTGTGAATTTGCTCGGTTCATAACACGAGCACATAACTCGTATAACATAAATCCGCGTGTGAAGTTAGGTTACGTCGTTATACGTCAATTACTTGGTTCGAACAGGATGGACATGAATGCATATGATTTGAGTTCGATGATGGTTTAATAGTTCAGAAGGTTCTCCCACTGGCGGCAAACCACAGATAGTTTCTCTAACCATGCTGCATGACTGAACCTATATATACCCTTTATCTCTAATTGTTCCTATAAAGCAGCCCTTTAACAATTTCCTTCTTCAAAATTATTATGTCCCACACAACATTCAGAAATTTCATCAATTCCAATTTCCTCCCTAGCTCTCCACTTTTCCAACTTTCCAGTGTAATATACATGTATACTACCCTGTACTCCAATATCTTTTGTCGTCTAACGCACAGCTCGAAAGCACAGAAAATACCTCGAAATTTGTTAATAACTATTTCAAATTCCTCCTTTCCTCCATCCAAGGAACATTCCTGATTCGATCACTCTACCCTACAGCTTTACTTAAAATTCTTTCGGAACTCTTGTCACTCCTTTTTCCAGCCTTAACCCCTTCTTCCACTATTCCATTAATCTTGGGATTAAAACTCAATTAAACTTAAGCTACTCTGATATTCGAAAAATCTCAGGAATTGAAGTTCCCCCTCCCCCCCTCTCTTTTTGCACACATATCTCTCTCCCAAGCATGGCATACACATCCCCCACCCCCTAGTTCATTCCACGCACTAAAACTGAATAAAACGAGCCACTCAAAGATAGAATAAAAATACTATCGAGATATTCTCGTTGAATGGGAAAATATTTTTGTTACAGCGGATCGTAAACGAGGAGAGCGTCGCGAGTGGCAGGAAGCTTCGTGAACAGATTGGAGATCGCGATTCGCCTGATAGGAGTACTGCGGAGCGTAAAAAAGCGCGTAGGAAGAGCGTCCGATAAGGGTTTCAGGTCGCACCTAAGGTTGATTTTACTACTGGAAATGCGTTAGGGTCAACGGGTGCCGATGATCGGGGCTGGGGGATGGTCGGGGGTGGTCGGGGGGTGGTTGAATAGATCCGGAAAGGTAGGTCGGTCGAGGAGGCGGGGAGGGGAAAGGGTCGAGGCGGTCGAGGATGGATATGCAAGATGAAGAGTGTAGACTGGAGGAAGAGGTAAAAAGAGCGAGTGGTTCGGTCTGTTTCGGATTTGGCGGGGAGGTGGTGGTCGGAGGGGGAGGAGGGGAAGGGAGGGGGGAAGAGGGGAAGAGGGCTGGTTGCGCGGAGCGGGGAGTGGAAGGGGCTGCCGGGGGTCGATCGACACACAGGGGAGGGCCCGACAGATGCTGGGCCCGGAAGGGCCAGTCCGCGGCGGCGTGACGCGATGCGGACGTCGTCCTCCTCCTCATCCCCGAGGAAGAGGAAGTGGATACCCCTCTCGCCTCTCCAATCCCGATCATCCAAACGGAGGAATCGTCATGCCGCGAACGAGTGCTGCGAGGATACTGCCACTGGCTCGCTCGATGTTCGCCACGATGTTCCTCGGACTGCTGGGGGCCGTGAAAAGAAGGAAACGCTTCAAGGATCGAGGTTCCATCAGAAACGAGTTCCTACTTTCGAGGAAAATATCAAGCTTGTGTCGTACGCTCTGCGGTGCAACGTGGCTGTTCTCGACGATAAGTGCCGGCTCGACGGAACTGGAGAACAACTCCGCGGGGCTGATGGACTGGGGGTGGAATTTGATTCGACTGGAAGGTCGGGGGGCTCGCTCGGGGGTGAAAAGAGGCTCGTTGGGGGAAGGAGGGCTGTCGCGGGTGGCACGGGAAGGTCGATCGCGACGTTCATTGTCTTCCTCGGTCTTTTGTGCGGACATTGGTATTCCGGAGAAGCAGACGCTCTCGCCGGAAGTCAGAAGTACAGTACGAGGCTGGTGCGAACCAGATACGGAACTTTGCGCGGGGTGGTCGCGAGATCCTCGACGCAGGTGGAAACTTACTACGGCGTACCGTACGCTACACCACCCCTCGGTGCCCTCCGTTATATGCCACCTGTCACCCCCACGCCCTGGCGCGGTACCAAACTCGCCGATACCATTCCACCGGCCTGTCCGCAGCGGCCTCCGGAACCTGATGTCAGCCTGCCTCGCAACCGGCGTGCCTACTTGCAGAGGATGACGCCTTTACTCGCCAATCAAAGCGAAGACTGCCTCTATTTGAACCTCTACGTACCCAAGCCCTCCCATGGTAAGTTTATTTTATTCCAATAATTGTTATAATTTTATTATTATCATAAATGATATTATAGATTATAGTCTGCCTTTACATATATATATATATAAATATTTGTATATTATACATACTTTCCCAACATTCTTAAGTAGGAAATAGTAGAAGTGATACAAAATCCCTTGTATTTCATTGTTGTAGGACAGGATTCATGTATATAAAGGTTGTTTAAATTTATTTATTATTAATTTATTCGTTTTTATAAATACATGTAAGTTTTTATTAAGTACATGTTTTTAATTGAAACTTAAGACATGGTAAAGAAGCAAGAAATACTGCAGATTTCTAAATGGCATTCTTTCTGATCCAATAAAGATGTGTAATACAGTAATGAAGATTGTTGCGAACTCGCTAGAACCACAAGTGAACCAGGATTTAATACCAATTTGATTTTCGTTCATAAATACGGGGCTATCATCGTCATCCTGTTAAATTTATATTAAAAAGGTATTAAATGCGTGGCGATAAAAATGCAGTTTTAGTATATCTCGATTATGAGCATTTTCTGTTTTAAATTATTGATTGGAATTTATCAGAATTAATTGAATAATGGCAATCTGTGTGAGTGTCGGATGTTTGGTACGTAAGAGTACACACATGAACAAAGGTCACACTGGTTAAATTACAGCTAATATTCTTGAAACCGCTAGACCATCGGGTACCAAACTCCGAAGTCTTTTCTGTTTTTCCTCACGCTTCCACAAATGAACTGTCGAACTTATGAAGAGCGGTATGAAATAGGACAAATCTTGCCCATGCTCAACTTTCTTCGGTTCGATTTCATTCTGGGTTAGGAAGTGGAAGCCCCCCACACACATATATAATCTAATCAATTAAGCCAAACGTGAGGACCCTTCGAATTCATGTACCTTAGCATAGCATTCCGACTGCAAATTGCATTCTGTTGATATTAAGCGCGTTTAACATTGGCTTCTTTTTAGAGCAATATTTCCTTCTTATCCACTGAACATTCTTTCCATTTTAAAGATTCGAATTTTATACATTTTAAATAAGAGCGATTTTCTGATTTTGCCTTTATTTGTTTGTATAGTGCATCGCGCTGTTGTGCGGCTCTTTGTAACGGTCGCGTGTAGCGATGTAGCCTTTATCCCTCTCCTAATCAATATTCTTGTTATACAATAAATTATAGTATATACATACCAGGCGAAAATATTTACAAGGTGGGTGCACAAAGTGTGATTAGCGTATCTACATCGATTTTACAGCCTTTTGTTGGTAACACTTTGAATTGTTAATTGCATAAATTTTAGCCGAAAAGTAATATAATAACGTGTTGTCGAATTATCGTAAAAAAAATCGAATCTATATTTGTCGTAATTTCAAAAACATATTAACACATTGCGATCGGGAAACGAGATTTCTCGTTTTTAAAAAAATTACGTACGTCGTTTGTGCACTTTGCTGGTAATTTTTAAGCATTTATTTTAGTTCTATTTTTTACCATAATGGATAATATATTAATTAAACAAATAATAACCGCAGTTTTAATTCACACACCGAAATAGTTTGATTTCATTAAAAATACCCCGATTTATAGACAAGTTTGAGCAAAAATCGCCCGATGGCAATGTGTTAATATACCTAACTGGTTACAATTTAGTAAGATTATAAAATATTTGTTCAAAGAAAATAAAGGAGACTTTTTCGAATAAAATATTTAGTAAAACAATAAATATTTACCCATGTGATATTCTTTAAAACTAACAAAATATGTAGTGGTATTAATAATACATTTTTAACGTTATCAAAATCAATAGTAGATGAAAACAAATATGACTACATTCATATTGTTATTTTAACTAAACGCACATAAGAGAAAATGTTAAATATAGTTTATAATCTTCCTATAACCAAAGATACAATAGACAGTACATTTTCAAGAAAAGCTGGTCACCATCCTATATTCTATTAAAGAAAATAACTTTGTAAAATTGTTTACATTTCAGTTGTTTACAGAGGTACATTTCTATAAAATACAATATACTCTTCAAAAAGAAAAAGAAACATTTAGTAAACACGGCTATTTTAATCATCTTAATATGTTTTTGAAATTACGATAACGAAGCTGAAGCTAGCGGCCGATGCGAGCATTATTGTCATAACTGTACACGTACCATGTTATGCGCCGCGTAAGTAGAAAACGTATATTCTCGCTAGCGCGCCGTATGTAGTCAGACACACTCTACGTGTCCCAGCACGATGCGAGCAAATAAATACAACTCTATACCAACTAAACCGAACACTTGATGAAAAAAAAAATATGGATCTTCTTCGTTATTTAATAGCGAAGAGACCCATATATGTTAAAAACTGGAACCGCCCAAGGAACTTGCCGAAAAAAATTAACAAAACTTACAATGCGCGACCTTTTTATAACGAAGAAGATGCATAAGGTTTAAGTTGGCTGAGGAATTTCCTGTGGCTAGCAGCGGAGTAAAACTTAGCGAATACGTAGAGAAATCTGCAAAAAGGTCGCGCATTGTAAGTTTTGTTAATTTTTTTCGGCAAGTTCCTTGGGCGGTTCCAGTTTTTAACATATAGGGGTCTCTTCGCTATTAAATAACGAAGAAGATCCATATTTTTTTTTTCATCAAGTGTTCGGTTTAGTTGGTATAGAGTTGTATTTATTTGCTCGCATCGTGCTGGGACACGTAGAGTGTGTCTGACTACATACGGCGCGCTAGCGAGAATATACGTTTTCTACTTACGCGGCGCATAACATGGTACGTGTACAGTTATGACAATAATGCTCGCATCGGCCGCTAGCAATCGGCCGCTAGCTTCAGCTTCGTTATCGTAATTTCAAAAACATATTAAGATGATTAAAATAGCCGTGTTTACTAAATGTTTCTTTTTCTTTTTGAAGAGTATATTGTATTTTATAGAAATGTACCTCTGTAAACAACTGAAATGTAAACAATTTTACAAAGTTATTTTCTTTAATAGAATATAGGATGGTGACCAGCTTTTCTTGAAAATGTACTGTCTATTGTATCTTTGGTTATAGGAAGATTATAAACTATATTTAACATTTTCTCTTATGTGCGTTTAGTTAAAATAACAATATGAATGTAGTCATATTTGTTTTCATCTACTATTGATTTTGATAACGTTAAAAATGTATTATTAATACCACTACATATTTTGTTAGTTTTAAAGAATATCACATGGGTAAATATTTATTGTTTTACTAAATATTTTATTCGAAAAAGTCTCCTTTATTTTCTTTGAACAAATATTTTATAATCTTACTAAATTGTAACCAGTTAAGTATATTAAGTTAATTCTAAAGAAATTTTGCCCCAGCGTAGTATTAAATAAGAAATAAGTCGTAGGAATTATGTGACTGTAGATCAGTAGATATTTAAATAGCATGCTTTTTGATCCAATTGACGTAATACGATACACGTGTAAAAAGAGCTGGTATATCATGATCACCACAAGGAATATCTTTGGATATACAATACCAATGAGTGTTCCATTGAGAGTTACAGGGCTGCCTTTATCACGCTATTAAAATATAAGACAAATATTAATTACGTATCGATGTATAAAAAGTAAATTTTTAAAATAAAAGTATTTGAATTTACGTAGCAAGGCCTTGCTTTATATCGATAGGAAAGAGCACAAAATTGAGCATCGGAAATCGGCTCGTAAATCGCCATCCACTGTTTTTTGCAATAACTTTGACAGGCTTGATAAATAACGGTATGTTTAAGGATTTGTGAGTTTTTGCCGCTATCCTGCATTAAAACGAAAATCAAGCTAGTTTTGCAATGTAAAATAAAGCCGAGTGAAAGACTTAGTATAATGATTGTCTTACCGAGGGCCTACCCCAACCAGAAACCACTAATTTATCAATAGGCACATAATGTCATCTTTTTTGGCTTCTGGTAAAACAGCACTTTTAATTGTTGATACTTTTTCCAGTGGTGTCGTTTACTGTTAATAACACGTGCAATTCAATTTTAATTATTACAACAAAAATGAAGATGATGTTACTATGAAAAACAATGCTTTGAAGCACAATTATAGCAATCTTACTCTTAATAAAGCAATATCATGTTGCGAATTTTTCGTAGAGTTGTATTTTTCATGAATAATATTTTTTCGACTGTGGGTGTAAAATTGTTCAATGTATTGTTAATAACTCCCGCAACAATTGTAAGGGTATTGGCTTCATAGAATTCAACACAGCTTGCAGCGGTAAGCACGTAATTTTCATTTAGGATTGGGTATCCGCAAAAGTGATCATTATCGCTTACAGATTGAAGTGATACCGAATCAAAATTAAAATGATCTATAATTTTTGTAATTTTTTTTCAAGTCAGTATTTCATCTGAAAATAGTGGTACTTGCTATAAATGGAAATTCTCCTTCTGGAGAATTTTGTCCGTTCACTGTTCGAGGTTTCACGTTATCTGTAAAATAAATATTAATTCATTTTTGTTAGGGCAACCGACAAAATATCAATATATGGATATATAGTATATGTAAAAAAGGAACCAATCGACAATAAGTGCTTTTACATTTTTAATTTTTTTTTAAACTAGGGCGCAACAAATTTTAAATCTAAAAAAAATATATATTAAAATCTGTTAGGTGGACAATTATTCGTAAACTTATAAGGGAAATATATTATTTCCGACTCAGCTCTATAACATTTCATAATGTAAATTCATTTTTATACAGTATCAAATACCATAACTCCGGATTGGTTTCTTATTTCATAACCAGACTAAAAGCTTTAGAGAGTTTTACAAATAGTTTTATTATTTAATTATCTAAAGTTGGATTAATTTATTCTGTACCTTGCGAAGCTGTCACTAAAGCTAAAAACCACAAAACTGTAATTGCTATGCATGGTCACTCGGATGTGAATGATTGGAAAAGACTATCAGATTCAAACCGAAGTAGTCAACTTATCACAGAGTTGTTATTATCATTAATCACTGATTTTGATTCCAAAGAAATCTTTATTTTAATCTACAGAGTGTCCTAGATTTGTTGGCCAAGAGTTGCAAAATCTAGATAGAAGGGCCGATTCTGAGAGGAAAATACTTATGCAATATTTTAATATTATTCATATTTAATGAGTTACATAACAATGCTTATAGCCTATAGGCCTAACAAACTTACACTTTGATTGAAATTTATATAAATTAACAAACTTGAGCAATATAAAAGAATGTTTTTTTTTATTAAAATTGTCATGTTTCTAAAACCTCTTATAAGATTTTTTAATATTATTATAATATTTACCAAGCTTTATAACAATTTATGCAGACTCTTAGTATATATGTATATTTTGATGTAACTAGAATGATTTTAAAATTTGTTTTCTCTTAAAATCGATAATTCTGCTTATGGTCTTGCAGCTTAGCCAGCAATTTCGAGACACACTGTTTATATATTATTAGATATGATAATAAGAATCAAAAGAAAATTTGCAATTGAGAAAACACTTCATGGTTCTATTGAAAGATATCTTCCTCAAGAACTTTATTTATCGATCTAGTTACGTGTGGATTTTGTCATATGAAAGAATACTAAACTAGGTATTGAAAATGTATAAATCACTAAGACTATATAATAGTAATCATTTTCATCATCAAATTAATAAGAACTTACAGAAATAGTCAGCATACGTCTACTAGAACTAACATTTAAATTCAAATAAACATTTAATTGTAAAGCTGTAATGTTGTTGAAAAATGTGTTGGTATAGTTATCATGGATTACTGCTTATGAGTAAACTTAATAAATTATCAATTGATCACGAAACCAGATAAATCCTAATCGATTGATCTATATTTTCCATAAGAGACTGGTGATTTTCCGATAATATCATCAGATTATATGACCTAGGCTAAATCTAACTCCTTTGATTAAGTTCTGAATATTCTGATTATAAAAAATGATCTTTCTTGTACCATAAGAATTGGAATTTATTACGAGTAATTGGAAAACTGCAATCTTCGATATTTTTTTAGTACGAATGTATCGTAGCCAAGGTTATGTCGGAGCTGAAAATCGCTAGGCCATCGGGTACTCCACTTCGAAGTTTCTTTCACTTTACCGGAGTCGTATGAAAGTACGGGTCATGCCAGCTAGAGAGTTGCGATGTGATGAGAATATCCTCCTCCCACTATGACTCGTAGATGTTCCACAGCATAGTGCCTGGGGTGAGTGTCGTTATACATATAATAGTGGGGGAGCAAATTCCCACTACATCGCCACTCTGTTGCTAGCGTTCAATGCACCTGGGTTTCGTTTTAGACAGGGACTCTGTGCGTGTGTCTTTTCTTTATTTGTGTAACCCACACATTATATAGCCAAAGGCGAAGGCTCTACGCATCCTTCTATAATCTAGCATTTGGATTCCAAATTGCATTCTATACATTCCAAAGTTTTGTGTATCAGGCCTCTTTACATGTTTCCTTTATATCCAGTACGATCTCCTTATTTGGTATTGTAATTTAATTTATTCCAACTAAGCGAATTTTTTAAACATATATTTATTTTTTTCAATAACGTTACCGCATTCGCAACATTGTGCGAGTCTGTATCGACCGTATAGACCTGCCGTGTTCCGAATTTGAATATAATTAAATGGAAAAGGCTCAGAGAGTATTTAATAAATACATCAGGATTAGTCATTTTGGACAATTCATGATTTGTGATTTCTATAGCTCTATTCTTGTTGGTTTCGTGTTTAATCATATAATTCCTAGGCCATTGGCTTTTGAGCAGAACAGCTAATTAAATAATACATAACGAATTAAAGCAAATTATTTCGAATAATTCAAACTCAGCTAAATACACAGTGAGTTATTAGACTAAATAGTACTGTTTAATTATCGAATCGAAAGGAACAATATTATTAAAAAATATATTTTATTGTAGGTATAATCAATCAAAATAATATCAGCTTAAAAGATAGTCGTATCTCAACAGTTTTTTAAAGTTTCATACACGCTATAGATACTATAATTTTTCACTATACTAATGATTTTTATATTTATTTTTCATTAAAAATTTGACTTAGTATCTCACTGGTCTAATAATAAACAATACACACCTTCTTATTTATTATAAATCAAAATTATAAACAAAAGCTCAATGCGTAAATTTATATGAGTATATACTTCTGATATTATACAATTCGATAAAATTAACATACTGTAAGTTTAGTACATGCAAATTTATAAAAACTTAGTCAACTAAGCTGAGAGAAAGATCTTCCTTACTGCGTATATCTGTTTAGATGCATTAGAGTACGACTCAAGACCATTGAATTATTATGCTAAATTATTTATTAGCACGTATCGATCTCAGCAGTGAAATTACAATTCTGTTCACACAAAGTATAGTGTATATATAATATATAGAATGGATGAAGATTAAGGAGATAAATGAGCTCGAGCGCTAAAGAAATACATATATAGATGAAGATCCTCGTCGAAGTAAGAGATTGATGTTTGGCTATGAGAATCTCCAGGTGTATGGAGGCGAGAAGTGCAGGTTGCTGGAGTCAGCGAAATCGCGCGATACAAAGGCGAGTAAGAAGTGTCGCGCGGGTGCCAGCAGGAAAATCGAGGGGATAATCGAGCGCCATGCGAAATCTTGCAAACTTGGCGAAAAGGAGGGGCTGGGGAAAGGGGGAGGATCATTTTGCGAAGAGAGAAGTGTGCACGTGCGCAAATTGCTCCGCGTAGAAGCTGCAGACCCATAAATACACAGCCCAGAGTTCCCCTCCTACTCCCCCTAGACCTTTCTTTGAACGACGAAATTTGAGAAAGAAAGCCGAGCAACGACAAAAGAATCCATCGATCGTGCTGCAGGACGTGACGAACTAGCCGAAAAGAGCCGAGCGGAGGAGCTTCTGATGGTGAAAATAATAATATAACCACCGTGGAAAAATATAGCCGTGGAAAGAAGAAGCCACGGGATGATGGGGTAGGGAATAATAAATAAACGCAGAAATGTGCGATAAGAGCTCGAACGAAGGAGAAAAATTGTTGGGGAGGAGGGGGTGGGAGAAAGATGAGGAAAGTGGTAAAACCAGTCAGCGGTATGGACGGTAATGGAGAAAATCAGGGCGGGAGGGTAGGAGGATCATATATAGACTAGCTGGTGCGCGGGAAAGAAGAATCTAGAGAAGGGGTAGAAGCGCAGAGAGCGTGTTTTTAACAAGGCTACATTACGACTTTTCACCACTGCTTGTCTTCAAGAATCAGAGTTATTTCCTTGCGAAGTCTCCCTTGGCTTTTTTCAACTCAAAAGGAGTTTCTTACGGCAGAAGTATCAACGAATTTCCGAGAAAATTACAATCTACTTTACCAAAGTTTCCTCGTCAATTTCGTTTATACACCTGCAGGAATACACGAGTGGAAAATGTTGGAATGAGAAATTAGCTGAAACTCGCGCGATGATTATTTTTTATTCTCCAGGGAGGATTTGTTTGTGTTTGTAGACGCGACGATGACTTTATCGGATAAATCTCTGCAGAGGAGGAATGGAAAGTCGGTGAGATCCGGCGAATAATTGGCGTGTGGAGCGAGAACGGATAACGCGGCAAGCATATTCTTCGTTAGTTGGCTGAAATTGGAAAACGATGACGCTTGTGACGCGAGGCTAATATTTCTGCGTGAATTCAAGCTGTGGTGCAAGCTGTGTGTGTGTGTGTGTGTGTGGTGGAGCGGTAAGCGTGAGAGAACGTGTGTAGGTGTGTGTATATACCCATGCACCGACCAAGGGTACACAGGAGGAACGAGTGGGAGCTCCCGCGAGATCAGAGTGGGATGTGGAAAGCAGAATGGATGATAAGGCGTGGCAAGTGAAGAGGGTTTTGCGAAATCGCAATTGCCACTATATGATGTTTCGCACCGATGAAAATAGCTGAAAACGCAGCTTGAAATTTTTATTGTTCCGAAAACGACTATATGGCTTTAACTCGCCTTATATAAGATCATAAATCTCTCTTTATTGCCATTTCTCGAATAATCTTTACTCATTTTTATTTCGATTCTTACTCAACGCATCTATATATATATATATATATATATATATATATATATATATATATATACGCAGACGCTTTATACACATTTTATTATATATATATATATATAGTCTAACTGCTATATATTGGTAAAAGTTTTCTTTTCGCGAGATGCAGTTGCAGGCTATTTATTATATGCTACCATTGGACTGTGAAAGAATAGAGTGAAATTTTACAGGCGAGGAGACGAAAAGAGAGAATCTTGTCACACCCTTTCAGTCACTGTGATATTCTCCTTTGTCTCCACGCGCCAGAAACCTTACCTGCTCCACTTTTGATTCTCTCCTCGCGATAAGAACTGCGCTATTTACCCTGCGATAGGATTCGCAATATTGTACGGAACGTTTCGATTCTTTCGCGAAGCTCGTGCTAGCACGCAAACTTATATAATACGTATATAAAAGTGGAACATTTTCTGCTCTTATACCGGACGTCATAAATTTTTTCGGACATTCGCTTTCCGATTTCCGACACACTTTTATATTTCCCAGTTCTTGGCACTGTTCTACATCAGTAAATTTGCACGATTGTATATTTTCTCCCTTAACGATAGTCCAGTTTTACGAGAAATGCAAATCGTCCAAACTTGTACGAATCTTTATATAAGGAGGATAATCAGGATCGTTGTCAATAATTGTTTGAAAAAATAAAAGCGTAGGAATTAATGGGAATGACTTAATGGGAGCAGAGCTTGGATCTGACAAAAGTCCGATGGCTGGATAATGGAAACTTTTTTGCATTTTCATTATTCAGTCTGCGAGGTCGGTTATTAATTTCTCACTTCTATTTTTCCACTTTGATTTTCCAATCTCGGGCGAGCTAGCTGGGGAATGAAACAACTTTGCGATGGAGGAGGCGTACTACTTTCACGTGGCCAGACACGTAAGAGGCTTAGCTTTCCCCGTTGGACTCGCTACTCGCTACGAATAATCTGCAGGGTGGCACGTACATATGTGCACGGGACATAAATTTACTTTAAAGGGAAACTCCTAAAGCTCGGCTATACGTATTACATACAAAGAAATCCAAGGAAGTTTACATATCACCTCGTCTCGCCTGGCTTTACCACTTTTTTTATACTCCCCAATAGCGACACACTCTCGTCACTTTATTGCCAGCGCTAAAGCGCAAAATCTTCCTACGCAGTGTCAAATAAAATCTTATCACGATTTTCCGATAAGATATCACTTGTTTCATTACATCGTTAAATCCAAATTTCATGAGTCATTTTTCCAACAGAATTTTCTCTTCTTTATCTATTTATATATATATATATATTTTTTTTCGTAAAGAGAAATGAAGTAGGAAAATTTGCGTTGACCAGATTCGAAGAAGAAGCTCGGTCCGGGCTAGTTATTTCGCGGAAGAACGAATGAAAAGTGGCGAATTTTGGCAAGCTGCTTGAACGTAATACCCGGGACTGTAATAACAGTCTATTCCACGTGGTTTTATACGCGCAATATATTTTGCTCGGCGTAGCTTCCTGCGACTTCCTTCCTCTCTTCCTTCCTGAATATAATCCAGGCTGTAAGCTAGCCGGGACTCGCGATGGTAATACTTTTTCGCGGGGATCTATGGGAAACATCAGGGTGCTGCACGTGGAAGCGTAATGCCACCGACATAATTAGACGCTTACGTGGGAAAGGGCCTGATGCACGCCAAATGCAATAATCATAAAAATTTCTGAATGCACAACTAAAACCTGACAAATTCCCTGCTACATTGTATTTGACAAATTTTAATGACTGCAGATTAATGGACAACACAATATTCTATAACGGTTGAGCCATTTACTACGTATATATTATTATTAAATTTTAGTCTTATTAATTTAGTTATTAATAATAAATGAAATATTATATGGCGGATTATAATGTCGAAGGATCAATACGCGGTATCGAAATAGGAGGTTAAGCGGCAACGATTCCAATTATTAACAGATATGGAGCGACGAGGTAAGCTTAAGCCTCTCTTCCGTTCCGTGACGACGTGAGATTTTCATTCTGCTAACAAAGCGACCATGCGGGTTCTTCGTAAGTGTTTGCGCGTGTATGTGTGCGTGAGCGTACGTGCCTCGTACCGGGGTCTCCATGAGATAGATAATGCAGGTCTCGAGAGTTGGGTGGGTGCAGCGAGGGCTGCATAATAAGCCGTATTCAAGCCTCTCGCTCGCGTATCTTTCAAACCATGGAAGACGCGACGGGATAAATGACGTAGCGCGCAAGAATACGTTTAATACGCGAGACTCGAGAAAGAACGGCACAAAAATAGGAAGAATTACCCCTGAAAGCTCAACAGCTAGATTGCCCTTTCAATTCCCCTCCCCTTCATCTCCTTTTCCGACTATCATCAATTTTATTTCTGCCACGACCACGCACATTATTTAAATCCAGCTTGTTAAATAATAATAACATATATATACTGCAAAGTGTAACGGTAATGTGCGATAAGAATTTAAAGACGTCCGCAAAGAATTAATATATATATATATATTAATTTGTATTAAATGTTTCTGGACTTCCACTTGCTTCGTACTTCTCGAAAGCCAATCTTAGATACAATTTTAAAGACGATGTAACCTTCTATAAACAGCAAAAGAGACAGAAATGAAATTTAATTACATTTTAAATAAATCGAGTAGAGTACTTTATATTTTTCATTTCTCCTAAGAACCACGTAAGAATTTTATGAGTCAGAGTATCTCGATTAATTTTTCGAGGAATTAAGATATAGAAAATTCTTGGAGAAATTAATTAAGATACTTTAGCTGATTCAAATATTCCTACGCGGATCTTTGAAACGAAGAAGAAATGAAAACAACGAAACTTGATTGATTTATTTTTATGATATAAACGAGCATTGTCTCAATCATGATTTATTCCTATATACGAAGGGTATATAATCTTTTGTTTTATTATTTGCAAAAATATCTTCCGGGATGATGGTATCAAGTGGGAGACCAGATATCAGACGATAAAAAATGTTTGTAGCGATATTTTGCATCCACCCTTAAATTTTTACGGTACATTACAATTACACCCTGTATATAAGTAAAAGAATGCACATAGCTCAAGGGAGAAATGTTTTGTAAGGAACTATATAGGGAGAGGGTGGAGGCATTTGTCGATAATCTTGTATATTTATTTAGGATTGGAGTGTATCAAAAGCTGTGCCAGGGATCATAAGTTAAATAGCAGGAGGAGTTCGCGACGGTTTTGCAGCTTAGTAAGATTCGATATTGGATTGAAGCTGGCCAATCAGGAGAGGATTGGAGCTGCTGCTGCTGCTGCGTGGGAGAAGAGGAAGCAGCGGAACCAGATGCGTTGCCTCTTCAATTCCGTAGTGCATTGCAGTCGATTATTCGATCCACGAGAGAGAACCTGCAAGCACCGCGGAAGTGAGGGGGCCTCGCGTCGCCTCCTCGCCTTCCCCCCCCCCCCCCCCCCCAGGGATCATCCGATACTTCATCTTCATCGAAAGACGAGAACCCAGCGGGAAAAATGAAGATGACGAGAGAAGAAAAAGGAGAGGAGGGAAAACTAGGAGGGGAAGCGACGAAGAGCTAAAGCGAAGTTGAGTCAGAGTTCAACTTGGTTGACCTCGCACAACCCCATTACGACTGGCTCCCATCCGATCCTTCATGATTTCCGAGCTAAAACTCTCTTCCTTAAAGATATATAGAGAGCTCGCTATTAAAACTTATAGCTGGAATTGTCGCTGAAGCGTTCAAATACTAACAACCGAGTCTCTATAAATAATCGCGCAATTAGTTTCCTATATATATATATATATATACACTGTATATTTTATATCTTATCCCAGGATACTGCAAGTCCTGCACCAATCTTCGCAATAGCTGACGGAAGAAATAACGAAAAATGCTGGATTCCTGTAATTTATCGATATACATTCTTTTTCCAGTTGGCGATGTCAATGAATATCCTGTTTTGTTAAGTTCGACATTTTTGGCGCTCGTAAAAATGTTAAGTTAAGCGATATCCTTGGGGAATGGAACTGGGACGCTGCTGGAAATAATGTTGCGTTCCAGTTCGAGGGGAAAGTTGGTAACTCGATAAGAACAAGATGTATCTATAAATGCGCAACAATGCAAACTTTATATAAGAAGATGAAAGATTAATTCTTGGCGAAGGAATTTGCCAGTTTCGCTAAACTTTTTAACACTGTCCTTATACAACCCCCTATATTTTTGGCAAATCCGTCAATACGAAAACCTCGCCTCTTCCTTAATAATGGCTTTAAAATCTCGCTTTAAGAAGCTTTTATCGGTCCCGTGAATTTTCTCGCATTTCTGATATCCATTAAATATGAAATGGCGGAAGGATGTTGAAAGTCCGTTATAAGGATTAGAATAAGAATATTTTACGACATCATACCGTACCATTACCCGAGGTGGATTAAAATTTCCACCAAAAAAATTCAATATCGCAAGATATAAATTAGGAATCCTATATTTTAGGAGCGTTACAAGTTTTATGCGTTACCAGCCTTTCCATTTGCATTTCTGTCCGTGCATGTTAATTTCAATAAAGAATCCATTGATTACTTCGTTACAACTGAATCAATAATATAGACATTTATCTTTTTCCCTTTCCTAAGTAGCTTAGGTTCATTAACTATATAATCTCTTCCATTGCTACTTATAGCTGCGATTATACCGGAAATCGCTTTAACGAGCAACGGAAAAGCTTCTGTTAACTAATAGCTTTGATAAGCTATGGAGAAACCTCATTTTCACGTTCATACAAAATTTATAATTAAACGTGTTTCACAAAAAACCTGTAGCCTATTTATTCACTCAACAAAATGGATTTCATAACAAAACAATTATACGCTCAATTATAAAATAAACTTGGTAATTGTAAAATAAAATCTCTTTATCCTATTACAGCGTAATGTATATTTAATGAAAATGCAAACAGTGTGGCGAGTATTGCAATAGTCACGCACCCTGATGATGTTAGAATAAAATGGTGTTGAAGAGCTTTTAATTGTACAAAAAAATCATCGTTTCGTATCGAGCCAAGTGTATCATCGCGGGTTATATGTGTATCTATCGCGATCACTTCCGTTTGAAAGTGAGTTATGCGTGTAATGAATAAAGCGAATACGAGCAGTAGTATAATCAGTGCTTAATCCGACAGCGTCAAGCATATAAATTGTATATTAATCCGGCAGTAGTCACGCATGGAAATTCATTGTTTCAGCCATCTTTACTAATGCATAATAATCGTATTATTCCTCGATTTAAATTACATTCGGTAGTTTGTTTAAATTTGTTTAAATTACAAGTTAGAGCGAGAGAGAGAGAGAGAGAGAAATTGGTGATCGGAGACGCTGTTTTTGGCTTTGAAGTAGATTGTAGTACAGAGGTTCTCAGTTAATTGGGAAATCGCGTTAGATCGAAGTTGTAAGCAAGGCTGAGGTAGCGGCTGAAACTGAGAAGCTTGCAGCGTGTATGGTGATAGTCGTAGCGTGTCTGTCGTGTCAGTTGGTTACCGCAGCCGCGTGCCAGCCAAGGTAACGCTCAGGGCTGTCAGGATCAACCGCAACAGGTGGACTCGTCTCATCTCGTCTAGTTTCCCTTGTATACCGACATTGCTACTCCTCGTACCTTGGCGATTATGTCAATTCATGAATTAGGCGCTTCCTCGCGGTAACGATAAGGCTCGTCTATATGTACCAAAATCAAAATTTTATTTAACTCGCTCATCAAATCTCACGCACCACCTCCAATCCCAACGGGATAACGATCTTATCAAGAAAATTAATATTCCTAAACTTGCAGCTGTGTGCGAAGGCACAATTTCATTTTCTCCCTCGTGCCCAACAATTTTCTCAGTTTCTCCGCGATCGATCCTGCAGAGCTCCTGTAAAAAGGAAATTCTAGGAGGTTTTTTTGCCAGTTAATACCATTTGTAGATATAGACCAGGAAAGCAGGGCGATGAGAAGTGTCGGAGAATCGATATAGAGAAGGGGCGCAAAGTTAGATCGTTACACAATGTCAAACGAAGTCAAAGATGGTGGCTGCGTACAATTTAGCAAGAACGATAAAAACGAATACGGCCCGCGGGATTAGCCTCGTCTGATGGGAAAACTCGGAAAGGGGAAAAAAGGAGGGAGGAAAAAGTCAAACAAGAGAGAGAGAGAGAGAGAGAGAGAGTGCTGGAAAAAAAGAAGAAGGAATATAGCTATAGGTTTTCGTGCGGCTTGGAAAAAATTTCAGAGTTTTATGGCTATATCGATACTTTGACAGGGACAATTTCTTCTGGTCGTATATCGGATAGCCATAAATCCCTTCTTTATCTCTGTAAGTTTCGACGCGTACCTACCACTGCCAGACAAATTATAATATCGTTTAGACAAATATTGCTGGAAAATGCTGATACGTTCTGGCCTAGGCTCTTACACTCGATAAATTTATTTAGCACGTTGCCTTTTACCCATAGTCGATATTTCCTTGCTTGATTCTCTTGATATTAACGCAGTTCCGTTCAAAGGATTTCAAAGAATTCAGGAGCATTGGGCGGGAATTTGCAATGAAAAATTCCAATGAGCCAATGGCAAGTGCTGTTTGATGAAGAGATCGTTTGTTCTTTGATATTTCAGGTAGTTCGATGGAATTGCTGCCAACCGTGCTGCTGATCCACGGTGACTCTTACTCGTGGGGAGCCGGAAATTCGCTGGACGGGACAGCACTGGCTGCCCACGGACGTTTGATAGTGGTCTCCATCAATTTTCGCCTCGGGGTGCTCGGTGAGTCTCTAACAATTCTTTGCCCTACATTCCCTCGCGTTCCACTGGCACATTTAATGCCTCGCAGTCCCGCACACGTTTACACGCGCTTAACATCCAGCCCTACCAATAACCCCCTCGGCCAAACTTGCTCCAATTTCACCGAGTCCTCCTCGCGAACATCTGCCCGCGACAATAATACGCTTTATCCAAACCAAACTTACAATCGTATTTTTATCAACAAACCCATGCAACTACATAGTATATTCTCCGAATATTACCGCTTTACCAGTTTCCTTTTACAATACAAGCGCGCAAAGTTTCATAATATACTCCCCCTCCCCCCAACCCAACTTATTGAAAATTTCACCCGAGTTAATGTTTCGGCAAATGCACCCTTCTCCCATTAAACTTTTCGATTTGTCGTAATTCAAACTTCTCTTGCAGTGTAAATTCACATGGCAGCTCAGTTTCCCTGCAAATGCCTTTGTGAAAAGGACAAGTATGATTTGCTGCAAGAATATAGCTTTGTCCCACTTTCCAAATATCCTTTTCTTTCTGACAAATCTCAGCCGGATTTTCATTACACCAAATTCAAAGGCTGCACTCTCTCGATGGTAATTTTATATAATAGTTGATAACGGTGGACAAGGGATGGTGAAAGTATACATATAACGGAGCGTTGGCTAATAAGGAGTGGAAGTAACTTACGTGTAAGAGTGCTCTTTTGCATATTTTATGTTGCAATCAAGCCGGCGAATGAGTGTAGGGACAGGGAGGAGGGAGGGGTTGAATTGGACCTTCCTTATACTGATTCTCGAAATCATGAAGGGGCGACAAAGCTTTTGCCTTGGAGGAGCTTTCACGTGCGATGAGAGACGTATATTTTGCGAAACGACGCTCTTTCAGCTATATATATGTATATTAACGCTTTGCGAGCTTTTCCATAAGTCCGCCTTTGCTTCCCTTTGCACGCGCGCCTCTATGAAAAGCGGCGACTTTCAAAACGGAAATAGCAGCAGAGGAATCTTAATCGTGGATAAAGCGAGATGGGAGACAAATGGAAGCTGGATAATAAGGCTGGAGGGAAGGCCAATTGGAACGGTGAGACCTTGCACTTTTCAAGGACGTTGCAAGGTCAAACAGCTGCATTTTTCCAGGCAATACGACAAATGCACGGACGCAAATCGGGTCACTGCAAATAACTTTTACCCATGCGATAAAATTCTGTCCTCTGTCAAACGTGCATAGGTCAAAGGTTAAACGTCCCCCCGTATTTTCCGTCCACGCTTCAGCAATGTTATCCCTACCCCTCTTAATGCTATTCCTGAGGAAATAATCCTTTTGCTCCATCGTATTTACAGTTTTATTTTCGCCAGTCATTTCCTCGTGAAAATATTTGCAACTGCTGAAATTTCGAGTGAGACTATATAGGAGAAATTGGGTCAGCTTTAAAAAGTGAAAGGCGAGATGGTGGTAGATGAGAATCAAGTGTGAAGTTTGCTCGGGGTTGTGTCAGTCTTGACTAAAACCATCCCCGAATAGATCCTTTCATATTAAGTCTTTACGCTCTATTTCCTCCGCGATTTGTAACATTTTTTCATCGGGTCAGCTATATAGATCTCCACCGATCGTCCATCTTCGCTTTTGACATATTTCATCTTTATGATTCATCGATTTAACTGACACTCTTGAAATGTTTCACAATTGCTAACGACGTCAGCTTGGAATAGCCGAAAAATTGGATGAAATTTGCATAGATTCGCTAACGATGAGGCAAAAAGAAGCATTTCAAACATTTTCAGAGCTTTCTCCGATGTGCGTTTGCCACGTAAAATCCTCTCGGTGTTATCGATGCATTCTTAAACGCGATAAAAGTTTAAAATATCCAGACAAATTTTAACCGTTAAATCGATAACTCCATATTGCCGGGAACGTGAAATTTGTATAATGTGCTTATAAGAATTAATTTCAACGCCGAGCAATAATTACGTCAGGCTCATTTAATCAATTATGGAGGAGTTACTGCTAATGTAGCTGTTAATTTTTTTATATAAATCAACCGAGAGCGAAAAATGAAATAATATTCCATTGAGGTATATCTCGTGTTGAAGAACGAAATAAACGCAGAGAAGTCGTGTAAAGCGAGGTAAAAAGTTGCGTCAATATTTGTCGGAAAGGAAGCATAAGGGTGGGGAGAAGGGGGGGGGGGGGGGTGGGGGTGTACAAATAAAGTGAGAAGAGATGATCGGAGAGAAGTTTTGAAACAGGAAATAGTTAAAGCTTTGCGCGGGGATAATATATTGAGAGAGTAGGGGGGTGAGCACAATGGTGAAGATTTGTTAATATTTGAGGAGAAAAATTGTAACGTAGAGGTAGGACCATGGCAAGGGGAGGGGGGGTGTTTGAAAATTTGAAAAGTAGGATATCGGGATGAAAATTCGAGTGTACGAGAGTGACCAAGTATATCGGTGTACCGGTGGCACGTTCTTGGATATCCACGAGGCGTTTGGCTGCTCACAGTTGCTCCCTTTGTTATAATGGAAATGTCTCGTTTGCTTTTTGTTCACCCACCAACGCAAAACAATACCCTCCGCGTTATCCAATATTGCACGCTCCAACAATTCCGCGGTCTCTCTTCACGCTTTTTTTTTCTTTCCACGGCTTATCATTCGATGAGCTCGCATAATTTTCAACGCCTCTTGCATAAACCAAGTTTCTACTCGAGATACGCGCCTCCAGCCACCTCCTATCACCGACTTCCTTCCTCATTCAACCCTCCGATTCAATCTGTGTTTATACCTACCGCGTCATTTTCAAAGTCCCAAATTTTCCCTGCTTGATAAAGCATTGTGTTCCCAACGCGCGATTCTCTGCACCACTACAACTTCATTTCTGGCAAATTTTCTCAGTCGACTATATATATAGTAACATGTAATACTATTTTTCCGCGTCTTTCGAAGTACAGACGCACTTGGTGCTTCGAAAAATATATGCCAATTATCTCAGCTTTCGTGTTTGCTAGGTAAGACAAGACTCGACGTTTTAAGGCTTCGTGACTGCGAAGTACGGAAATCTGATCTTTTCTCGTTCATTACTGTGCTTGAGAAAATATATCATAAATGATTGTTATAATTATTTTTATCGCATTACGTAGTCCTTGGGAACTTTATGTTTCATTTCACTGTCATTTTTATGTCCCTGGAATCTTGCTGCAATTTCGCAGACTTAATATTTTGATTCGTCTGTGCTGCGTAGAAGATATAGAATTTTAATAGAGCGACCTATTTTGTCATCAACAAGAATTAAGAAGAATGCTTCAGAGTTATCGATCTAGCAAGTTTGAAGCACCCTCGAGGCGTGATAATCGCGTTGTGATAAATTTGTTTGATGAGATCCAGGCATTTGCAGCGCACAGGCTTCGCGTAATGGAAGCATGGAAAAGTCACTATAGTCTCTAACTTAATTAAATACGTTGTACGCTTTTGATTGAAGTGTGAACGTTCCACTTCCCACTTTCACGAAGAAAAGTCGAGTTCTGTGTAAACGTTATGGGGAAAAAATCGATAATTTTGCGAGTGAGTTAGCTCTGAAGATTCTCCAGTTGAAAAATAGTCGTTCATTATTAAGGTTGAATATGAGCTTTGTCGTTAAAGGTCATAAAGGGCCCTGCTGAATTATATCCATTTCATAACATATTATCTGGGTCACTGGTGTCCCATTAGGAACTTAAGGGATTAACCCTCGAGCAAGCAATGTACTCCCAGTATAAATTATAATATAGTATGAACTCAACGAAAAGCACCCTGTAAGGCTGAATAGCTGCGAAATTCCTGAATAATGCTCAAATTATTAATATGCTCCGTACAAATAAAGTTATTCCTCTCAAAACATTGGCTCAAAAATCACCGAATTTCTGTTTAACAAAATTTCTCTCGACTGTTCGTACAGGTTTTCTGAAGACCGGCACGAAGACAAGTGCGCAAGGAAATTACGGCTTGATGGATTTAGTCGCGGGTCTGCACTGGCTGAAGGAGAATCTTGAAGCTTTTGGCGGTGATCCCGAGCGCCTGGCCCTTCTGGGCCACGGAACAGGCGCGGCACTTGCCAATTTTTTAGCCGTTTCACCCATGGCAAAAGGTAAATTTCTCCCCCTTGTACAATAAGTTACGAAAAATAGAACGTTGAATCGATCCAATTAAGTATATAAAATACCAGAACACCTATATATTTATAATTAATATAATTTTACGGACATTTCGCAAATTTACCGTAGAGAAGAAAAAAGGGTGGAAAAAGCTGAGCGTAGAATTTGGAGAAAAGGCAGAAAATTGAAGGAGAAGGGAGAGGAAAAGTTTGGTGAGATAATAATACTTGCTTCGGGGAAGTTTTCTTTAAAGAATATTGAAGTGAACAGTAGCGGTATTCTTGGGGGTAATAGTCGGGAAAAAAGCAATGTAATGCAAAAAAAGAAAGAGGTGAGTGTAGAAAGGACAGAGAAAGAGTGGGTGGGTGGGGTAGTGGGGGGAACGAGAGGGTCGATGGGGAAGGCTGAAGCAATTCGATTGCGGAGTAGAGGAGGAGGAGGAGGAGCAGCGCGAGAGAAAGATGGCTCGTCGTCATCACCGTGCCGGCTGGCCACTAGAGGTTTTAACAAGCTTTCTCTAGCATGGGAGCGCCTGGCCTCGTAGAGCGAGTAGGAAAAGCAGGAGAGGGATATAAATAGTTAAAGTGAAAGAAAGTAAGAGACTGGATGAGAAGAACGAGAGGTCCTGGCGAGGTTACGCGAAAAAGGTGCCTGGATACCAAGAGATATCTCCTCTATCCCCACCATGTTTTCTAGATTGCATCACCATTCCACTAACAAACCCAATTCTCCTTTTCCTCCTCTAGTTTACCCTTATAACCCTTCCTCCTCCACGACCCTCGCAATTTTCAACTTTTAATTTTCGTTATGGACCTTTAAACGTTATGGCATATAAGGCTGAGATATGCTCAACTTAACTATATGAATCGAATATGGTTTTTGTGTTAGAAGGAATTCCTTGCTACGAATATATATATATATATATGTATATATATGTGGTAGACATAGCGTTTCAAACTTTCATCTTAGAAGCTTTCTTGAAATATGTGGGTTAAAAGAGAGTGGCTAGGAGAAGATAGCCTTGGGTACATTTCTTTCGCCTGCTCAGACACCCACTTCATCCCTTCTCTCCAAGCTATTAGCACTACCCTCTGCGCACTATAAAATATTATTACGACTTTTACATTATAATTACTCGGGCATTAACGCGCTCAGCCAAAATTGGTATTTTAACACGGTAAATAACGGCTAAAAACAATTATCTACTGTGGCAGCTTGCTGCAAACGAGAAATAAAGAGCATTTGTTGAAAGCTTCAACGAGTATTTTAATTTTAATTAAAATAAGCTAGTTCGGCCTGTTCAATTTTCATTGATGGCTTTTTTTCCGTTCTGCTCTTTACTGTTCTGAGCGAGGATTAATGTAATTATATTTATATACGTGGTAAATAAATTCACCGGAACGCATAAACGTCAAAAGGATAATTACAATAATTAAAACAAGCGCGTGCGATGGAAAATCCAATTCAACGAGAATTAGTGAAATAACCGCAGCATTTAGTGCAGTAACGGAGCGCGTGAGTGCTGAACAATTTTCTATCACGCTTGTTTGGGGCGTAGAGAGTGTGGGGGGAGAAGAGAGCGAGAGGGTGTCACTGTTTCAGAAAAGGAAATGAAGAAATGTTGAATAGTTTGACACGATCGATTTCAGAATTGGTCGAGAGGGTAATACTGCTCGGTGGATCTGCTCTTTCACCATGGGCCATTCAACGCGAACCTTTGACAGTGAAACGTCGAGTTGCCGATCAAACCGGATGCCCTGGTGACGTAGAAGCCGACGATATAGCACCCTGTCTACGTTTACGAAACCTCCACGATCTCCTGAAAGTCCAACTGGATCCACCCAGATTCACCTCTGGATTTGCCCCTTTCGTCGATGGAACAGTTCTGCCTCTACCAACTAATCAGGTAATTATATTCATCCGATACTCGTTATATTTTTCCATCAATTTTATTCCAGCTGATATAAAAGAGTATCCAGCTACCAATGTACATGTATATATATATATATATATATATATATGGATACAGACTCCCTCACTAACCATTTATTTTCTTCCTATCACTATTTTCCAAGACTTGGAGTAGCGACCTATTCACGTTCGATATTGGAAAAGCTGTTAACTCACTACAACCGTGAAACTTTGTCAAACAAGAACTAAAGCAATATAACTCTCGGTTAACGAGTGCATAACTTCTCTTTAACTAATGACTTTCCACTCTCGATCACTGCTTAACCCCATTTTCAGGCGAATTATATTTTTACATGAACGCTATTTAGTAAAAATCTCCACTTTTCCCAATTTTATATTCTATATCATACGCTTCTCTTTCGCTCGCCAACGATTTAATTCTTTAATCGATTCACCGGCATTCGCAGCAGTGATTGTCAGATTAATAACACGGTAAATAACGAATCGACTCGACGGATATGAAAATAATGGGACTCGTAAAGCTACGAAAATAATGAATCTACACTTTGCTCAGATTTTACGAGCAAAACTCTTTTACGGTCATTTTTAATTACGATAACAGAGAAGCATAAAGTTTTAAAACGCAGAATATCTTGAGAGCTTTAACACCGGGAATTAAGCGGGCCGGCTCTCAAAGTTAGGAGCCTATTGCAAGGATTGAGAGCAATGGTAGTAGAAAATTATATTCCATATACGAATGAAAAATAAAGCATTGCTCAATCCTTGTAGCCATTGGTTGACCGGTACCAGCATAGCCGTAAATTTTATTGGTTAGTAAAAAACTTAAAGTATGTTAGGAAAGTTAAAGTAAGTTTGGCGAAAGAATAACCCCTTTTCGCGTAACTTTTGGAACATTTCAGCTGAACAGATCTTACTGCGATATTTATTAAAATTTTCTGAAAGCATGCGTCCAAGCATAAAAGGTCGGTCCTGATTTTCTACAGTATTTGATATTTCCATTTTGAAAATATTGATAAAATGAATTGACATTGTCCCTTTGCTTCACTTCGACTTAATTCAACGAATTGAGAATCGAGCCAGGCAAAAATAACATTTTTACAGTCAGAGATCCGAAGCTACCGTGCAATGGTACACAGGGAGATAGTAAATTTCAGCATTTGCTCTCTTTCGCGTTTCATGGGTCTTCGAAGTAAGGAATATAAACACTGATTCTGCAAAAATATGTGTGACGTAGAAAATATACGGTATGAATTACCCACTGATAAAATAATGTGTATCTCCTATCATGCATGAATCACTAGAATCTCGTTGAATCCAATGGTTGAACGCTGGTAGTCTAATGGCAAATGTAAAAGCAAGGTAAAATAAGTCTCTTTTGGAGGAAAAATAACGAAAAATTTATTTTACTAATTATTCGTCTTTTTTTTTTTTTTTAACAATTTCTCATGATTGATTTTACTCAGAAATTGGATTTTACCGGTGTTACAGAATTTTCAACCTACTGCTTCCTCCGCTGGAATTCTTTCCGTCGTTCCTGGATCTGGTGCGGAATTCGCTAATTTCGGTGAACGTGATATATTGCTCGGGCTAACGTCGGAAGAGGCTTGGGTCAACCTTACAGACGACGATCTTGAGGTACACTCGACCTTATATTTTATTTTTCTCTTTTTCGAATACAATTTGTACCAACAAAACGTCAAAGTCGAGCTTTATAAATCATTGCAGAGATTAGTTAAACAAGAGCAGTAATAATGCCAATTTCTATATATGTTAGAATTTAATAGATCACCGTATAAATAGCTATCTTTGGTCGAGAAAACCGAGAATTCCAATTCAAGTGGAACCATTAAATCCAGAATGTAATAAAATGGAAGAATTTATTAAATAGGAGAAGGGTGCTTATGAAATAAATGGGGTAGTTTAATGTACGAAGTGTGCTTCGTACAAGAAACAAACGAGTTCGCCTCGAGGGTGTCCATCGAAGATGTGCAATATGGTATATTAAAGGAGAAAGTAGATAATGGCAAGGAAATGGTCAGTTGGAAGCAGAATGCAGGGCAAGCGAGAGGACGAAAGTCGATAATTGGCTTTGGTCCGATAAATTGTCAGCGATTATAGTTGGCCAACCACAAAGTACGTAGGTGATTCGCGTCAGTTATTATTTCAACTAACGCATTGCACACCCCTCCATGCTGAAATTCCACAATTTTATCGAACCTGTCACACGCTGTTTTCCAATCCGCGCAGGTTGTCCCTAAAATCCTCGGTCTGAAATCACGCGATTTCTCTACTGTCACTTTGCTCCCTGGAAACTGCAATTTCTTGAATTAGACTGATTCCCAATATCGTATAATCCGGAAATATAAAAACCGCTCGTAAAGGCAAATGTTACTGCATCTCTAAGTCGATCGGCTCTCAATATTGAAAGTAAGGCTGGCAATTCCTCCAAATGCTCGTAACTTAAGCGCCAATGCATACGTTCGCGTACTTGTCTAATTTGCAAAGCACTTTTCACCTACTTCATATTGAAATCACTCTTGCCACTTTTATCCACTCGCAAAAGATCATCCAAGGAATTTGACAGGCAGTCTTTTTGTACTCCAAATAAACGGAGTAAGCTTGTGCGGTAGAAGGAACACGAAGGAGGTAAATAGCTGTGTTTGCGTTACATCGAGTTTCAGGGAGATCAAACGCGAATTTCGTACGAGAATCATAGAAGTGCAGATATACTGTTTGTCGATATATCCCGGTAGTCGTCAAAGCGAAAGTAACCCATGGAAAATCTCTGGTAACAGTGAAAAAACTCCACAATAAACTCGTTATTCTCAGTTGAATAAGCCTAATTTGATTGGAGAGGAAAGATCGGATATTAAATAAGGGAAGGTTCTCGTTCGAGGGTGAGGATGGGATTTCGATACAGAACCGGAAGTGGAAAAAGGGGGTTGGTTAGGGGACGCGGGGTAGGGTGTGGGGGAAGCGATAGAAGCGTACGTGTAGTCGTTCAAAGTGATATTAAATTAGAAAGTTAGGAGGAAGCTTGAGTGTGGCAAAGAGGAAGAAGATCGGTAAAGGAGGGGGTGGGGGTTGCCAGGAGGTTTCCGGTGAACTGTTAAAAGCGGACACTGCGTGGTTTTTGGTTTTAGAACGGGCTGAACGAGACCAGGAGGGACCGGATTCTCCGCACGTACGTGAGGAACACCTACAGGTACCACCTGCACGAGATCTATTCGACATTGCGGAACGAGTACACCGATTGGGAGAGGGGCGAGCAGAGTCCATCGGCGATTTGCGAAGGGTTACTATCGCTCCTCGGGGATGGACAGGTGGCGGCACCAATGCTGAGGCTGGCCCTACTCCACTCGTCTTCCGGTGGTCGAGGCTACTTTCTCCACTTTCAGCCTGGTGACAGACCCAGTCAACGTGGCGAGGAACTACCCTATCTCCTTGGTATTCCTCTTCTCCGCACAGATCCTACTATATCCTCCACTTACTCCACCACCTCTGTCTCATCCCCCCTCCACTCTTTATCCACGGCAAACTACTCATCGCCCGACGAGAATCTCTCCAGACTCCTCGTTCACTACCTCGCCAATTTCGTCAAACGAGGGTAAGCTCTTTTATCCCTTATTTTTTATTGTTCACCGGCACTCCCTCCCATTTTTTATATCAATCAAAGAGGCTCCTGGATCGCGAAAAGTTTCGCTCGACTAATTTACCAGCTGGTGATCATGACTCACCACGCACCGATGGTGACTCGAGGGAGGGAAAAAAGTGAAAGGGGACGGAGTATATATAGAGCGAAAGCAGGTATAGCGCGAGGGAAAGAGAGCGAGAGGGGCTGAGAATTTGACGTCTCAATTATAGCTGCGGTATTGGAGAGATAGAGGAGCGATGTTCCGCAGGGACCATCGATCACCGATAGTCGAGTCGTTTCTATATATATATATATATACCGATATGTCTGGGTATCTTCGCTGATTCGTGGAAAGACGTACCGCTCGGAAACTAGCCAACCAGGCCAAAACCAACCGGTCGAACAGTCGTTTGGTTAAATCGACCCACTGACCTATGTTAGTCGACCAGTATCTCGTTTCCTTCTCATTCTGACGATTCGATCTCCTCCTGGTCTGCTCCCTCGGCATCTATGATTTCATCCTCCTCGGTTTCTCACACCATCAATTGCCCCTCCCTTCCCTTACCCTCTACTTCCTGCAAACTCGACAACTTGGCACTTCAAATTACCTTACGTAGACAGACCTCGATATCCCAGATCAAAGTTACGGCCGCGACTAGAGTCGTGTCGGGCTCCCAATTTTCGGCAAGCAATCCACCAATTTACCAAAGCTCCCGCCTGCTCGACCACAATTCCTAGCTTTGTCGAAGCTTCGTGGCGTTGCATCGATTTCTCTTCGGTGTTATTGTCAAGCACCATCTAGATTGCTCGTTAAATTAGGTCCCGCGAGTCACTCGATACACTTGCAAACCATCCAATTTCTCTTTAACCAACCAACGTCTTTCTACAAAGTTTCCATCAACTGATTGGACGACTTAGCCGCTTACGTCTCCGCAAGATTCCATTGTTGATCCAAATGCTCCAATAATCTGTAATTTATAAGCGTTTTAGCTCTATACTAAGCTGTACATTTTCATCGAGTAGAATTTTTGTTGAAAACTCTTGCGGTTAGTTAAATGATTTAGCTGTAAATGAATTTAGCGCGTGGGTATAGGAGGAGGGGGGGGGGGCTATACATAATTATCGAACGGCTAACTAAGTGATGGTACTCGGGGGAGGGCGCTGGTTTCAGGTTTCTGTAAATTTATGGAGTAGCAGTGGCTGTCTCTTCTCCGCACTTAAATTAGATCTTCGATGCAAAGTGCCATTTTGCGAGAAGGCATCGGGGTCCATTGTTTCGAGCAGCAGTGCACCAGATAATTTACCACGATCCACGCTGCGACGTCGAGTCTCCTGAAGTATCCCGCTCAGATCAGATTTCCTGTAATGAAAGCGATCGTAGATCTTAGCGATACTTACTAGTCCTCTCGAGCATCGTGATCTATCTATTTTCCACTGACGACGACGACGACGACGACGACGACGAAGACGACGGTGTCTTTATTATAGGGAGGAATCAGATTGCCCCGAAAGAACCGGAAGACAGGACAGCGTGAATTTAATTAATATTTCGCGAAAATTCATCGCTGAAACCTTTGCTATCTTCATTTTTCCACCCTGAAAGATTATCACGATTATTTATTATGATAGAGGAAGCGTTGAAAATGGAGATTCTATTTCCTGCTTTCAGAGATCCAAATGGTCAAAGCCCACTAACGGCAGCTGCGGATGGAGGATCGTTGACGAGTCCACCGTTCTGGGACTCGTACGACTCGATAAACCAGCTATATCTGGAGGCGGGTCGTAGCACGGAGATGCGTTCTCATTACCGAGGTCACAAGATGTCTCTGTGGTTGAATTTGCTGCCGCAATTGCATCGTCCAGGATACGAGATCAGCATGCGTCATCATCATCTGTCGGAGAGCCCGAGTCTCTACGAGGGAGCAGTTCGTCCCCAGACGATGGCATTGCCATTACCAGCTCCACCACTCCCGATGCCATCCCCAACGGAGCCCTCTTCGGTCTCGCATAGTCCCTCTACCACCACGGAATGCGGACCCAACGCTTCCGTAACCACCATGATGCCCACCACAGCCAGACCCTTGCAGCAGCACACCAACTTGGGACCAGGACCCAACAACCTCCTGAGGAAACTGGCCTCCAGTCATTATCAGAGCTACACCACTGCTCTGACCGTAACCATCGCCGTAGGAATCTTTCTGCTCCTGCTGAACATCCTCATCTTCGCCGGGATCTATCACCAGCGCGACAGGAGCACGAGTTCCACGAACCTGTCGTCGGCCTTTGGCGACAAGAAGAAGGAGGAACTTCTGGAGGCTGGATGTTCCGGAATGGAGGTGACTGGGAAGCAGAGATTGTCCTCCGGGAATCTGATGGACTCGCCACCATCCAGTCCACCTCCGCACAAAGCAAAACTCGTTCAGGAGCTGGAGATGCAGCTGCAGGACTTTCAATGCTCGCCACCCCCCGGGGGCGGTAAACGTATCCTGGAGCCACCGTCTTACAACAAGAGTCCTTGCATCCAGAGGACGAGGACGCCTTCGCCTTGCATCGACGCCACCACTGCCAGGATGGACGAGGGCTTGGAACACATTAATCTCGACAGCGACGAGGACCACGAGGACGTCCCGGAACCGCCTCCACCCCCAAAAGCTCCCGCCCCCAACATCGGACTCTCCTGCCCCGGAATCCTCAGGCAGCCAGGAACGCCGGGCAGCGCCAAGAAACGCGTTCAAATCCAGGAAATTTCCGTCTGACCCAAGAAACTATCTCAAACTTGCCCCCATCGTGCTTCTTAATCGTACGTGCTTATGTGAGTGGATTGTGTGTGCGTGCGTGTGTTTCGTATGCTAAAAATATCAGTGATGGAACTTTTGGAATTTACTTTCATTCGGTCTTTTTCGTCGATGGTTAACGAGAGAGACTGGTGCACTCGTTAGGGTGTCTGATAGGATTCATACCTGAGAAAAAAAAACGTGAAATAGAACAATCGGGATTGATGCAATCTCAGGAATACAAAGATGAGAAAAGGAGAAAAATGGAGGAAAAGGCAGACCGCAATTGGTTAGTCCGGCCTAGTTTCGGATTTGTCGCAGCACTAAGTGGAATTATTCGAGGAATTGCAATGGACGAGGGGCTCGGTACGGTGATAGATGTTACTTGAGTTATGCGCGTGAATAAATTATTAATATATATATACGTAAAGTGAGAAGAAAGAAGCCGACTAGTCAGCTAGAGAGGGAGCGATCGAGACGATAATTTTTTCGTTTTGATAATATTCGCGTGTGTTCGTAGCTTCCTATATATGTTAATCTGAAAAATATTTGCCGATTGCGTGATGGAGACGGAGACCACGTGTTTCTTTAATCCGTGAAAGCATGACTGATGATTCAAAGGTGGGCAAATGTGTGCTAGAGTGTGTTTATTTAACGGAAACGACTCGGCGAAGGGAAAGATGAGATTGTGGCTATAAAGAGTAAAGTACCTAAGGAAGAATAATAATGTTAGAAAATTTTGCAATCAACTGGATTATAAATTTTATGCGCTATTGAGCTTACGGTGCTTGTGAGAAAGTGAAGAGCGTCCGGGTCCATCCTAATATGCTAGGTACTATATTTTTCTTCCAAGGGGGTGCTTATTAAAATCATTCGAGCTCTCGCAGATATCTTCCTTTCAATTACTCAAAGAACTATATAAAAACGAGTCATCGTAACGAGACAGAAATTATTTTGTGCCTTAGATTTTTGATTCTCGTCATCTTATAGACATTTCTCTCACAGAGAAATTTCATCGTTCCTTTATTACATAGACACATTTAAATCTCGGCTAATAATGATTTATTCCCAATCGCACCGTATATATTGATCATTCTCCGAAATCCCTTCAGAAACTATCTCGATTCGAGTATACTACTGTACTGTTAATCTAGATTAGTCGACTACGATTAAACAAAGTTAAACGTGATATAATATATAATTATAAATAATAGTACGAGAACAGAACGCACAAAGAAACTTCGAGTTTGGCAACCGAATCTATCCTCTCGCTTACTATAACAATAATGTCAAAATCGTGAAATTTAAATAAAACGAGAATCGTCGTTTCTTACCACAAGAATATGCCTGTGAAAATTCCGTGTAAGGATCAACTGCCTCTTTGAAGCCGAGAGTATAATATGAAAAATGGAGTAGTTTAATAAATGATCGTAAGCACCCCTTTTAAAGGAGAGTCAGGGAGAGAAAGAGAGCGCGTTTGAGAGTCTGTATGATAAAGTGTGTGAGAGTGAGAGAGAGAGAGAGAGAGAGGGAGAAAGTGTGAAACCCGTGCGAGGGGCCATTCATAAGTCGTAGACTAATTCATTATTAATCCTAGTCGCGGCTACCCGATATCGTGTTAATGTCGGGCACGTGCCGAGAGGTTATTTATCACCTAAACGGGACTGTCCAGGGATACTGATCCACTAAATATTGTAAAAGTTGACTAAGAAACTTGACAATGCTCGCTTAGTCAAGCTAAAGGTAGCAGTTGAATTTTTCTTCCACCGACAAAACGAGAGAAGCGAATTCCTTAAGTTCCCTGATTCGCTTTTGAAAGTTCAAATTATTCGAGAGAAACGCTTTCGACGTTGGTCTCGTCGAGATTAATCTAACCTAACGTAAAGAAAAACGGATGCAGCTTGGCGAACTTTTGTCGCTTAATTTGAACTTTACGTTGGTCGTGCTAACTTGTACGAAGATAGACCGTTGGGGATCATCCCGTGTTTTCCCAATATCCTTAACGTTGTACACACCTAGATTTAATGAAAGGGAAATGGCCACAGGCTTACATCTATCGATGTTTCGAATGTTGGAATTTGTTTAAATAAATACATAAACATTTAAAGCTTAACATTTCTCGTTTATGATCTTTCTCCGACTCCTGCACCCATTTAAGAAAATAAAAATCTCGAGCAGACCCACTAACATAAGGACACAACTGTTCTATTTTTATTTTACTTGCTGCAATTTGAAGAAAGAAGAGTAATTTCGAGTAAGTAGAATAATGCTTTGGCATTGAGGGTTCCTCTCCCACGTGCATAACAGGACAACAATGTGCCACTTCTATTCTCTTCCCGATAGACGTAAGAGTGTCTTATAGAAGGTTTGGGTATACATATAAGACGGCTGAGGGATTTAGCGATGTAAACTATCTAGCTGGATAAAGCATAGCACGAATGAGGGAAGTCGGCTTGGGAGCAAGGCCACTATCGTTTCAATAGGAGCCAACCGAAACGAAAAGATATGCCGCGATAAGGAGACAACTGAGAAAGTGGTGCAGCCCGCCGAGGGATACTATTCAAACGTACCACCGTTTCCTATTCCCTTGCACAAAAGAGCACCAGCTTTCCGCCCTACTCCCTCTTTCCCACCCCACCACCGTACCGTTGGCCCCCGGACGACGGACACCAGCGTTCTTTACTTCAATGTAATGAAAATTCACGTCTCGACTCTCGACAAAAATTATTCTCTTTACCACCTTGGACCAAGTGCACGATACTCCCTTAAATATATATATATATATACACATATACATAACTATACTCTATATGCTTTCATTAATTTCAATGGACCATAAAAAAATGTGAATGCGACGTTAAACGCGTTCAGATAAGATAATTCGAGGCAGTTGTTGTTGATCACGCTCGTTTCTCCATAGAGCAGTTGCCCGAGGGAGAATTAATGAGGGAGAGAGAAGTTGAGTGACGTAGGGGAGATATGACAAACAGGAGTGGAGAGTTTTCGTGATTCATAAACAGCGGTCTATTAGCCTATTCCGAGTCATCTGCTCGTCCTTGTTCCCATTTTTGATGTGTTTGCCAGTGTTTTTTCTCTCTTTCTCTTTCCATCGCAGTAGCATAGCTCCAGCATTGACGGGTCATAGCTGTGTGTCCCATGTTCCTTGTCCCTGCGTTTCCTGTCAAGGGTGGACGAAGCTCGAGCTTCAATGGGACGCTTCCCGCCTCTCGAGGGTCGAGCCAACGAGATCTGCCAGGGGCTGAAGTATAATTAGTCATGCCATACATTCCGTGGCATGGACCGAGTACCACTAGTGTGTCTCTTCCTTCCTCCAAAGTCTCCACCCCACGCATGCTTCCACGTAAATGAACCCACTATACCGAAGACGCCGCCAAGGAACACCGACACAGAACCATCTTCTTTTTCTCTCTCTTATTATTCTTCTTATTTCTACCCAACCCCCCTCTCCCTCCTTTGCCTCTACCTCATCATCCTGAAGTGTACTCGCAGTCTACATTCCAATCTTGCCATCCGACACTTGATCCAATTTATATCCACAGTTTTACCATATCCTTCCATCTCTTTCGTGTTCCACTACCCCCTTCAAATGTTTTCCAACAAACATCTATAGAAACAAATCAAAAGTGACAGTTCTTTCTGGAATGTTGTATTTTTGTTTCAGGCCAGCAGCGTGTACAAGAAAACAGGACTAGCGAGGTCGTAAATCATACCTTGTGCTTCATAATTTAATTACATTCCGTTGTTTCCTACACGTTTCTGTCGTAGCAAATTGGATCATTTTTACGAGTTATTAGTTTTGACGCGGTGAGAAAAGTTATCCAGTGGCTAAAACACTACGAGTAATTTGCTTATGGCAAAGTCATATAATTTGCTTATCCCGAGCAGTGAGCAGGAATGCTTCGGAACTGCTGTCTGCGCGAGTGGTTGGTTAGAGGAATATAGCGATGTCATAAAATTTAGAGAAGTCGAGTATTTCGAGATACACTTAACAGCGTGTACACGCCAAGGTCGAGTACTCGCGGGCGCGAATGACGAATTCGTATAATTGCAGAAATTGCTCGATTCTTAGGATATTAATTTATATTCCGAGTTGTCGCGATTTTCCGTACTTTTAATAGCCAGGCGAGACTCTCGAGTATAGAAAAGGCGGGCAGGATCTCTCTAAGATTTGCACAGTGGCTGACGCGAGACAGCGGTTTAATGGTAAACTCCGATTCGGTTAAGATAGATCGTTCGCGCTCGAGTGGAGTAAGGAAATTTTGCAGCGAGTAGTCGAGCAACTCGATAAAAGCTGAGAATATAAGCCGCGGTGGGTCGTTAAAGCTAACAAAGTGGATTAGTTCGTTCCTGGTAGCTTTGCAGCTGCAAATCCTTTACTGCTTTATCTCTCTCTCTCTCTCTCTTTCTTACTCAATATATATATATATTTCTTTCCACTCGTTGTTAGCCCTGCAAGACTTTGCTATGGTCCGCTTTGTTGCCACTTTGCCAACAACTTTAAAGAAAACCGGCCCCTTTCTTGCTACAAACTTCAATGTCCCCACCAAAAATGCTTTTACCGCAATCCTTAAAAGCCGCGCTGACTTTCATTACGTTACTAGCCCCATGAAAAATGCAACAATGTCATTAAAGAACTGATGGCTCTCGGAACATTCGAAAAATATTCTCTTATGAAACATGAAAATACAAGTGTAGCGAGCACAAGTACAAAGTAGTTGAAGGAAACTTGTGCGAAAATGCACCGAGTGCCTTGAAACTTATCTCCCATCTTCATCCTCGCTTTATCTTCTTATATCGACGCAATGAATTCGAGTCCAAGTTGAAAACAAGCACGATTTCGAATAAACTGGACATATAAATTTAATTTGCAATAATGTTGGCATCATGGTAGCTCGATCTGCATTTATCTAGACAGTTTTGCAATTAATTCTTAAACAAATTCTCTCGAATGGCTGGAAGGATCTCTAAAGAACATTGCAAACAACCAGTTCCAGCTATTTAGCTACGGAAGTCAAATGAAAATGTTTAATTTCCGTGTCGCATTGGGTATTGTGTATTTGGTAAATAAATTAGAGAAACCGATAGTAACACGTGGCTATTGCAAGCAAATGCATGGTATCGACTCGTGTGTGTTTCAAGCTCGTTTTATCCTATCTGGCAAATCGATGGGAATTTCGTGGACATCTCGGCAAACCTTATCTTCCGTTCTCCAAGTCCGTTAAATATTGCCAATCGCTTTGGTAACGCTCTCCGATTACTTACGCTCGAGTAATCTATGGTGCTAGATGCAATCCCATCCGATAGATTAACTGGCCGGCTAACCTGTTTATTCGTGCCAGAAGAAAAATTGTTTGGTCACCAAAAGACACTGATGTCAGTAATGATATGAGATGCAATAAAGTAGGTATTTTCATTCTTTAATATAATACAATTAATAATTATCACAGCGATAAACGATGAGACTCGATGCCTTTGTTTTTCCCTGCTATAACACAGTTTATCTGTATTACGCCAGCATGCAGGTTACTTATATATAGATACAGGACGGAATCTGATCGTTGGTATAAGAGCAGTGAGAAAAACGTTCGTTCGATAAGAAGTTTATTTTTCGTTAAACCGCGTCCTTCCTGATAGATCTGAGAATTGAGTAAACGGATGAATATCGATAAATTATAAATTCCAGGAGAAATAAATAACGATGGTTATCGTCCGACCGGCGTAAAATGCAGATTAGGCATCGAAATTTATAAGCAGCGTGGAAAATTTTGCTCACGGCGAGGTAAAGTCTATTTCACGGTGGTTTATTGGCCGAGGTATACTTCTTTTTAGCATGGGGAGCTTAAATATGAATATTGGAAGAGGCTTTAAAACGGTATCAGCTGGCCAACTGATAGAGGTCTGAGGTGAGCCGGTGTACCACTCAACGAGGGTGAAAAAGAACCTGGAAAAGGGTGGTAAGAGAACAGTGGAACGGTAGGATTCCACGTACAGTGCGATTTCAACTAGTCGTGCAGCAATGGGATGGTGCTACGGGAATATTGCGATGGAAAATCCAACATTAGATATCGGGACTTCGATAAAATGGAAATACCTGAACGACGCTGCATACGAACTCAGAGCTAAAGGGAATCGCTCACGTATTATACAGTACTACGCATACATATGTAGAATATTCACGAGAAATTTATTTGTCCAATAAAATTCGATCTTTGTCGGTGGAGTAATTGTCTTTTGCCAAAACCATGCGCGCGCACAAACACACACACACACACACACCGAGAGCGACCTCTCCCTTCTTACTCTTATTTACATTTGTATTTATCTCTATGGTTCATGAAAATGCTACAGGTCGTGCATGGTGTGTACCTGACATCAATACTAAGAGAAGTTTGGAACATTATATGAGTGTACAGGGTCCATTAGTTGAACAGGAGGGGAAAATCTCACCCTCTTTTCCGAATCAATACAATTCTCGACCATCGCTCCGGGATAAAGCGTTACTCTCCCATAGGAGAAACGTTGTACAACCGAGTGAGCTAAATCAAATAAAACTTTATTTTATTGAGTGGTTGTAGTAAAAATTATTGTGAATGGAATAATTTCAGCATACGTGCTTGCATTATTGGAGAAAATGAATAATACAGTGCGGAGAAGAGGATATTGGCAGGAGAGCAGTTTGTAATTTGTCAGCCTAATATCTGGATAGAGGCAACGCTGTGCCATGTCATGCCACGCTACGCTACGCCACGCCACGCCACGGCATGGCATGGCATGGCATGGCATGCAGGAGGTGTAGGACGAAAGAGGGTAGATGAGATAACGCAAGGGAGGAATGGAAAGCTCCCCTAGTTTGAGATGATCCAGGTTTCCGATATATAGGTCTGTGGGTATTTGTGCTGCAGTAGATCGGTCCTCAACCCATTGTACTAGTCTCTCCCCCACCCTTTCACATTCCCCCGTTCAATCCCACAGCTTTCATCCCCTCATCATCCATTCTCTATCTTGCACGTCCTCTATCTGCAACGACGTAGCAGCCTACTTATCACTCGAGTTCTTTAAAGCGTGTTAAAAACTACTTGCTTTTTTTACAGCAATATTCGCACGTCGTGTAACTGTCATCCCCACCCCCCCCCCTCTTCCACCACTCTCTCTCTTTCTGTCACACCCTCTCCCAACACCCACTCCACTATTGGAATCGCAAAACTGCATGGGAAAATCAAGAAGTTTCAAGCTGGCCTCTAAATTTGACTCGCGATGATATATTACAACCCTTTATTACTTTCCATCGACAATGCGTTTACAATATGCAATTTTGCCTGACGTTTGCATTGATTAAAGCAACTCGAACGTTCACGATTTCTAAATTCATAGTAAATTGTTGAAAATGATACTACTAGGGTAGTTAATTTCTAAATAATTTCGATCACAGCTGAAATTAACATTTCGTGATTTTATTATAATTCGTCCTCGTGTACTTTCCGCTTAACGAGACGCATAGACCGGATGATCTGTATTCACGAAAGGTTTGCTGGAAGGTCACGTATGAGGCTAATCGTTTTTTGCTTCTATGTCATTCATTCGTTTATGCGAGTGCTTGAATTTCATTATCATAATCGTTATTTAACTTGCTGGAAATTTTGCAATAAAGAATCTTTTAAATTAATTTACGGACAAATGGCCGTGGGGTGAGAGAATCATACGATCAAACTTTTAACTATAATATTTGTTGGAGAGCATTAAATTGGCTATGAATTAATTTGAACAACGAGCATGCCGTAATGAATCGTGTAAAAGCTGAATTTTCACGCGAATGAAATGTATCTTTTTTATACATTTCAATGAATAAGGATTACGTGTTTGTACGAATGTGCAAATAAATATACAAATAACATCCGAATGACTTCAGTAAACAAAGAGTTATTTTAGTCGTACATTTTTCGTTGTTCATTAATAATTTTTGTTTATTCGCAAAGATTTATTGGCTTATTTAAAAAAAAAATCCTTTCTCATTTTTTCTCAAGCTTCGCAGAAACTGATAAATAAAATGCTGCTGTCGATGGGATAGCAAAGGCACGTTATAGGATTTTACGTCAAAAATACCTGTCTTCTCCATATACACTTTAAAACATTTACTTGGCTCTCGCTCACATTCCGCGAGAAAATACGTCCGACTGATATTATAACGAAATCAGGTATAAGCTCGTAACGTTTCCAGTGAAATGTTAATAAGGTGGATGGCCTAGCTAAAAATTCACAAACGCGATTAAATTATTTATTAAGTGGACACTCACTACTGTCAGGTAGAAAATTATTTACGCATAGCGCGAAGTAAACAAGGTGTAAAGTTTAACGCGAAATTGGAACATAAAATTATAAAGTTAGAGTGTAAATATATATTGATATTTAGATTTTCCGTGGGAAGCTCTGAAAATGTCGTTTAACGATATGCTTTTACGCGTATGACGAGAACATATATATATTATGCATGTTCGCGCCGCGGTTTCCGCCAATAAGCAAATAAACAGATAAATAACATATAGCTATATATACACATTTCGTTAACCAGTTGTACATACACGGTCAAGCAGCAGCTACGCACATGTACACATGCATATATGTATATGTATATACGTTGTCTCGCACAATCCTTTCTTCTTTCCATTTTGTTACATGCTTGACGGTATAATTTTCCGATTCGTCATCCCCCCATGGTCGATCCGGAAGGCCCGGTGGAAGGAAATCCGAGCACACGTGCGAAATGGCTGACGAATTTTTCTCTTCCACCAAGCCAGAGAATTCGAAGCCTAGAAGCCTAGCACTGGCATCGACCGTGCACACTGTCCTCTCGAGTATCGAATATCCGATATAAAGCCGCTGCTCACCCGTCAGCGACCAAGCATCCTGTTATAGTATTATTCCCAGTTCCTTTCCACTTTTTCTCTCTCTCTCTCTCTCTCTCTCCCTTTACCTTTGCCTTTTCTTGCCCCCTTCCTATATATGTATATACAATATATATATAGAAGAGCAATACGAGAGCTAGGCTAGCCCGTGCAAACAGCCACTGCAAACGTATTGGATATGTAAGATTCGCGAGCAGAATCGAGCCATTGACCCGCGTTGCTTTTCACCAATTTCCTCCAATAACCACTAAAATGCTCCGCGCGGAAAATCTTTCCTCTCCATTGCTATAGCCTATCTCTATTATCCTTAACTTTCTATTTTTCCGCCTAAAAATCCTCGAATAGCAGCACCTTATAAAAATAAAGAGGTTCTCTCGGTGCAATTGATTATCATATCTTGGGGGAAAATTGGAAAAGTTGAAAATTGGTTATCTAATAGGTTGTTACGTGGCCCGTACGTTTTGCATGTACGGGAAAAGCTGCTGCGTGTCGGAAAAGGCGGATGGAAGGAAGTTTTATGATTGGAGCGGAGGTAATGGTGGAATTGGAATATGGATATAGCTATATATATATATATATATATATATGGGAGAGAGATGGGGGATGTGGGTATGTATATACATATATATATACATATATAGGAGGGAAAGCGTTAAAGCACAGAGGAGGCAGAGTATCAGTGACATTCGCGCCAGTTGCGCGTTGCGATGATGGTATTTCCTCTTATGCTGCCTAGTTGCACCATTCATGATGTACGTTCCCCATCGCACTCTTTCACTTTTCTCTGCAGCTGCGTGCTCCCTCTCTTCCCCGACGCTTCTCTAATACTGCAGACTGCTTTCTCAGTTAGACAGAAGCCACGATAATGCGAGCTAATTGGCAATGGCGAAGGCAGGCAGCTACTCGGCGACAGAACTACCGCTCCACTACAAATTCTCTTGCGGCGAACTAATCTCTGACCATTGTACTGACCCAAATTAGTGCTTGTCAGCTACCAATCGTTCCGCCATTTTACTCCCCATCCCCTCCCTCCATCTCACTCACTCTCTTTACCAATCCCTCATCGAGCCACTCGAAGAACGTCACTATCCAATAATAGCATTTCAGATATTATTGCCATTTGAAATTCAAGAAATGAGCAGATGTCTGGTCGCGTAGGCTACCAAGCGTGGCCATTACCAATTCCACGAGCATTCAAGATCATCCTCGTTATTATCAATTGGATATACATCGTCAGTAATAATCGTTTGAGAGTAATTTACAATTATTGCTCGTTTATTATTATTCTCTGTGAATATAATGCAGTGGTCGATCGTCACGTGGCTATATAGAGTTGTTGCCAGAAGGATCTAATTAGCCAGGGAAATAAGTGATTTTGTGTTCTTTGAAAATGCGAGAAACCAAGATCATTTTCGAAATGGTGATAATGGAAGCTAATGGGCGTTAACGTACAAAAAAATCTCTTCGTGCATTTAACCCTTTGACTGTCGGGGAACGTAAATATATTGGCAGCTCATGTGACGTGTCACGTGGAAGTGACAATGTTAATCATACGTCGTCACATGATCGGCGAGTGTGCAATATTATCTTTCCAATTCGTTTACAATTATCACGTGCCTGTCTCCGCTTGACGGTTACTCGTGACTTGCTTCAGTCATTGTATTTGTTTCTCTCACTGGACAATTATTCACTCCGCTATACAAAAATTTCTCGCTCTTATCTATCGAGCATTAATCTAGATCATCGATATGATAAATATCGCTATTCTTTGTCAAAATCTCGTTAACCAATCTGCCTTATATCAAATTATACACTTGTCCCTCGATTTAAGAGAGCTATCCATTCCATGTGGATTTCTTTTACGAGAATGAAAATCGCTTAAATAGAGTCAATTCACTCCAAAGCGTATAGTGCAGTATATACTTCTATCCCTATTGTCTATGTGGGATAAAGGCAACATCGTTAAATGCTCGTAACTGGCTTGTGGTAAACAAACACTGTGAATTATTCCATTCTTGTATGTAAAGCTTATTCTTATATCCTGAACAAACCTTGATTACTCTCATTCGTAATCGATCGAAGGATCAGTGTAACTTTTCTCACTATATATATAGTCTCCATTTTTTCTTACACTTCAATCTACGAATTAAATACCAGCAGTTTTATTTAATCCGTAAATATTTGTCGGAAAATATCTTAATCAATGACTATATAGTTAATTTTATTAATCCCCCGTGTGGAAAAGATGACTCGACGAGTCGACGAGGTTGTTAAATAAATGACGACGTGGTTTATTACTGGGTTTGAAAGTGTGATTAATAGAGTACGATATGTAATAGGAAGAAAGACAGAGAAAGAATTTTGATATCACAGTAATGCAAAGTGCAATTTGCTTGTTCCGAGTGAATTGCTTTAACGTATCGCAGCTCGTGAATTTTCGTTGACCATTGCATTTTTCTTGCGTTCTCATTTAACTCCCCGTACCAAAACCACCAGTGACAGTCGAGCCAATAGCCTCGCTGCAAGATTTATTTTGTCGGATTAAATTGAAACATCCGAAATAAAATGAATGAAATTACTTTTCCTTGGATATAAGAATTTATCGGAGATGTACCCAGCGATATTAATTATAAGATTTCTGACAAAGCTCTAAAAATTATGTTTAATAATAAGGTATACGAGCTCCGAAGGAGGTTGAAGGAATGTGTAATAAAATAAAGTGGTAGAAATTAGTGAAACAAGTAAAAGGGGGGTAGGGGATGCAACGAGGTAAAGAATTATAGTGGCAACGAACGGTGGTCCGGATGATTTTTTCGTCCGTTCGCAAGTCGGCTTGAAATTAGTATATAAAAAATGATTAGTAGTGTCTGCAGCATCTGCAGAGAACGAAGAGTGGACTGGCCTATCCTGCAGGTTGTCCGTGAAACCACTATACTACTCCATGGAGCAGAGCGTCGCCTGGCAGTTCTTTATCTCCGAGTGATATACGAGAGGGAGTCGCTCTTTTCTTCGTAACCACTGGGCTCGTTGGCCCCAAAGCTTTTAAGCTAATTCGAAGTACCGGTTTCCAACGTGCTGTGTCCCCTGCATTCACCATAGCTCGCCACGTGCGCCTCCGTATTTTCCATTCTCCGACCATTTGCCCCTTCCGCTTTCATTCATCCAACCTGCTTTCACCTACCAACGGCCCTCGACACGATTTCACCCCCTCCCCCAACTATTTTCATTCTTCCACCTCCACGACTCTCCTATACATACCGTGTACCATATACCCAAAAGACGCATTCCATTCTGAGTTTTTAAGAAAGGTGATTTTTCACATGACTAATATCCGGACACTCAATATTTATCTACCCTGCGAGAACCTCGATATGCTAAGCTCTCCTCTGCAGCACCACACATTCATCAATATCGAACGTATCCTCCACCAATTGTTGCAGTTTTCCCGCACCAATCGTTTAGTTATCTGTGAAAGATAGGAAAAACGCTAAACGGGGACAACGCAGCGGTACATGTAGCAGGGATTCCCCAATAACTGATGGATTTTACAGGAAATATTTATCAATATCGGTCACGTGTCGTCGTTGTTGATGCAGGTTTTTAGCGTGATTTTTTCCTTTCCAAGATGGCGAGGATCGAGATAGCTTCCATCAGAAATGAAAAGCGACAAGCGTCGTTTTGCAGGATGCTCTTATCTGGATATATATATATATATATGTATGTGTGTGTGTGTGTGCGCGCGCGAGTGTTTTCGTGGATGTAGGGGTCAGCCCGAGAAATTGGACGAAGAGAGTGAAAGAGAGGAGAAAGGATAAGAGAGATATTTGCAATTCCAATCTCATCTTCGCCACCGTCCCTTCTCTTTCTCCTCTTCTCTATAGGTACTTACTTCCCTCCTCAACTTTCGTGTCACCCCTCAACGTCTCGTCCCGGAGAACGTTCGATCGCGCGCCACCAACATCCGTGGAATGCTCGATGAAGGACGGAAAATGCAGCTAGACACTCGAGAAACTCAACTCCTATACATCCTCCGTTCGCACAATGAAACTCAGATAACGCGGCAAGATAAACGTTTACTGACTTTTCCATTAATGTCCATCACGATCTGTATTTGTTAATGGACCTACTCTCCCATTCAATATCTCTCCTTTAATATAACTTTCTTATTCATCACGAAGTTATATGAATATTTACCTTTCTCGCTGTCAAAGAAGAAGAAGAAGAAGAAAAGCCACAAACAAGTCCCACAGCAATTTCCACATTTCCATTGTGGCTTTTCTGTGCCCTTAATTGAACAGAGAAGAAGAAGAAGAAGAACGTTGGATAAACAAGGGGAATTCTTCGATCATCAATTTCGACTGTTTGCATTAATGTAGTCACATGACACCTGTCGTACAGTTTGTCCTTATTAATAATTCGACATCTTATCTCTGGGAAATTAGACTCATGTGACTAGAACGATTGAAAGATCCGTCTCATGTGACCAAATCGATTTAGAGGTCCGGGCCCATGTGACCAAATCGATTAAAAGGTCTGGGCCCATGTGACCGAATCGATTAGAAGTCTTATACAAACACTTTGGCAGGGAGAGAAAAAATAAATCACTCGACCAACTGTCTTAATAAGATCTGCTCTTCTCCTTCAACACCCGCCCCCCCCCCCACCTCCTGTTCTTTCTTCACATTATTAGCCTCTCCTGTTTTCACCAGAAATTTTTTGTTTTAATTAAATCCACAAGAGACCAAGACTAATAAGGCATCGGGAGAATTCGCTAACCTAACAAGTTCTCATTGAAACTGAAACTTGTTGGAAAAGCAACTTAGAGGGATTCTTAGATCCGAACAGCAGTTTATCGAACGTATAGCGAGTGAGGGTGATGGGGTGGAAAGGGGATGGGAAAATGAGGAGGGAGAGTGGGTGGATGGGAAGAGGATACCGAATGAGAGAAAAGCAAGGATAAAATGGTTGAGAGCAATGTACCCGAGAACTTCAAGACTTTGCGGACTATTGGCTCTAACGAGGGTTTACTAACAAGCTGCGCGCACACACACACACGCGCGAGTACACGTACGTATAGAGTGGAAGCACCGACACACGGATTTGCGGAAGCTCGGCAGCTAAAATCCCAAGTTTTCCGTTCCGAAATCTCGCGGATAATTAATTTTCTGAAAAGTGAAAGAGGAGAGGGAGTGGCTCTGCTCTCCTGATTGCGTGCACGATCGGGCTTTGCCAATGCGTTGTCTCTCAATGTGTTCGTGTGAACACGCGAATGCGTCCGCCGGTGTGTGCGTGAACGGGCGGGCTTGGCGTTCCGGTATGGCAGGAAGATGAATCGTGTCAGCGGATTAGAGCCGACGATCGCTCTCACGATCGTTTTCAAGCATCGCGGATCGTCCCATGCTGCGTACCTTCACGTCATATCAAATCGCACTGCGTCACACTAAATCTGGCATTTCCAATTAAACCTTTGCTTTACCTATGGAAATCTTCCAAAATAATTTTATAGCTTTAGCATATTTATTTTCTTATTATCTGAAATTTATTCCACACAAATATTCAAATTAATCAATCTTTTTTCATGATCGTTCCACATATACTATGTATGTACGGTCATATCATGTACAAAATTGCATTGCGTCACACTGAATCTGGGGCTTCTAATTAAATGTTTTTTTTTTATTCGTGGAAATCTTGCAGAACAGCTTTACAGTTTTATTATGTATTTTTTTACATACACAATATTTAAAATTTATTCCAAAACTATAAAAATCACCAATCTCTTTCACGACCTTTTGCAAGCATCACAAATCGACCCATACTGCGTACATTCGTGTCATATCAAATTGTACTACGTCCCACTAAATCTGGCCTTTTCAATTAAATGTTCATATTTTTTCAATGGAAATCTTTCAGAACTGCTTTACAGATGTGTAAGATTTATTTTCCTAATATTTAAAATTTATTCCGAAAATATTAAAATCAATAGTCCTTTTAAGAATCGTTTTAGACCATCGTGGATCTTGCCGCATATAATGTGTTTGGTCACGTCATATCAAATTGCGTCGCGACATACGAGATCTGACATTTCCAATTACTCGTTTACTTTACCCATTGAAATCTTCCAGATCAGCCTTACACTTTTACGATTTATTTTGTTACTTTTCAAAATTTCTTGCAAAATTATTAAACTTGACAATTTTTTTCACGATCGTTTCTGAACATCGACGATCGTTCCCTACTACGTACCGTCACGTCACATCAAATCCCATGGTAAAATTCGAAATCACACAATTCCAATGAATCGTTTACGTCACACACAGAAATCATTGTCTTATATAATTTATTTTAAACAAATATTCAAATAATTCAGGTGCATATGAAGCACATAATTATTATCAGCTATATCGCCTCTTTCAAATAATTTTTGGACACAGGAATCCAGGAATACCAGTAAAATTTTTATAGGGAAATATTTTTTCGTATTAATAAATGCGACAACACTGAGGTAAATAGCGAGAGTTGCAGTGTGACAGAACCCACAACGGGGGAGACCTTGCATTGCTCCACCGTACACAAATGGATAAGCACTCGTAAAGATTGACACTAATTCACTGTAATACCCAATAATTTTATCACACATTTTCATTGCAGCTTGTAATTAAATTATCGTACAGTACAAACAAAAACCGTACTATGCGCTGTACGTATCATATATATTTGCACGGATTTTCCTACCTTTATGTGGCTTAACTGCAGTATATCGATGTTATTTTAGAATTTGGCCCGATTCCACTGTAATTTGGTGTCCAAGATAAAATCTCTGCCTTTATTATCCAGCGATTTCGGTAGTTTCAACACTGTCGCATAAACATTAAACAATAAACCAGAGTGATCATTATAAACAAAAAATTTCTAATTAATGATGATATTTCCACTTTACGACTCTCGTTTCGTAAAATAAATTATTATTTCAGTCGAACCGTTACAATGTATATTGCTTTTTATAACACCAGTGTCTATTTCAATTGTTGCAGTCAGACAAATGGATAGATATAATCCAGGAATGCACGAGGGAAACCATTTTCATATATTAGTTCTCGCGGTTTGGAAAATCCCTGGTTTGAAAGGGAATGCATGTTTGGTGCTGGTAGTCTTGAAATTAGTATCACTGTGATTTAGCTTCATCTAAATCGTTCGGAGTTCGATTGAATTACATCGGAGAGCTATACACGACAACGCGTGTCCTGGTAATTTATCGTTACCTGATTTACACCACCCCAAAGCATCCACGATACTCCTCCAAATTGCTCCAACTTTTCCCCCCAACACTAATAGTTCTATATCAAAAGAAATATGATTAATTTTCACCTCCTGCCAGAGATCATGATTTATCACTTGGTTTCGTCTCCTAAAATAATCGACATTTTTTCAATAAATTAAATCATACTTCACAGCTCGGCTTGTGTATCAAAAGTTTCTAACACATGATTGGTCGACCCCTCCAGTCGGTTTTTCCGTAATTTATGGATATTTCGCACGTACCGCGACATATAAAAGGATGTAGTTAAGATTGAATCACGGGTTACTCTTCATCGCGCCTGGCATTCCGCAGCGTTTGCACAAGTGGATAGGTTTTACATGAGTTTTAACATGAATCGGTTATTACAATTTAATTCATCCATCGCTGCACTGTTGCACCAGTGCAATAAGTTGCATCGAGAAAAAAGATACTTATCTTGCTTCGACTTATTATATATTTCACCAGTTTCATAATGCAGCAACAGATAGCATAAGCTAGGCCAGTGTGAGAAATCTCTCCAGAATTAAAAGTCGTTCATTTTTATCATGAACGTCCGTCCGTGCCAAGGCTGCTCGAAAGATAGACAAAAGCATCTCACCTGCCGAACACCTGAACTTCCGATAGAAACTTGATTTATTTCTGTGTTTATACTCCGACTCTTCTCTACTTCGAGGTCGAAAAATTAATTAGTTTAATAAACGATTGTCCGATAAGCTTACAGCATAAAAAGGATATAAATAGCACGTGATAGGATATCTCGACGAGAAAAAAGAGAAGCTCGACCTTTGGGAAAAAAGGGAGAAAATTCGTGGGTTGAACAAAGAGATTGGTATTAATATCGTGGAAAAAGGGAGAAGAAATTATGAATCGAACGTGGTTTAATCCTATTGTTTGCAAGCTTGGAGGAAGCTCGCGGAATAAAACTGCCGGGGGATCAGTGGAAATTAAAGGTGGCTCTGGATTAAAGGTACAGAGGGAGTATGATAATATTGGTGAAAATTTCGAGTGGCGCAGCAGAGTGGGGAAATATCGAACGGTAAAGTGGGTAGATGGAAAAGCGTACGTACACCGGTGTGTTTCGTTCTCGCATGGAGGAAGTGCTCGGGCATGCGTGACACCGATAAAACTTAAGTACTCCAGCCATCGTAATATTGCCTTTGGCCAGATTTTCCAAAATTATTGCATCAATCTGCCGCGTAGAGTGCGCGACAATCTGCTCTCGAGTCGCTCGGGAGTACGGTAATGATTTTCGAGTAAAATCCGATAACTTTCGTATTCGAAAACACGCTGGGTAACTGCACTGGCGTTTACGACCACTAAATGCCCCCGCGATAAATTTCTCTCCGCAAGTGTGGAAGACGCTTGCTCGCCGAAGATTCCAGCAAGATACACGAGAATAAACAAACGCTTTGATAAAGTTTATTGCAAAAATTTGCGAATAACGAGAACTTTTTTTTTCTATTTTTATTTTGCACAATCCACAAAAGAAGACTCGCCGCGATTGTTATCGAGAGTTTTGGCCGGATCGGGTTGTAAATTGTGTAGGCGAACGCAAGGAACGATTAAAAAAGCTATAAATTAATCTTGTTTCTTGGAGAGCTGATAAACAAAGGAGTAGTTATTTAGAGGCGGCGATTCCTGAATGAAGCACGTAATTCGATAGTATCTCTTATTCACTTAAAACGAATCTCTCTCGTCAGTCTCTATGCGCAATTGTTACGCATGGACGCAAATTACATAAGCGGTATGAGGTAGGCCATCGGGCAGTCGGCCAGTTAACACAGGAGGATCCATCGAGGTAGAGAGTCGTTCATGGGGGTTTGAGGGGCACAGCCAAACAATGAGAGAGGCCAATCCGGGGGGGGGGGGGGAGGGGAGAGGGGGCAACTGCCTATGAGCCACCAACCTATCCCCATCCTGTGTGCCACCGTGGATAACAATATACACATTATTAACACTGCATTCCCTTAATGCCTTCAAAAGCTTTTCAATTCACACTGAATTTATTTCTCAATAATTCCCCTGCCAATCCTTATTAAGGCTCTTATCAACAAGTTCCCGCCAAAATACCCTGCGTTCTATATATATATATATATAGTCTAAACGGTTCAATCCCCACCCAGGAAAACTCAAATTCCCATTGCACAAGACATTATTACACATCGGCGTAATCCATACAATACTATTATTTTCCTTCAGTAATAAATAACGAGACAAGTGTTATCGTGACACTCCCCTCGCAAAGTTCTTTCAATGATTGCACCTGTCTACCAGTCAACGAGACAAGACAGGAGTTTGATAAGAGAGAAACTATGTGAATGTATGTATATAGTTTGTAATTGGATAAACATAAACAGGTTATTGAAGATTGCGAGGAAGAATGATTGAGAGGTTTTGGAAATTAAAGTGGTGGCAGGAGATTGTAAATGAATAAGGGGGGGGGGGATGGAAAATTGGTCGCTGCAAGAGGAAAGGTATAGGAGGAGTGGATTAGCGTGACGTTCGAGTGGTCACCGGAACGGCCATCAGATTTGACGAGCCCCACCAAGCAAGGCATACCGCGAATACCGTTTCATCGCGTTTGCTCTGCTGCGTCAAGTGGTTTGCCAAGCGTGATAGTCCGCGCTGAGCTGGCCCGAAAGGAACGTCGCTGGCCAATCGACGAAGAAGAGAGCGAAGAGAGGCGACCTAGCGTAACCATTATACATATATATATACATATAACCAATCGAGAATATTCAGAGGGACATAAACTCCTAAGCGGAAGTGGCGAGCGAATCGCTGCATTGTTTCATCAGGTAAAGTTTGACAGGCGAGAGAGAACTCGAGGCGAAACTTATAACAAAGCAGACGACAGCGGGCAGACTCTCCGAGGAAGGAAAACGTTGACAAAAATGGGCTTTCGAGTTGCACGGACGTAGGAAGGGAGAAGGACAGCGGGGGAGAGGGAGGGGAGGGGGCGAAGAGTGGGGAAATGGTTGAGCGAGAAAAGCGACCAAGTTGGAATCGATACCGGTGGACCGGAGTGGGAGTGTAGATAAAAAAAAGAAGTGAGTTATCGGATAAAGTCGGAGAATCGGGGAAGGAGATCGGTGGGTCGATGTGTCGTTGAATGGCTGGTGCACGCTTAATCGGCTCCGAGGTCATGAAACGACCGGATCTCGACGGGCTAGTCGATATATAATGTCCTCCCGGTGCTCCTCTGACGATTGTAGCGCGACGATCGCTCCGTCGTTAAGATAAAGCCGGGAGAGCATTCTCGTCCAAGAATTACCAGGGAAGCGACGTGTGTCGGGAATCTGGCGAGAAAAATCTGCCAACGCGTCCCGCTGTCCCGGACCAAAGTGAATTTACGAAGGTTTCGTCGATTTAAAGTGCCCGTGGGAAAGCCTCGATTGGATTGGTCGGGATCTATAGGACGATCGCTGGATTTAAGCTTTCGGGACTAAGAGGAAACAGTGAATGAGGTGGTTGCTCGGGATTGTGTCTGATATTGGCGGCGGGAGGAAAGGAGACGACGACGACGACGACGACGACGACGACGACGACGACGGTGGAAGCATAATAATCCGCAGAATTGGGAAGGCAAATAGTGGATTTCCAATTAACGCCGCTTGGTAAACAGCGGAGCTTTCGCGCTCGCTTGTTGACGATAGCTCAGGTTTCCTAGAGGCAGAGAGAGAGACAGAGAGAGAGCGTGTGTGTGTGTGCACGTGTGCGCGTGTGTGTATGATCGGCTGGAGATGAGCAGTCCGAAGCTCGTCAGAGATCACACGTTGCACCGTTTAGTCGATCCGGATTGCAGCAGGTAGCACGAGTGGAGAGAAGGAGAGAAGGAATCCAGGCCAAGGTGTCAAACGCGTCAACCCATCTGGTATCCTGCCTCTTCCCGTCTCTACGACACTCCGCATTAGCCAGCGATTCCTCCTCGACAAGCTCGCGCAGAATATCCAACCCCTCGGAAATTTCCCGCAAGACACGAGTTCTCTCCGCGCGTTGAAGTATCAGGAAATTTCTGGAAAACGGCTTTCTCTCCGGTCCTGCGAGAGAGCTGGTGAAAATGGATTTGGAGATGGGAGGTAGAAAAGCTATCGAGGAACACCCGAAACGACGCGTTTCCATCAGCGATCAAGTCTTCGGGATGGACAATCCTGCCTTCGAACACCATCGACGCATCAGTGTCAGTTCCGAACCGCAATCCGAGCAGGGTAGGAAAAAATCCATCCTACATCATAGCGGTAGCCACTGCGGCAGTGTGGAGAATCTACCGCAGCACAAAATTGATCTTGAGAATGGCAGGGTCAATGGCAGCCGGAAGAAATCCGCCTACAGCTTGTCCAGTTCCATCAGGGACAAGATTGAATATTCCGAACAGTTGGAACGGTACGTTCGTATATACTTGACGAGAATATCTCTACAGCACTTGAACAAATTAAGTATCGTGATAAGAGGGGACGTATCGACAGGGTCGGTTTGTTGATATTTTTCCTTCGCGCTTATCGCAATGACCGTTGTTTACAAATAGGCAAACGTTGCACCAACTGTCCTTTATATATTTACGTACACATACCACACGCATAACTATTATACCTCGCACTCTACGCTCTGCGCGCTCGAGATACGACGAAATAACGTATAATGACATAATGATGCGAAACTCGTGACTTTAACTTCTCGTTTTACCATTTTACTATTGCAATGTATACGCTTGACCAGCTGGAAATGTATACAATTCCGGACGGTAGAGATAAACATATCATTAGAAAAACCGTTTAGTTCAACATTTATGTGGATAAATTATAGCTGTGAAATAAAAACCAGCTGTAAAAGGAGTTCTCGGTCAAACGATTATGTGAATGAAATATATCCATGATATTAATACGATTCTCATGGAAAAGATTTTCCTCGATACACCCCGATGCGCGATGCTCTTAATAAAATATTTTCTTCAAAGCGAATTCTTCTTGAGAGAACGATTACGAAACGTTTGCTTCGCTCTCGTCCAGATAGATTGGTGTAATTTTTATTATCGATTTACCGCTGTTTTCTACGTAATGTGAATCGTATCGGAAAGATTGTAAACAATTAATCAGTCCATCGAACGATCTAAGAGAAATTGTTTTTTTCACTAAAAATTTTCGTGTGAAACTTTTAGATTTATTGTTATTATGAATTATATTATTTACCCAGATCATTGAGATTATCGAGCTTCGTATCACCTTCGTATTATCTGAAATTCACATTTCTCATAAAAATAATAGAATAAAATTCAACCTTCCTTTCTACCGTCTCATACTGCACGTGATAACCGTCGAGTGGGATATAAATAAAAAAGAAAAGAAATTTTCTACAATTGCGAGGTCGCACTCTACAAAACTCTGGCATTTCTCATCGAAGGAAAAATTTGACTTTTTTAATAGACGAGTGAACCATAGTATCTTCCTTGTCGAGAATATTCGAGATAAGACCGTCAATCAGGCCAAGTTCGATCAGTTTGATCAAAACAATCATGCGAGAAAATACAAAGAAATTCTTACGATAAGCGTAATTAATGGTGCGTTATGTACCGTTGAGAGGAACTCGCCAAGAAAAGCAATAAATTGAAAAAAGGAAAGCAGGAAAAGTGTAGAAAAATAACTAACTACAACAATGGAGATGTAAAATCGGTTTCATCTGAAAATGAACATGATGTTTCGTTAGTGCGATAGCAAGTTTAGGGGGGGGGGGGGGACAGAGTGGATTTCTGTGATAAATATTAATGTCTTTAATGTTTTCAGGTCGTGGCTGTATTTATTTTGTATTCGCTGCCACGGTAGCGACGATTCTCCATCATGGGAGCCACCTGGATGGAAGAGAGCCTGTCCACAGCCGTTTTGCCCAACGTATCGGAAATTCGCACGCCTCGTGTGCCTTTTCCTGCTCGGCTTCCTAGTATGGGGTGTTGTTTACTCTATAATAGGCAAGGACGCTGCTCCCGGTGGATCGCTTTTCAGCCTTGCAGCACTCTTCATAGCGGCTCATTTCGGGGGCTGGCTTTTCTCCTTGACGACACTGCCCGCCCTTATAGGAATGCTCCTCACTGGAATAATACTGCAGAACGTCGGTTTAGTCCACATCGAGGGTAGCTACATCACTGTAGTCGGTAATTTACGGTAAGTCCGCTGCTTTCTCCTCTGCGCGTCATTCGAATGCTCCACTCTTGAAACTTTGAATTATCCTCTCGCAAAACAATCAACTATCGATAAACAATCCATCATCCAATGACCAGTCAACGATGAAGCGATAAAATACTTGTTTTTTTCTCCTCTTTTTTTAAATAGAACGTTTTACCAGTCCGTATAACAATTCGCGTGAAAAGAGCACTGTGTTAAATGAGGCTTGCAGTGGCAAGGTCGTTCGACGATTCTTTCACCGTTTTTTTCCTCGATCGCGTCATTTGTCGCGAGGCAATTGTTGTCGGAGACGGTTTATTGTGTCGAGGCGGTCGTGGCTAATATTGCGCGGTAATGTAGAAAAATTGGCAGAGATGCGATAATTTATTAGGCGTTGGAGGATCGAGGTTGATCAACGACGCGGTTGGAAAGGCCGTGGCAAACGACCCGCTGGTTATTTGTATGTAAATTTAGTCCCTTTAACTTCGTGGCTGTACTGTTAATCGAGAGAATGAAATCGAAGCTTCGATCGACATTTCTCATCACGAAGCCACATTCGAAAGTACGTGTATAGAACGTGTCAGCAAGGTCTCCGGTCTACATAGACCGTATTCGGTGAAAACTTGGCTGATTTTTATCCCAACGTTGTGTATATACTCTAAAATCATTGTCGTGCAATATAATATCATTTTCGTATTAATTAATTGTTCCGTTTGCTTCGATTATTTTACTGATTTAAACTTTCCACAAGATAATGAATGTTTTATTACATTAATTACGTTATTATTATGCGGTAGTTTGTGGCTGACAAGATTCGGTCGAAGGAATCCGTTAGTTTGGCGAGTGATTAGGATCGATCGGTGTTTTCGGCGAGAGAATGAAGTTGTCAGAGGGAAGTTTGACGAGCAATCTGTCTGGTTGGCAGGCTCTTTTAAAGGCCAGCAGCGCTTGGTAGTCCAGCTGGCTGTCACGCACGGTGTTGCTCGTTGTTCTGCATAACAAGTGCAATTTGACTGGTGTTAAACGCCAGCACACCGCGTTATCCGTTACTATATCGAAAGCTTCGAGAAAATACGCCAACCTCGCATTGTTCCAATCTTGATAACCACCAGTATCTATATGAAAATCCATAACGAGACTCGTAAGCGGAGAACCGAGTCTCGCGTGGAAAGCCTAAATCAGACCAACGTACCTTCTTTGATCTTGTTGGAGGATCAAATTTGCTGAGCCGATAATGGAAATGTGTGATTGGATGAATATATATATATATATGGTAAAATAACATACCTCTGACCAATATGCGAATCACGCGTATTGCGTAACACGAAACTCACCTCTCCATTGTTATTCAGAACGCAAGAAAATTGCAGACGTTTTATGGAATTGGATTTATGTCTCGAATAAGTAAACTAGGCTAATATACGTCTAATTATTGTCCATCGCTGGTTTCCTTGAGAAAACTTAAATTTTATTCTCTCCAACCGTGCTAAACTCAAAGATGCACAACCATAGTGGTTGTTAATTGTTCTTAAACAAATATAAACTTATCATACCCCTCCATCTATTCCATATTTGTTTCTGGTAAAGAACCGCTTATAACTTTGAAAATTGCAGCTTCATTAGAGTTGGATGCGAGGCGATTAAAACAAACGCTGCTCAAACGTTCTTATAAGCCCCGGCCCTGCGGATGGACTTTCCTGTCGAGTGGACACAATCACAGCTAAATAGCTCTTCTTGACTATCGCTAGTCGTACGATGATAACTATTATTAATATCCACTCGTTGAATAAATTGAACGAAACAATAAAAAAGTCGTTTTTCTGCTTTTTATTTTCCATAAATAATTTTTATTTGAAATTAAGAAACACGCTGCTCCGCTATGAATGTCGACACTATTTGCATTTCCATCAAACATTACGAAGTCGCGCAGGCGTTGAATATTTATGCATAAGTGCTTTTCCGGCTTAAGGAATATTTAAATTCGTCAATTAGAACTGTCGTTTCAAAAGTTCTCTCGCCCTGTATCAGGAATACCGCGAGATTTTCCCTATAAAAATTATACGTTATGTACAACATATCTAATAAAAAAGAAATATAGGTTTATCGTACGTGGCAAAATAACTGATCATGTGCATAATGCACACTAGAAGCTCGAGGCAGTATTTTTTTCTTATTATTTTTTGCAGTGTTCCTCGAGAAAATTGTGTGGCAATTTGCCCTGAACACACGCATGTCCTCGTAAGCATAATAGATTCGAAGACTATTCGTCAGAGACCATGAAGGCGCTCGACCGCAAAAAAATAACATCAAAATTGTTTCTACATTTGGCGGAGAAAAAATTGCAGGTTTATTCTCGTGTGTTTATGGAAGGGATATTTGCAATTTTATCAGTGAGCGAGTGAATGAGACACGAATAGTTGTGGATATGGAGTGAAAAAGTGGTTAAAGTAGCTGGAGAAATATGAGCATCGACGAGACCCCTGAAGTGCGAGGCTGGTGTATAGAGATCATAGCATACAGTTGGCAGTTGGTTGCTGGCCTGCCGGTTAATGTGGTACTGAAGGGTGAAGGGGGTGGGAATGAAGAGGTTAGAGTGTATGTGGGGGCGGAGAGAGACTGCGAGGGGCAAAGAGAGAAGGCTGCGCTGCAATAATGGCGCGACGCTTGCATCGTTACCCGGCCACGGTATTAAAGCTAGTCTAATAAACGCGATAGCAGCTCGCTAGGGACAAGCAACGCTCGTATACGCTCGTACAGACCACCATTTCACCGAACTCTCTACGTGTTGCACCGAATTCACCCGTGTTCCTACTTGCTCCCACTTAATTGCAAACTGAATTCTCCGACAAAACCATTTTTCCTTCCCCCCTGAAGCCCAACGCGCCTGTGAAAAAAATTCTCTCCATCTGCCTATAACGTTTCGGTGCTTGCAATAACAGCTTTTGTTGCGCAATGCTTTTTTCTCCCTTTTCCCTTGCTCTTTTTGTTAAATACGAGCACACGCACATTCCATTCGACCAATATTCTCACCCACACGCGTATTACTGGGTTGAAAAAATTTCTATTTCCTGATTTGTATGGTCTCATTCTCCCTCCAACACACACTTTGTTTCTTTTTATAAATACAGCTCAAACGTTTTCATATTTCCACGTTACCTCGACATGAAAAACGATTACAACTGTGTTCTTTTTTGGTATACTAATTTTGTCTATTTGCTGCAAACGCTTAAAGTCATTACGAAATTGTTGAGCAAATAAGGTGCTTTGTGTGGGATATATTTATATTACATAATAGTTATTAATATTTCGTCGGTGAAGAAAATTTGAGGATTTGCCGAGGAGGATCTATAAAGCAACAAGTGAAACCCTCATTGAATTTTAGAAATAGGTGCACTATCGTTTTTTCACGCGTCCTGCGTTTCTCGTCGTTACGGTGCTAATGATGCTAATCTGTTTTGTAGCATTACATTTGCTCGAGGTTTGATAAATTATTATTTATATTGCGTGTAAAGTAGCAGAATCACGCTCTAATAATTGTTTTTGTCAAGATAAACCGATTCTTTCATCCTGATCAATACCGACGATTCGCTTAAAACCCCAGATTAACCCTCGTAACGTCGACATACGTTTTCCGCGAACCAAAGTTTAACGACCGAATTTAAGTATCCATACACGTAAAACTCTTCGTAAAACTTTACGATAATTCATAATTAATCTTGCGGAAAAAACGAAGCATATACTTTTTAGTTTTCTCGTATATACATGTTGCAATAGATGAAGAATGATCGAAACGTTAAATTGCTGAATACATAAGCGTATAAACAAAATTTAATAATACAGAGTCACGTCTGTACTGAAAATTAATATTATTAATTACCCGAAATTGTATATTCTGCCTTGGATATATATTGACGAGGCTTTATTTAATAACAAATGTTGCCATAGCGCGCGTCATATTTGGCTGGACCGCTATATTTACTGACATTGATGCTGGTGTATCTAGTAGTTTAGCGCAGACCAATGCATACGTCATATTCACGTGTTAGCAGTGACGTAAACTGGCAGATATATTACGGCTGCTAAGCCGGCATCGATGAGAATAATCTTCTCATTAGTCTCACCAGGGTATTCATGAAAAATCTTATCTTCCTTATCAAAAGCGATCGTCTTCGTTCCGTCTAATTGTCCAATTGTCGAACAATATCCAGAAACCTCGGAATTCGGATTTAATCTCATCGGCATAATCTCGATGGCCTCTTGAAAATCAGCTCGATTATCAAAGCGATATTGCGATCTGCGATAAATTAAATCAAGAATATTGTGTAATAAACTTATTTACTTATTTAATCAACCCTGCATAAAGAAACAGAGGGAAAAAGTGCGTACTGTGCAGAATCAATTTTTCAACGCTTTATATTCGATTCATTGTAAAGCGCTGTACCGTGCTTTGAAGCAAAAATCATCCTGTTCTATAAATAAGTTGTTACACAATAGATTTAAGTGGCTTGCCAACTTTGTACGTTACTAAATTACAGGATACTGTACGGCTATATACTCGCATTATGTAAAAATATAATGAATTATTTATTGTTCATTACTCTCTGCCGGCAAAGTTTCCAGGCCACGATATTTCGTGGCACAAAATTGCTCCGAGAATGAAGTTTAGCTTTTCATTAAGCAGTTTTCTATCTTGATACGTATTCAGAAGAGGCGATGGAAAGGTGAGAGTGGAAAGTAAAATGAGGTACGATAAAGGAAGGAAATGCGGGTAGGTGGAGGGGGAGGGGGAGGAGTGTGTCGTGTTTAGAATAATATTAGAAGTATTTTGCGAAAAGGAAATAAGTAATGTGACAGGGACATAAGGTGAAATGGTAAATAGCGCGAGCTTTTATGGAATCCGAGCGATATTTTAAAGATGCAAGGGAAGTTGGAGTGTCTGGTAGAAGGGGGGAGAGGGTAAGGTGGAATAAAATCGTGGTAGCAAAAACAGTGGGCGTGCACGTGTATCGGTAAGGTACTCGTGCGAATCGTGTCCCATAGCCGTAGATTCTGCTTGTAAAGTTATCCGGGAGAATAGCGAGGATGGGAGTCTCCCGGGTACTCCACTATAGGAATTTTATAGACTGTTCCTGGATGCCTCTTCTCTCCTCGTTCCTCGTCAACTTTTGCCTCCCTCCCTCTTCTCCCTTTGTTCTTCCTCCTTCGCATCAAATCATTTCTTGCTTGTTAAAGAGCGACGTGCGTTTCAACGGAAATGGAATACGGTAAACGGAATCGAATTTCGCTTCTCGCTCAGCTGCTATATACGTATCATTTAACACATTCCAACTGACTGACTCTCCTCTCTAACTAATTTTCATACTTATTGGTATATAAACAATCGATCCTCCTGCACGAATTGATACTTTTCCTCCGTTGCATTCGCGCCAACTCTCGAAAACTCGCAATGTGCTTTTCTGTAGCAAAACTCGAGTGAAAATATGTGATGCGGCGAAGGAAAAAGAAGAGCGCAGATATAGATACAAGTGTATGTATATACAATGTTTTTATATATATTAATATATTTACGATTGAGATCCTTTAGAAATTTGAAAGGGGCTTTGGGAGTCTATATGGTTTAAGTTTTGTCTGAGACGCTTTCAAGTCGGCCCCGGAGCGCTTACGATAAATTTTCGAGTCAACAAGCAGTTTCGATCGGGTCTGCGGCTAGTTGGAAGCCGTCCGGAAGCTCATGCAGCGTTGCTGATACTGGATAAAGCCAGTCGGTGCACTATTTGCTCAGGAGTACCCGTACGTGTATGCGTTTCATACGTGTATTCATATACTGGTATATATATGAATTGCTTGACCTACGACAAGCATTCCGTAAGCGTAAGCAGATCGTTTGATAGGCCAGTGGATGACGTTTAACAATCCAATCGCCAGTAGGAGGTATACTCAACATTTAATCAGACTCCATCATTTTATTCACTTGGCAATCCCTCTTTCTCTCTCTTCCTCCCTCGTTGACTGGCACCCCTAAACCTACCCTCTTTCGAACGCTGCAGCTTCCAACCACGATTTACGAGCCCATTTGCCCACTATCCATTTTCCCTCCTCTCTTTGGGATCTTCACGAACTAAATGCAAAAACACAAATCAAGAAACACGACCTTAATATTCTGACTTTTATGAATAAAACTGAAAAATTGCTTGGTGAACGCTACGCGAAGCAAAAGTGAGAGGATACTTTACGACGTCCTCTTTTTCTATCTCTTTCTCTATGTGTCTATATATATGTTTCCTATACTATATTATATGTATATAGTAGACACCCACTTTCGCTGCAACGTACAAAGCAACACGTTTTGTGGGGATAACAAATTTCATGAGATTTAAACGTGTACGATCTGTTGGTGCTTTTTTTTTATCGAGATTCTGGTAGAAAGAGATCCGTTTGTGGCAAAGGGACAAATAGAAACGAATCGAATGGCGGTGAGCTAAGAGCGTGACGTAAGTAGATTTTTATTACGTCGTGGAATGCGTGCAATACGATAAGTTTTTTCTTTCTTCACCAGAGAATGGAATTGCGGATATAATAATAATAAAGTAATACTCGAACGCGTTAAAACTGGATGGCTAAATCGTGCAATGGTTCGCGCTCCAAGCTCGCTCTTCCATTATCGATCAGCTTTCGCGTGAATTGCACTTTTTGCTTTCCTCGGATAAAAACAATAACGATATGGAAAATTGCTAAAGAGTGTATCATCGATATGGAAATATTTATAGCAACGATTATATCCTGATAGGTATATACAGTAGCTTAATGACACTTAATAACTTACGACTGAACTTAATGGGGTGCACACGCTCTATGGTTAACGCGACGATATACCTAACGATCACGAATGAACGCACAGAATTATACCGATCAAATCGATTTGCCCTCATGGAATTTTGTCTCCTTCTCGCCATTTCGAATTTAAGATCCTCTCTACTCTCCTGCAATTTAAATAGTACGCCCATTGAATTGTCAGCTTAGCGTCCATCGAGTTAAACAAGTCAATTGGATTTTCCTGTAGAGTTCCTTTAATTCTTTGAGATAGAAAATTCTACCTCACATGGATGATTTTAAAAAATAAAATATTGTACGTTTCTGCGAACGCCATATATTCTTTTTACAGAAGGTTGTTGGTTATAATTTCTCTTATAGTGTAATTAGCTATTTGACGATAAGAAAGGGAAGCATTCTCTGTCAAGTGGAACACGACGGATGAAAATGGAGTCTATGTAAGAGGCATTGGGAAAAATTCACCGAACGTGCAGGGGGGAGGTGAGGCAAGGATATATTTTGTGTATGAGAGAGAGAGAGAACACACGTATGTCGCCTGAGAGAAAGCTTTTGGTAGAGAACAGGCCGATGTCCTTCCATTCAAATGCGGGTCCACTGTGGTCGCAGCCTCGTAATTCCAATGCAGCCAGTAAATGCGAGTCAATCCGTGCCCAGGCCGAATTGCACGCTTGGCAGAAACCAAATGCGAACGATGGCTTTTCTCTGTTTAAACTTCCTCCCTCCAGAAGGCCGCGCGCAACCGTTTCGCTTCTTCCTTCCTTCTAGAATCAATCGACCGGATCGCTCGTCTTTCCCGAATCTACCGAATCACCAATGGCGAGCGGTCAACTACCGGAAAAGGGCCGGAATTAATGACGCACCAAGTCCAGCTTTAATCGACGCTCCACTTTCAATCCCAGCGACGAAGCTTGTAAACCAATCGGAAAAAGACGCCCTGCCAATTTTTCTACACTCCCTTTATTTATCAGTATCTTAATTACTATAGACCCAATTGGTTAATCCTCTATTCGCGAGTGCGAGAATTCGCGTCAATAAAATATTTTCGCAGCTTCGGACCCAATCGAAGAATAAGCGACTGCGCGTGATTTCGAGCTTGTCGCGCACCGCGGCGAGCTAATAAACGATTGCGCTGAATTGACGTTGTTCCGTTTGACGAAATTGCGTGGGACGCGAGCGCGTCTCTGCCAAAGCGAAACGTGAACTGGAATTAGCTCCAATTGCGACGGAAGGATAATCGAATTTTCTTTCACTCGTAATTTGGAAATAGCGAGAATAATTAAACGTTTTATTTAAGGATATATATACACACGTATAATATTGTGGAGATATAGGTGCAACGTATACCTATATATATATATATATATAGTAAAACTACACACGGTTGAAAATTGCTCGACGTGCAAAACCCACTCGTCCTTCGTTTCGCATTAATCCTTATTGAGGAAACAGAGAGGAGAGCGTAGGAAAGCCACGATTGGTCGCTCCATATTGTTTTTGCATCGCGCGCGCGACCATTTATAAATGCGTTTTCCGCGTGTCGCGCAGCTTGCTCGTTAAGCGAAATAGAAATTTATACGCTGCGCCAAACGCGCCTTTTTAAATGGAGGTAACTTCAACTTAGCGTCATAATTGCGAGGAGCGTTCCCCTCTGTTTTTTTCTTTTTTTCGCTTTTTTTTCGTCACTTTTTAATCATTATTATATATGCACGTTTAACATTAGCCTTGCAACTCGAGACGGAATTTGTCGGGTGTAAAATCAAACATGGAGATATGATTTTCGAGCGTTGATTTTGTTGGTAAATGATCGGGTTTGAATCGAGACGAACTGGATTTTCGTTGCAAAGGAGGAGTTTTGGTGGAATTGAAGTCATTGTCACAGATCGATTGCAATGATAAATATAAAGGTATCGTGGCTGCTGGTCACGTATACGTTACAAGAGGAAGGGGGGGGGGTGGTCAGGCTTTGCAATCATCCGAGTGAACCAGTGTGAACCGTAGTGTTCAACTATATACAGCTCGGTTAGGTTTGCGAATGTCTGCACTTATCGTTTGCACGAATCTGCAATAGCGTCTGCGATGTGTGTGTGTATACTATACATTATTATATGTTGGAATATACTTATGTAGAGGCGCGTGCATGGTCGAAGGTCTACAGTGGCAGACCCATGGGCGTGTGTACGTGTGTTTGTGGAACCAAACGTGCGTGAGCCGTAGACTAAGTTGTGTAAAGTCGGACAGTGTATATTATGTAATGTTGCTAACGCATTATAGCTCGTATAATGGGCACTGCCCCCCTATACTCTATTCTCTGTCTCTATCTTCCTCATCCTCAATCTTTTGCCCTCTCTACTTCTTACACACTCTCTTCCCCCCCCCCCCCCCCCCCTTTATCCACCTTCATGCGGTTAACGCAGAGAATAGACCAGGAACTCTTAAGGAGTTTCGGTACACCTTATCTTTAGGGGTGATCTGGGGGGGAAATCTATTGTGTTGAAGCAATACGCCAACTTATAAACACTGAATTTTTAAAAATTAAAATCATGTTTATGCCGTGTAATTTATCAGTATGACGTTTACATAACTATTTTTCGCTCCTCTGAATATTAAATAATATTTATTTTTTAATGTAAACTGCACTATGAATTTTAATAATTATTTCAAAAAACGTGGCAACGTTGTATTCAAACAACATTATGTTATTTGAGATTGGCGACACTGCTTGTGCGGTTCGCTGCTCGCTTAGCTCCTACTTCGAATATAACCTCAAAGGTTAGTACGTTTATGTGAAAATAATAGTGAAGAGAAAAAATTATCAAGAAAGAATGGAGAGTGTGAAGAAAAGGTACAAAGGACGATTTGTCTCTCAAAAAGTTTATGAGAAAATATTGAAGCAGGTCGAGGCAGGGAAAAAAAGAAAGAAAACTCCTAATGGTGTGGATGACCCCAACGAAGAAGAGAATAAGCTCATCAAGTATGAAGAAAGTGATGGTCCTGTTACTGGATATCGTATAATTGACTATGAAGTATTTAAGCAAAATATGCGATGTGCCATGTGCAAAAGTGTTCTGGATCCAGCAAAAACTGAAGGTGAGCGGAAACTTGGATTATCATCGGCCTTCAAAATACGATGTGACGAATGTCTGTTCTTGAATACCGTCGAGACTTCTCGAACTCACAAAAATCCAGGAAAGAACGGAAGCATCCCCGATATAAATTCGCAAGTACTTTTAGGTAAGTCAAAGTTGTGTAATGATTTAACCTTATTGTTGTTTGTCATTAGCTCAGCATTTTTTAAGTTTCATCATTTTTTTTCAATAGGTGCTCTTCATGCAGGGTTGGGGCATACCCAAGTTGAAAAATTATTCAGCGTGTGTAATTTACCAGTTCCAACATCAAAGACATTCAAACGACGTGAGAGAGAAGTAGGCATCGCGGTTGAAAAAATAGCGAAAGATAGCTGTAGAAAAGCTACTAAGTTAGAAAGAGATCTAACCGTTAAGAACCTTGATAATTTATCGAAACTATTGTAAGTATAGCTTCGGTCGCATTAATAAATTGTATATATTTTTTTAATTTTGTATATTACACAAAAATAAGCTGGTAAAAATTTTTAATGTTTGGCTTCCTCAGGTATTTTTGTACAAACACAAAATAAAAATAATCAGTTGAGCATGAATTAATATGCATTGTATACTTCAAATTATTTAGCCTTCTGATGATGCATGTGTTAATTTTATGTATTTCTTTTTTAAACTTGAACAGTCCCGATGCACCAGAGAATTTTTTTATTCCAACAAAGACTGAAGGTTCCGAGATCACCGAAAAGGATACCATAAGAGTCATGGGTAGCTATGACATGGGCTACAGTGGACGAGGCACGGGATATACCTACGATAGCCTAAATGGTTATTCCGCATTAATCGGTTCGCAGAGTGGACTCGTTTTAGACTATGTAACACAGAATAGAAAGTGTCGTATGTGTGACGTAGGTCACCCAAAAGATGACCACGACTGCCGATTAAACTTCTATGGGAGTGCAAAAGCCATGGAATCTCATGCGGCTGTGCGCCTGGTTACTGAAAGCACTATATTCAATGAAGAAAAGATTGAACTCGGCGTTTTTGTCGGTGACAACGACTCGTCCAGTATATCTGCTGTAAGAAAGGCTGCAGATCATACGATATTAAAAGTAGCCGATAAAAATCACACGTCTAAAGGCGTTAAAAACATGTTATGGAAAATAAAAAATTCTCTTCAAGACCCAGATCACGAGCTGACAGTTGAAGCCATCAATTACTTCCACAAGAATTTTGGTTACGCCGTTGCTCAAAACCAAAATAACAGTTCAGCTCTGGCTGCTGCTGTGTCAAACATTCCACATCATGCATTTAATCACCATGATAACTGTGGTGAGTGGTGTGGATTTGTTAAAAATCCAAAGACGTATGATCACAAAACTGTACCAGGTGGCTTTCAAAACCAAGTCTTATTTGAGGCTTTGAAAACACAATTTAATAGATTAGCAGCAAACTCGGATGCATATGCTGTTGGTGCATCAACTCAAGCCAACGAAAGCTTGAACTCCACAATGGCCAGAAAATGTCCGAAAGCATCATGCTTGAGTCTTAGTGAATCGTCAGACTTTCGATATGCTTGCTCAGTTGGTCAAAAAAATGAAGGTGATCTTTACATCTCCCAAACACTACATCATCTCAAGATAAAGTCAGGCACACAGTTAGTACGTTTTATTGAAAAGAACAAAAAACTTGTAGACAAGAGACGTTCTGTTGCTCGAACACAAGATTTCAAACGAAATCGTCGTCGTTTGAAAAAAATACGATCTCAATTGCGTAATAGAAGAGAGGCGACGGAAAGTGAAACTTACGAAAGAAACATGGGATTGTTAGCACCACAAGAGCCTAATAAGAATAACTTTGATCCTCTCCATGCTATTGCATTTAAGTGGACAATAGCAGATGCATTAAATCACACCGTTGGAATTGTTATTTTTGATTTGGAGACAAGCGGATTTCAGATGACGTGCGATTTGCTGCAAATCGCAGCGAAGTATGGAAACACCAAATTCAATGAGTACATCAAGCCTGGAAAGACTATAAGACCACAGGTGACAGAGGTAAATGGTTTGAGCAGCATAGGTAATCAGCTTTACTATCGTGGTCGTTTAGTGTCATCATCGCCGCTTGTATTGGTATTGGAAAAATTTTTTAAATTCTTGAACGACTTCAACAAACCATGCCTTCTAGTCGCGCATAATTGTGCATTTGATGCACCGAGACTAATAAAAGCCATTCGGAATGCATCTCTCGTCGATCAATTTCGCAAAGTAGTCATTGGCTTCGTTGACACGCTACCATTAATTCGGAAAAAATTTCCTGAACGTAATGGCAAAGGACAATGTACTTTGACAGCACTAGCTGAAGACATTTCTATACCGATAAGTAACGCCCATGATGCCTATTATGACGTGTACTTATTGGAGTTAATATGTCAACATCATTTCACTATAGACGAGCTAGAAAATAGTCAAAAGAGTTTTGATGAGTTTTTACAAGCTCAATTATCTCTGGAGTTAAGTCAGGGTCTTTTAGGAACTTTAAATCCTCTGAAAAGTGGCGTATCACTTCCTATAAGAAGACGAATGGCTGGTGCAGGCATTAGCTACGATATTCTTATTAGGAAGTTCACTCAAGAGGGACCAGAGAAGACTATAGAATTATTACAGCAAAAAGTTAATGGTAAACCGTCTGTGATCAAGACCAAAAAAGTGATGGAAATAATTTTGAGACATCTGAGTGTAAGCACTAAAGAAAATATTAATTCTGAAGCATCAAAATGTGCTGAGAAATAAGCACTTAAGTTATTTTTTAATAATTTATTTTACGCATGTTGGATTTTAAATTATAAGAAATTTTATATTGTTTTGTGTTAAAAAACGGTTGAAGCATGAATAATAGATGATTATTTAATTTTATTTATCGCTCATTATTTAATCAAATACAAATTTATTATTTACTGTATATTCTATTACCCCCTTTCTTTTTCCTTACTCCTCGGTTCAAAAAGTCGCGCCAAGCTTGCTGAAGTGCAACGTTGCCGCACTGCTCCTTAATGGCTGCCAGTTATCCCAAAAAGTGCAATCCGCACACGTATTTTGTGAAAAATCTCCCAAACAATGTGGTGAAAAACATTGAATTTTGCACAGAATAACCCCAAATAAATCAAGAATAAAGACATATTTTTTTTCTCAACGTGCAAGCATTTTGTGTAGTGTGATTCAATCAAATCTAGCAAGTGCCATTTACTCCCATGTAAAAACTCTCAACTTCAATAATTTATTCACGCAAAAGTATGTGGTAAACCGACTTCAAATTTATTCAGGTGATTATAAACATAATAATGTATAAAGGAAAAAAAACACAATATGGTGTAAGCTTTTCAAGGGACTGCACCGAAACTCCTTAATAAATCAATGGACCTTCGCTATCTCGGAAAATCTAGCGTAAGCCAGTCGTGAGCCTTCTCGGGTTATCTGTACTAAATTAAACTTCCAACAAGCCAATCGAAAATCACTTAAAACGCAATTTGATAATAACCACAGGATTAGTATTAAGTGTGAGATTTACAGCATTATATTTGGAATAATAACAATAATTTCAAGTAACGAGAGTTTCTTTTTTCACGTAAATTAGCTGTAGAAATTTTGATCATGTTAGGATTCGGAGGGATGAAAGGAGGAAAGCCCCAGTTTTGGCGAGAGTATAAAAAAAGATAAATGCTTGGAATGGGAGATTAATAGTGGGAATTTAATGGAAATATTGATGACTGCAGTAGTGAAGAACGACTTTTGCGTTGGGTTGAATTCAGATTAGCGGCTGGTAGTTTCGCACAAGTTGGAAATGGACGGTGAAGAAAATAGGTAATTGGTTCATTGCAGTGGCGTAACACTCGGGGAAAACTGCAAGGACTCCAGCTACCGCTGCGCTTGTTCCGGTTTTATTAGATCCAGCGAGCTCTTGTGGGGGATGCCCGGAGCATAATAGTTTCGATATTACTTTAAACTGTCCGCTTCTGTATCTCTCTCTCTCTCTCTCTCTCTCTCTCTCTCTCTCTCTCTCTGGATTACAAGAAGCTCCGCGATCGTATATACAGTATATATATGTATTGACTGAGAACATTTCTTATCTTTAAAAAAACTGAAGAAGCGTGGAATTGCTGAAAGAAACGCGATAAGCATTTATGAAAGAAAAATTAGCAATGCGATAAAAAATATTCGCTGGATAACGAATGACAAAAGCAATTTGCGGAGTGAAATAAGTCGAAAAAGAAATTGTGTAACGGGTTGAAAATGTGGAGTTTGGGAAGGACTTGCGGTGTGGAAGGAGGAGAGGGGGGTTGCGGGGTTACACGAGTGGTGGAGGCATAATATATTTTCGTGGACGTTGCATTGCTGGAAGAATGGGAGCAAGTGGGGTCAGTTGCGATGAGAATAAGTGGATCTTGCGCGAATCTCGTGCTCCAAAGTCGCAACGGTATGCCAGAAATCTCGGAGCTTCTACCGTTTCTGGGTTAGAGATGTTAGGCCGATTGATACACACATGTGTAGAGGCTCGCGTGTCGAGTTCACACATCGACGTCCAACACTCTCCAAGCATATAGAAATCCCCGAGCTCAGCGCGCACCTCACTTGACTCTTCGAACCCTTTCATCGTAAATTCTTGCGACTCACTCCCCTATTAATAAATCAAGTTTTTCATTTTTTTTCACTCCAGCGCGAACACTCGACTAAGAGGCGTTTTATTGGACAGTAATAAGATTTTTTCAGTGATCGGTAATCTCATTAGTCATTGTATAGTAGAGATAAAGGGAGGGGATGGGGAAAATTCGATCCAGTTCGCTTAACCGACAAATTGTGTATTGATAGAAGAAATTTTGTCATAATGTAGCAAGCAGGTAGTAGCTAGGTGCTTGTGCAGCTAGGAGGGTCTTGGTGTATTGGTGCACACGAGTGAGATGATACGTCGTACGCTCCTGCTTGAGCGAGCTCGAAGATCCGAACATCCGAAGTTCCGAAGCTTGCAAGCTCCAAAACTCGGAGGCTGAGTACAGCGCGGGCACCTCAATCGATTTTCCGTGTTTGTCATCGCTCGAGTCAGAGCAGCTCGAATAGCTTCGTTGCTATTGCTGCTCTCTACTGCTTGCTTCATTGCTCTCTCTCTCTCTCTCTCGCTCCCTCCCTCCCTCCCACTTTTTCTCTCAAGTCCTCCCCCTTTTTCTTATTACTTTCCCATTTCTCTCCATATTTCTCAATTTCTCAATCCATCTTTGCATTCCCTCTTTTACTCTTTCCACTCACCCTCTACCTATCACATCACCCCCCCCCACCTCTTCCCTTCCCTTGCGCCCTGCTCTCCTCAATGGGTGCGGTTGCTTTTCCAACGCTGCTAAATCAGCCGGAAAATCCTATGAACGACGCCAGCCTCTAACGAGCTTCTTCTCTCGCGAAGCGCTGGATAAACCCAAGAGCGCCGTGCGATGCACTTGAAAACTTCCCATCAGTAACGCCCAATGAAATATCCATCTTTCGACGTGACCGAATTTTCGCTCTCTTATGAAATATGAGAGTTCTCTCCATGCAGATTTTTCAAAATTATACGCGTAATGCAGGTTTGTTCGGAGCTTTCATATACAGTTTTATTTGATTATAAAGATGGTCGAATTAGAAGTTTTGCTAAAATAGTGAATTTAAAGTTCAGCCAACTATATATATGTAAATAAAATGAAAATATCAGGAGTCAATTATTAGTGTACGGCTACATCGAATAGCAAACGTTTTCGATCTGTTGTGTAGGTTTATTGATGCAAAAATCTTTGTAAAATTACGTTCCTTGCGAATCCTTCGAATTACGCTTAGGGTCCTTGTTACACCTTGTACATGAACGTAACAGTTTCACAAAGGAAGTTTCCGATCTTCTCTGCCGGTCAAAGGCTCTCGAACCGGAACAAAAATAGTCCAAGGGGGATTTGAAGTTGCTCGATAAACAAAATAAATGGGAAGTGCGCGTATTGGGAGTTGGAGCAGCGAGAGAGTCGCTTATAAGTTTCCTTTCATCGTCGCCGGTAGCGAACTCGCCCGTTCCTGATTGCACCGAAAGCATGCCGAAGGGGGAGGGGGGAGAGGTAACAATTATTGAAAGGACGCGAAACGCTTCCCGATCTCCCATCCACCTCCGTTACACCCATACCCCGAGATAGTTTTCGGACCAATCACACCGAGCACTCACGTATTTCTCTGCAATATCGCGCGGCTCCTTTTAAGAATACTTTCGCAATCTCCACGATGAAATTCACTCCCTTGATAATCAGAGGATTCCCTATATTAAACTTTCTATACCAACACGCGCGGCATTTCAATGGCTCATCGCGATTTATGCGTTCATCTTTTCCACTCGTGCAATCAATTTTCCAGCTAATAAATTCCCAACGAATACTCCCAAACTTCGACACCAACTCCACCCCTCCCACCGAGCTCGCTGTTATTAATTATTATTCAACTCGAATAACGTTACGTTAATAAATTATAAATCATGTTTTGGAATCCTTCGTTATTGGCTCTTGTATCGCTCCGAAATTATATAATTTCTTATAATTTTATCGCAAATTTTAACTTGCGAATCCAGAAAATGATGGAATTATATTTAAGCGAGGAAGCTTTCGCGGTAATGCAAGATGTTAACGGTGACGAGAGGAAGTTGAGAGCGAAAATTTAACGCTTTACCGAAATAAAAGTAAATAGTTGAATTAAATTGAAAAAAGAGACGCGAGGTTTGCGTAAAAATTATATAATCTACGCGATTGTTCTAAATGGCAGAATAAACAAACATTAGCGTGCACACTGAAAATTTGAGTAAAATTAAAAGTATAGTAATGGTAAGTTTTGCTCAATAATTGCAACGATGAAATTCGTGTAATTTTAAGAAAATATTATGATAGTGCAAAGTATACTTGGTAAAATTACCATGAAATTTAACGAATTATTATACTATATAACCTAATAGTAAATATATAGAAAATAAATTAATTATTACGTTTGCGTGGTGTATAATTGCGGAAGTTGCTCTCATTAGAAAATCTAGCGAACGAATAGAAGGTCGAAAAGTAACCCTTTGTTTCCTGCGTAATTTTACATTAAAAAGTTTTTACAGTGGCAGCTCGGGTGTCAAAGTATTAACACTCCGGCGTGTCAGACGAAACATTCCGTGGCATCGTCGCTTCCATCAATTAAGGTGGCTGGGGAGTGGAAAGTGTAGAGTGTGGGTTGGGGGAGGGGGGAGACGCTTGCGAGTTTGCGACACTGCATGACGCAACGTTAATATCCGACCAACTCCGACTGAGACGCATCTTACGCATACTCCCGTGTCGCCAGTCAAGTGTCGCGACACTTTTATCAAATTCCACTCGAAATTCGATCGATCACACTTTAATCGTCAAAGTCAACCGTGCTACGCCCTGCTGCCTACCCATCTTTCCATGCAGAACCGTATGGTTTGCTCTAGGAAAAATTTCCATTTCACGGGAATTGCTAATTTCAATTTATCCTTCTCTTACTATCTATATATGTATAGTATATATAGCTGGCGAAAAGTTTCCTGGGAGATTTCGTAGTAACGCCTTCAACGAATGGAATATAGGAGAAGAGACGAATTATTTGATAAGTCTCTTTGTGTATTTGCACAAAACGAAAGAATTGGGTCAAGTTTTCTTTTTCCACTTAAAAGAACTATGTATCTACCGCTCGGATCCCTTTATTCTTATACTTCTGCTTCTTGGAAAGGTGAGAAAATAACGAGCACGGGGGGAATCTGATTAAGTAATCGGTGGGGCTTGGATTGATCTTTTGCGGGAAATTGGATTATCGGTCTCTCAGTTTTGAATCGAATCGTGATTAAGGGGACTTACCCTTTTAGTTAAATCCTTCTCGCCCCTGCGCTCCAATAAGTGCTATACGGATGATCGATATACGAGAGATTCGGTCACAATACACCGCGATAAGATATCGGAACACGGGGAAAAGTAGCTGCGCTACGTCGGATTTGATTCTTATCTTGACGAGAAAACCGATATCCCAGAATCACGAGATACCGGATTAAACCTTTACTTCGGAACTTTAGCTTTGCGCTCGGTAATTGCGTAGACGCTCGCGCGTAACTTCACTTGGCAAACATTTCGAATGCGACTTTGCAGTTGCAGATTATCGCCATCTCGTTCGTTCCCAGGGGAGACGAAAAATCCATCCTGCAGTATATAGGACTTTCCGTATATATAAGTACGGAATATCACGTGGAAAAAATCTCCGGTTCAACGATCGAACCGATCTTGACAAATTCGACCGAGCACTTTGGTGTCACAGTATTTTATATCGAGTAAAATACTGCTGTATAAAAGGACGTGGGCAGGGGAGGGGGGGGGGGGGGGGGAGGTGGTACAGGGGGATGAATCTTGTTAAAAGAGTATTCGTTATTTTCATTCCTTATGAATAAATTGGTGAAAGTAGGTTGACTCGGCGAATAATGTAAATCCTCGACTATTACCCAGGATGTCATGAATCCAATACTCCGACGTTTTCGTATAATTTTGACTGGATAGCAAACTGTATTGAACGCCGTAGCGTATTTCAATTCTGAAATTCAATGCTGCTGGCTGCAGAGTCTCGAGGCAAAGGAGAAGAAATTCGTTTGGTCCGCGTGAAGAGAGAAGAAAGAACGATCGGTAAGGTCCACGCGCACTAAGATCCTTCTGGATTCTGCGTCGTCGATTTGCAGAAATCCGTCGTTCCAGCTTTTCACTCGGGGGGAAACTTGGCGCATCTCGTATACGGAAAGTAGCCAAGGTGGCTCGAGATGAAAATTCGAGTCGTAGGACCGTTAAAGCCGACCGGGTCTTAAACTTTGAAAACCGGTTTAGGAGGCACACGTTACGAAACTTATCCTATTACGAGTTTCCTGGTCGAGTTTACCCGAGTCTCTTCGGAGACAACCGACTAGCGAGACAAAGGCAAGAATTTTAAAACGCTATATACTATTCAACAATTTATATGGAGGATTCTATGTCTTTTGAACAAATTCTCCTCCGACTTACGCACGTTGGAAGGTTTTTCGAAAAATTATGTTCGACACTGTTGGATTAAAAATTTAAATCATTCCAGCGTGTCACTGCGTATGGTATTATACGAATTAGGGGACGAGGGACCAGAGATTGTAAGGATATGGCTTAACGAAGAATACAGTTTCGTTCTTGTAACGCAACAATTTTGTAGAGAGGGGTACGTGGGTTATAATGGAATTATTGCACGATTTATATACTCTGGAATATTTTTATGAAAATGCTTAGCAATGCTATTGTATTTAAACCTTAACAAATTATTCAAACGTGTTGAGCATAGCTACATTATTAAAGGAATTGTAAGACACAAAAGACCAGAGATCGTAATATTTCGGTTTTCTATACTACAACAATTTTATAAAGGGCTAACGATGTATGCGTTGTGGTGGCCAAATTGTCTTTCGATCGACTCACGCTAGATAAAGTCACTGAATAAACTGCCTGATAGGGCATGATTAAAATGTTAAATTATTCGAACGTGTCACGTAGTTATGGTATTATGGGAATTAGGAGACAAGGGAGCAGAGGTTGATACGATAGCTTAATGAACAATATCGTTTCAGGAAAATCGCTCTCGTAATTATTCTGACGAGAGCAGGACTGGACCTCGACCCCAATGCCTTGAAGCGACTGCAGTTGACTGTACCGAAAATAGGCTTAATTCCCTGGTGCGTTGAAACTGTTGTGGTCGCTGGGCTAACGAACCTGCTTCTGGACCTGCCGTGGTTATGGGGATTTCTACTAGGAAGCGTCATAGCAGCAGTCTCCCCTGCCGTAGTGGTACCGTGTCTCTTCAGACTGAGGGAAAAGGGCTATGGAGTCGCCAAGGTAAGCCATATATAACACCCTCTAATTATATTACACAGGCAAGCCCTTTAAATCTCATCCCTCGATCCCTCTACGCTCCATTTTCAATTGAAATTTTTATCCCCAGGAAAATGCCGAAAGATCAAAACTTTCCATCGCTCTCAATTTTCCACCGAAAACCATTAGAAAGTTTTATCGAAAGGAGTGGGGAGATATACGAGAAGATTTTTTGCACGATAAATCCCGGGGTCAAAGTATATTTTAAGCCTTTGGTATTTCAATATAGCGAGTTAGAGGGAGATAAAAAAGTGGCAGCCAATGCGAGTGGTTTATTGCACTGTGCATGCTGAAGTGCATTGCGAGGTGAGGGAAATAAGAGCAGCTGCGACTTCTTCTCGTGGTCTACACGGTCTACGGTGAATTATATGCGCGTCTGTACCTTTACGGAGCTTGCGAAAGTACGGACGTTGGACTGCCAGTAATTCGCGCAACATGACAAACATTTCGTCAGCTAAGACGGAAAACTACCTTTAAAAAAGTAGCTTTCCCACCTAGCCAAGCGAAAATATTTTACCCATGATATTTCCTCCCATATAAAGAATACGAGATTCGTCTCTCCCAGGAAAAGAAATACTATAAAGCTCTGGCACTACTACGTAAATATGAGTACGTAAACCCCGACGTAAAATCTAATCTGCCACTGCAAAATGGAGCCCTTAAATAAGCAATTTTCTCTGGAAGGAAAATTTTGGTAAAGTTGACACGTCTCGCCAAATATGCTATGCACATTCCTTCTCCCAAACCCCCCCCCCCCCCCCCAATCACGGATCCTTTCATAGATTTTCATCGGGAAATCCGATTCTTCGTTGATAATCTCTTTAACTTGCCATCTGGCGAAAACGCAGTGCCCAGAATTCTCGACAATTTTTTTTTTCCATGGAATATTGATCGAGTTTTTTTTTTTATTCCACCGGAGCATCTATTCCTTCGTCCATTTTTCAATACTCCCCTGCCAATTTTTCAGCAATTTTTTCTGCTGACAAAAAGGGTCCAGGATTCTGCCGCTGTAGCCAGTGCCAAAGTTTCGGCCAACTTGACAATACCGTCGAGTCGTTATTTTACAAGATGTTTTTTTGATTCGTTGGGGACGGGAGCGCATCGGTCGAAGGGAGTGTGCAATATCGAGCGACGACGTTCGGTGAAAGGGTAAGATTCGAGTGTTGTATTATGATAACAAGTTTTAGGAAGCACTTTGCTTGTCGTGCGGAAAGGAGGTAAGAAGAAATGCGAGGGAAGGAAAAGAAAAGGAGCTTTAACGGAGTTAAGAGGGGTAAAGAAATGCTTTGTCAAGGATCGCGGGAATCGAGTAAAACGTCCTGGACGTTCGCGACTTTCACCGATGTGCAATTCTTGGACGAGCCAGCTAGCATCCCCGGGCTCAAAGGGATCGTGCTCGAGAGCCTTACACTGCTCTTCAACTCGATAGAGCTCTGACTTCCTTTTGCGGCTCCTTTTCAACCATTTTCTTTCACCATGCTAAATCCACCTGCTCCTACTCTACCATCAAGCGTCAAACATTTCTCCCAACATCCTCAATTAACTCCAATTTTCCCCTTCAAATCCCAATCACTCGATATACCCATAAATGTCTAATGATGCTCGAAATTTTACCAAAATAAATGAGATCGAGTCGTACACCTTTTATTTCCATTATAATGAAGCAATAAATAGTCGCCTGATAATTCCATATTTTTTTCTTGTCTATTTTCAGGGTATCCCGACGCTAATTATTGCGATAGCTGGAATCGACGATGCTGCATCTGTTGCTGGATTTGGAATTCTTAAAAGCATTATGTTCTCTCACGATGCCCTCTGGTATCAAATTCTTCAGGGACCAATCGCAATTTTTGGTGGCATTGGCTTCGGCGTCCTTTGGGGAGTCCTCGCGAAATATATCCCAGAGAAAGGCGACGTGAGTATCGAAATTCTTGAAAATTAATTTTTCTCTTTTATCTCTTATGGTGCTATAAGTGTTGCTATATCTATACTAAACACATGTTCTTATAAATAACTGCACGAGAATCCAAAAATAGTTCAAATATGGGGCATAAAGTTCTGATCGATTCGCAAAACTTTTTTTGATTAAGCTATATATATATATATAGGGCTGGAAAATGGGCTTTTTGAATAGAAGAGAAAAATCACCTAATTTTACATCTAGTTTTGCTTAATCAGACTTTTTTCCCGTTCTTTTTTCGAGGCGTCTAATTTCCTGCCTCTGAAATTTATCGACCGGGTCGTATTCGTTCTGAATGTCGGATAGGTGGTGAAAAATCAAATTCAACCCTCGCAAACCGAGATTACATGGAAGGTGAAGAATTGAGTTGAAAATTTAAACGGAAATCTAAAGAGGGATAGAGGGAAAGAATGGTGAAAATTTAAAAGAGAGACCTCCGCGTTTAGCGTAAAACGCTTAATTAGAAGGTACATAACGAAGCTATAAACACAAGTCACGAGTCTCACTGCAAAATTGTGTCTTTCATTCACCTTTGACTTGCAAATTATTTCCTTTTAACGCGTGTGTTTAAACAAGATGGATCAATGTACCATAACTGGTTCGCTATTAGCACGATAACACTTATAACTTAATCATTTCTAATAAAGAGTCACGCAAGGAATTACGCAACGAGCGATAATCGCAGTAAATTCAATCCGTTTCAGATCGTCGTAGAATCACAGATATAAAAAAGTTGAGTTGGTAAAATCTCGATTTTGATCAGCACGCCTCTATTATTCAACTATATTTGGCTAAATAGATCGGAGTCTCGGCTCGATACAATTACGCTATAATGATGGTAGCGTTATAAGGATAATTGCATTTACGACATATATATATATATATATACACTGGGATCTCGTGAAATCTTTGCATCCCCTGGGATCAATTTACCTGCTTTTCAATGCATCAGTTAAATAGGACCTGGCGGCACCATTAGTCCCGACGTTACAGGCAATAACGCGTTTTCCTTTATTCAATGCTGCCATCCGACACGTCGCTAATACATTCAATTACAAAAATACAAACATTACATGGATTTACAGCGATTGTACCGCGGCCAAAACTATATGATTTATAACGAGACGGTCGCTTCGTAATTTATTCGACCTTGTAAAGAGAGTTTTTTGCGATAGTGAAAAAAAAAACAAAATAATAAGGAAGAAAAGTATAATTTTAACGGTAGTCATATCATAGTTTCCTGATGAAAAAATAAGGAGCGCGAGGAATGCGTGTGTAGATTTACCGACGTCATATCATAAAGCATCCGTGGGGATAGTGGAGAAAAATTCAACTTATCCATCAACAGCGAATAAAATAATCGGTGATGAAAATGATTTTATATATAGCTATACTATATATGCAATGCTGCTGCACAAATGTCTGACCTGTCAAGCGTGCCCATACCCGAAGAATTCTGTTGGCCCGCGACCTGTTGAGCGAATATACAGTCGAGCAAAATAAATCTGACAATCAAATAAACAACCTGTCGATCCAGAAAAGCCAATGAGTCAAATGATGGCTCCTACATAAACTGCCCAGACAGATGATAATGTCTATTTTATATCGTTGCATGCATTTCAAGCACGTCGAGATTTACGCGAAAGAATTTGATATATTTTCCTAATATCAAACGTCAGACCTTGGAGAAAGTTTTCCATGGGGTGTTAATTAAGTTAATCACCGAGCGTAGACCTTTACACAGGAAAGTTCTAATTGGATGCCATTAGAGAATATAATTGGGCAATGTAAAAAGCAATTTCACCTGTGTGTCTGTATATCCGGTTAATAAGGTTGTTTTTCAATGGCATGTTTCGTCAGAGATTTGACACGAATTCATAGTGGGCGTTTAAGCATAATGCGAGCGTTCAAGACCAGGTGGCAGGAAGCTTCCGACGTTGAAATTTATTACTATTCGCGTCGTGTTGCGTCCCCATTTGCGCTCTCCACCACTAGCCTTGCCATTTTACGTCCGTCTCGTGACGAATAAAGCGCCGCTATTCGCCAATTTCCTTCGTAAAAAGAAGATGATGAAAACAAAAAATGAAGAAATAGAGAAAATCAAATTTTCCTACGCTGCATGAGAAAACCTGACACACGCTGTCTATTAATATCTATTAGGGAGAAGTAGAGAGACGCGCGAGTCCGGCTTTGCGTTAATAAACCAAAACCCAAGATTAAACCTGGTTATAAAGAAAGTCCCGGAGAAGTTCAGGTATCCGAGGAATCTCCCGAGGGATCTGCTAAAGTTTCCTCCAAGTTCGGTAAGAATCTCAAGTGATAAGACGGCGGATATTCGATTTCATAAAAAACCAAATGGAAAATCGTGGAGAATCTCGACCCAACTGGGTCTCGTGTGAATGATAAGTGTTGAAAAGTGGGATTTTGTGCAGGGGATTTTCGAGCATGGATGATAAACAAGGGGAGGATCGATTTGGAGCAATCGTCAAAATTTGCTTGGAGGTAAGCAAAGTGGCTTATTTGGCAGTCGAGCAAAGAGCCGAAGGGTGCGGATTGAGAGAGAATGCTGCTGGATATGTGTTGCGGAATCTGCCTGGATAGGAGGGGGAACAGCCATCGCAGTGGCTGGCACATACCTCGAGCCAGCAAACCAAAAGAAATAGTTTGCGGATGAAAGAAGGATGGAAAAGGGGCCACTGGGTCGACTAGCCAGGGGGTTATCCACCCGAGCGTATCCTAGCTTCCATATCGCCTAGCTTCTTCCTCCTCTTCTTCCTACTACACAAATACCCACAGCAGCCACCTCCAAAATATCTTCACAAATTTCATGAAAAATTGTCACGAGAATAACAATTCTGAATAAATCGATGATTTCCACGACATAACCGAGATTCCGTCGGTCTTCAACTGCACTATGAAATGGAAAATCTACCAAGTTTTCTATTTACTCGATCTCCTTATTTTTTAACGTAACTATAACAAAGACAAATGTACAGATTTTCAGGGAAAATAAGCCCAACCTGAAAGGGATGAAATTTAAGTGCAGGAATCAACGAACAATGAATAAAGCGAAGTGGAAGTGGAGTTGATAAATTAACGAAACTAATGAAAACCCTAGGACGAGTTGAAATAATTGAAATTATGAAGAATTCTTACCGAGTGGAAGTTTTTCCGGGCATTGGTTTAAATGAGAAATTGATAGGGTTTTGGAAATGTCGTGTAAGCTGGTAATACGGTGGAGGTAAAAGGTTCCAGAAGTAGTAGATTGGCTATTTTAGGGATGAAGCTGCTTTCAGGGGGAAAATCTCTGCGTAATTCGAAGCTAAAATGCGCAGTTTAATCGGAGAAAAGGGTGGCTTTGCGAGGAAAGAGGGATTGAAGGGGTGGGATGGTTTGAAAATGGGGTAGTGGGTCGCGTCGCGTGCCGAAACACACCGTTTCTCTCTAGGTGTGCGAACAGCCAAACGCGTTGGCTCTTTGCTTATGCACGGGAAACTGCAATGCCGATCCGTGCAAAGTGCATCCAGCTGGAGAACATTTTTCTCATTCTTCGCAGTAAAGTGCTATACGCTACGAAGCACCTGTATCTCTAACGTGCAGGTGAGCACCTTCAAGATCCATCTCTCCTTTCGATCTATCAGTTCAGCTGAGGATTTCTGGGCAATAAAACAATGGAAGACCAGTGCAATATAACTTCTCCAGAAAATACTTACCTTTATCTAAATTTTTGTGAAACTGCAGAAAAAATTAATACCATTAGATAAAGGTGCGTAAGATAAATAGAGGATCGTTGAGTAAACGAGGAAGCAATAAAATGGATAAACTTCCTTCGGTCTGGAACGAAAATTTATAAGGAGGAGAGTAAAAGGAAAGAGGGGGTAATTAAAAAGGAAATAAAGTTGAGTCTTGAAGACCTCGAGAGACTCGAAATGTTCCTCGAATGTTTATTTTAGAAGATGCTAGAAAAAAGGTAAAAGAGAGGAAACGTTACATAGTAGGGAGGTAGAGGAGTATCGGTTCTCCTATATGAAATGCAGATTAGAAAAATGCGAGATTCTGAGTAGTTAAGGTGAGGGACAAGTCAGGCATTCGAAGTATCGACTGAGACTCCTTTTAATTATCTTCGGTTGGTTTTTGCAGCTAAAAAATAGATGAGTCTTGAAATGGGAAAGGTACGTGAAGATTTTTCCTAATTAGACTTTGGTATGAAATCCTGGGTGAAATCGAACATCCAATTGAAGCGGCTTAAACAATCAGCAACATTCTCCTGTGGGGACTATAAACTAATTTATTCGTAAACTCAATTACCTTAGCACGGTATACATCGCTGAAACGACAAGAGTTAAGTGCATGCCATTAAGGGACGTTTCCCCTAACCGGCTTCCAATCGTAGGGCTTACAAACTTTCCTCGAAACGTGAACAAAGTTTCCAGGCCTACAGAATTTCCAAGGTCTCTCCCTTTTATCGAGATAATTAAGCACAAAATCTGTAAAAATCCAATGAGAATCCAGCAGACCAAAAGTTGTTCGTTTCAACCTCCTGCTCGACCTCAACGCGAATCAAACTTTTAAAAGCATCCTTCGAGTTTGAATAATTCAAGACTCTTCAAAATGCCAAAATATTAAACAAACAAAAAATCAATATTTTCTTCCTAGTTCTCTTTTCGTGTTTTTTTTACGCTGTATTATGAGAGATAGAGGAAAACTGCATTTTGTAGCCGAGTATAGGGGGCTGATTAGTTGTTTTATTATGCGTGTAGCCATTAAGCGTTAAGCAAGGAAATAAGAAAAACCGTAAGGATAATAAACGGGTGATATTAGGAGAGGAGAGCGTATATAGCTCTCTGCTATGCAAAAATACTGAAATTTGTTTCTCTCAGCCTCGACCATCTCGCGTGCGCAATTACGAGTGGAGTGGAGTGGAGCTTTTGCACGGCCATACCATGTGTATATTGATTGTAAAAATTTTAAAACTCGATTCCCCAGAGACAATTAAAAAAAATCAACCATTGTTCCTAAGCAGATTTGAACGTGGAAAATGTTATAACCAAAAATTAGTCAAATAAATCGAAAAAATAATTACCACCTTTAGTAAACTAAAAAGTTTTTAACACTGTCGAAAATATTTTTCCTCCCATACTTGGATATAAGTAATGCAAAAAATCTTATTTCTCCAGTTTTTCGTTCTATCGTTATAACCATGAAAACATTTAATTGATGCCAGTAAGTGTAGCCGAAAAATACGTTTATCTCCTTTCTGATAAATGTCGTTTCTTTCACGAGCTTCTTGTCCAGAACAATTCTATCTTTATAATAGTCCTCTTGCTACTGTAATCAGTCACTTTACACAATTTTTCAAGTCGGATAAGCATCTATACGAGGACAATTAATTAGTCCATAAATCCTCCACGTTGGAAGATTAAAGTTTTTAGTCAAATGCTGTGTCATCGTTGAAAATTGGAAACACGCGGAGAATGGCCGATAAAAGTATTTTCTAAATAAGTGAAATTTCGCTGGCGCGATGATATTAATTAGTAGAGGGGAGAATTTCGTCGAATTATCGCCATATTCCAGTAAGATCAGATTGTGCCTGAATTTCGCTTGGAAATCTTAACTGAAGCTAATGGTTTTTAGTAATCTCCAGTCAGTTCCTCGAATCGGCACTTACATCGATTCGAGAGTTCCCCCCACTCCATCCCCTTCGTCCTGCGACACTGCGCTTGGTACTCGACAGTTCTCAAATTACATTGGGGAAGGAGAATTGGAACGCGAGAATCTCTACCGTGGAATCTCATTGAACGAAAATATATACTATATGCATTACATATATAAATATATACCATATACATGGAATATTCATTGAAATGGCGAGAATTTGAAACATCTATCATTGCACGGGCGTGTAATTTGGAGAACCCCACTGGCCTAGCTGGCATTATTTTTCAAAGCACTTCAGATTTATCGTGGAGTTTTCGCGCCACCTCCAAAATTAAAACTACGCTTTAAAATAACTAACGGCGCAAGAGCTATAATACAGGCCGGCCAAATTTATAGCGCAAGAGCGCAGCCTTTGCGAGGGGTTTGAGTAATTAGGTCTGGGCTGAATCTCGAATTTAGCTTTGGCCCGCGTGGACAATGGTGGGGGACTATCCCGGTGAATTTATTCGCGCGGGAGGAACAAGAGCGGGCTAGAATTGAGTTGACACCGTTGGAGATTCGTGAGAGCTAGGCTGCGGGCTTTCCTGACGGTCCAATAAAACGCCAACGGAGCTTTAGTTCAGCTTCTTCCAAGGTTTGTCGCATTGGGAAGCGGCAAACGGGAACGAAATACCTGCATCTCCGCGCACACGGTGTGTGGTGCATGGAACGTTATGCTGCAGGCTGCAGCCTGCAGCCAGCCCCGACCCCGAGCCCGTACCGGTGCGCTCCTCGCAGTCCTCGCCTGTTCCTCTATTTTAACGCCGTTCATTGCACCTGCGCTACAATCTCCCGCGCAACGTACAATCACTTGGTCCCAATGTTCCGCCTGCAAGATAAATACCGCGCGCGCCCATTGAAAACACTCGCAAGATTGAAACGTTTCCAAATAACCGCAATCCTCCACCAAAAATTCCGCACTTCCCCCTCTCGAACACCCGAGCGTCGCGTCAATTTCGCGCAAACCAGCTGCTCCAAATAATTAAATTCCATTGCTCCGACTTATCGCGACTGCGGAACGATATCGACGCCGCGAGACTTGGAAAGTATTCAACGGCTCGGATGAACGTTACGATTTCATTGGATCGCTTTGAGTATTCCATTGTGTCGAAGCTTCCGCAACCTGTACCCTCCATCCTTCAACTTTCTTCCTTCGGAATGACCCTATTTCGCGATATCCCGCCTCTTCTTCTTCCCCCTCACTCGCGGGGATACGAGAAAAAAATATGTGTGGATATATCCCTGATATATTGCCTCGTTCAGCGGGCCAGATCACTCATCATAATAACATATATACGCGGGCGTAAAAGATTGTCCTAATAATCTATATATATACCTAAAAGATAAATCATTAGAGGGTAAACGAGATGATTTACCTGTGGGGATCGTTTCTTTATTGGGCGTAAAATCGAGTTGGTTTCATGAAAAATAATGGTTCTTTTTTAGGGAGGGAGGGAGGGGGCATTTTGTCCTCCTTTTATCAAAATCGATGTTTCTTGGATTTTCTGTGCGATGAGGGAGGAATTTCGTAGGTTCTTTGCTTATTCCGTGTGGCTTCGCAAAGTGTCCCTTTTCCTTAACGACGCTCGTTAAGGTTGGCTGGATTTAGAGGAAGCTGCCAAAGCGTTTGCGGATGTATAGGGTGGACTGCGCGGGGGAGGGGTAGGTCAGCAAAAAGAGGAAGCGGAGTGCCAGCGAATGGGAAAAGAAGATTTCGCAATGAAGAGAATGAGATAATCCAGCGATTTTAATTTGGAGGTCAAGGAAAATGAACCAATTTCAGGATTTATCCTTCGTTCCTTAATAATTACCCTCGGTCGATCGCGTTTCAACCACGCGTCTACCGAACGTAAAGAGAATTTTCTAGAAAATGGATTCCATGGTGTCCCAATTATCAGTGCCATTTTTTGTTCTTTTTCAATTTCTGCAGGTAATTTTAAGTTAATTAAAACGGTTTTTAATATTACAAGTTAATAATGTTAAAATAATGAAGGCAGCATGGTACGTCTATTTAATAGTAAATTAGTTTGTTATAAAGTCAGTTATTCACGAGAACTCCACTTTATTACAAGAAATTAGTTTAATTGAAAGGGCTGCTCAAAGAAACACTGAACCGTCGTCGATACTATCGAATTATTAGAAGTACCTCGTTGAAAGCAGCAGATGCAGTCTCGTCAGTTTATAAATTTAATAAAAACAGAATAAAAAGAGCAATATGGATGAATTTTGCATTTAACCATTCGACTGGTGATACCGTAAGCTGAGCGTTGGCATTTCTCGGAGTTTCGAAGCTTAAAAGTGGTACGCTAAGATTGAGATTAGACTAAAAAGTTAAGTGGAGAAAGAAGATAGCACGATTAAGCTGAAAGAGTTTAGAAAAGAAAACGCAAGCAAAGACAGCAGAAGAGCGAGGCTAAGAAAGAAAATCAAGATTCCTACTCGACTCTCTATTTTCAACGGAAAACTGCTAGAGTAAAAATAAATGATTTACATAAATTTTTACGCCACTTTAACGTGGGTAAAACGTCCCCCTTTTGACTTTTTATCTCGAGCTTATGTATAAGATCTTTATGAGTGCTCTCTGCAGCTTGCTTTTATTGAACAGTCGTTTTGCTTTGGTGTGAAAACCAAAAAGCATTAGATGAACTTAACTCATCTTTTTTCGCAAAATATTCCATATTAATTCCAGATGAAAATTCTCTTCAAAAACTCTTCAATTATTCCTTGGCCAATTTTTGTTTGGACCAAAAACAAAGTCAAGGTCGATGAATACCTTAATAATTGGACCGTTTCCCAACGCACCGCGTAAGCGCATATTTAGCAATATCATAATGACTAGACAATCTGACGCGTGGACCTCATTATTAATGGACGATTTGCTGCACTTTAACCTAGGAAGCCAGTTGTGTGATCGGCCATGCGTCAACACCATCAAGTACCATTTCAGAAACCATAAATTAAAAGCAATAAATCGTTCAACAAATTCCCCATCAAATTCAGAACAATAATTAGCGAAGTTTTATAAAATCACCTGGCGTGAAAAATATACTGTACTTTCCTCGTGCTCCTTTATCACTCGTAAATCCATATTTGTATTTGGCAATAGCAGCTAAATACCAAAATAATCGTTATTTGTTTTGGAAAGCAACACCACTGGACCAACTTTATCGCTATGTTTATGAAAAGCTTAATTCGCTAAAAAAGTTCTTACGCTATTTTCTCTCCAATTTCTTTTCCAGACGAGAGACTTATTTGTACAACTAGCAAGAAATACTCACGGAAGCCAAACATTTGCTCTTCTTGTACATTTAATATGTAGAGGCTATAGTTGCACATTTTTTCTACCAATTCCTATTTAAGTTCACATTGAAAACGATTTGCTTTTTCGCTCTTTCCCGGAGAAAAAAAGGGAAACAAGGGAGTTTGTTGGGAGAGCTCGGAAATTATCATGAAAATCACGTTAGGATGGATGATGGGAATTAAATTGGTAATTATATTTGATTGCAGCCATTTATGGTACCGCTGAGAGTTCTAATGTTGCTGGGCGGAGGATTGTTAGCGGTATTTGGGAGTGAAGCCATTGAACTGGGTGGTGCAGGTCCATTAGCAGTAGTGGCAGCCGCCTTCGTCAGCTGTTACTTTTGGCAAAAAGAAGGCTGGGAAGTGGATGATGTAAGTATATATACAATACGCAATTACTCCGGTAGACGTAATATATATATATACACGTATAAGCTCGCATCTAAATGCTAATGACTCCTCTGGCTTCAGAAACACAAAACAATACATAATGTTAGGTTTCGTTCTTGCACACCACATCTTTTTCCCGCAATAAACACGAAAGCGCAAAGATATCAAAGGAGCCCAGTCATAGTGCAACTAAATTGCATAAATAGCAGGTTGAAAATTTTCGGTGTGCAAAATTGCTTATTACGCGGTACCGGTGTACACCTCGCGTCGCTATTTCGTGTTTTGATGTGCTTTTTAATGGGAAAATGATTTTCCTTCTTGGTTGCCGGAGCTGTTTAATTGTGCAGTCGCCAATGGGCCATGCATAAAATATGACGTTCGCTGGGAAATTGAGCGTTATAGTTTGATTGTTAGTCATTTTAGTTGGGATAAAATCTCGATAGAGCTCCCCCCTCTTTGTTGGCAATGTGACAGTGTGTACACGTATATAGATATACCCATTGTGTAGTATAAATATATATATATACATATAGCATAGTATAGGTAAGTAGGAGCAACGCGTAAAGGAAAAGCGACAGATACGCGCTGCAATAACTCGAATCTCGTGAAATATTCAAGCCAAGCTATCCCAGTGCTTCCCCAGAGTGGCTTCGAATTCTGCCTTCGCCCGCACTTCCGCCACGTTTCCAACCTATCACGTACTCCTGCAACCCATATTTCGCCAAGCTACCTAACAACCAACGCCTCGAACCTCCCCTACGCCATGTTTCCTTCGTACCCTGCTTCTTGCAATTATACCCACAAAACTGTACTCTTAATAGTAGTCTCACCACTGTGTACACACTCCTATATAAATGTACGTGTACGTGTACGGTGTGCATCAATATTTTCTCTATTCATATAACTTGCTCTTTAACGCATAAATAAATCGATACTCGTAATACAGCCTGTTACACGATCAAATAAATCCAAAGCGTATTTTGACTATATACAACATATATGGAAAAACAAGAAATCATACACATATGTATTTTACGAATTAATCGAGCGACGAGATTTTTCTCGCGAATATATATCGTATTTTATGCGAAATGGGTAATCCATGAGAAATATAGAGAGCTCTCGTGGGCGAAAATTAGCGATATTCTAAATAACAATCTCATTCGCAAATTCCATTGATTTATAATTTATATTAATATTATTCATTCCTGTGCAACGCGAGCCTGTCGAGTTAATTGTAATTAATAATCAGATGGAAAATATCGTTTTCAGAGCTTTTACGTTCAAAAAGTTCAGTTACCAACAATAGTGTGATTTCGGAGGTAGTAAATTTCGTAGAATATGAAATGGAATAAAAGTATACGAGTGGTCGCCTATGTATATATTTATATCGATTTGCTTTGATTTTATTTTAGAGCACGTCAGGTTATATGTGGGGAAACTCTACAACTATTTCTACACGAATGGCAAAGTTTCTGGATTTCTCTCACCTCAAAAAAAAAAACACTGAATACAAATTTTTCTGAGCCAGAATTTTTGTTGTTTCAATCGATGGGTTTGTTCGAGTGATTAATCGTTGAACAAATTCTCGAGAGAACCATAATAGCAATGATGAGAAAGATGAAAATCCACACCGAGAGAGAAATCAAAGTATATGTATACATATATATAGGGGAGTATAAGGATCTGTGGGGAACGCGCGCATCAGTGAGACCGTCTTGTTTAAGTGCATCGGTAGCAAATAAAGGGTGTGCGGTAGCAACTAATATCGCGACCAATTTCAAGATGCAGCTAGAAACGCGCTCGCGCCTATAAATTCAGGCTGTCAGTATTGGAAAATGTTTTGTGTTCCGGAGCGTCTACTGTCAGCACTGATATTCGGATCACGTAATTGAATTTCTCTCGGCAAGTGAGTTACGACACCGGTATATCTTGCGCGAATATATCCGCTTAAATATCGCCGACTCGTGGGAATCAGTTGGATTTTTGGCCCCCGTCGAAGCGCGCGCGCGTTCGGCTTATCAGGCCAACTTTTGCCCTGGCCCTCTCAAAAATCCATCCTCTCGCTCGGCGGAGCCACTTGGCGTATTCTTATAACGTGCTCGATTCTGCATTCTGGCGGGAACCGATGCCTTTTACAAGCCAATGATTCCCGCGCTGATATATATCGCTGAGAAACTTCTTCGCCGGCTGACTCGTCGACAGCTTCGAGAAGAAGAAATGACAAACGCCGAAAGTTTGCAGCGCTGCGTTACTTTGGAACTATTGACCACGATACGCTGTATATATATATATATATATATATATTGGAGCAAGTTTTTAATTGAAACTCTCGAGGAGAGGTTGAAATTTGTCGAATAACGACGCATCCGCTTCCAGCAGGAGAGATTCTTAAAGGAAGGAACGTTGATTAAAGAGGCTGTAAAAAGTTATTGAAAGTGGGAAGCGCGGCTTGAATCGCGTTGCTTGAAAATTTAGTGGAATAATGACTGATGGCGATGCGGAAATGCGTGAGTTTTAAGCCAGGGGTTTTCAGGAAGGTTATTAAAAGATTGGAACGATACGAATGCGACCGTGCATTCATTTGCCTTCAATTATCAAGGATCCGTGCGAGCGTAGCTACTTTTTGCTCGGCGTTCATCTCCAATCCAATCCATGGCCAACATTTTCCCATGCTCCTTTAACCAGGCTAGGCTTTCAATTTTCCGCAGCCTTGCGCTCTTTATTCCACCCTAACAACATAGCATGGCGTGCTGGCTCGCGAGCAATAGAAAAACATGACGCAGTATCAGTGGATATCAACTTTTCTCTTCTTTTTCCCTCTACCTATATAGTTTTATTCATTATTCCACTTTATTTCACCCTCGATACACCCCTTTGCTCTCTCTCTCTCTCTCTCTCTCTCTCTCTCTCTCACACACACACACACATGTACATTTGGAAATCCATACTCCACATTCACCCCTGGGCCAGAAAAATTTAATATGCTAGCATCTCGCTTCTTCTCAAAAGAGAAATATATAATACATTTATACAATATTACAGTATTTTATTTTTAAAATATTTTCCTTCCCGCATCGCCGACTGCATAAATATTTCCCAGAAATAAAAGCGTTTACCTATAAGAATTTAGTATTTCTGATATATTACGTTCTACCCGAATTCTATTTACAATGCTAAAGTATGATATATGTATGTACAACGCACACAAAGTTTCCAATAAATTCTCATGGGTGGTCTGTAAGATTAACTGGCTATTGGAAAACGCAAATATGTACATTCTATCAATAATATAATATCTACAGGTTTATGAAAAGAGTTGGGTAAACTTGGATCTTTTCATTTGGAAATTCCTTTGTGCAAAGTTTCTTTTATTTTATATACATGTGTGTATATCTATATGCCCTATAGAATTTATTTCATTCGCAGCAACATATTTAATTTTTGCCAGAGAACTTAGAGAGGAGCAAAATGAAACTGAGAGATGGAGATTAGCGTCAATTGAATTATTTCTGTTCGGTCGCGTGGGGACCGAGTAAACGTTGAAATTTCTGTATGGAAAAGCGCAAGTACTCCACAATATAAACGTCTAAATAGGAAGAAACACTGAAACTATGATGAACACTGCGAGATGAAATTCCAGACGTTAAAAGTTCAAAGGTGAAGAGACGTGGTACGGTGGTAGAGTTGTAAGATATAGAATTGCGGAAAATTCTTTGCTAGAAAAAGTTGGACAATTAATGCAAATGTAAAGATCGACTATGCGTATCTAAGAGTGTAAATTTTAAGGGGATATATGAAGGGCGAAGTGTAGGTGAATTTTAGGAATGTATGGGAAGCACAAGTGGGAATAAATCATGGTGGGGGAACGTAAGATGGAGTTACTTGTGTCAGTTACTGGAACAGAGAAACTTCCAAACAGAACAGAATGCGTTGGCCATGCCTCCTCCCATTCTCTCCTTAAACTCCCCAAGTGAGCAACCTATGCCAGCTAAACAACTAAGTTTCCTCGCGTTTAGTGGTTCGTCAAAAGTGTCGCTCTAGCTTTGGGAAACTCTGCCCTTGGGGTCATTGACCTCCCGAAAACTTTGCGACGCGGAAGCTTCTTTATTTAAAAAAAAAAGCACACACGCACACACAAATTTAACAAATCCCACATATTTATCAAACAAACAGACACTGCAGTAATAAACGGAAATCGTGGTCAGGCATGATTCATGGAACGTTAAACAAACGTAAAGTATATTTGCAAAAATTTATTTGAGTAACGATAGAAGCGCGTTCCGCGTATAAAGATTGGTAGCTTTGATTACTTGCAAGTTAAACGAGGTGATAAACGATTGCACTGCAAGATGACTGCTAAAAATATTTTTTGGACAATATTAAGAATTTCTACATTATAGTCGAAAAATGGTCATTTCGCGAGGTTAAATTAGTCAAACGTTTCGCGCAAAGCATCGTCGAGTTGACAGCGCACACAGCTGATCCTGGGTGTATTCAGGCTCGGCTTGATTGCAGTATAGCATCGATCGATGTTCATAATTGTGCAAAACAGGAGAGTCTTTTCCATGGCATAGAGAGCTGGGACGTTGAGGATTCTCTTAGAAGGATAGGCATAAAGGAGCGGAAGAGAGCGGTTAAAAAAGAAAGGCGCGACGTCGATGGGAAATGAAAGGATGTCGCAACCTCTAATTAACTTATTCGATCGAGCCGCATTAATTAATGCGTACCTTTCGCGCCAACTATGTAATTCAATTACCCGAAATCAATTACCGTTGGGATTGCCACTGCATTTCCGCGCAGTTCCAAACCTGCTTTATTTACCTGCCGCCCAACCCCCGGCCCTTCCTTCAATCTCTTCCGTCCTTTCATCAATGCTTCGTCCCAGAAACCGGAAGTTTCCCCCATTCCACCGCCAATCGCACTCCCCGCTACCTTCTGTTTATCGGCTGCGTCGACATCATCTCGATAATCTTCGCTATACATTTTCCGTTATAACGCGATTCTTCGATGACCTCGAAACTACGTCGAGCCGCGTATACCATTCGCATTTGCCAATATTTCAACCAGCTCTGGAATCCTATATACACTGCAGAAAAATTAAACTCCAGTCTAATCCTTTGACTCGCGCGCGCGAGCCGATAATAAATTCTATCGACGTAATCGAATTCAATATGAGAGGGGGTGGGGAGGGATGGAGGGAAGAGAATTATTTTCATATCCCTGCTGGAGCAGACGTTGATAACACAGCGATGCTCTTTCTATCAAAGGGAAGGTTAATTTACAAGGCGAGAGTGGCTGGTTAAGTCGACGTTATTAAGTACGCTAATGTTCCAAGCAAAATATTAACAATATCGACGAGCCGCGTAATACTTGGCTCAGGGCGAATCTAGCCAATAAATCTTGCTGGGAAGGAGGGGAGGTCGGAATGGCGCGAATCATAAATGAGCAGAACGGGAGAGAATCGCGAGGTATATTAAAGTTTATTAATTTTCTTGCAGAATCCAGTAGCTACTTCCTTCGAGATCTTCTGGGTGTTCTTCGAGCCAATATTGTTCGGCGTGACGGGGACGCAGATAAAGATCAACGAGTTGGATGGGAAATTGGTCTATTTGGGTGCCGGATGTCTGGTGGCTGCCATAGTTGCAAGATTGGTGGTAACCGTATTGGTCAGCTTCGGCTCGAAATACAACACGAAGGAAAAAGTGTTCATCGCTTTCGCGTGCATGGCGAAGGCCACGGTTCAGGCCGCCCTGGGACCAGTAGTTTTGGACGAAGTTGACTCGAATGATTCGGAAAGGGTGCGCTGCGCCGAGACCGTGCTGACTCTCTGCGTCCTCTCCATTCTACTGACTGCACCCCTCGGAGCGATTATCATAACGCTGGCTGGTCCGAGGCTGCTCACCAAGACCACCGCACCTGTGCAGGCGCCCGAGGGATGGAGAACCCGGAGACCCTCCATCCGTGACATTTCCATCATCAACGAGGACCCCGACCTTGAAGATACGGCGGATGAGAGGAAACCCTGATGAAGAGCCAGCTGCCCGTTTAACAGCGGAAAGTCTTTCTCGTGCCTTAAACTTCCTTCGTCCATATTTACCGGATTACTATGGCTGTTATGCCGCTGCTCTTTTAATGCGGACGACGAAACTTCCATGAGGAACTTTTTAAGTAGATTAAATGACGATCAAATCCTAGCTTTAAGATCCCTTTGCTAAAATGTCAAAGTACTCCCTGTCTCCCACACGCTTACGTTCTCCGAGTGCCTTAGGATATTTTTTATGTAAATTAGTAAAGACATCCCTTTCTTATTTTTCTCCATTTTAATGGGATAATTCTGGGTAATTGGGCGCGGGGAGACACGCGCAAAGCACGATACTTTTGCCAGTACTTCTGGTTTTATCGAGGAAATTACGGCGGGCTATATGAGTAGTTTATGCGACGAAGCATCTGTGTTAGTAACCTTAAGTAAGGATGAAACGTTGGCGTAGGCGTCTCAAACGGGTCGCAAACCACCGTAGATAAAAGGAAACTCGGGAAAAGTGGCGCGCAAGGGGTAAAAAGTATGCATAAAACGAACCGCGTATCAAAGGATATTATTTCATAAAAATTACAATAATTTTAACTCAATTTTAATTCATGAGAGTTTCCAGCGCGACGGTTAAACTCTGCGTTTATTCTTCTATTTTTTAAACAATTTTTCTAGAGTCTCTATATGGGAATACTGATGACATTCCTTTAGTGGAATTGTGTGGTCATACAAAATCTTATATTTGTATGTAGATATTTGTACATATTCCGCTGTTTACATTAGAAATAAGTGTAGCTTCGTTAAACAAACTGGACGCAGTCGTAAATATTTATACAATGAAATTTTTAGGGACCGACCAGCTGTTTGCTCCATGCTTTTGCTTGTCGAGCGTCATTTTTTTAACGAAAATTTATAAATACAAAGTTATTTTACAAATCCTTGTTAATATAATGTACTATTTAATAAATATTGCGAATATCCTGTGAAAGGATTTTAACAGACATATATCCTCTCTCTTCTTCTTCCTATTTTGGCACTGTTATACATTGTATATATATATATCGACGGATACGTAATGATCGTAAAAATGGTTGAAAGCGAGAAGGTAGCGCGAGGTAGCTTGGAAAAGCAGGAAAATTAGTGAGGGAGATCCAGCTACTTGACTTTGCACAATAACCCGGACAGGCCTGAACAGAAGGTAAGGTATAGATTTTATTACAATGCAGTTGTTGTATATGTATATAACTAAATCGGAAGCTCATGCCGCACTCTGATAATGATAAAAATAATATTTGAATATCCAAAAGATATTGGAACAAGATACACAGATATATACGCGATAGAAACATTTTATTGATACGTACAGTAATCTCACTTCAGACATATATTATGGTAACCTTCCTTTACGCAACCATACGTGTAAATACGATCCAAGGGAAAACCATAGAGAAAATATAAAAATACAAAAGAAAATTGTAGTTTATCCATAGCACTCGTAGGTAGAGGAAATGATGCGTTTCCATGGAAAATAGCAGCACTGTCATGGAAGATGTAGTAGCTTAGGCAGTATAGTCACTCAGGGAATAGATAAATTACGATCCTGTTCACGTACATAGCGCCACGTGTTCTTTGACACACACGACCAACGCTTTGAGTGTATCTATTCGGCCAATTCTTAGAGTGCGAATGCTCAATAGTCTACAGCAGCTTCGCTTTACGTGATGAACATTTGCAAAGCCAGCCCGTCAGCCAGCCCGTCAGCCAGCCAGCCAGCCAGCCGACTCGATACTTTTCTTCTTGCCTCTTCCACTCTTTACATCCCAAGCCACTGGGACAAGCTTCAAACTTAAAGCTAAACCTTCTGCTGTCCTTGGAAAAGCCACAGCCAAAGCTACCTCGCTCCTCAACAATCTTAAAGGTGTCTTACAAAAGATCCACTGTGGTTTAATAGGATTACACGCTTACACGGATCTTTATTAACGCGTATAATCAAGTCTCTTTCGTATCTCTCGCCTATTACAGCAAATCAGTTTCTCTTCTTTAATACACCGCAGTCAGTACCGTCACTCATCGTTACGCATTCTATGTGTAAGGAGATCTCTCATTTATCCTCCATAATGTATAACAGCACCTCGCTTTAAGGTTAACTTTGTTACGACAAGAACTACTCTCCCCCTTTCTCTCCTACCAAGTTTCTCCCTTATCCTTTACGGAGAGGGTTTAATTTTTCATTTTTCACTTTTGATTTTCCATTTCATTTGTTCGTTCTTTGCCAGCGAGGGGCAGGGCGACCACCAGAGCCATTTGATCCTTTGGTGTCCCGAGGGAAAAATTAATGGAAGAGCTAGCGAGGTAGGATCCCTTCAATGATATCAGAAAGCTATTGTCTCCATCGTAAGTGTGTCTGTATGTGTTTGACGGTTAAAAGCGTGTTTGCGTTCTGCCATTGGAAGACCCAGTGGAAGTGGAGCGAGAAATTCTCGATTTCCTTGGGAGTTATGGGACCATACTGTTGGCAAAGGTGGACATGAGGGTGCTGCTGCTAGAGCTTTTCTTCACTTTGTAAGGATCCTGAACCGTAGCAGTCGCATTACTGGCGACCGTTCGCTTCTTCTCGCTCAGTCCGAGTCGTCTGCGTAACGACGAGTACACTCTGCTTTTCACAACGAACAAAATGAAAATCAGTAGACCTTGTAAACAATTCATCACGTCGGTCACGTAGAAATATTCGTTCCTCCATTCCAGGTCCTTCGCGTATTTGTTCAGGAAAAAGGATATCACCTCCATGATCCAGCTTATTCCCATCACGATGAACAGTTTCACGTTCATGATGAACCTGGCGAAGAAGATCATTTATATAAACAAACAGTCATATATTTTTCAATATATTTTTTCTACGATACAATAATAAGGCTTGAGTGAGAAATTTTCCTTTTACCTATACAATATCATAGTACATAGCTGTTACAATAGGTAATACACCTGCAGTTTTATCATAATGGAAGAAACAGTCAAGGACGCTCCGTACGTAAGAATTTTTGTATTTTTGCAAATGTCAAAAAGGTTTTTGGCACTGAAAAGAGTCGTGCGAATTGTTCGTGCGCGTATATAAAAAGACGTATATCTTTTTAAAGTCCAGTCTTATATTGTCGAAAGTACTAAATTATGTATACGCACATATTCGAAGAAATTCTTCATACAAATTCCTTTCATCTCCACATAGTATATATGCTGCTATATTTTATTCGGACATAACGCTCTACGAACTGATTTATGCAATACGTGCACGAAGAAAAGGCTAAGCTTCCTTTCACGGTTTCTTCCAACGACCATTTTTTAATACCAAACTCTTCCTACTTGGATATTAATTATTTCAGCAACGTTTTTCTGCTTTTCTTTTTTTTTCCCCCAAGGACTTTCTCAAACTTACTTTATTCTGTCAGCATGAAATCGTTTGCTTCGTGGATCTGACGGATCAACCACTCTCCTTATCTCTGCCTTCACTTTGGTGCAGTGTATTGAGGTAAGAACGAAGAAGACAATATTAGAGATCAACTGAAGCGTGACAGGTGCTATGAAAAATACCACTTCCCCGTAAAAGAAGGTCTTTGCTGAAATTCAAACGAGCCTTATTTTAGTGAATAGCAATTAATAAAATGTCTGTTAAATTTACATTTTCAAGAATTTGTCTAAACTTTACATAAAATATCAGAACTCTCGATAGAGCCTCGATCGAATGGGATCGGACATTTTTCTGTTACGACAAAGGGGAGCATAGGCCACATCGAGGGAGATACGAAAAATACAAATGAGCTTCGAGATGCTTTTGCTTCCGTTCTAGATTCTTTTAATACGTATGCCTAATGAACCGTAATGATGTTTGCCTCCCGCGCTTGATCGATTGGCTCGTCAGACTTTTGCGAGAAAGTTTTTAATTATGCCATAATTACGCGAAGGAATCAGGGAAACTCCAGACTTTCTGGATTCGTAAATGCTACGAACTGAGAGATTCTCAGGTTCTTATATGATCGTCAAATTTTGATATAACACTGGACAAACGGTGGCACTCTAACCACGCGATAAAGCTACGACTCAAAATAAAACTTGGCTTTGAAATTGACGCTGAAATTTTATTAGGTACTATCACATCAAACTGCTTTTAAATGAAAAATCCTGTCGTACAACAAACAGCTATTGCAGGGTCAAGTATACTCATATAGCTCAGGCTATCTAGTTACGGATCGGTTTATATAAATAGAGCACTAATTAAAGCCAAATATTATCATAGTATATAGTGCGCTATCAATATTGCTACTATAGCATATTAGCTCTACAGCATGTAGTACATATATAGGGAATAAACAAAACTGTTTATATAAGTTTTTATAAGATTTTCCTCATATCTTTTCACTCAGAATCTAATTTTATATCCCCAGCTCTCTCCTCGACCCTTTCCACGAACTGAATCTTCATCGCTGAAACGAAGATCTACAATAATTGAACAATACGGTGAATTGTTACTGATGAGTAATGGCTAAAACGAGTTTTTCCGAAAGCTGAATTGTTTGGGGAAAGAGAATGAGAAATGAGTGCCAGGAAGGCAAGAAGTTCTAGTTACCATTTTTATGTGCTGACTCAGTGGCGAACCAGCACCTGTCCTCTCCAATATGGGGTAGCAGGTAGAAGGGAAGGCCCTCAGTGAAATCAGCAACAAATCCAATGATGCAAATAAAAAATGCCAGACCCCAAGAGTACAAGCAATAAAAAAAGAACTTTTTTCGTTCTCTTCGACCCCTCATATTTCTACCTCGAAGGTTCCTGAAAAGATGACACGTTTTAATATGTTTTCACACATTTTCGCTACAAAGCCACAGGTAACATTGATTTACCACACACAATAAGCATCATTCAAACTTCATCTTTTGATTAATAATATTAGTAGAACAATGATTAAATTAGTCGAGGCATTGTGTAATATTAATATATAATAGTCGAACTATCTTATGACTAAGTACTCGATCGCAGCAAGTAGTTACTGACATTAACGAGGAGGTAGCTGATCAATAACGTAACTATAATCCCCCAATGTCGTCTTACTAGTTGGAAACTGAGGTTTAACGTTACGATCCGAAGAGTATCTGACATAGAAACCTCCCACGTTCGATATATCGACACGAATCCCGAGTTAAAGACACCAACAAAACTTTAAGGATTTTCGCTTGAAAGAAGCTTGCGAGGCGAATACAAAACTCGCGTCCAAGTTTTGCACTAGGGATGAGATATTACGATTTGTAGAATTCGAGTCAGCTAATCGGGGCGAAGCGTTTGAGTGGCAGACGAGGTTGGCTACGGTGAGTAAATAGATGAGGATGTAGGAGCGGTTTCAGTGGTTATGAAAATAAAGGATGGCGAGGTAAGAGATCTCACGCAGTTGAAGGGATAATTTAGTGGGTGCGTGACTATTATTGAGAAAGTGACGGAAGTTTGGATAGTGAAAACGAGAAGGGTAAAGGGTGGTAGAGTGGGAGGAGGGGGGAGGGTGGTACAGGGATTTCAGAGTGACGGCAGGAAGCAATTGGTAAAATTAACGAGGCCAGAGACGTCGTAGGACCAATAAATTTACAATCGTCCGCGTGGATCCACGATTGCGGGACTAAAAACCAAGGAGTCTTCCGAGTGACGTTTTTTCCGCTTTTGGCGTCGACCTATTTTCTCTCACCCTGTATTTACGAGAAGCTCCGCTTTGGAATAACGGCTTTGCTTGGAAATATAAACGCGCCGAAGCCAAAAGCCGCTCTGACGATAGACAATTCTCAGTCTACGCCGTAATTTCACACCAACCTAGTGGATGTCTCCGATTGACAAATTCTTTTATCGAACGAGCTTCGGGAATAATGATAAATCCCGCGGCAAAAAAATCTAACCCCAACGAAACTTATTGGCAAACGCGTTTTTTAACATTTTATATACATATATATATATATATATATATATATACAATATCGATCATTATTGTCAACCTCGGTTTTGCATAAGCGTTTTTATAGTTTTCCAGAGATGTCCAGCGAGAATTTCATGCAAGAATGGGTGCGACGTATACTTTTGCCATCTTTTAACGTTATCTTGAGGATTCTCGGAATAGAAGTATTGACAGAGTTAACCGAATCGATAAGGTTGTCGAAGGGGGTAAATAGAATGACTTGTACCGAGGTTATAATAGGAGTTGAGATCGGTCGATTCCCGGGGACAGGAAGTGGCTTATCGAGAGCAGTTTCTTACCCAAATGTCCACCATATGTCGAAGCACATGACGTTTAACCAGGAAAACGTCGAGAGGAAGGAGAACAGCATCGTGTAGCCTGTAAAAAGTGACGCTTGTCAATAATGCCGATCCATCCGTTCTCCTGCCAATATCTGCTAAGAGCGATTACGACGGGACAATATTATTTTTTGCTCCGCCCATTCTCACCCCCTCCCCCCCCCCCCTCCTTCCAACCCTTCCTATCCTTCCATTTGCCAGGATAGAAATGTTCTTACGCGAGTCCTGCGAAATTCACCACTATGGAACCATCGATCAACCTTACACCTAGCGAATCATTCATCTTTAAACCTTGCAACAGTCATTTTACGAGTTATCCTTGTATCAAGTACAATGTTGCTTTTCGAGAAATACCGGAAATACAACTGCGAGACAATTCAGAGAGATCGGTAAATATATTTTGTTAAGAAAATAAAGAAACAGAAATGGAGTATGAGAGGAGAATTTGATTTACCCAAAAATTGACACAACGGAGTGGATGTGTAGTCATGGCGTTTGTCACTGTCCTCGGGAGTTGCAAAGATGATAATCGAGAGACAGGTGTAAGCAACTAAGAGACTGGAGACATGACACATGAGAGTTTTCCCATGGAGGTTCTGCAGCGTCGGGAGACAAGCGTAGACCAGCAACGTCAGCAGCAGAAAGGTACAACTCGTCAGTTCCAGTGCGGCGTTCACTCTGAATCTGCAAGCATATCGATCGCGTTCCCAGATAAAATAAATAAATGATCCCTATTTAAGACATTATCCGAAAGAAAATTTATCATGAATTTCGATTAAATCTCCTCCGTGTTTGTTTACGCGCAGAGCATGATATTATTGGATTTGGGTCTGCGTGGAGTGAAACGAAAGTCCTGGCGATTTGGCCAATCGCAATAATGCAGGAATCCCTCGTTCTTCACTTGTTGCAAAAGATGAAAAAAGTACGCACGATATATATCAGCAAAAGAATCTCGGGGCTTTCCAATTTTTCGGTACATCTGCTTTATCGCAACTTGTTCTTCAAAACACTCCCCTCCATTAATCATCCGTCAAAGCTGCCGTTGTTATTTATTTCCTACGCTGAAGATGTACGAGGAGCCACGCGTTGATTGTCGACCGGCCATGAAAACTGCAAATACGTCGAGCACAACCCGGAAAAAACTTATACTTTCGCGTTAATTATAATATGTAACCTTCCAAGATGCCCTTGCTTTCAATCCAAGTATACCAGGATGTATCTGCAGCTAATTCAATTGCATGCTTACACAAATCATTTAAAATCAAATAAACAATACATGTTATGCAATGAAATTCTGAGAATTTCACAAAAGGTAGTAGAATTTTGCAAAATATTCTAGAATCTTTTGTAAGTTTATGCAAATGGTAATTTATCACTTGGACGTTAATTAGTCAAAGTTGATAATAACTACAGGTATATTTCAACGCAGAGAAAAAATATATCTTTCTTTGGAATAAAGTGTGCCAATGAAATGTTTACTCTCTTGCTATTAATAAAATATAATTAAATGTGGATTAAATAGAATTCTATTAGAATACATTTTTGTAAATCAATGAACTTTTTATTAAACCATAAGTATATAAATGTAAGTGAATACCACATTTACATAAACATTAATTTGAATTTATTTATTTACTCGGCAAACTAACTCGTCAGAGTCGCGTTTGAGTTTGTTTAAGTTCAAAAAGAAAGTTAACGAATTAAGAGAAATAAACGATTGAACGGTATAAAGGTGATTTTATGTTCCGACATAATATATAGAGAAAAATAGGTGAAGACTGACGGAGTTTTATCGCAGGGCCATTTGCATCCTTTGGTATAAAATCGCAACGTTCATGGTAAATATCGGTGATTCAAGACCATCTTGAGCTAATATTAAATTTTACGAACAGGATTTTAGCTGTTTAGAGTTTGATAAGTCAAACAATCCGGGCCGGCGTCGTAAAATAAATGATAGCCAGCCGTAGACTGCAGCTGTGACGTCAAGTGTAAACGATGAAAATGCATAAAAAAGGAGAACAGTACAGAGGTAATTTTACAAGTGTCATTTGTCATCGGTGAAATATCACAGCTCTCCGCTCGGAAGGCTGAAAATTTCGCGTAAAGGTACAAGTTTTCAATTTGCCAGTTGTGCGTTAAAATGAAGATTTTAACAGGTTGGGAATAAGAAAATAATGAGAGGGGGATCCGGACTGACGCGAAAGAAAAGTCATTTGGCTGCAGGTTGCAGCTATATATACATAGTATAGAGTGTTCGTTTCGTCGGAGAATGGAAAGAGTAAATATTGGATTAGAAGAGCGGTGATTTGGGGACAGCGGAAGTAGTATCAATGAGCTTAAAGGCAATCTTGCACACTGCTATATACCTACCTCGTTTCTGTGTATTCGTCGATGGTTGGGGAGTCGAAGCACACGAATGGGTAGAGAGCCTCCTCCATATGCGACCTGTTGTAAATTATGTCCATGCAGTACTCGTGGTGCTCGAAGACCTTGTATCCGGGCACGTAAATGTGTCCGTTGGATGTTACGTTCCATTTTTCTTCCGGGAGAACCGGGTACATGCCGTACTTGCACGGACTACCGACAAGTATCCCGTAATCTGCGCAATGAGAATCAAGAACTGCCTCATTTAAAAGAATTCTCAACCACCACCACCCTCGCTTAACTTCCTCGCCAAAAGTACAGCCCTGCAAAGCCAGCTATAAAACGCATTTAAATCCCCCATTAAATCGAACCTTCCTCCTATAACACTTTTTCCTCCCACTTCCAACCTCAAGAAACGCTTTATCCCAAGAACAAACTTTCCCTCCCATCTTCTTTGTCGCGCCAAATAAAAATAAAGACCGAGCAAATATTTTCCTACAGTCAAACTTTATCCATTTCACTGAAAATTACTTTTATCTCTTTTTTCCTCCATGCTTCACAACTCGCACACTCGAATTTCGAAGATTGACTTTTCCGTTAATTTTTCGAGCTTCCCAACGGGAGAAATACCTTTAAAGCCAGATTCGCTATAGTTCCACAAGTCCGATACAGCTTGATGAAACTCCAGCGCCGTAGTTGGTGCCTCGAATTTCTGACAGTTGCGCATGAAAGCTTCGTCCTCCGGACAACATTTCCTCACGCAAGCTTTCTTACTGCACAATTCCGGTCCTCCGCACGTACGTATTACCAGCTTAGTCTCAGCCTCGGATTCCGTCAGCATCTCCAGGCAAGCATTGTCCTCGCTAATTATATACTCCTCCTTGTCGAGTTCATCGCTCAGCCCGGGTAACTTTGCCTGAAACACGATACAAAAATTAAACATCGATGCACAGTATTCTCAACTATACGTCTCTGCCTCTAAATCTTATTATTCCTTTGAGTTACATCATCCCACGTGAACTTGCCACTTTCTAACGCATAGAATATCAATTAAATATCGATGCACTCCCAACTCTATCACAATAACCTAGCTGCAAATCGTATTCCTCCCCGAGCTCTATATTATTATCATACGTGGACCTGTCACTTTTCACACAGAATGTAGAATTCGAATTAAACGTCGTCGATGCATTCGCGACTACTTCCACCTCCAAGCCTTATTCCTTCCAGCCATATTATTCTGACGTAGAAACTCGTCACTTTTCAACATGGAATTCAAATTAAACATCGGTGCATTCGCAACTATTATTTCCATCCACAAATCTTATTCCCTCCAGTCGTATTATCCTGTGCAAACTCGTCGTTTTCCAACGTAGAACTCTTATCGTAAGTCTGATTGGTGAAGAAAATTGCGGAGAGGACAAAAAAGGCTTGACAGGACGAGGAAGTTTGGAAGGGGAGAAAAATAGCACGTGGAGAGTATTTGGGGGCGCACGCTTGTTTGAAATTTGCAGAGACAAATTTGCGCGATATATCTGCAGGCTGTATAAGCGTTCCATGGTGGATTTAGTCTCTGCAATGCGGTTCTTTGTCTCATGTATACGACGTATCGGCACGCTTCGCTAGGTCCCTCTCCAAACGAAAACTTGGATTATTTACCTTACTCGTTTCTCTCTTTCACTTAAGAGGGGACTCGAGAAAAAAACTATATACACACCGCTGGTACCATCCCAACTTCTCAGCTCGTTTCACGTTTAACTTCTTCATAAACGACCAACGATCATTCGGTAATCCCACGCACGCTCGCTCACACACACGCGTACAAAGCCATGCCCATTCACACGAAAAGACACCAACTTCCACATCCACCGAATCACTCGCAAATATTTCCGCTTGCGCGCCGGAATTTCGGTAAACCTGCGGATGCAATAACAAACACAACTCGCCCTTAGATTTCCTAGTTAACTCTCCGAACCGAGGAATTCCGTTTGCTAGAGGAAAAACTGCTTATATCTTCATGCATTATTATTTATCTATATATATATAATTTCATGAAATTATCGAGATGGGGGAAATTAATTAATAAATATGTACGATTACATATCGACCGAAAAGTCCTTAATCGATAAATCCTTTGCTCCAAGAGAGTTCCACTCGCTACAACCGGTGACAGACTATTAAATTATTCGCCAGTATTACGTTTTACGAGAAGCGGTTATTATCTCATTAGCTGGCCATTAAAAGTTCAACGTTAAAAGTCATAAATATGCGATGAGGAATTACATTCAGTCCGACTTTTCGTTCATTTTAACAGTAACTTCACTCGATATAAAAAAAGATCATACGGTTAGCGAACAATGAATCAGAGATAAAAAAAGATAAGCGATAGCAAGAAACGCGAGGTTCTTGCACTTTTCAGAAGCTTTGAAATAAATTTCTAGAAGGGTTTGTAAATTTAGCCACGACGATCCAAGTTAAGAGATATCTTATCGTATAGTTCTTTGTATACAGAATCGTAAGTTAACCTTTATTGACTCATACACACTATAAAATAATTCTTCAACATATTGCTTTAAACAATATTAAACCCGAGTGGAAATTAAATTTGAATATAGCGGAAAGGAGAACACGTTGAATTTCTGCTTCCTTGAAAAAATGTGTTTTTTGATGAAACTCTGGAGAGCGGCGGTGATAAATACTCGGAAGGGAGACTTAGAAAGATAAACTCATTTGAATTTTTAGGCGGCGCACACGCTTCGAGTGCTTTATGAAAGATTAATGCGCGCCACTCCTAACTTAGTTTAGAATGAACGAACTCGCCAAAACTTTCTATGACGTCGCCGTCAACACCGGCCGAGCGTTTCCTTTATTCCCAACATCTGCCGATTCTATCTTGAGATCGTAAAGTCAATATACACACCATCATGGAAATCATTTCATCGATCTGAAAAAATTAGGGCTGCATATCATTAAATTAGCCATAAGGAGACTTATTTTACGTCCTTACAACCCTCGGTAATTCATTTAATACCACAAAGGCTTCCCTCTTAATTACCCCTTATTAGATTGTCACGTTAATAAGCTTCATTAAGGGATTTTATATATAATTATATCATGCTATCCACTTTTCCCATGAGAAGCCACATGAAATATTTAACGCTGTTGCTCTGATTATTTAAAACCCTAGAAAAAATTGAAGAGTAGGAAATCCAGGTATAAGGTGAATTTTAAGAATAGCCAAACCAGTGACTCTATCAAGAAACCAGTTTGGAGCCCCGATAATTAGTTTCCTCTGGAAATCCCTATTCATTTATCTGAATTAAATACGGAAAGAGGAGGTATCATATATCCTATCAAGTGTAAACAAAGTCATGAGTATGCATACCTTCGAATCCCATCAAATTTTCCAAAACCATCGCGAGTAACATCAACTATTCGTCAACGTAACTGTTTATATCTTTTACGCTTAAAACTTCCTCCGGAATCATTCTAAATTCAACCCACGCTTTAAAATATAATTTTAATCTAGCCTTGAGTGAATTTAATGTTAAAAGTATTAATATTACGAATAGGGCTAGGTATTAAAGTGAAGGAGGAAAAAGAAGAAGCAAGGCTCTTACGCGCAGTGCGTTGTTTTCGAAAGTTAGATCTTCTCGGTGAATGACGTAATCAAAGATGGAATGCTGACGACAAATCGGTAGACCTCTGTTTATTAAGACAAAGTCTCGGTCAGTCTTTGGCAAAAGAGAGACAAAGGCTTCATTGTCATTAGGGAAATTAGCTGGCTTGCACGTCCTTGACTCCTTCGAAAAGATTTGTCCCAAAGGACAGCATCTTCTCAATCCAAAAATTCCAGGAAGTTCCACTCTGACCTTCTCGCCTGTCGCGTCTCCAATCGTACAGTGCACCAACACTAGCTCACTCTCTCGTGACTCCTCGTTGCGCAAGATCTCCAGACAAGCTGAAAAGTTCATGCCGAGGTCCGTGGCAACGAATTCATCAAGCAGCGTGGTCTCAAGGTCATCCGGGTCATCGCAATCTGGGAAACCATCCCGGACCCCTGCAAGATCCGCTAGTTCTTCACCGCGTAGGCTCACAGGAACACAACCCTCCGACTTTTCACTGGAAAACACCTCGCCCGGTGCGCAACATTTTCGCCAAGCTGGCTTTAAACTCAAAACACCGGAAAGGCCAACTAACAGAATTATACCGCAAATATTCCAACTTTTTTCAAACATGTTTCCGGTCTCGGTAGTCACGGATCGAAGAATCAATAAGAAAATTACGGACAAATGACCACACTCACTAATGACACTTTGGAAAAGAACGAAATGAACTTTTCCATACATTTACTAATGATTTTTTGTCGAAATAATAGAGTTTCCCAATGACACAATTAGCTGCGATCGATTAAGCTCTTAATTGGACAGAGAGATATTAACGTGACTGCAGTTTATTGTGTTTTTGCTGGCCTTGTTGAATAGCTAGAAATACTATAATATGTGTTTGTACGTATAGGAAACCGGTATCAAGGAAGATTCATAATTAACGTGTCGTTGGAAGCAACGCGCGTCGCGCGAATGACAATCGACCAAGCATATCAGCTGCAACCGGATATAATAAAAATAAGCTTCGCAATTGGCAAAAACTTATGACTATCCTATTTGGCACTCGTCACTGATAAATAGTCAAGCATATAGTCTCGTACAAATCGTTCTTCTTTGCGGTCAGAAGATTATTAGAACAGTTACAGTTATACAGGCAGAAATATAATAACATCTGTGCCATTTTCAGATCGCGTGGATATCCTCCGAACATCCGCTGGCGATTCGCCAGAATCCTACCAGGAACAATCGTTCGTTTTGCCCATTCTTCGCGAAACCCCGCTATTTCTAATGTAACATGTAACGCATCATCCATTCATCTATCGATAGTCCGTTTCTATCACTGCCATCCCTAAAAATCAAAACCGATAAATCCAACATTGATCATTTTTAAGGAGCACTGAAAACTTTCAACTTTCAACTTTTCCACCGATAATGACTCATTCTTTTTGTTTTTCTCGTCCGATAAACACTTTATCATGACGCGTGTGTGCGTTGGCAGGAAATCTCTGAGCGCCAATTGGAAACCTCATTATCGTCCTCGTAATCCTTATATTTAGTTCCTCCACCCAGGAAGTCGGTGGTGGCTCATGACTGCTTCCAGGTCTCAAATCAATTTGCCGGACAGCTTGATCCAGCCTGATTTCTTCGACTGTGATTAACACGAGCGGAGAATGTGAAAGTAAGCGTGCGTCGGTTTTTATTGAATGCACGCACTAATTGGTGATGGGAGGAAGAGAGATCGAAATTAAGGGATCGGATGTGACGAAGGAGTGATTGAACAGAACCGATCGGCACGAAACTCAAAGTTCGACTAACACACGAGTGAACGAGTCGAGTTCGAGTATAGTCGGCGTAGTCGCTACGCCACGCGTTTACAGGACGTTCGTCTCTTCCACCGCAGTCAACTATACACTTTCTCTCTCTCTCTCTCTCTCCTGCTCATTCTCTTTCTTTTTCCTCCCCCCCCCCCCCCCCCACCCCAGCCCAGCCCTTTCTTTCCCTACGTCAGCTTCTCAAATCCTCCGCTTATATTTTATAGTCCGCCTGGTCAAAGCTTCAGCTCTAATAGTCTTTCCTGGAATAAGACGTCCTCGTTACCCGATTCAGCGCCTCTCAGACTAATGACGCTACAACAATGACGCTCTTCACGAAAATCGAGCTGCATAAATTGCATAAGACAGCACGGAGTAGCGTATCGTTGTCCGAAATCCTACTACATCTTCTTTAATCACTGTGTGTTCACCACAAGATTTTATTTACACATTAATTTTCTCTAATATTACCGAGGAAAATAAAAAAAGGAAAAGCGACACTTGTCTCTCGTCAAGTTTCTTATCTCCGTTTAATCGCAGCGGAAATTCGAACGTTTGTTTGTTCGTTAAATGTTAAATTGAAAAGTCTGAGGATTCTTGGAGCTAGCAGAAAATCTATCATAATTTTTTTAGAATCTCCAACGTCGAAAGCAGTTTGCAGTACAAAGGTACCCTGCTCACCCCGACTGCTCGAAGGTCTTCACTACCTGATCTTTGGTATTTTCACCTTTTCTTTTGCTTCGTGCACCACAGTCTCTTATTTCTTCAGGACGAAATAGCTCGCGTCCAGGAGCATGGGTTGATCTCTCGACTGCTTCCTTTCAATCACGGTCTTATAAAAGGAAAGCCTGCGATATTAGTGCAAGATACGAAACTGGAAAATAATTCTTCATCAAAATCCGTCGATCATTCGCAATTCCTTTATTATTACCTGAGCATAAATTCATTCGTCGAGTTTTCAAGTATTCTAGAGGATTTTGTGCATATAGTAATATCCAGTAGAACTGGATCAATTAGTCTTGGTCGAGTAATTAATACCAATTAGCAAGAGTACCATTTGTTTTGCAAATATCTATATCCCTTGGTGGATTTTTCCCTCGATGAAGTGGTTTACAAGGCAAATATATCATTAATTTTCACTAGTATTTTTACTCACGTAGTTATATAAATGCAATGATCGATATTTTTAATGTTTATATTAGAAATAGTACAGTTTGATCAAATATTTTCATCTAGTTTATGGAATCTTATTTTGGTTCGAGTATGAACGAGGGTGAACAGTAATATATCTCACCTGTGGTCATCGAATCGCCAGTAAGGTAAGGTGTGAGGTTTTTTATGAGTTGATTGTAAAGTGGTTAGGGGAGAGTCCCACCTGACATGGATGTTTTGCAATGAAAAAGAAACACATATAAACGAGTAAAATGTTATAGTCCTTCACCTACAAAAAGAAAGAGGGTATTGATGTGCGTGCAGTGGAGCAGGATAATTATTTACGAGAAATTTAATTAGATAAGGATACTGGAAAAAATTGGATGAGAGAGAGGAAAATTAAATTTAGCAATGACGACTTAGAAATTATTTGATCGAGTGGGGCTGGCGTCAGGATAGGATTGTCGAGGTCAAAGTATAGGGTGCAGGGGTGCGATACAGAGGTGGTAATGTACAAGTACCACAGCTTCGCACGCCCACGAGCCAAGTGATTCATTATAACGCTCGTCAACGCCCAGGCTGCAGCCTCGAGTGACACGAATTAACGAGAAAAAGAAGAACGCCCTGACCCTTGACCGCGTTAATCCCGCCTTCTCCATATTTCCCAAAGCCACAATTCCACCCTCTTTTCCTCAAAGCACTTTTCCAATTGTTCCCTGTATTATAAAGAGAAGAAAAATCCTCGACAGCCTTGACGTTAAATCAAAAGCTTTAAGAAGGATGATGCATCTCGATGGGTATAGACCGTAATTCGTTGGGAAGCGAGAAATAGCGAAAATTCGATATCCGCTAGACGACCTTGAATGTTAAAAAAAATCAGAATACCTACTCCCTCGCGTAGCCTTTGAAGTTGCCAGCTACCAAAAAATTCTTTCGCTCTAGGCACAGATTAATTTAGATCTATACCTAACAGCCTTTAATCTTTCCTCGTTGCCTGTTGAGATTTTTACGACTCTTACGCACCAAACGATTTACAGCCGATTTCCCGAAAAACTTTTAACATGTTTTATCTCGAGTTTCTTACGCGATAAAATTAAATCAACGTTTAACTAGCGAAATTCCTCGCTCTCTCTCGCTCTCTCTCTCTCTCTCTCTCTCTCTCTCTCTCTCTCTCTCTCTCTCTCTCTCTCTCTCTTTCTATCTGCTCTTTAATCGGAATTTGAAAAAAAAGCAAGGTATAATTAAGTTTTGTTGATTTGGAGAAATTTTAAGTGCTGGGGTTAAATTTACTAATCGATATATAAGTATTCTTACTCCTTTTTCTCAAGTCTGTCGCGACAGATTATTTACAAATCGTTAGCATCAAAAGTCCATGATAAGTCCATTCGAGAGTTTTGGCTCTTTGGTGAAATGAAAGTTGGTAGAAAGAGAAAAGAGATGGAGGGGGGGGGGAGGGGGTGATTCGTAGACTTGAAGCTCATTAATCTTATTAAGCTAAATTAATTAAGCGTATGAAGTGGCTTGGAGGTAAATCAGACGTTCGCAGCCTTTACGGCTATTTATCTTTGTGAAGTAGGAAAGAAGATCTAAGCGTGGGAAAAAGCTTGTCTTTCACGTCAGTCACAGGAAATTACGCAATTCGTGGAATCACGTCGTAATATCGCAAAAAGAGTGGACTTTAGTTTCCAAGGAGAAATGGTTTGGCAAGTTCGAAAGATGGCAACGTAGCTGAGGTGGATTAAAAGTTTAAGAAACGAAAATTAAATAGAAATGGGTGGAAAGGAGAAAGAACAAGAATTTTATTTGTATCAAGGGACTATCTTGCAGTGTGTATATATATATATGTACCAGTTAAAACATACTGTTTACTTTACACAGTCAATAAAACCCCATTTACCTCCCTCCCCCATCTACCACAAATTCATTTATCGAATTTATCCCTCATCTATGCCAGAAGGCGTCCAGCCCAACCCTATTTTCTTCCTTCCTATAGTATATATCTATATAATATACATATATGTATATATATTTCTCTCTTTTTACACCCCTCTTCCTGTTTTCATTAATCCTCCTCCAACATGCTTCTATTACTTTTATGATTCTCTTATTTTTTATTAACTTTTAAACCGAGTCAAATATTAGCTGAGTTCTTATTGTATACGAGTACGAAGTGCCAGTGTTAACCAGTTTCCTAGATTTATCCTGCAAATTGTGCAGTCAACATCTCGAGGGCTCTCATTAATTAATAAGCTACTATAAACTGAGTAGTATGCTTAATTTGAATATTTGATACTACTAAATACAATTATTATTAATATTTCACACTGTTGTAGTAGCTCATATTTAAATATAAGATGTAAGGGTTATTTGTATATAATTTATTGATGATTTTACTAGTATTTGTAGCAAATAGAAACATAAACTGACACACGATAAAATTTAAAAATTGTACTAAAAATGTCCAGCTTTATTGTATTTCTCCTAAACTTTAAGATCTCATATTGATACAAAATAAATTTATTCAACAATGTTCAAATGGCCATTTTTAATTACGAATTATACTTTGAATTGAAAGCTACATTCATTAATACTATATTAGTCAAAATTAATGAGTATCTATGATCTTTTTGTATATAACAATAAATTTTAATAAATTCAGCTTAAATTTTAAATATCCTAATAAATATAAAAAAATAAATACAGGGTGTTAAAAAAAATCTGGAAATACTTGAGAATCTCGAAAACTAAATATTTTAGAAAATATCTTTATAGGATTTCTAAAAAGCGCTTTTAAATATCTTTCATGTTGCTGCACTGGTTTAGCCTTAGAAGACGTGCTAAAAAATATATGAAGGCTATCTTCAGTTTTTTAAATGAAAAGAACCCTCGATTTTTGTACACATGCTCTAGTAGTTTATCTCAATAGCTTTCCAAAACCTAATTTTCATGTTTTCGTTGTATTCAGTCATTTACGAGTTATTTCATCATCTGTCTATGGCTCTCCTTCAATAAAATTAAAATTTCATTTGTGTAAACGGTAGCAAATGGAGTGCTTTACAAAAAATAACATTCAAACCGATTTCCAATCAGATCAATCAAGATCGGAATATTTAATTAAAAAACTTTACAATCTCTCCGTTTCTTCACTTTTCTATTAATAATCATTTAACCAAACAAGTTACTAAAACACTTTTCAAATAAAAGTTGGTTACCAATATTTATCTGAGCAAGTTGAAAAAAAAGATAATAATCTACGATCAATAGGAACCAAGCTTTTCGCATTTACTCCTTTTTTACCCTCTCTTCGTTAGTTCATCCCTTAGGAATTTGAATTTTGCGAATTTCTACGTGTCAAATGACACCAAATTTAAGTAAAAACTAAAACAAAGGTTAAAAGTATTCGATATAGACATTTTTATTAGTTTCTATAGACTTTATCTTACTAAGCTACTCTCCGAGAAGCTTATTTCACGTGCAATTCATTTTTATGAAAACAGAATACCAGCAATCGTCATTTCGGCCTTTAAATTTTCGTTTGTAGCACTCAATAAAATCATCAATGTATATTCTATCCATTGAAAAAATAGTGGATTTCACTATAAATATTTAAGCTCAACATCTGGTGTGAACGATCATTTTGAATTATATAAAAGCGTTCACATAAACTTACATTACCACACGTTACTTAAAAATATTAGTTTTCTTATTTCTGCACATTCATAATAAATTTTACTCAAATTTTAAGAAGACAAGAAACAAATTTGTGTGCCACAATAAATAACTATATTATAAAATTCTATGTTTATTATCTTCTTCTTAATTTATATTCATTTTTGTATTCCTGAACTGTATTATACTAATTTACACATTAGGAAATTCTCGTGTTTATTTTGCTACAAATTTCTATTCTCACAAGTCATTTTTGCAAAAAAGTTTATAGTTTCAATTTTTAATTAACAGTTATTTCGACAGTTTCTGTAAAACCCTAACATTCTGTTTAGTTCTAATGGTTTTGACAGCTCACTGATCCCACTTTAAATATTACTTCGTAGTTAGTGGTGCCACTGTAAGTCTTGACTGCACGTCTAAAGTTACCCACTAACAGTCCATATTTATATAGTCAAAGTAATTCATGCTAGCCCCCCTCCCCCTCCTCTCCCCTCCTAATACGTCCCAACTTGATTAGAACTTAAAACAATCCTAAAGTAGGTCACCCGGTAATTTATCTTAATTCGCAATTTTCTTCCTACCTCTTACCTTCAAAATCAATCTCATTCCATGGAGAATAAACACAGTTTCTGAATTATATTAATATTTAATTAAACACCTCTGTAAAGTTTTATCACAAAATGTTACATTTACTGTTATTCTTTTATATATATATATATATATTCAGGTAGAATCCCTATATTAGAGCTCTTTAGCAAGTTTACCATCAAAATACAGAATTGATCGTCTAGGTAGCTTATTTACGTGCCACTAGGCAGCAGCACGTCCTAGACTCTTTTAACTTGGTAAAGCAAAGTGGCTTTTTATCATTTGAAAGTTTCCTCACGAAATACATTCTTATTTATATTACTTTATATTTATATTTAGAATTTTTACATACCATTAATTCATAAACAGTGTATTTTAAACTTGTCAAATTTCTCTTAAATCTAAAATTTGTAGAAATTAAAAAATTAAAATTTTTCATTTCTTGCCTTTTTAATAATTTAAATGGAATGATTATTAATTCGAAAAACAAGAACTGGCATTCATCGATTCAAATTGAATGATTCGACCGCCTAAATAATCGAGGCAGTCAAAATGTTAGCTATCGATTGTAGGAAACGACTCTCGAATGTATATACTTGAAGGACCATGCGTTAGTATGGGTGCACTATCTCAATGGAGAACTTAAACGCACAGTCGCACAGTTTTATCAAGTTTATTCATTTAGTACAGTTTAATAGCTACTTAATGCTAACGTATTGGTGGTGTTTTCATTTTTGAAATTAGCCTCAAGTGTCACTTATTAATCCATTCTGCATGTGATTGATAAAGAAAAAGGAGTAAGCTATACTCAGAAAAGCTTCCATAAATTATTGTTCACTAATCTCTATAAAATAAACATTGACATTCTTTAAATTATTTTATTTGCATAAAATAATGCATCGAATCATTTGTAATTATAAATGATTATAAAATCAGTAATATTAGTATTTTATTAATCAATCACGTGCTACAATCTCAAATGTTTCGCATGCATAGAGTAACCTTGTGCTCGTTACTTAACCATAGTGCAATAAGGATGGTACAATAAAGATGTTCTGCGAAGTATTTATCGTTTTGTGGCAAAGGAAAAGAAAACACCGTGGAAATGTCTTATTCATGATGTATTAGAAGACGCTGCTGCACATTGTTCATCAGATCTCAGCTATTTTCCTATCTTACTGCTGGAGTGAACAAAGTCGGACATGTTTGGGTGTCCCAGAGAAGCTGTTCGTGTAAAAGTGAAGGTAAATTTAATGATTTATGCAATCTAATGCCAGGAGGCATCTGTTATTGATTTCATTACTTAATAAAATTAGTCCTTTATTTCATATTTTTAAAGAAATTCTCAATCTGTCTGTATATTGCATGTGACAGGCTGTTTCAAATTTTGAGGTTATCTGTCAGAGTGACATCGACGTGCATAAACATGTATATATGTACAGTTGTGATGTTCTAAAAATGTATAGAGACTCTATAAACTATAATCTAATCAGTATCCTTACAATAGTTTTATTTTTAATTGGAAATTGTTTACAAACAGATGTAGTGATTTTTTTCATTAATCCTTGAATTCAAGATTAAGTACTTACGTAATAATAATTAAAACATACAATTTGTAATGAAATTTAATTGTTAATTTGTTACTTTAATAATTATTTTATCATGATAATTGTTATCAAGCGACAAGAAGTTTCAGTTGTTTCTTCGTTTTTACAATTATCGTTAATTATCACATGCATGTATATAACATATAAAATTAAGTTATATAAAAAGTTATAAATATATCCGGTATATACTTTCTTTAGAAATGCGAAACTCGACATCAGCCTGAATATCGAAAGTTCAGCGTGGATCCACAAATAACATCGATCGAAGTTCTACAAAGCATACTTATCAAGGCTTTTGATATTAAAGGGTAAGTACCATATTACTCCAATAGATCAAACATAATTACACAACTTTCTTATTTTCGTCGAGTAACTACTTGAAAAGTTGCGTCTCCTAATAAAAACGATAAATAATATGTTAAACAATAAAATCTAATAAACATAAATATTTATGCAAAAACAGTGAATTTACTATATCCTATCGAGCAATAGACGATTATGGCTCAGAAACGTATTTATTTCTACTCTCCGATTGGGATCTGGAAGCTGCCTTTATCAGGTGAGTCTTGGATAAGAAAATGAAGATTTGATAATTAAATATCTCTATTGCTAATTTTTCACCATTTTTACAGCGCCTCCGAGCCTTACCTTTTCCTGCAGGTGAATCTAAAGCCATTCGGCGAAACTGGTGATTGCGAGTATTTTTGGGAGCAAAATGTACAGGAAGTATCGACTAGACAGCAGGAATCAGGTTTTCCTTATAGGACGCCGAAGTTACCAGGTCTCATAATGAATAAGGTAAATCTCGTTTCGACAACTTATTGCCAATTTATAATTATCCTCTGACTTTAATCGTTTGTCCATAATTATAGATGGAGAGAACCTTGAACATGGTACAAAGAGCATTAGGGAATTTCGGTGAAGAATCGTCTCATCAGCAATATAATCAACCACCACGACCGCCTTTGACCGATGCCGAATTTCGCCAATTTTTGGATCCGACCGGTCACGTGATACATTCCAAAGAATTGAGGACCGTAGTCCATGCTGGCGGTATCGAGCCCAGTCTTCGCAAGGTCGTCTGGAAACATATCCTAAACGTCTATCCTGATGGAATGTCTGGACGCGAAAGGATGGACTACATGAAACGAAAGGCCCAGGAATATCAAAACCTTCGTGAGAGGTGGAAAACTCTGATTCAGAAAGGCCAAAATGTTGGTGACTTGGGCTACGTTACTAGTATGGTAAGAAAGGATGTACTGAGAACGGACAGACACCACAAATTTTACGGGGGTTCGGATGACAATCAAAACACAGCCAGTTTATTTAATATTTTAACCACTTATGCTTTAAACCATCCAAGCGTAAGCTACTGCCAAGGTATGAGCGACCTTGCTTCGCCTCTTCTAGTTACAATGAGGGACGAAGCTCAAGCTTACATTTGTCTTTGTGCCTTGATGAGAAGACTAAAAGACAATTTCATGCTGGATGGTATTGCTATGACTACAAAATTTGCTCACTTATCCGAAGGTAAATATCTGAAGAATAAATGTATAGAATTGTTTTCTTGATTTAAGCTGTTTTATCGATTTGCAGGTCTACAGCATTATGATCCAGATTTTTATGCTTACCTAAAATCGCATCAAGCTGATGATCTTTTGTTCTGCTACCGATGGCTTCTCTTGGAAATGAAAAGGGAATTTGCACTCGAGGACGCATTGCGAATGCTGGAAGTTTTATGGTCAGCTTTGCCATCGTCGCCACCGAGCGGAGAATTGAGCCTTGCTGAAATTCCATTTCCACCAACATCACCACCTCCAAGTCCTAATGTTAAGCATATACGAGAAACGGCTTACACCAAAGTTTGCGCCATTAGACGACAAAGTTCCTCAGCAAGTATCGCTTCCGGTAGTAAAAAGAGAAATTTGAGCACGGATGAGCCCCCCAATCAAAACTTTAAAGAGACTAATGGAGAAACGAAAAGGTTTTAGTATTTTTCAATAAATTTATTTTATTTGTCATAATATTAATATATACTTTTTATAAAGCAGATCAAGTTCTCCGTTGGAAGAGACTAATTCTACCGCAGATGATGATTTAACGTCTGCAAAAAATAAAAAGAATGTAGAGACTGGCAAGTGCATGAGCTCGGAATCCCTTTCCAGCAAATCAAAACGAAATTTGTTAGATTTCAAGGAAAGACTGCAAATATCTAACAGAGATCCCAGTAAAAGCTTGGAGCTGGTAGACACAACGGAGAAAAAATGTACTCGAGTAGTTAAAAATTTGAATGACTTTCTTAATTTTACGTCACTGAATAGAAGTAAAGTAACACCCAGCGATTCAGAACCGGAACTAAGGTAAATATTGCCTCTCTATTTTTTTTAAAGATAACATATAGAAAACTCAATTTATTATTTATTTTTAAGACGAGTTTCCAGTGACAGTGGAGTTATCAAAGTGTTAAAAGACGAGCCAAGTTCACCGGACGATCCGACAGACTTTTTTCCAATGACTACTTCAATGACGAGGGAATTAAGACTAGAATTAGAATCTTTGGACAGGCAAGTCTTTGGTCCTTCTCCTCCAAATGATCAGCATTGCGATTCCGCTCAGTCTAAAAGAGAAGCTGATATAGTGGAGAGTGAGACAGAAACTGAATTAGCTCGATGTAGTCCAACTGCTGATGTTTTCGTGTGGGAAAATCCACTTCATACTTTGCAACAAAAAAATCAGCTGGCTACCCCAGATGAGCAAGCAGATTTGGAATACGATGGAGAAATTTTGGAAGACCAGAATGGTGTTAAATCCGTAACCCCGATTAGGCTTTTGAAAAGAATGACCAAGTACGTAATTACTCTAATTATGCTATTTAGTTTTACTATTTCTAACTATTAAATCTTATTATCATAGGTCAGAATCGGCGTCAGACAGCGAAAGCGCTGATAACTGGCACCAGAATCCAGTTCAGCAAGAAAGTCCAGTGAAACAGCAATTATTACAAGAGCAGGGTGAAGAAGTAACAGAGTTTACAAATCTAATACCGACTGGCGGTGCCAGAGAACAAATTGGTGCAAGTTCTCTACCACCACCAAGTGAATTTGGTGGTGGTAATCCATTCCTAATGTTCCTTAGTATAACTCTTTTATTGCAGCATAGAGACGTCGTTATGAGAAATCAAATGGATTACGATGAAATGGCAATGCATTTTGACAAAATGGTACGACGACATAATGTTACGAGAGTACTCAATCAGGCAAGACAGTTGTATGCTGGTTATCTCAAGCGTCATGTTGCAAATTCCAATACTAGCAAAACGGACTGCGTTAACGTTTAAAATTCGTTAACTTCGATTGTAGTATAATAACGAATTGAACCGTAAAGACTTTGTCGAATACGGTGCTCTTCCCATTAAGCAAGATACTCGAGGATTTCGAATCGTTAAAGGATTATTATCGTGGCCAGCTGCACTTATAAAAATGCATTTGCACACTTGTACTTATTAGTCGATGGATACAATTTGTTCACGTCCATCCAGATTAGAAAGTTCAGCGAGGATGATCTCAACAGATTACGCCTGAAACCATAACAGAGCATCATGCACAATATTTGCACCACGTTACGAAACCTTTAACTTGTGTATACCTCAACTTAGAGATAAGAGTTTAGCTCATATTTGTAAAATACATTCGTCTTAGAGAAGTGTTCTTTTTTTGTTCTCAAACGATTTGCTTGGGAAACGACAATAAATTGAATTTAATTTTACAATTCATTTATTTCTTTATTACCTACAAGTGACTTAAGCGATGTAAATTAAAAACGTACTTTACAAATTATGCACCCAGCTTTAAGTCAAATGATAAGCAAATATTTTTTATAATTGAATAATACTTAATCATATGCCTATAATCATTTATAGAAAGTCTTAATATAGAATAATACAATAAATTTATTAGACTAAAATAAATACATATGAAATAATACACAATGCAATACATTACATTTCTGATGGATAAGATGAGATCTGTGTTTATGCAAATGAAGAAAAATAAAAAATATGCATAAAAATTAATTAAAAAACTCTTTTTAAATAATTAGTTATACTGCATTTGTTTAATTCAAAATTTATATGCGTTTGATTTGAAATTAATTTATTTAAGTAGAATACATAAACATTGTATAATTTAATTTTAAAGAATTCATCTAAAATTTATAATTTCGAAGGTAACCTATTTCTTACGATTTCCCTGAAGCATAAGAATCCTCAAGAAGATGTTAATTACATCCAAATAGATGGAAATGGCACTGCAATTAAACATTATTTTAATTCAAGCAATAATCTTTGTTATAGAAAGTAACTATTTTATTCAATAAAATTTTTAACTTACTTATTGATTGGATCAAATGTCACTGCAGTATCTCTATACCCTATTGGTCTTGACTCAGCTTCCCTAATTACTCTCTGTGTGTCATACATCAACATTGTAGAAAATACTACAAGACCTCCATAAATGGCTATTGAATACAATCCACCTCCAAGGGCTGTTGTTGGAGGAAGGAAGCATGAGGCCAAAGAACTGGCTGCAACTACTCCCAAACCTATTCCAAGAGGTCCTGCCATATTCAAAAATTTATCACTAGGAGCACAAATGGCTATTGCAGATAACCCTCCAACTACTCCTGCTGTTAGGTATGCTGCCCTTAGTACTACAGGGCCATAGGCAACAATGGATGATGTGAGAACAGCACCAATAATTCCTGTATGAGCCAGCCATGCCATTTGTTTTGCCCCAAAACCTTCATTGTAAGGAATTCCTCTTGCAACCATTCCACTTCCAATCATTGCTACCATTGATCCTATTATTGCCATCCATCCTTGGCGCATAAGCAAATTCATCATTGCTGGTGAACGCATACATGCTGCTACTGTTAAAGCACTAACTGCTACAGACCCTCCAAAATACATATAAGTGGTCTTAATTCGATCTTTTACATATTGTGGCCAAAATCTAAATAACATGGAAGAATACTTATTAATAATTTTTCCAAAAATATTTAAAATATATTACTTTAAATTATTTGAAACTTACATTGCACGGTCAATGGCTCCATCAGTTGCAGAGAGACCTAGACCATAATAACAAAGGGCACCAATTCCTAATACTGAAGCACCAGCAACTGCCCCTTTTCCAATAGATATTGCTGTAAATATAAATAATTAAACATATTTCTCTGTTATTTTATTTAAAATAACCATTTAATAATTATATATATATATATATACATATAATATATACCTTTGTATCCAGCTGGAACTGTAGCAGTAGTTTTACGTGCTGATCTTGCATAAGTTGATCCTTGATTTGAATATAATCTAACTGTTTGAACTTTAGGAATAAACTGTGATTTTGAAACTGCTGAAGTTTTCAAGACATTGCTAACAGCTGGTGAAAAACCCACCCGGCAAGCACGAAGAAGCAACATTTCTAATGTTTAATTTGTGAAATGAATTGTAGAAAATCTGTATAAATAAATTGCTTACATTAATATTATAGTAATAATAAAGTTTTATAGTTATTTCAATTGTTCAATAATTGTATGCATATACATATTTAAAAAGTATAACATAGTTCTTGACAAATTCTAGAAAAAATAAGAAAATAAATGTAACCAAAAAATGGTGTAAATAAACATTTAGAAATTTAAAGGTAGTAAGCTGAAACTATATATGATAAATTTTTGTTAGCGTGTTAATTATTGCTTTCTTACAATAATGTTAATATTGATAGACATCAACAATTTTGTTATCCAACGTCTCTTTGACAAATCATTTTGAAAAAATTTATATTCACTTATTGTACTCACATGATGCAATAACGTCGCAATTGTTTCCCAAAGCGCAAGTGACGTTGTGAGCAAATGACTGAAATTTACACTAACTGGCCATGGAAAACAAAAGAAATTTATAGAAACACTGAGTCTGGAAATTTCGAAAACTTTATCGCCATCTGCAGTAGTAAGTAACTGTTACAGAGTGGACAAGTAAAACTCCTCTGTAAACCTATTTGCTCTCTGTAGGTATTATAGATAACCATCCGTTTTGCGTTTGTAAAATATTATTATATATTTCCCAATAGAGGGCGGCATCAGTCTAATTTTATAATTTTACTATGCTGAAATCCATTTAAAAATACTACATATATTTAAGTTTAGTCAAAGAAAATTTGTTTTCATCTTTGAAATATGTAATTGTTTAAAGTGTAATATAATTGAGCAAAAAAATATTATCTAATGATTCTTGTTCTAAAGAATTTTGTTACATTACTAATGCTGATGAATGAAATTAATAAAAAATACAATAGACAGTAACGAAGATCCTTATCAAACATGAGACTGCAACTCCGAGTTGTCTGACAATGAATCGTGTTTGAGAAGTCAGAAATTACTAATTCTAAGTAGCATTCTTTCTCAATCGAATACTTTTTCATCTGTACACACATGAGTAGTTTACACACGTGTTCGACATACGCACTGTCGCTAATTACTCGCCGCCAATCATGCCTATAAAAGCTTTTTCATAACCTATCCATGTAGTATACCACTTTAAAATAAAAAATGAGCTTAAACCATCCAATTTAAAGTATCATAAAAAAATGGTAATTCTTCTTTTTGTTTATTCCTTGTGAAAGTATCGCGATTGAGATGAGTGCAGTAAGCGGGTATCAAGCGAAGTAATATTAGATGTGTATAAAGTGGCTTGGGAAATATAAAATTTAATGAGTCTTGGTATTAATGGAGGTTACAATTTTATGCGAGATACAATGGATTCGTTAAGTCGATGCTCTGTCCCCTTGACACAAAGGAAGAGGCACGCGTGGCGGTCTAGAATGGTGAAATAACCAATCCTGGAGGAGGTTCGTCCGTTCGTTGACGTCGAGCGAGTGGTCTGAGGGTCCCTGAAGTCTGACTGCCCTGGCTGGGCTGGTTGGGGCATCCGGCGAATGGCGGCGTGTATATCTGCCACGCGCGAGCAGGTGGCGCCCGCATCGCGAACGAAAAAATCCTCCGGCCTCTCTCAGAAAATTTAATTGGCAGCTTCTTTTATTTTAGTCTCTCGAGGCTCGAGCCCCGCCAGCACCAGTCCCCTAGTCCCCTATTAAGGTCCGCCACAGGGATTAGCCCGAAGAAGCCTCCCGCGAGACTTGGATGATTTCACTTTTTGCACCTGCCCCGGGTTAACCTCCGAAATGACACTTTACGAGGCTATAACCTGAGAAATAAAAAGTTAGAGGCTTCTCCTAGATCAGCCAATCCTAACCAATTTGTTGGTTAACGAGTCGAGTCATCGTATCGTAACCTCAAAACTTTCATCATAAAGATTCGAATGACTGATAAGGGAGGTACGTTGACAGGATGACAGCCGATGCACGGAGGGGTCAGAGAAAAGGAAGCAAAAACTGAAAGAACTGGGAGGATAACCGGAGGTTAGCGGAGGTTACAGTTTTCGGGATGACAAATGGGGAGAGGACATCTTTTCTGAGTCTCCACCTGGATTACCCAAGGTCCCTTGCGTGTGTCTGCAGCCTAAGCCCTTTTGACTGTTCTGTGGGTCCTCTTCACCTGCGAAGCAACTTCACCTGGATAGCCCAGTTAACCTCTCCGAAGCGCTATTACATTCTGCCTGCACCAGGAAAACGAATAGAAATTGTCCGCGAGCAACAGTTCCAGCTGCGCGCTGACCGCAGGTGTTACAGCTTTGGCTCAAGACACTTTTCTTCCGACCTACACGCTCCACGAATTAAAATGGATCAATCCTTGTGCAATCTTTTGTGCAGCCTCGGATTCATCCCATAAAGGACTTTTCGCCCTTGATCTTCGTGCTTTGATAAGATAGCAATTCCTGTTACCTGAAACCCCACCGGTTGGACTTTTTGACAGATTTTTGACGTACTCCCTGATCTTTACCTATAAAAACAGACTTTTCTCGGCTTCTGACCCTACGACTCTATTGCTTTCTTCTCCTCTCTCTTTCTCTTCCCGACAGATGACAAACTTCTTTACAAGCTGCAACCCATGCTTCCTAGTGCGATTTTTTTCTTCCCACAAATAATTTTCTCTCTGCCCTCGCTAAGTACAGTATATTCCATTAGATTCTACACTGTCGTAATAATTTTTTATTCAATTTTTTAACGTACATTTAAAGAATTCCATCCTATTACTTTCAATTTGGAAGATTTGACAGTCTTTTGATGGGTTCTTTGATATTTGCCTGCAAGCAGAGATTTTCTCTACCTTCCTCGGAAATCCCGAGACTCGATCGATTTTCTTTCATACTTCACTCTCTTTTTCGAGAGAAGGCCAAATTCGTTTGACAAGCTTCGGTCGGTGCCTCAATAACCATATTTTCTCATAAAGAATAACGTGTATCCTCGGTGTAATACTTATTCGAGAAATAATATATTCTTAATTGAATTTCGTACTCGGTTATCCTGACAAAATTTATTCTCTCGAATTTTCTACTACCATTTACGGCACATCATCATTGACCAAAGCCACTCTCGGTACGTTTATCATTAATCGCGCCGCACACCAGGTTATTTCTACAAGATTGTTCGCGCATCCAATGGAAACCGGTTCACAATCAGTACTGGAGCTTTCCTATAATCCCGCAAGGAATGCAAAAAGCTCGGCAAGAAAGCTCCGGCCAACTGGAGAAACCTATACGATAAGCATAAATTTGGATTTTTCGATAAACCTCTGAGTTTTCCTGAACTGGTCGATAAGGATTAAAAGTAACCGTACACAACTATATATCTGATATTTTTCTCTTCATGGCTCGTTGGAGATTTCTCGACTGGCGAATTGGCAAATCTTTGAGTTAAACGTTAAAGTTCCGTGGTATGAAAATCGGGTAGTGTGGAAGGATGCGTGTCAGAACACGTTTGAGGCTGATGGGTATGTAAAAGGGAGGAGTATAGGGGGGAAGAGGGGGGGGGGGGGTGGATTTTTGTGGAGAGAACAATGCGAGCAAAAGAAGAGAGAATAACAGCTAGGTACCTGACCTAGTTAAAAAGGGACGTTTTGGTTTTGCCAGTCGCACATGTTATTATGTATCATTTCCTCGACAAACAAAGCCTCGGCACCTGGCAGCGAAACTTCCTTCCTGACGCCACTTTTTCCACCGCTTTTTTTTTTAACCGTATCCCGGCCAACTTCGGTTTGCAAGAAGAAAAAGGAGGAGGAGGAGAGTGGAAAGACTTGCATTGCAAGGAAGCCAATCGTTAGTGCGTGCTCCGTGCGTTACAAGCGTGTTTTGGTTGCTCTCGCTCTCCTTTTCTTCGCGTCTACCTTCGTGCTACGGTAAGTGGCCCCAGAATCCTCTCCTCCTCGGTTCCTCACGGCCGGCTAACAGTTGGCTGACACGAAAACTTTCAGCAAACCGCACAAAGGCCCCTGCCGGAGACACTGCCGTCCCGGGGCATTACCCTATACCGTAGTACAAATCGATTTCGATTTGCCCCCGAGGAAGCCGCGCGCCGGCTACCCACCACCCCGGATAATACCTTCCCAAGACTCAAAGAAACCATCTCGGAATCTCGCCGGAAGCGCATCTTTCCTACCCCGCCTAAACTCAATTTTTCACCAAACTTGCTAATTCAATTCCTCTCCTCCTATGCTCCCATTTCCCGGAATCCCTCAATGCTGGTCCGGAAAATTTCCGGAATCCCTCAAAACTGCACCAAACTCTGCATCCATTTCGTCGTGTGGTCCCTGAAAGATTTTCTTTCGCGCCGAGCCGAGGAGATATTTTAAACGGGAGAACCAAGAGAGGGGGGGGGGGGTACAGTTTCGGCTTAGCATAGAATTTTTACGACCCTTGTTTACGGGTAATTAAATTTTCTAGGAGGGGGAGGGTGAGGTTGACGATGGATTACGGAAGCTTTTTATTACACGCGCACTTGGGGATGTAGGATTATTCCGAGTGCGTATATAGTTATATGAATATGTATAGAAAGAGCGAGAGAGGCGTAGGGAGAGAGGAGGTAGCTCTTTTTGGTCTCTTCTGTGTATAGCTCGTACAGAGCAGAGAGAGAGAGAGAGAGAGAGAGAGAGAGAGAAAGGGTTAAGGCGTTTGGCCCTCTTCTTGAAGGAGATTGCGAATTCGCAGCTGTCGCTCCTCAGCACCTGCCCCTATACTGCGATCAATCCTCTCTCCTACATGAGTTTGTGTAAGCTGATGTTCATCTTGCACTCCTCCGACCTATCCCAGGTATACACAACCACGTGTCATAACAAACCCCCAATAGGTACACACCGGAACTCTCCCAATATCCACAAAGAAATCCACAATGAACTATTACCATACGCCAGCGACAATCTCAATAATTTGATTTGTTTTTTTTTTTATATAATATTTCGTAGACTCATGCGTGGGTGCAAAAAACCATATATTTTTGGAATTCATGAAGGCAGCTGCTTGACGAGTCAAGTTAATTAAAACTAATCGACTCGTTTGAACTATAATTAGGCTGCAAGGAATGAGTTCAATTGGCTGGAACGAGGATGCATTATCCTTATAACACTTCGCTCGTTTCAACACAGCGCTTTAACATTCATATGTTTACGATACGATACTCTTCTTGAGTGTCGTGAGTGCACATATTTATGCAGCCCTAATTTTTTTTTAATAGCCTTTCAATAACCAAAAGCCATCCAGGAAATTCGTAATAATGACTCACCCAGCTATACATTGGGGAGCTCCAAATATCCTCTGGCGGACCAATCTTTTTCCCCCTCGACAACTTTTATTATGCAACTACGTGACGAGCATAATGCATTTCCATTCTTTGACAAATCCATCGTACCATCATATTTCTCTGTTCAAAGAAAAAAATTACTACTTTTTCAGTTGTAATTACAGCCTGTCTTTAATTTCTTATTATTTTTTAAAATAAAGTATAAGCTTTGTAAGTTTTAAATATTTTATGTAATTAATAAATATAACGAAGTTGAGAATTTTGTGTTATTAAAGTGATCTCGCAAAGGTAATTAAAAAGAAATACAAGTATAGTAACTCGAGTTTGCTACGTTATAATTGCAGATTCAAAGATGTCTCCTGCAATTATTAATAATAACAGTCGCTGGTTTTGCCCTGGCTTTTAAAGGATTGTAAAAATTCGTATCGTTTGCAAAAAACCGTCAGGAAGAGAGCTCTTAAAGAACCAAAAAATTGTCTTTTATATATGTATATACTTCCACGCGATATTCTGACAAATATTTGCGCTAAATTATCGACTGCGAATTTCTATGAAAAGCCTCGACTTATCTGCTAAGTATACTAGATAGAACCAGTGTAGAGGATCTTGACTAACTTCTTCTCTAGAAATTATGTATCAAGTAGCACGTGTAAATTTCGAGGAAAAGCAACTTTGCCACACTCGAGCTTATCTATGATCAAGAAAACGCACTAGAAATCATTTCATACAGAATTGCACCTAATCTGAGAACTATGCGGTTTATCTTTAACGATTAACGAGATCCCTCACGCGTGCTTTACCGACAGTACAAGTCAATAAACAATTCGTTTAATAAAAGTAAAATGCGAAGCAAATTGCAAAAACGGGCTTCTTTATGTCAAGGTGCCAATTCTAACGAGTCAATCGAGCTTAAAAAAACTCAAATCGGATGAAGAATAACGCTGTACCACTGTCCCGCGTTCTTGAAGTGGAAATAACCAAAAGTAACCTCTCTTCAAGAACGCGGCACAATGGTACAGCGTTATTTTTCAACTAATTTGAGTGTTTTTAAGTTCGTTTGACTCGTTAGGACTGGCACATTATCCAACAAACGCCCGATTGTTCAATTTGCTTCGCATTTGAATTTTATTAAACTAATTGTTTATTGACTTGAACTGTCGATAAACAATTCGTTTAATAAAAGTAAAATGCGAAGCAAATTGAACAATCGGGCGTTTGTTGGACAATGTGCCAGTCCTAACGAGTCAAACGAACTTAAAAACACTCAAATTAGTTGCAAAATAACGCTGTACCATTGTGCTGCGTTCTTGAAGAGAGGTTACTTTTGGTTATTTCCACTTCAAGAACGCGGGACAGTGGTACAGCGTTATTTTTCAACTAATTTGAGTGTTTTTAAGCTCGATTGACTCGTTAGAATTGGCACCTTGTCATAAAGAAGCCTGTTTTTGCAATTTGCTTCGCTTTTGACTTTTATTAAACGAATTGTTTATTGACTTGTACTGTCGGTAAAGTACGCGTGAGGGATCCCGTTAATCGAGTAAATAATAAGCTTTGACTTGAAATTAAACAAAATCCTGTTTTACCGACCGAGTGTTGCTGAGAGATAACCTTAAGGAATTCTCGATCCATCCCATTCTTACATATAAATGTATACAAATAAGAGATTTACAAATCAAAGACGTTTGGAGAATCTTCCAGGAATGTCAAACAGTCGTTTTCCAGAAGGGACATCAGGCAAAATCTCGCAAATATTTACCGATTTTTCAGAGTCCATCGGCGGCGAACATTTCTAGAGAATCCAATGCTTCCGAGGGTAGAGAAGATCGATTTACACGGGTAAAAAAATAATTTTCAACTTGTCGCACAGGTGTGCTAAGACGACCGAAATTTCAGAAGCCGTCGTATCGTAAGAAGGTTTCGATTACGAGATGCGGTGATACCGGTGTAGCATCGCGATTATAGTAAGGATCGTAAATGGATACCGACACCTGCCAGATACCTGAAAAAACTGTCACTTGCTACCGGATCTTTAAAAAAAAAACTATTCTACGGAGCCTTTTATACGATTAGTTTTCCCGAACACGCGTGATCTATCGGTACATAAAATCGTTCAAAAGGGTGGACATCGGTTGTTTTTAAAAGCTGTTAAAGGGATTTATATAGCGGAGAGACATAATTTTCAAGAGTTTCTCTTTGTAGGAACGACAGGAAGGTGGTTATAGGCGCGTGCACGCGTTGTTGAGGGGGGCAGAAGAGTGAAAGGGGGGTGGGGGCAGAGGTGATGGTCGCATGGTTTTTTTCGGGTGGTATCGTGGCCCGAGGTAAGGTGGCGGGACCATCTGCCCCGAGATTGCGGAGCTCGAGGGAAAGGAGAGGAGAGGAGAGAGAGAGAGGAGAGAAAGCGAATAAAAATCAGTCCCGAAAGCATTACTCCAGCTGGCACGCGTCTACCTCGCAGCCATTATCGTTAAACAAGGATCACATCGCGAGAACTCCACGGGATTTCTTCGTCTTTGTCTCTTTTTCACTGTCGAGCTCTCCCCCCACCTATATATACTGCACCACTCCCTCCACTCTCTTCTCCTTTTTTCTCGTTTCTTTCCCTAGCGCTCGCGCTGCTTTTATTGTCCAGAAGCACCTGCCGCCACCTTTCTCTCCTTCTTACCGTTTCTTCAACCCCATCCCCCCCCCCTTCTCCCCTTATCCACTTTAACCTTCGCTATCAAACTCGACCGACGATCGTCCACAAATTGGATAACGTCCTCTCTCGCTCGCTCTTATTCTTGAGAATTTTATTAAAACCTTTAAAAGCTCATAAAAATCAACTTTATTCCTCGTAGGCTCGATATTAAGTTTCGAGAGTCCTTGGATTCCCCCGATCGTTGCGCCATTATCAATCGGTGACTTTATTATAGTCGGTATATATATGTGTGTGTAAGACGATTGTTTTATTTTTTTAGCTCTTGCGAGACGCGACCGGGGCACGTGCTTTTAATTGATTTAAAAACCGATGAATTGGTCGCCTCGAGATATTTTTAACCGAAGGAGCACCTGGTATCTATAATTCTCCCCATGCTGGTCCCCCTTGGATCTCTCGGAACAAGCTGCGAAACGCAATCCAGTCCCTTCACCGTTGCCTGGAAAATGTAAAAATATCTGTAAGCTCGCATAATGAAATAATTAACATAAAGTACAGTTAAAAACGGGCGGTCGACGCTGGCACACAAGTTTTTTCTAATACTCTTTCTAATATACCTATTCTTAGTCAGAGCTCTTCGGTATATACGCGAATGGCAGAGGCTACGTTTGCGAAGATACCGCTATCCATTTTTCGTATCTCGAGCAATTATTATGGATTTATGTTGGACGGTGCATTTAACAATTCATAAACTTACCGGGTCTGGTGAGTTGGTTATGAAAATGTTGGAGCGAGCGTTTATATATATATATATGGCAGGGGTGAGTCGAGTTTAAAATGTGGCGAGAAAGGGGAAGAAAAGAGGACAATAAATAGGAGACAGTGTATAATGTAAAGCTGAGAGAATTGGATGTACAATGCAAACAGAGATATAATGGTGAGGTATATAAAGATGAGGTAGGGGGGATGGGAATTGAATATAAAATGTTTAGTAGGAACGGGCCAAAAATCCCCTTGCAGTGTAGTAATCCTTTCTTGCCGCTAGTCCAAATCCTCCTAATGATCTTACGCGGAGCCAAAAGAAAACTGGCCGTACCGCTAATGACAGGGCCATTTTTTCCTTCCGGCCTGAAACGGCCTGGACCGCCATTGCCCGACCAAATTGCGCTCGCCAAGCTCACCTCTTGCAATTAACGCTGCGTTTACAATGGCAGCTGAACTCCTCCTGTTGCGCTTGCTCGGAATTTTGTTTTCAAACAGACACAGGTGGTCTGCGTGTAAACGGTCTCGACATCCTAAGATCAGGCCGATAGCAAATTATTCTGATTTAGACCTGTCGCTTTTTCCATTTCCTGCGCGAGCCTCCACTTTTACATACCTAGCTCCTATACTCAACCTATGTGTATCAATGACTTTATGGCAAAAACAAAAGAAACGTCATTGTATTTACATAAATTTATGTGGTACATATATTTATGTTTACTAAATGTCAGCATGAACTTCACCTCCTATTCTGCAACGCTGCCTACGTAATTTTCCTCGCTTTCACTCATTTAGAGATAATAGCCTTGCTTAGCATAATTTATTCAAACCTGCAAGAATTCGTCCCACTCCTTTGGCCTCGCAGTTTCTCCCTGACAATTATCCTGACTTTTATATATAATATTTAACAAACTTTAGGCCATCGAAAGTGCATTTTTAATGAAATATCTTAACACAATGATATTCCTCGTAGATTTAATTATTGTGGACAATTTATTCAAGAGCAACTCCAACAGCATTAAACACATTTTCATTAATTTCTTATAATTCAGATCATAATGATCTTATTGCTGTATGGATCGTTACAGGATTAACTTCTCGGAAAGCATAAGAGATTCTAGAGTTTAGGTGTATATATAACAGCGTTTGTTTTATTTACATAAACTGTGTGTGACCCGATAACCTGAACAAAGAAAACATCACGATGGTTGGGTTGTGGGCTGGCTAAGACGAGGAGACTGAATAAAGTCAAATTTCTGTAACAGCTGGGTTATACGAATGCACGCACATCTCGTGACTTTTGTGTCTCCAAGTAAAAGTAGGGATAAAAAAGAGAGAGAAAAAAATATATGTTTTGAGAGATTTCAATGCCAGTGAATCTTACCTTGCTCGTCCTCCTCTCTCTCTCTCTCTCTTTCCCGTTGTTTATATTTTTGACCCTTTCCTTCTCTGCCTGCATCTCTCAAGACCCAACACTCCTAATGCAAAAACATATTATAAAAAAGGGATTGATAGGAGTTAAAATAAAGAATTGCAAAGCTGGCCTTTAATTTATTTCAGAAAGAAGTATCTAAAAACAACTGTATGTTGGGTAATAAATTTTTTGAACAGGGGTCCCCTAAGCTCCCTTGGAAATAAATAAGGAGGATATAGAGACGAGCTGAATTAGAATAAGGAAGAAACTAGATATTAGATGAATCGATCGATTTGCTGCTACTGCTTATAATTCAGAGTGTTACTTCCGGTGGAAATACGTGTCGGAAATTACACCTTCCGCGTCTGATATTTATCTAACGACGAGGTTTCGATGTAAAACACGTGGAAAATCGTCAAGAAAATCTAATGTATTTTTCATGCATCGCATGGATTCACTGATTGTTGCTACCTTTCTTCTCTCTCTCTCTCTCTCTCTTGCTTTCCTCTTTTTCATCTTTCGATTCTCCTCTTCCCACTCGATTCGGAGATTTTGCTCGCAAGGTCCTTATCGCTTTTCATATATTTATTCTTGACCTGAATTGTACTATCGGGCTGATCCGGTTTGCATCCACAAAGAGCTCACTGTGGAAAATTGACTATTATCGCTGAAAAATCCTTGGCTTCCGCGTCGGAGATTATTTTCTCGGAACGCAAAATGCTTGCTTGGCGAAAAAAGGAGTGACTTATCTGAGACACCCTGCCAGCTAACACTCGAGATAGCAATTATCTAGCGGTATTGCGCGATTCTCTAGGAATCCCGCTGAGAGGATCTCGCGTTGAAATATGCGCAATGTTTGCCGATACGATTCGATGCGTCCAATAGACGAAAAAAGCGCTGGGTCCCTGTTCAAAAATTCATTCCTCCCTGGAAGACATTATATAATCGATAAAACGTGTCATTGGCTCTGAATGCATGCGTTATATGGCCATTTTTCAAGCGTAAAACGAAATCATTGTGCTGGCCTGGATGAATGGAAAATTATTCGTCCATCTTCACCAGCAACCACTGCATTATTCAGGAGGATCTAAGGTTTCTCCCGGTGTCGTCGCGAGACGGGGAGGAGAGCAGAATTTTTTGGGATAAATTTGTACAGGTGTCATTTTGCTTTGTTCCGCGCTTCCACTGTGAAATTCTCAGAATGGAAAATGGAATAATTAAAAATTTGAATGAGAGGGTGAAAGTGAAAGGGATAAATTAGAAATTGGCTTTGAGAGAGTATAAGAGGAGGGGGGGGGGGGGGTGAGGGAGAAAACATTGTTGGCAGGTAGAGTATCAGAGCGAGAGAGGAGAAAAAGATGAAAAGGGAGGAAAAGAAGAAGGCTCCTTCTCAGTGAATATTAACATGACAATGCAAAGTTCGCAGATGCTCTCGGTACTCCGCAGGATCCTTCAGGATTCCCGAAAGGACTTCTGGAATAATGAGAGGAAACTCGTTTGAAATTCATCGCTGTCTCCTGGTCAATATTGTTGCAAGAATACTTCGGTAACTACACAATTAGGCTACTTTTCGTTTTCTACTTCATGCTTCTCCACTGGAGACCTCTCAAGCCCCTTCTTCTGCAAAGTGGCGCATTTTCACAGATTAATTCCAGACGCAGGAATATATTTATTACGTAATTATCCGTTTAAGATTAATTCGAGTCGAGTAAAAAAATGTTAAAGTTTTTATGAATTAGAGAGCGAATTATTAGCGAGAAGAGGGAATTAAGATCTCAGTTTTCAGGGCTTGACACTGACCCGGGGACAGTGTAGGTAAAGAAAAACTTTCGAAAAGTTTTACATAATGTAGAAAAACAGATGCTGCTGGACCCCATGGAACGGGAAAACGCGTGTGTTCCTCCTCCACCATTAGTCACACGAATTTCTTCGATTCTCAGATATCCTGCACTTTCTACCCTCCCGCACAGAATTTTCACCCCACCAAACACCCCGAAAATGCGTGACACTCCTGGAATGAACGTAATAAATGGCTCCACTTGCCCAAGAGCATTGGCGACTCTTCGAAATCCTAAACTTCGAATAGGTCCGGGATCTTTTTCCATTTTTGTTTCGAGCCAACACATCTGGTCTCAATATAGGAGTGCATTTTTTAAAGTTAGGTTCGACAAGTGAATCGTTTCACACCAATCATGTTTTTTTCTGCCTAGATAAACTAAATTAAAAGAAAGATAAATAAACCTATGGAATTTCCTTACAGAGTAGTATTTTATAATCACCTTGCATGTTTCTTGTTTGAATCAATTTAATCGTATATAAAAAAAAACGATTTTAGGCATAGATAATATTTAACGAATGATCGATGATGTTTATCGCGACTACAATTGTGTCGATTAAAATTTGCTGTGAGATTCTCGCTCTATCCGCTTGAAGTTGTTGGATACTGGTGCAATATGGTGCAACGTGACGCAACGCGACGCAACGTGGTGCAGCTAACCCGTGACCGCGACCTAACGTAACCCTTTATACACGATCGATGTCGCCACTTTCAGTGGAAAGAGAATTGCCAGTGGTGTCACCGGGGACCAGAGTTACCGAGGTCACTGGACCAGTCACACCACAACGTCATCACCCTGATCAATGGATTCTACAAATTCCAGAAACCAGACCAATGAATGAGAATAAGAAAGAAAAGATAATTTTGCAAAAGAGTCCAATTAACTTTGGACAGCATAATTTGACTGGCAAAGCTCCTTTTTTTCAAAACTTTGCAGAAATAATAAATGGTATGTGAGAAAAGGTAACAAGAGCTGGCATAAAAAATTAGCAAGAAACTGGATACGGTGGAGAAAAAAATGACGTTGGATTAAATGAGTAGACGAAACAGATAGAATCGATAGGATTGTAACCTTGCCAGCAGACCCTGACTTTGCAACATTGTAGTGTTAATGGTGTAGCATTATTCATATTTCAAGGTCTCGCAGAAGAAAAGCATACCTGGCACTGTTGGATATTGCACCATGAGCAATCTAAGAATATCTTTTGGCAAATAAAAAATACGTTTTTTCATTAATCTACCTCTTTTACTTTCCTCTTGTTTACTCATCCTTTTCCATCCCCTGTCATTCTGCATTGCTTGTTACCCAAAACAATAAAATTCCCCCCTTTCCGAGATTATCCCTCAGTATTAAACTTTTCGAGAAAGGAAATCCTGCGTGTGGAGGATCACCCCATTTTAACGTATCTGGATCGATTCCAGGGGATGCTTAGTACATTCTCTGACTCCTTTAATGTACACGAGGAATACTGGATGGTATGTTAACCTCGCATGATATTACCATAAAAAAAGGGAAACATTGTAACAGAGGATTGCATGAATAACACGAAGCAAAAATTTAGTCATGCGATATAACAGAATATGATGCTATCGTTTAAAAAAAGATCAATTAAGGAATTTTTATAAGGAAGAAAAAAACAGGAATTTTATCACCGCTATTTCGTTTATAAAATGGAAAGAAGCCTCTGTTTTTGTAATGCACTGAAAATATTTAAATAATTATAACACGATAGACCGAGACGATACAAAAACGAATAAAATGGATCGGCTTAATTTCTTTGGTCGAGTCTGACTCGTGATTGAAATCGGAAGCACCTGCTTGTGTATTCTATCGATAAGATCAGAAATTGTGTCGAACGTGTAAAAGCGTCCGAGGATTATCGGGTTGCTGGGATCACCAGGAGGGAACAGATCGACATGCACGTCGAGGGTTAAAGGGGAACGCGGAGAGTGAAAGGGCAAACGGCGAGGAGAGCGTGAGGGGAGGCGTAAGAAAGGGATGAGAAAAGTGGTGACCGATAGAGAGATAAGAAAAGAACGGAAAAACCTCGAGTAGAACAATAGAGAGCAAAGCAAATTGCTGCGATGGCCAGTGGGTATACAAGGGAGAATATAGTTTGGGACGCGAAGAGCAAAGTAGGGGTCAAGAGAACCAGAAATTTTCGCAGGTAGGAAAATTGTTGGAACGAAATTAAAGGGGATGTGATAAGGATAACGAGAGAATAGGATCGAAAATGGAATAATATTATGTAACGAGATAAATAAGGATAAGCTAGAGAACAGGATGATTTTTGTGGATCAGCTAAGGTATGGAGAAAAATTTTGTTAGATTGGGAAGAAAAGATGTAGACGCCGGATGTTTTGGGGTGATAAAGGTGGGAGCTATAGGGATGTGGAGGAGGGGGATGGTTTCTTGACCCTGCAAGAAGGGAGGCAGGCGTGCAAAGGGCGATTTCCCGCTCAGGAACCGCTCGATGGGATCACCATGGTGACAGACATCCCCAAACCTTTATTCCCGAAGATGTTCCCCATGAACTTGGTCCTGCTCCTTACTCCACGTGCCACACACCACGCTACTCCAAGATTCTTCGTGCATCCAAATATGTATTTCCAGCTAGAAAAACCCATCAATTTTATCTGTCCACATTGTTCGATCTATATAATATATTTTTCCAATTTAATTCATCTAATATAATAAAAATCATAGAACGTTGTGAGAATTAAATGTACAGAGATTAAGAAGATTAGATTTATAAAATAGTTTCATACAATATAATAATCGAATTTTTTGTTCACAGTTTTATTTTCCATTTATCTGATAGTGATCGTCAAACCTTTATTCCCGAAAATATTCTCCATGAAGTTGGTCTTGTTCCTTACTCCATGTGTCACACACCACGCTAACCCAAGTTTCTTCGTGCATCGACGCGCGTATTTCCAACTAGAAAAAAAACCTACCAACTTTCTCTGTCCACATTCCTTATTATATATAGTATATATTTCCTATTCAATTGATCCACTATAATTAAAATCATAACAATTTATGAGAGTTAAATACAGGAAGAGATTAGATTTATAAAATAGTTTGATATTATATAATAGATTGAATTTTCTGTTGACAACTTTGTTTTCCGTGTTACGATATCGTGAGCATCGTCGCGTCTGGTTGAACTTCAATTGTGAAGCAAACTCTCTCAAGGAAAATTGCAACAGAGTGCAGGCGAGCTAACAACTTGCGCAATTTGCTACAAAGCAATGTCAGGGTCTTGTTCCATGGCTACCACAAGCTACAACCGTGCAATGTTACACATTGTTGCGGCATTTCCACTCGTACACGTGGACCATAATCAATTGAAAAACTTCAGATAAGCTTGCAACATTTATTGATATACCACATTGTTTGTAACAGCTACATTATCTCAAGAATACTTTTTTCCTTAACTGCATATCATCGTAGTCCTTGATGAAGCAGGTATCGTCGGTTAAAAAAATAAATAAATATTTTTTTTATGTTTGTAGTACCTATACGATTGTTTGTAAACAGCAGATTTACTGTTTTATCACTTGTTATATACAACATGTGTGATTGTTGAGAATCATGAGAACCTTTTATATTTTGATAAACAAAATTTTATTTACAAATAGAAATTAATAAAGATTAATGTGTCTAGATTGGAAAGAAGAAAAAACATGATTTACGTACAAAGTATTTAATGGCAGCATGCAGAATTTTATTTCTCCCCAAGTAGAGCATTTTAGTTTCCCTTTTTTGCCCCCCAAACTCTTCCAAAGTGCTCATCTCCGCATCTTCCAACAGATGTTTCGGCAAAAGTATCCGGCCCCTCTTAATTTTTTTCCTAAAAGGTATAATATACATATATTTGCCGTTCACACGCTCCGCGCTTCAAGTATTACCAGTAACTCGAAAGCTCGTAAATAACGAGTAAGTTTTCACACTGATCGTAATTTGACATAGGAAACGCTAATAGGAATACATAAGAAGAAACAAAATTAGAGGCTTCTTTTTTTCCAAAATCTATTTCCTAATAACGTTATGAAGAGAGTCTGATCGAGATTTGGAATAAGTAGAAAAGGAATGAAAAATAACAAAGATATTTCAAAAAGTTCATTTAGAAGTGAAATAATTATTTAAAATCGATTATTAAACTTTATAGAATTTCATAAACGATCTAGGTGAATGTTAGAGGACGAAGTTTGATAGACTGAAAAGATCAAAAGTAGCGAGATGAGTAAAGTGGAGGAATTTGAGATTGAGTCGGGTAGAGGCCAATTACAGGATCCTGTTGATTAGATGACTCACGTACATCACCAATTGTGACTTTTATATATCCAAGAGCACCTCGTGTCTTTCTATACATGTGCGTGTACGAGCTCACGCACGACTAATTAATATTAGTCATTATGCATGTGCGTGAATAGCAGTTATATCTCGAGCCACGTGTACCAGAATATAAGCAGCACTGTTTTTCCCCCTTCCGGTCGATGCGTTGGACTTTTTATTTGGCCCTAAATCCCCCCCCCCCCTCCCCCTTCCTCCAATAACGACTATAATTTTCAATTGTCATTTGTTTCTGACAGGAAGAACGAAAGCTGCTTCGATTTTCCCTACCTCGCATAAACCACGCTAGGACCTTTCTGCATATTTAATCGACTCGCTAATGACTGGGAAATATACTCGATGGCTAACGACTACTCCTATTACCCATTGTTTTGTTCCTTTCCCTCAACCCAATTTTTACTATAACTACAATATACCAATTTTAACGAACCCTAGATGCAACACAAATTTCTAATCCTTTCTTCCTCCTCAAAGTCCTTGCTCGATCTTGAAACTTTGAATAATTCTCTTGTATAACAATCATGAACCGAGAGATGGAATGAATCGATTGGATTAATAAATTTATCTGGTAGATTCGTGGTAATCGAAACTGATTATCTACCTGGGTAGCTTGAACAGCCTCAAAGATACCGGCAGGTGCCCGGGTGGGCCACAAAAATTTCTGCCTTATTTAACTGACGCCGCTTAGGTAAGAATTGTTTCCCGATCTACTGGAACGATTATTATTCATGATTTAGCCTCTTCGGTGTATTCATCTTAATAGGGTTCCGCTTAATTTAGGCAATGCTATATATAGTAGCGCAACTTTTCCTTTCAACTCCACTTCGTCACGGTGAATAATTTCATGACTTCTTAGTTGTCAAAAAAAAAAACGTTTTTTCTGTGCATAAAAAAGAAAACAATTACATAATCTTTTTCCTTAACTGTATAAATTCTCTTATGCCACCCGAAAGATCAAATAGAGTTATTATAAGCTAGGTAGAGTATGTAACAGTTTTGAACTTCTCACTTAGGTATGTATAGCAAGCTGCAAATGTTGTTAGTGCTCGACTGCTCGATATAAACGCATCTAGGATAAATAATTTGATAAGTAGAGCTGTAAGCTTTCGACTGCTTAAAATAGACATGTCAGGATAAATTATTTGATAAGTAGAAAATGAAATAAGGTCAGACTGAGAAGACGTGACAGGAAGGCTCTGCTCTCCAATAATACCTTACGTGATATATATTTGTAGGTAAATGGAACAATATCCCAAATAGGCTAAACTGGATTTAGCAGGAGCTCTGTGAGCGATGGGGCGAACACGAAAATGTGTCAATTATCCGAGGCTAGAAATAGAAAGTAATTATCTAGTTAAATTATTAAGGGAAAAAGTAGGTATCGTCGGAAACGAAAATTCACCGGATTAAAGATTGAAAAGAGTGAATGGAGTGATTGCGAAGATTTTGTGGCATGGTCGTTTTGCATACATAAAGGAGAGAGAAGAGTCACGCGTAGCAAGTTAATTTGTATAATAGAGGCCGCGGGAGATCTCACAGAGACGAGTCGGTTCGTGGACCAGCAGACTCCATTTCGCAGGTAGAACGCCCCCGTCTTCTTCATCCTTCACTTCCACTTCTTCTTCGCCCTCTTGCTACTCTCTTTTTCGCAGACAGGTTGGCCCAAAACCGCAATTTTCGAGAGGCCCGATATCCCCCCTCTTTTTCTTCTACTCCTTCATCCAGTTTCTTTCTCTCTCGTTGAAAATTCTACTTCTACCTCGACCCGATCTTAGCTTCATTTACCCTGGCATTCGCTTCCAATTCCGCCTCTAGATACCTATATATATATATATACAGAACTAAAGATGTGCCTTTGGAAATTCCAGCATCAACTGCCAATTGCAGCTGTCGAGAGGACAAAATCAAGGTTAAAATCAGGGGGAGTTTGAGGAGTCTACTGGTTGGACGGAGATAAGGAGGTAGAATGAGGAAGATAGCGAGTGACGGCGGCACGAGGCGGTGGCCATATTTAACGAGCTGGCCGGGTCCAACGGGTACTTATGTGGGTCCGTGACACTCGCAATTAGAGTTTCCCGGTGCAAGAAGGCAAGCAGGCACGCTCCACGAAGAGACAGAGATCTTATTAAAATGGTGCATGCAGGAGGGATGTGGGGAGGTGGGGAGCACACGTGGCGAGCACCTGTCGAGTGGCAAGAACGCATCGTGTAACGGGAAAGAAGAGTTGTAGAAGGGAGTGAAAGGAGGGAAGGTGAGAGGAGTTAGTGTGCCGCGGTAAGTTTCCAGGTGGGGGTAGAGAGAATGTCTGCAGGAGGGGAGAGTGGAGGCAACTAGAAGGGTACCAGGAAAGAACCAGAAGAAGAAGACGAAGAAGAAGGAGAACGCCAGTGGTACCGGATAGTGCGGAACCAGAAGAGTGCAAGAAGGAGAGGGAAACGGAGGGTATGGTAAATACTGGACAGAGGGGACCCCGGATAGAGGCGAAGAATAAAAGTAGTGGGGGTAGGAGCCGCGAGCATTACGAAACAGGCCAAAAAGCAGCCACGAATTCGGACTCGCTGAACAAAGGCCCTTCCGAATACACAGACTACTCTCACACATCTCCGATTTCCTCCTACTAACCCCTCCCTAACTCTTTACAGTCTTTGCTCCTCGACTCCCGTGTCCGCACTCATTTTTCCTCCTCTTTGCATATTTTTATTTCTTCCTTCCATTAATATGTAGATATATTTTTCTCTTCGATCGATATTCGATATTCGTTTTGTTAATTAAAACCTCGTTAAAGAAAATTGTATCATTATTTTAATTTATTGTGGTCGATCTCTTCTTACTTAACAATTTTCTTTCCACCTCTTATTTCCCTGACCTTTTCCACTCACCAATCTGGTCGATTGATTCAGTGTGAATATCACCTCGGACATTAAACATGATTTTTGGTGAATAAAGGGACGCTCGGGTAAGAAATTAAGAGGCTCACTAATTTTTCTGTCAGACTGATTTAAAACTCAGAGTCCGAGGCCTTCCGATTGAGAAACCTTAAATTACACTATTAACGATAATAACGAAATCAGGAATTTAATCGAGTTTGGCGAAATAATTGTAATTAGTAAAATTTATTAGAATAAATTTTCGAATGGGGGGGTTATTGCAATGATTCGTAGAAAGAGAAAGTATATAAGCAAGAAGATATTCGTCGATACCTGGGAGAGTAAAAAACAATGGAGAGGGATCGATCCGCTGAAGGGATTAGGATGGCAAAAAGGACAAAATGAAGGTTAGGTAACCTTCGGAAGCAGAGTCCTTTGAGGTCCTAAAAATGAGCCAAGGGGATCCTAACCGCTCGCATTTCCTGCTCAGGGTCGCGGGTACCATGAATGGTCGTCCTGTCTACCTGGCTGGGATCCTTCAAGGACCTCCAGCCTTTCAATGCCCGCCACTCACTGCATATTTCTCTCTTTTTCATTTCTTCCCTTTCCTCCTCCTCCTCTAACTAAATATTATAAATACGAGAAACAGTTCTTATCATCATTCGATAACTGCATCCGGTTTTATCGCAATGTAAACTCACTCCTAAGCTTACTTTATATAAGATATTTTCGCGTCCTTAGAAACCTGCATTGAAACTCAAGAGAGCCCTTGAAACATATAATAGATATATAGGTATGTGGTATTCCTCTTATTCCTCTCCAGCTATAGTTTCGGGACAATCGCTTGGATAATTAATTAAAAAATACGATTTAATCGTGTTCAATAAATATAATCCATTATACGTTCTTACTCATGCACCTCGATAAATTAATTCAATCCAGCGTGTCGATAGTTAATTGCGGTCGGGATAATTTATTCGCGATCGCGCAATCTTTGCCCAGTTCAACCGGGAATGTTATCCCGGTTCCCTAAGGTTCTCCCGGATCGTCGCAATTGAATAAATCAGCGGGACCTGTGCTTGATTGATCGCGCCGATTCGGCAGTTCATCATCTGGTAGAAATTTCGTCTCGTACTCGAGTGTACGCTCGGCTTAGGTCATCGTTATTCGCGGGAGACTAGCCGGAAGCTATGATTTATTCAGAAACATGCTCGTTAGACCTCTTCCATTGGGCTTAGAAATCTCAAATGGATGTTCTATCGAGAAAATCCCACCATGTTACTTCTCTTCATTCTCAACTTTGAGAGAAATGATGAATGGAATTTTCTGTAATAATAATCAGCTGGAATGTGTGTAGTCGCTCTCATAAGTGATGCGCTTTGTCAGGATAAAAGCATCCTAATGGATACATTGAATTCATATGGGACTTCGATATATTGACGTTTATAAGGTAGTCATAGAGTTATAAATTCTCAAATTTCTATGTAGGAGAAGAAAAGGGAAGGTATATTCAAATACAGTGTTTTATAGAATGATTTCAAAAACCGCTACTATCTCACTGTCGTGGCATCGGAAAGTGCGACGATCGCTCGATGATCGTGTTAATAAAGCAGTATTTTTTAGTGTAACTTTACTGTCGACTGATACGAGTGGCGATAAATTAAACCGTCGTGGCTATTTTACCCGTCCCGCACACTTTTTCCCTTCGAAACTTTCCTTAAGTCCATCGTCGACTTACTCGGTCGGTAACAAAAGCCTTTAAGCTCTTTCAAAAGCTCTCTTGCATTCTTTTCAGCTTCGATTCACTTTAATTCACTCATTGATTACTTGCTTTTTTCACACTTATATACGCCTCGACGTACTGTAAATTCTGAATTATGAAAATTTACGCTTTAAGGGGATTTGAAAGTAGCTCGATCGGTAAATGTGGGAAAAAATGTGTCTTGTGTGTGTGTGTGAAATAAATTTCACCGTAGACCCCTTTATTAAGAAATGAACTGTGCAAAGATTGAGGAGAGTTGAGTTCGCGTGACCTTAAGGCGATTTCACGGCTTTCTGTTGATAATTTGCGAATCCGCCGAGACACGTGCGATCGCTTAGCAAGTAGAGCGGGATTGGATGTTAAAACTGGTATGTGCAAGACGTTGCACGACCACCTACACGAGAGAGCATTGCTCCAGATTGCGAGGACCTGGGTCAATATCCTGCAGGTACCCCCTTCCCCTTATCCTGTACAAGGTAAGCATCACTCCATTAAGCGTAGGAAGGAGCTCGATTGAAGCAAACCAGCGAAAGACAAAAGAAATCCCGACGATTAAAGTCTAATTAATGAATATTGATGAATGGCCATAAAGGAATCACAGAAAAAGCTTCAATGAGAAAAGAAAGAAAATTCTTCTATATGTAACAGGCTTCATTCACTTTTTCGTTATATTCAGTAAACGAATTAATTTAGTTAAATAGGAAAAATGGTTGACCACCTATAAGAAAGCGAACACTCCAAATTTATGTAATATTCTAGAATTTTTAGGATTCACCACACTAACAAGAATTAAACGTGTTCGTTTAAAGCGGCAGGTTTTTATGTCCAGGTCGTTTTGCATACTGGCACAGAACTATCCAGTTTTCTTCTCCGGCTCACCTGTTTTCTCCGAGCATCCTTTTCAAACGAAAATTAACGAATTGTACGTGTTTGGGGAACAGAAGCCTCTCTGGTGTACCAAGACTACAGGACAGCCATTGCTAACGAGATTTTTTTTACTAATTTCATAGAACAGTCTTTTCAGACATACAAACATCAAGCGTGTCCTGATCCTTCATGAAAAAATCTTTGCGGCTGAATAATCTTCTCCAATTTCAATTTTTACGAAATCAGCTCCAAAGCTTCCAAGATCGACCTTGAAGGAAGAATCCTCTTGAAGATTTTCCATTTTACACATTTACGATTAAAGAAAAAATCTTTTATATAATGACAGCCTTAATCATACCTTTTACAATATTTCTAAACAATAAGATTATATATACACGCTGCTATACATAAAATAGATAGAGACTCGGGGTTTGTATTTGTGAAACGAAAATAGATATTGGAAAATAGGAGGAAGCTTATACGGTGGGGCCCTAGCATTATGGATTAACAGTCGATAGGGATCAGTGGCGAGTGTGAAATTCTTATTTCGTGGATGGAAATAGATAATGGAAAATAGGAGCAGCGCTGTTTGGCAGGGACGATATTGTACGTTGCGTGGTTGTAGAAAAAAGAGGCTCGCCAACCGTCGAGAGCAAATACAAAATCGACATGCACCGTGTAACTTTCCCACTGGCGAAGGAAAGCGAAACGCGATTGCGGTGCCCTTCGTCGCGACGAATTGAAAGAAAAGAGACCCTTAAAAAAACTGGTTCTTTCTTTTCCCCCTTGTGGACCGGGACCGCACCTGGCCTCCTGTTCTCCAGGCTCCTTTTCGGCCTCGGAGACCTCCAGTCCCGATAGAATCTTCAATTCCACTATGTATATATATATATATATATATATATAAGCCGCATACACAATATTATATACTATATATATACACATATAACTTGACTGAAAATTAATCGACGATTAGCCTAAACGATAACGCACCAATCTTGGCTCATCTCTCTACCCAGGTAGGTATTCTATATCCTTTCACAGCCAAGGTCATCCGTCGAGGCTCCCAAAGATTTCAAGATCGTAACGAGACCAAAGAAATTAGCATCCGTTCGATGATCTTAGGGAAACTCATGAAAGTTAATCGTTCATTAAAAATCGAATTTCCAACAGAGGAGGCCCTTCGCCAAAGTCGAATTAAAATTCTTCCAAGTCTTCTTTGTGAAATTTCCAGAGAAACAACACGCTAGCTTTGGGAAACCTAGAGTGCTGGATCAAAGATCGGATTTCTCGATAATCATGAGGTCCCTCTAGTCGGCTTCGTAATGGCTACTAATGTGACGCGAGAATTATCATTCAAAATACCCGCAAAGACTTTTTCGAGAAATTTCCGATGTGTTCTCTACGATAGCCTATGCAAGTTCAACGATAAATTTGCCAGATAAGCCTTTTTTCCAGTTCCAGTCGAATAGTGAAAAATCTCCAATGGGAAACGAAAATCCAAATTTTCACTGTTGCTCTTACACCACTTGCGATAAACTAAATTATAATTCATATACACGTGGCTAATCACATTGCTGGATTCGCGATTATGCAAATCAAGCTAGCAACAATTTTATAACGATCACTTTGAACGGGGCCTTAAAACATTGGCGAGTACTCTGATGAGAGGTTCTTTTTAACGATACTACCGCTAATTATACGTCTACCCCCATTTTCAGGCCCGTCGATCTCGATTCTCGTATATATATGGTTTTATATTGGAAAGTGTTTAAATTTTTGAATCTCTAGATTTCGTAAATTATTTTTTTTTCTTTGCCTATTATATATTCTGTTTCTTTCTGGATATTTTATGTTGATCTTTTTATTTTTAATATTGTTTTACTATACAGGATTCTTGAAAGAAGCGAGATTTCTTGATGCATCAAATATCAGAGAAGGACAATTTTTCGTCTTAATTCGCTGATGTTTGAATAAAGTACAAGCCTATAAGGCTATCTACAAATAAATAAATCACGATAATAAGTAAAGGCATTTGAATAGTCAGGTAGAATTGAGATTGTATGATTGATATTAGAAAAAGATTTCAAGCCGAACATGCAACAAGCTGCTAGGCTGCTACTCTGTGTTCACCTGCCCCTATTAGCTGCTAAGAGAGCTGATTTATTATCACAAATACCCCCCTCCCCCTCTACTTTTTCCTCTACGTACCTATCCCTTTCTTTCACTTGGCATCGTTGGAATAATTTAATGCTATGTTCAAATGTGCCTTCGTAATATATTGCGCAATGATCTATGGTATCTAATAAAATTCAAGGTCCGTCTTTTGTAATAATTGTATCCTTCTTCCTCGATGGCCGAGCCACGAATTGGATATTAGAAACATTAATTACGCTATAAACCGAGGGAGCGATAAATATGACGATTTGTACGAAAATCAAATGGTGATAAAACAAGCATTTTACAGTTTAATCTGCTGAAAAAGAAAGAAGATACATAGTATGTACGTCCGACCAACTATCGTAAGATTGAATATAGCAAACACATTGTAGAAAAATATTCGTAACTATTCACAGACTGTAATTGGTGGCAAAAAAGAATTCATTTAAAAGTATAAAAAGAAAGAGAGAAAAGTTTCTATAGAAGATTTGATGAGCGAGTTGTTACCGGAGAGTTTGAAAGTTAATCTAAAGTGGTTCTCGAGGGAGACCGATTAAAGGGTGTCAAGTTAAATGGCACTAAACTCAAAAGCGTTTCCTCCCTCAAAGGGTTTCCGGAGTGCCAAAGTCCACAGCTTTCGAGTGTCTCGCCAGCCACCCTTTTCTTTTTATCCTCGTGCTACGTGTTCTAATGTTTTTATTACAGCGGCACACCGAAAGTACAAATATTCCTATTCGCAAGCTGTGACCGGTCAACTTTATTTTTCTCCATAGAACAGATGTGTAGCTAACATTTCGGGAAAACCCTACTTAATACCGTTAATTCCTTCAGTCCATTTGGCATTTGTCCTCTTTCTTCAGCTGCACAGTGGGAAATTTAAGAATATACTGCTAATAATGCATCAAAGTCAATATAAAACTTCGGTAACTATAAATAATAGTGGATATAATAACAACGAATGAATTTTTTTAACAATTTTTTGGAATTATTACAAAATCATTGAATTGAAAAATTGACGATGAAAATTTATAGGAAACGATGATTTGGCAGCAATAATAAGAGAGACGCTAGCTTAGGCCCGATCTTCAGTGGTTCCATTCAGTCGTCATTTTTGCGTCCGAAAAAAGGGAGGAGTAGGAGGTGGTGGGGATGGTGAGCTTCCGGGCGAATTGCAGTAGTAATCCCTTTTCTCAGCTGCATACAAATATACACATGTATGAAATAAGACCCGAAGAAAAGATCATAAAAAATAAAAAATAGAAAGAGAGAGAGAGAGTGCGAGTCTTCCGCGCGAGTGCGCAAACGATGCGTGCAACGGATTTTTGCAGGATACGACGAGTCCTTGGAGAAAAAGAAGAGGAGAGAGAAAGAGAGAGGGAGAGATTTCCCCCTTTTATCCTTACGGAGGACAGCCACTCCTTTTTATCCCTTATCCTTTATTCTTTATCCTTTATATCCCGAAGCTAGGGTCCCAGTCGCATAATGCATCCCGAACTGGTTCCACGCTGTCTCATTTTTGCCATTGGCCCGAATTACTCCTTCCCTCCCGCCCCCCTTTTTTCGGACTTAAATTTTGCCCACCCCCCTTTTACCTTCCAGACATTTCCCTTTGTTCATCTCTCTCCGACTCGCGTCTCGGGCCCTTCCTTCATTTTTCTCCCTCCTCCCCTCCCCTCCCCTCCTTGCACTCGCACCCCCTGGCCAACCCCCAACGATATATAGGGTTTATTTTTTTCATTTTTCGTCTCCTTTCCTTTGTCTCCCTCTGCTTCTTCTTCCTCTTACTTGGTTTTCTCGAGGCTCGTCGATCTGGTTTCTCTTGCTTGGGTTTCTATATACAATCCAGAAAGAGAAGGAAAGTCTGATAAAGCAGTCTAGACGACACCTGTATGTATGTTCACCGGGCCAGGACCCTTTCACGATACTTACACCCTATTTTGTTTTCGCCACCTTCAACCCCTCCCATATCAATCCCCAAACACCCTTTTCCAACTTTTCCCAACAAATCTTCCCCAATTTCAACTTTCAACTAGTTTCTCCTCGATTCTTCGAAAGAAACCTCGATGAAAAATGTTAAACCATCCGTATGACTGACAGACACGTTCTAGCGTTTAAAAGATTTCGAATTAACTGTTAATAATGGTCATTTGAATTCATGAATCGCGTGATACAATTTCCTGGTGATGAATCCAACGATGGGTCCCACGTGTCGCGATATATGTAAATTTTCTCATTCACTCGTTGAACGGGCGATAATCTTGATTATTGCGTAATGAATGTCTTACCGTGAACTATACGTGGCACGATACACCCCGATATAGCGTGTATGTGTGTGTGCGGGCGCGTGAATGCATGAGTGTATCGAGCGCTCTTATTACGCAAGAGTGCGTGCGCGTGTGTGCGCCCTGATAAAATCACAACGCCGAGGGAAAAGTGCATTCAACCGCGAAGTTACCGTTTTTGCGGTTCGAGTGGCGAATGGCTGCCAATTCGCCATCTAAAATTTAAATCTTAAGCATTTTCTCTCAGTCGCCCAACAATTAAGCTCATAAATATTAAGATATTGACATTTTTCAAGAATTTATATGTCTATTATTAAGGCGGAGTATTCCATTCGTGTATATATATATATATATATATGGTAGGTACCTATATAGATATACGTGTATAATTGTTATTTATATAGCACTGTCGTTGAGGCTTCGGAATTTTACCGAGCATATTGAGATGAAGGGGACGTTATTACGGTTATATTGGGGATACGTTGTGGGGAAAATCGGATTGTAAATGAAAATGAATATATAAATATAAGACTATGCTTAAGGGAATTTGTGAATTGGACTTGGGATTCGTTAACGAAAGCCTTGTTAAAACTTATACCTCAATTACTTGGATCAGTCGACTCTGGTCATCGAATGAAAATAAACGGACCCAAGGTGAGTTTGGGTCCGCGCACGAATAAAGGACGCCCGGAATTTCGCACAAAGGAATTCTACCTGACTTGAAATTCTCGAGGGGCGTAGAACGGTGCGATTACCTGCTAACAGCCAGAACGCTTTTAATAATACAACTAACACCGTTGTTTTCATGAACGATTTATTTTCGGCATATAAATACAGTCTAGACTGTACGATCCGAGAAAATTCCATTTCCCGTTATAGTTTTTCATTCTGTTCCCTCACTATAGTCTGCATCTATATATAATGGTTAACTGTAGCCTTCATAAATCTCCATATGTGTAAATTTACAAACAGTCGAATAGAAAATATTTTGATAATTTTATACCTTATCTTTATTTTATTAAATGTTTTTTGTGGCGAATAAAGAATATTTAATTAAACTTGATTTGGAGATCTAGGGATAATTTTATTATTTTTAATTGCAATTTCATGGTTATTTTATAAGTTAACCGATTGTCAATTATGCAGTTGGGGTTACTTATACACACACAAACACCGTAGAATGTACGTACGAAATCCGAACTATGGAGTTTGGTTGAGCAAAAGCAGCCAAGCATAACCTACGAATTTTCATTTAACGAGAGAGGGGATCTAAAAATGGTGGCGCTATGCAGGTCCGGTAATTAGGGTTCCTTATTAATTAGTCAATTAAGTCAGGCGAGATCCTGATCTTCGGCACATCCTGTCACATGCTTCGTTGAACATTGTGGCTTCGAGAGGGAAATTGTTCGGTACACTGGATATATGTATATATACTTCGTATACTAACTCCCCTCCATATCTTTCTCTTTCGTTCAAAGCCTCGTAAAAATTCAACGAGTACAAAGAATTCAGTACATTAATCTTTTTAATAAGTTACATCAATCTCGTAGACGAGGTATCTAAGATGAAAATTTGTCATTGATGCGAAGGACGAAGAAAAAATAGAGGTTGATATATATCCGTGAATTATGTAGTTTTTTCAGCGATAATCACTAAACTGTTGCTGAAACGTTAAAAGTTTTATCAGGGAAAAGTTCAAAAGTGGACGACGATAAGAATCCGACTCCCCAACATTGACGACTCGCCTCTGACTGGCAATTAAATATCTCGTGAGTTTTTATCTATGCCGTGAATGGGCCACGCTTTCCGTCGGTTTCGAAAAATCTCCTCCCCTTTCACATTCACCGAATTTACTGCCTCTTATATCCTGGTCCCATCTAATTCTCACACGAAGAAAAAAAAGAATTCGTTGAATTTTCATGTTAATCATTAAACCTCGACGCCTGACGAGAGTCGATGCTCGTTTCGGAAGAGCTTCCCGTTGATTGATATATGAAAATAAATCTACAGCATAGAAATACTAGAAAAGTGTTCGACACACCCTTCCCCCTTCTTTACTCGATAAGCTTCCACAAAGATAAAAAAGGCTATCAGCTAATTTCGTTCACCTAAGATTAAACGCAAGAAGCAATATCGGGGACTTTAAATCTTTGAACGAGAGCATTTAACGAGTGGAAAAAATTCGAGTAATGTGCTTGCTGAAGAGCAGAGTTTTTTCAAAGGTATCACGAACGGGCTAATTAGCGTCGAATCAACGCTAATAAGAAAAAATGAGTTCCGATAGACCGGCGAAAGTGCAAAAAAATAACCGCTAACTGTGTAGTCCGCTTATGTAGCGATCACGTTAAATAATTGCATGGAACTTGCATAAGTATATATATCATCTTGGCGATATCATTGTCAGAATGCGTAAGCTTTTAAGATTATGGCCTATAAATAGTGGAAATGTAACGCTGGATAAGGCGCACGATTGGATAATATTTTTCCCATCCTATATAGAACCAGTCAAAGCCCAATGTTGGCAATTTTATAAAAAAAACTTTCTTTGCTAATTATTTATAGCTAATTAAAAAATGATAGGTTAAGAAAAAAAATAAATTGAAATATAGTAAGATGATAATAATGAAGTTTGGAAAATGCAGGATGCAAGAAGACACGATATAGGAGAGATTTTAAGATGGTGGGAATTTGTGGAAATTCCCAGAAAAGAAAGGCCATGTGCCGCATTAGAGTTTAAATAGCAAACAGAGGCGTGTTACGGGTGGGAAGTGTTTATGGTGGGATGTCCAGCAGATTTGTGAAAAGTTCGTAAAAAAGGACCGGGTGTGAGGAATCTATTGGAAGAATGCTCCACAGTTGGTTTCGAGTGTCTTTTCCTCCGTGTCGTCGCAGAGATGAAAGCTTGACCGTTCGGTACAGCACCGAACAGAACAGCGAAGAAGCTGCACCCTCGAAGCAATTTATGACTTAATAGGACGAAGGTCAGTACCGAGTAAGTCGTACCATGCAATAAAACCATGCGCTAATAAAATAAGTGCTTCCCGGAGCGCTTATTATCCGACAAAAATTGTTACTGATATCCACTTTGGCCAAAAGTCGCTTCTCCCGACAATAACCTCGCGAGGAGAAACCTCTTGAAATATTTCTACCTCCATCTCATTCCGCCCCTCTATTTCCTTGAGAAATTTCAGTCACTGTTTAGCGCCTTAAAACGTGCGCGTTAATAAAACAAGCTGTCCCTCGTATGCCGATTGGCCGACAAATATTGTTACCGATATTCGCCTTTTAACCAGAAGTCACTCCCCTCCTTTTTAACGTTTCTCAGAAAAACCTCTTAGAAGGCCTTTCTTCTCTTTCCTCCTCCCTCTTTCTCTCTCCAACTCTCTCGTGTCTCTCATGCCTTACAATCCTAGCGAAATTAGAATTTATCGATTTGCTTGTGAAAATGTCTCATTCCCGATGAGCAAGGGTAAAAGGATCTTTGAATATTTTTTTATCCAGTGTGGGTGTACTTTTAAACTAATTTTTAAACTTGTGTTATTTTCGCTTTATTTCTGTATAAGAGAATCAGGATTTGGTTAGCTTACATGTATAGAAAAAATGGTAAACGCGCCATAAAGTTATAGTGTCTCTCCTGGGGAGCACTTATTGTGTCCTGGTGAAAGAAAAGGGTGAAAAAAATGTAACTGATACTCGCCCGAGGAAAGAGCAATTCCGCTCGGTTAACACAATGTAAGAAGAGGCTTCCGATCAATTTCACAGTAATTCAACGTGCCGTCACATAAATTACTGCTAGTAAAATCTCGAAAAATCGTTATAAAAGAGTGGCGCCTTTGGTCTATCCTTTGTGAAATGGTTTTTATAGTACTTTAAAAGGATTTAAGCCTAGTGAGAAAGAGGTCAACGAGTTTGGGCTGGCCAAATTCGAAATTGACAGTGAGCAGGATCCTCATCATTTTCTCATACTCTTTCTATAGGCGTAGCGGACCTTTTTTATTTCGTATCTCGATAAAATTCGTCATAAACAAATAACGATAGTATTCGTGAACTAGTTAACAATAATATCCGGAGGATAGCACGATCTTTTTTTCCAGGTATAATATTAGAGTGGGTTGATAAGATAGGCGCCGAGAATTTTTAAGATTCTCCAGGAATGTTTAATTACCTTATCTTTGACTACTTGTGCTATTGCTTATTTCGTGCTCACCGATGGAAAGCTACTTAAATAAAGGAAGGTAGATATTTACACCGAGAGGAATACTCCCGAAATTCAAGGTAAACCTCAAGAATATCACACTGGGAGAACAACGGATATCACGAACCCATCGAATTTCGTTTCAAACATAGGAATGAATTTTTCAAAGGGAATGGAAATATATGTTTAATATAATGATGAATATATAAATAATAGCGAAATGTTTGATAAAATGAAAGGGGGGATAGAGACATTGATGATACATGGATTCGACAAGTGTTTGATATACAGGGGCTAACAACAACGCGAAAGTAAGAAAGGAAGGGGGAGGGGGGAGGCTGGACATTCATAAAACTGTCGCACTACGGACGAAAGTGTGTGTGTGTGTGTGTGCGATGGTATGGTCCCAGTGGCACTCGAGCGTGGAGAATGAGTGGAAAGGACGAAATATCGTCGGGGGGTGAGGGTTGGACCGATGGAAAATGCAAGGAAAGGCCCTTTTCGGGAATCATGCCCAGATGTCGTCCCGTAAATCTCGAAATAATCGACCGGCACTATCCGATAGTATATCCAGGCGATTTCAGCTTGGGACTGAATATCAGGTAGATGTATCCTCTCTCTCTCTCTCTCTCCTCTTTCTCTCTCTCTCTCCTACCTAGAAAAAGGGTTCACAAATATTTCGCAACTGAGCCTCTCCGGAAACGAAAGGGGCCGACAAAGGAGTGTAACAAGGCCAGTTACGGCGCCTTCATAGAAACCGCTCCACCTCCTCGTCCCAAATTCTCCCACAGAGTTTCGACATCTTCCCCGATCTCCGCATCCCTCCAGACATCCGAGCGATCCTTACCGTAGAGAAAAAAGGAAAGAAGGGAGAGAAAAATCAAAAGAAATCTATCGCTCTATTAGTAAGCTTTGTCGCGGAACACCTGTAAATGATCCAGTTTCATGGGGGAAAATGATGGGAAAATATGACTGGATTAGTTACATATTATAAATCAAATTTGACAAAGATAAATCGTAGAAAAGAAATCATGTCGTGGGATTATTCCAATGAAGTATAAATATAGGAAGATTATTGGATTTTAAAGCTTGATGAATGTGCTGGAATAAATGTATAGGTTTGGTACTACATCAGAAAAGAGAATATATTAGTAAATATGATCGAGTTGAGATTGGAAAGTATTAATGGGGTCTGCATCAGGGATGATCGTGCAGAGTCCTCGAGGTGTGAGTATTCGGGAATATTGTTCTTATTTTATAACAATTGTTATTTAGTTTACTTGATATTCTAGCGCGCAAGATTGGCTGGTCTATTTGTATGATAAAATGGAAAGATTAACCTAAGCAAATAATGAAATTTTCTTGAAGCATTCGGAGGTGTCGGATGAGAGAGAGAGATTGTACCAGCACCAAGTGGAGACTGGGGAACTCGTATGGAGATCGTGAGGAGGATCAGTAACGATAACAAATCTTCCAGCTGTTAATCTTCGGGCAAAGCTAACAACGCTGGAAAGCAAAGGCTGATAAGGATGTTAACACTATTCGAAACTCAAAGCAGGTAGTTAACGTCAATGATAAAGATCGTCGATAGTGTTTTTATCCACTTGTATATATATATATATTATCAACAATTTGTTCTTCCATTCCCATAAGAAACAACTTTCGTTATTTTCAACTTTTTCTTTCGCCATCGCCATTAATTTGATCGCGCTTGTTGGCGGTGGTCTTTGTCGTTGTTTCGAAACCTAACCTCTATAATTACAGGCTAGAATCAAATACATTTAAACGCCCGGGCTGGCGTGTTTGCACGTTTTGCTAGGAGCGTCGCGAATGGAATGAAAACGATGAAAAGAACGTATTGTTCAATATGTTTGCACAACGATCCTGCGAGATGGCGACCCAAGATGGCGGCCGGGGAAAAAGAGAAAATTTTGGGAGGAGTACTTAAGGACTGTGACAGTTTATCCTGCAGTCGTAAAAGGATTTATTATGCCGCCCCTTAACATCCCGTGCCGTTAGGATTAACCACCGCTGTTTTCCAATCCTACGGATCCCTGCAGGGACTATTCGCAATATCTTTTTAAGAAAACCTTTTCCTGTTTTCCCAATAATAACCTCTGCTTTCTCACGAATATAGAATATACTTTCTTCGTCGTTGTTTATCTCGAGAATTATTACGATAGATCGCTGGATCGATGAATCGGAGTAAATCTGTATTTTAGAAGAGGGGGGGGGGGGGGCAGGAAACCGGAAGTAAATGAATTTCTGCTGAATTTGTGTAAAATCGATGATCCCGGATGGATGACAGGGCTAGATTCGTTGACTCGGGGGGTCTAGGAAAAGTTGTTGACAGGATTTAGGGTGAATATAGGGAAATTGGAAAAAGTCTAGTGAGTAGTGTAGGCGCTGGTGACGTCAGCAAATCCGTTGACCGAAGTCAGACGGCGGTTGACCTTGCAGCTCTACGGTCATTTGCCACCCGGTTATTCACACGTGGTGGCGGAAAAGAGAAGCAGCATCGAAGGAGGAAAGACACCCAAGTGGAGGCATACGGAATACGGAGAGAGAGAGAGAGAGAGAGAGAGAGGAGAGTGAAGCGAGTGCCAAGTCGCGCATGCCTCTCCCTCCCCGCACGCCGCGCCGCGCCGGCCCGCCTGGGATCGGATCCTCATCCCTCCTTTCACTATCATCGTCGTCTCCGGTCCCGGGTCCCGAGACTCCCCCCTCTCCTCCCCCTGCCGCCTCTCCTTCCCAATTCTCAGCTGCCCGCCCGATCTCCTCGCCTCAACAGACACACAAGCCACAGCCAGTACCGCCAGTACGGTCACCAGACACCGATTGCTCCCAATTTCCAAATAAAATCTCCCCCCCCCCCCCTCCCCTCTCCTCACCTACATCCAAACCTTCAAACCTATAAAGAAATGCGATAAACTCAATTTTAAGGACCCGCAGTAAAACGCTCATTTCCAAAGAGGTTGGGATGGAAAAAGTTGTGACGATTCCTCTGCAAAGTTCGTCCAAAGCTGTAAAGGTTATGGTGGATGAAGCGATCCTCGGTAAATCTAGCTAGCCACGCTAAGCCGTACAGTTTGCAGGTCTGCAAGGACAAATCTGCACCTCCCCTACCCCTTCCCTCTTTCCGGGCGAGTCCCGAGGGAATTATCTGGAGGATCTCGTGGCGAGGAAAGCCGACGGAGGTTGATGGATTATTCCGAACGCGTCTTTGACAGTCCCGTAACGACCGGGACTCTGTCTCTCTCCGTCTTTCTTCTTACATTCTCTCTTACTCTCCAACTTTTAAATGCTCCGCACAACCGAAGAACAAAACGCCATCCATCGGCGCGACCAATTTACGAAACGAATCAATTCGAACCTCCAGATTGCCACTATCGATACCTATTTGTTGATTTTTAGTCGGATAACCCCCTTCCTCGACCCTCTACGCTGCTTTTTACCTTCGCTCTTCGCGCTTATCTTTTTCTATATGTAACTTTGGTACGGTGGGCCCAGAAGCCATCGCGATTATTATCCTTATCTTACGAAGCAATATTAATAATTTATTTGCAGAAGTGAAATGAAAAATTGATCCTTGAAGCATTTATTAAATCATTAAATTCCGAGTTTAATAGAGCGTTGTTGAAAAAGTAACTTTTGAAATTTTACCTGAATAGCAGTCGTTCGGAGGCTTTAACGTCCACAAAACAAACTCTGGCTGTGTACGTGTTTATTACTTTTTTTGTCAAAGAGTCACCACAGTGATAGACAATTTAACGACGCTCTAATAACACCGGCGTTATAAGCTTTAGAGATTCGGAATTTGCGTAATTCACAAGAATGTCGGTCTGCTGAAAGTTTTATATGATTTTACCACTAAATTTTATGCTCTTTTAAAAGTTTTTTTTTCTAGCGAAAACCTCCGAGACAGGAATAAGATTTTTATACATTGTATACGCACGGCTTCCCACTTTATCCAAATTTTTTGCATTAATTTTCCCTTTAGATTCACATCGCGTACCTCGGTGAATCCTCTACACACATTAATCCCAAAGAATTTTCTTTCAGCAATCTCTTTTTCTCGGTAGCTCGATCCTAAATAAAGCAGAAATCAATTGTAAAATATTCTTGTACAATAGCCGAAATTCTCTTCTCTCTCCATCCTAAATTTATTGGTCATTTTTTTCAATTCGAGGAGAATATCGTGAGAAAAAGAAACTTGTCCGTCCCTTTTAGAGACTGACGTATCTCCCTGTGGATTTTAGCATTACTGCGAATTTGGATCAATTTTCAATGATATCGAATTTCCAACTGACTTTGGGTCCCAAAAAGCTACCGAACGACCCAACCAAGTGTGAACTGCCAGAAGTGATCTCGCTTCCCTATTACATCCTTGTGTGATTTTGTTTTGTTTTTTTTTCTCTCTATCAATCTGCTTATTGTTTGTTTTGCTTCCGATTAAACCTACGCCGTACTTAGGTAAAACTAAAAAAATTTGACAGGTTTGACTTACTTTCAATAGCCAAGATTTCAATTAAATGTCGTAAAAAAAAAAAATAATTCAATCGTTCGATTCTCTAAGAATTATTATATAGTTCAAATAAGTCTCGATGTTGGCGACGACGGAAGAAAATATCTGATTTTCTCTCCATATTTCTTATCTAACATCCAGCTGCCTATCGACCACAGCTTTGGTCCCTTTTTTTCGTGGGACCCTTCGAGAAATAGGAGAGATACTTTTTCCCAGATTCCATATCGCCGATATCCCAGCTAATCTGCAGATACACAAAATCTTGGATTTCAGGTGATTTGTCATGATTAAAAAAAAAATGAAATGTACTTGGCGCCTCAATTTCCTTGTTTCCTCACAGACAGTCTGAATCTGTGAGGAAAATTGCGTAGAGCGAGAAATTCGCGCCGAGACCGCGAGACATAGTTGGCATAGGTATTGGATCGTTTCGCGAGTGTTTCGAATCTGTCGCTACGGCGAATGCCGCGTTACGAACCGTCGAGACTTACTACGCCCGTCGCAAAGTAGTCCCGTGATACCCGATAATCGAGAAATCTCTCGAAGTACGCCAAGACATTTGCTAAAGTGGGTAAAAGCCGTTCGTTTACGGCTACTGAAACGTATTGTCGCAGCTTTCTTTTGCAAAATGACGTAATTTTTGTAAAAAGTTCAACATTATGGCACGGCAGAAATTGGGCGGGCGCGGCTCTCCACGCGGATTGCCAGGGCTGCATCTACTTGCGAGGGGCCCCTCCCCATTGAAATTTTAATAAAGGTTTTTTTCAACCTCACCAAAATTACGAGTACAACGATTGATAACGGGTCCCATGGAATGCAATTCCAACGATAATAGGGTCTGCGAAGGCGTATCGACCCTTGTAAATCACGATAACTGGTCATTTACAAGGAAAACGCGTCTAAATGTTCAAATTGTAATAAAATGTATTAATACTAGTTCTGTCCTATTTTGTAGTGCATGTTGTATATCTTACAACCAGTCGTATGACTCGTGGAAGTGACGTAACTGCATATAATATCGACACTATAATCTAGGCGCGCTTTCCATGTTCTTCCATTGCACAACATTGTGTGTCAAGGGCTACCAAGACCAACCAGAGCTTCCCTAATGATTCGCTTCAAGAATTTTCATGCAGGAAAATTCATAATTATTTGGCACGTGTGTGTTTAACAATTTAGAAAAGCTTTCTTGCGGGAAAACCGACCGATTTTCCTTGGCAGTCCTTTGGTTCAATGTTTGTGCAGAAGCTGCAGCATTATTACGAAAGAGGGGTAAAAAAGAAATAGAAATATCGTGAGAAATGAGAGAGAAATAAAAGGAGAGCAAAAGGAAGAATCGGCTAAGTAAGAGATATGCTTGGGTCTGGTAATGTCGAGGTGTGTTTCTCGCTAGTGCAGGTTCCGACAGGTTGCCAGACACAATCCTATAAAACATGTGTGCTGCACGCCAGACCCTTCCATGCATGTACGGATAGGTAGTCGCAAACAGGTGTATCATTATCGGTAAACATTTCGTTAATTTAGTCACTTTTCGAAAATGTATTTAACCCAATTATCTCTATCGCGGAGGATATTTTTGAGCCGTTGATAGAGGAGAAAAAGCGTGGTAGGCTGTGGAGTGCACGAATGTTTCTTTGAAATTTATAGAGGAAGCGTACGGTGCGTGAAAATATGGAAGAAGGGGGGGGGGAGGGGAATAGAAGAAATAGTCGGAAAGTTGTAGGAATGAACTTGGAAGAAAGAAGGTAGGGTAGGGAAGGGAATAATAGAGGAAAAAGTAGGGGAGATGAGGAGGTGGTGGAGGAGGGGGGGAGAGGGACCAGACCAGGCTCAGCAAGCTTAAAGCTAGGCCAACGCGTCGGGCTGGGGTATTGGAAATAAATTTTGGTGGGGAGGGGTCCGACGCCAGTGGTACGGTACTGACGCCGGGTCTCCGGCGTGGTGGGCACGTCAAGGAAAGATGGAAGGCGCGCGAGCATCGCAGTTCAGTCGCCTTTAACCGGCCTGAAAGTTCAGACGGATCATTGCAGAGAGACCGCTGTGCACGTGGAAAGAGAGGAAAATCGGCCACCGCCTTTTTCATCAAGAATGAAATTCATCTTGCATTCTGTCTTCTCCACTATTCCCAGTTTACAATTCCTCGATAAACGGAAACGTGGAACCGAGCCTATACGAGCAGTCTAATTTCCTTTCCTTTTTCCGGAAATCCCAACCAAGTCTCTTCGGGATATCTGGAAATCCATTGGCAAATCCGATCCAGTTGCCAGTTCGTTGAAACCCGATACTAACCGGGATTCGCGCTACGGCACATCCGCATTTTCGCGCTTTTGCCTAGAACTTGGTTTTTCTCTGTGCATTTACGGAAGAAGAAGCTTTTTTCTGCTCTAAGGACTTTTTCTCCAAGATACTTTTTTGTGTCGGTGGATTTTGCCGCGACATTCGAATTCGCGCCAAAGTGAGTTCATCAGTGAAAACTACCTCTCTTTTGGATTACTACACGAGCCAGCTGTCAGGTATTTCTTTTCTCCCTATTTATTTCTACATGTCTCTGTTTTTGTTTATTTTGCCATGTTTTTTTTTGTTTCAAAACTCACCAATTAATATTTTCCTATCCATTGACAAACCTTTCAAGCCAGTTTTCTCTACCCTCTTCAAGACCATCTATCGTCGCAGTGTTGAGACGAATCTTTGTCGAGAATTTTTCCCATTGAATATTTTCAATTTTCTTGTTAATATCGCGTATTTTTAGCTCGACTGGAAATTTTGTGAAATTCTTGTGATCAACTAAACAAACCAATAGATTTTACGTGAATACAGAGTTGTTGTGAAAAATAGTAGAAACAAACCGGCGTCACGTGAATCTTTAAATGGGCGTAGTCATTGTGCTTCAGTACCGAGTCTACTAATAGATTAACTTTTTTTTTGCTATCCAAATATTTTTAACGCGTTTCCTGTGTTTCCGCGAGCAATCTTTTAACGACGAGACACTATTCGGTTCGTCTCGCGTATTTTTAGTTTTTATCAATCGAATAGATTAACTTGTTCCAAGAATAATATCGATCGAGTCTCTCGTAAAAACTGAGAATTGATCGTAACGAATACTTTTCTCGCTTTCTTCGATTAGCTTTTTAATCCTTTGGAGAACTTGTTAATTTTTCGATTAATCCTAGCGTGTACCAGTTTATTGGCAGTTGTCGCGCGCTATTGCTCAACATTGTATAACTACCGTATAACGTACAATAAGCGACTGCACAATGTTGCTCAACGTTGTTCAATATCGTTCCATTATAAACAACTCGTGCAGTATAAATATATATCTCTCTCTCCGGTTTTTCAACGCAACTGTGTCCAAGTTTAGGGAGAATTTGTCGCGTGTCCAAGTAATTAATACAACTAATAGAAAAGCTTTCGGACTCGTTAAACGTTTGGCAGATAAGGTTTGACAGAAACCGAAGCCGGATCGGTCTAAAGTTGAACCGGTTCGGACTCTCTCGAATGTGTGGGTAGAGGAAGAAGGAGGAGGAGGAGGGAAAAAAACGTGCGCTGGTAGACGAGGTATCAGCCTCAAGAAAGTTAAGATTGAAAGCGGTTCCTTTATCAGATCACCTCTAGATTTTCTCCAACAACAGAGATTTCGTCTGAAATTCACTGAAACGACTTTGGAAGAGGAACGGGAAAACTCGTGTGCGTGTATCCTCTCCTCTCTCCAATAATAGACGCTTCTACCAATATAATATACCCCAGTACGTATATAAACTTCACTTGACAGCTTGAGATTACAAAAAACCCTGTATATATATATATATATATATATATATATATATACACACACACACATGTACATACATTATTATCCTCAAGTACGGATTAAAAAAAATGCTGAAGAAAGTATAAGCTTTGCTCCCTTCGATTGAACGTTTAATTTTTTCTACGAGTCTCGTGAAGTTTGTTTTGTAAATTGACACGCGTCGACCTCCAGTCGACCCTCTTGTTTACCGTAAACATATTGACATTCTCTCGAACAACGAGAACTGCATTATGAAAGTATAATCCATCGAGATTAAAATAGTTTTACGCACGATTTGGATTTCAAACGATTGCTACGGTCGCAAACACTGCGGCCCGTGAGTACAATCTTCGTAACGGGAAGGGCACAACGCCGATTGATTTTTCTTCCTCTCGTCGTACCTTGCAATGTTTACCTACCTCCTTCTTTTTCACACCAAACACACGCGGCCCGGGTGTTCTGGCCTCGGGACGATTTAGCGAGTTTATCTTTTTTTCCCACTGTCTTGGTTCAAGGCCGCTCTTGGAACAAGCTGATCCATGATCTTCCCCCCTCCTCAGCCAGAGTCCCACGGCAAGGGGAAACTCTAATGTAACATTGTTTTTCGGTAAAGCGCCTTCTTGTGCTTCACGGCCTGGCAATTCACAAAGGGCCAAAGACTCGGCACATCCCCCCCCCCTCTCCTCTTTTCCCTTTGCGCTTTCCGCACGAGACTTTTCGCCCAGACATCTTGCAACGATTTTCTTAAAGCCGATGTGCTCTTCCAAAGATAATCCCCGAATCCTAACTTTCCTTTGTTCCCCGTTATCCTTCACCGGGGCGCGCAGACCCCCCCCCCCTCCCCTCCCCCCTCTAAGCGTGTTTACCGTGAAACTTATTCTTTTTCTTCCAAGACGCGCTCTCGTTTTTTAACCTCCATCCCTTATTTTTCGTTATTAAACTGACAAAACGCTGTAAGATAATTTATAACAGCCTGTAACGAGCTATTGTTATGGTTTTTTCTGCCCTTTCTCTCCCTATTTTTCATCGAGTTATCAAAGCAAACAGAAAAATAGCCTAAGGTAAATAAAGGAATGAATCGAAAACTCTACGATTCAACTGGGTCCATTTAATAGTAGAATTAAACGAAGGAGCGATTGAACACAATTAGTTGCACGGGTTATTTTTCCGGCGCGCCTCGCGAGTGATTCATGAATGGAAATAGTAGTCGGAGAGAAAAATCATCCGGTCAAATGATTCATTCCTAGACGAGAAGTACCAGTTAATGGTACGGATTGGCGTGTGGCGCCAAGTTCGATGCGTCAGGAAATCCACGAAATTTTCTCTTTTCTAGCTATAAGAAAACGGGGGGAGGGGAGGGGGGGGTACTTGGAAAATCTGTTGCTAGAGAGAGACGGAGAAAATCCTACGATCCAGATTCCTTAATAAATCATCGGTGTTTCTCTTTTGAAATCCGGTGTGAAGGGTCGTGCGATGAAAATTGGGTTCGGGTACAATGTAGCGTGAACGAATATTATAAGGCTTGCTATATGGGCGCGCGCGCGCGCGCGCTCGCTGCTTATGCTTGGTCTGCAAAAAGTGGGTAACGGTTGTGCAAGCAAAAGAAAAACTGCTTAGCCATTGAATAGATTTAACCTTGCCGATGTTTGGCCTTTGATTTATTAACGACCGAAGACATCGCGGATAACGAATTTCCATCGAGAATATCGCTCGAATCTTTCAAAAGAATCCTACGTTTTTGAAAGAGAAAATTTGTAGCGTGTATCGATGAGAGTGAAGAAAAACTTGGATTATTTAAATTTTTGATTAGAATCTTTTTATCGACTATCACGAGGTTTCATTTAATGAACGAGTAAAGTATATTGAAAGAAGCAAAGTTAAATATACCTAATGACGTCACGAATATCGAATTTTTGTCGTGAATTATTGCTAAATATTTAAAAGGAGAAAAAGTAAAATGGATAAAAATCAATCGGCGTCGTTCCATCGCGATTATTAACGTTTTTTAGAACACGTGCAACGCGCATTGCAAAAACGTTGGTCGGATGTACCCAGTGACACAGTGACTTCTGGCATCTTCCTAATCGGGCATGAAAAAATGTCGTGCAAAGTCGGGGAAGTCTATAATAGCGGAGGCTGTCTATTTTTAATGCGCTCATCGCTCACGCGAGGCCGTTGAGAGTACTATTCATACATTATTACTATATTTTCAAGGCATTGACTGTGTATATATATATATATATATATATATATATATATATGTATATGTATTACCCCGGTGATTCCCGCGATACGTTGTTGCGACATGTTTTGTAAGCCGGCGACCAATATCGTGTAACAAAAGCGAGGAAACGTCCTCCTTCATTGAAATATTCGAGATTCCACCAGATAGCCCATACAAATATCCCTACAGATTCACCATAATTAAAGATAATCGCGCGCAATTTTTCCTCACCTTTACATAAGCACGATAAAATCTCGTTTTGCTGCAAAAATTCTGCAGAATTAAATAACGGTGTTCGAAGCAACATACTATATATATATAGAATACGAATGTAAAATCCCGTTGGTATATCTCAGGTACAAGAACGAGGACCCAGAAGAGGGAAAGGGGGGATTTGCGAAAATTTGGGAAGGAAAGAAGGATTTTGAAATAAAAGATCCGTTGTTGTGTGGGTTTCAGGGAAGATGCCGGTAGCGGTTTGGGACTATCCGGACATGCCCCTCATGGACGGCACGGTCGTGTCCGACGACATCTGGAAGAAGTTTGATTTGGACGTGCCACTGGACGCTTACACATTCGACAGAGCAGCCGACGATGGCTTCCTCGCCGATGTGTTCCCAGAGCAGAAAATCCTTGCCCAGGAGTCCAGCGAGATTCGTCACCACGACTGCATGTGGGCTGGACTTTGCATCAGCAAAGAACACAACAGGACACTACCGGCTAAGCAGGATCTTCAGGTTCACAAGAAGGTCGCAGCCGGCAGAAGCCTCCTCATCTCGAGAGCTTGCTCCTCGAAAACCACCTGTGGTCATCAGCACCAACAACAACAGCAGCATCAGCATCATCATCAGCAAGCATCGATGCAACAAGAGACCCAAGTGACGCAGGAGCGACAGAAACCACAGCAACCGGACAGAAAAATCAAAGGACTCGCCAATAGCCCCGATGGCGTCAGACCGGAAACACCGCAAACATCCGCCTCCGAGACGGAATGCGAGGAGGAAGTTCCAATCTTCAAACACGACCAAGTCTGCATCAACGACAAATTAGGCGAATATATGTCCGCCAGAGCTTTCCCGGTTAGTGAGGTGACCGGCCAACAAATCAGGACGAAATTATTCGAGAAGTGGAAGCAGGAGCAGACTCCTACAGGCGCCAAGCAAAACAATCTCAGGACTACGCTTAGTGATCACTGTTATCACATCAACCAGCCCACGAAGAAGGGTAAACAGCTTGGAATACAGACGCCCTCGGATTCCGGTGAGTGTTTCTTATTCCCTGCACTCTTATTGCTCTAGCTAGATTTCTCGTAGCATCGATCAGCTTTTTATTTATTTTTCTAATCTCTTATCAACCTTGCAAGTCGAACGTAAAAATTTCCAATTCATAGTTCCGTTGTTGACTTTGTCAGAATTTATTCCTTCGGAGAATTATGCACACAAATACACACATGTATACTATATATATATATAAATAAAAGTGTAAGTGGATTTGGAGAAGAACGATCGTAGCAGTTTATCGACGAGGACGAGAGCAGAAATAGCGAATCCAATGGGCCGGAGAGCTATTGTTGGGAATGAAAATAGAGTGGAGGGACGATGATGCGACGCGATCGAGTGCTTCTTCGAATCCTCGAGAGTCCCGCGATGAATGAATCTTCGCTCGCCTATAATACACTTTGCCTCTCGAGTCGTTCAGGGTCAGACGCGTGTCCTGGCGGCAGCAGCTCCTCGCGTGCAATTGGCGAGAGCGAGCTGCCAGTTGGTCGAATTTTTCGTGTATATACCCGCATCAGTATGCTAATCGGACCCCGGATTATTCGTCATCGGTCGAGAAACGAGTTTCTGTCCGAGGTCGATATACCAGCGTGTCCTCCACTTTGATTTATTCAAAGGAAGCCACCGTGAGAATTTTTTCTCCCCCCTCGATACGCGCGACTCACTTCCTCGTCTAGTCGCAACGAGTCCCTGGACCGTTCCTTACCCCCCCCCCCCCTCCCCCTCCACAATCTTATCTCTCGAGTCGTTAAAGTTTTTCCAGCTGTTTTGTTTCTCTCCCAGTTGTAAATATCACATTTTAATCGAGTTTTTCAATGGCCACCCCGCCGAGCGAGCGATGATCGTTAAAGTCAATCTTTTTGCCCCTCCAGCCTCCCCTCTCGCTCCTCGTCGAATATATCGAAGAAATTCAATTATCGCACGTTTACCATATTAGCGATGGATTCGTCGAGCCTCGTAAATCCTTAGAAATTTCACGCTCGAGTTTCACGAGTTTCTTAAGGTTTCGCGAACGAGCTATACGATAATGTCTCAGTTTCACGAGAGTTTCATGGACGATGATAAGATTCTGATTTTGATAGCGAGTTCTCTGCTGGTTCGAGGGGGAGGGGGAGGGGAGGGGGGGATAAAAATCGAAGGTGTCCGATTCGGGCGTACTTTCACTTTCATCTTCCCTGTCTCACCGCGTGAATAATGGCGTTGCCACAATCGCAATTAAACTATAATTCAAGCGAACGTTTTTTCGAGGTAAAAAGATGAGGGAGACAGTGAGAGGGAGAGGGAGGAGGAGGGGGGGGGGTGGAAGAGAACGTGCTTCAGTGCTTGATTCGTAGCGTTGGTATGTAATCATGCTACAAACCACGACATACGCGTCTGGGTCACGTGCGCGCATTTACTCCGTTGCATCCTCCATGCCACGCTTACACCAGTACCTCCCCCCCTTCCCCCTCTAAACCCCCTCTCTGCCAGTTTTAATTTAAGCGTGTATACCAGCGCTTTGCGCTAGACAAACCGAGTTGGAGCCATCTTTGCATTCACATTTCACACATTTCTATATACACTAGATCCATGAAACTCCTCGAGTATCAAATATCGTTTCCTGAAACAACGATTTCGTTGATCAAACAGCCTGTTGTGGAAGAGACGTTATAATTTTAATAAAATTAAAAAGAACATTGATTTTGGATCAATCGGATGGTCGAATCCATTGGAGGATTTTCCTGGAAGAGACTTTAGTCGATTGCTCGTGTATCGGTATAAGAGAGAGGAGACTCGTGTGTGGATGGAGGGAAAACTCGTAAATATAGATAGACTCGCGTGCTCGAGTCGACGAATGCGAATCGCGAGAGTCGCGCCAGTGTCGCCATGTGGTGCAATGCATTTTCTGCCGACTATTTTAATCTTGGTGGAAATCTATGTAGAAAGGCTCGAGAGATATAGTATATTATGGGATTTGCAGGGAAGAAAAATGCACGTAATCTCCATCAATCGCCAATTGAATTTCTCTCTCTCCTCCCCACTTTTTTTCTTTTTTTTAAGGAATTCTCAATATTAATTTTACGCCGAAGAATATGACTCTTATTGGTTTTACGCTGGAGATTCCTGGTCGAGGCATTTTATTCCGATGAAAATTTATGCGTGTCTCGATGGCTTGGCAAATAACGTTTATTGCATTATTCCCTCGTCGGGAATAATCGATACTCCACTCTGCGTTTCTTACCATTCCGTGTCAATGTTAGCGAAGGTTACTCGCGAATAAATGCGATTTAATTGCAAACACAACCGGCCGGTCGCAGCGAGCGAAAAGAATCCGCGGAGCAACCGATTGTTACATCAGGATCGATTCGTGCCAAGGTTTGCAAATCTTTGCTTTGAAATTTTTAACGACAATTATACGGACTGAGGTGGATCGAGGAGTATCATTAAAATTCGTTTTATTATCTCACTTTCGTTAATCGAGTTACGTCGATGTATATAACTTTTATTATGCATCGGTTCTTCGAGTCTACATAGTGATAAATCTTAAAGCACTTTTTCACAATACGATAATACTTCCTCGTCGTCAAAGTATACATTTAATAAAAAAAAAAGAAAAAAAAGACGAGGCGCGTGCGACCGGATATGCAAGAATAATTGAATAACGTACAATAACACAGCCTTCGCGTTTTGAAATCACATTTCTTGCAATTGGGACAATTGACTGGTCTGTTTGGACCAAGGGTAAACAGCCAGGTCAATAAAACAGCTCGGTCCTCGAATGTAAACACGGGCTCTATGGATCGAGACAACAAAGATCGGGCAGAAAAAAAGTCTCGTTAAAAATCACAAGATTCACTCCAAGCAAAATATTGATTCCATCGGGACACTTGAAAAGTGGAGGTTGATCTGCCAAACGAAAGCAATTCGGCTATTAGGAATTTCAATGATGCGTCTCGAGTCCCGTTCGCCAGAGGAGTTTATCTGGATGAACGCGAGCGTGCCTCTAGCTTTTATAGATGTAACGTTGGCGACGTTTAGCAAAGTCGCGTCATGCTAGACGTGACGTGTGCGATACCTGACCGGTCAATTACCGCGTTGCAACAGCTACGAGTGGATCTTCCGCGTCGGAGCTAGGGAAGTTTCTTTATTCATTCAATTAGACTCGCGTTCAATATACATGCTATATATTACCATTACGTCAGAGAGCACACGGGGTACATATACTGGAAGACGAAAAATTTCAAAAGAAAGTAACCACGGCGTTTGCTCGGTAATTTCAAGGTCACTCTTGTTCGATGTTTCATGGATGACGTGATAAGTCGACGCTTCCGACGGCGTCGTCGACGTCTCTCTCTCTCTCTCTCTCTGTCGGTGAGCCGCGCGTTCGCCTCGTCGCAGGAGTGGAGAACAGCACAGCGGAGAACAGCAGCCACCGTTGACCAAGCAACCAACCGCCGCTTTATTAAATGGTCGCCGGAATGCGGTTAAGCCTTTTTGCCATTCGCGCTGCTAGCTGCTAGTCGCCTCCAGTGCTGCATTACGATTCTCGCGGGCCCTTCTGCCTCGTCCACAGCCACTTTTCCTCCAATTCCTTCGAAATTTCTTCGTCGATCGAAAAATCATTGGAGATAATTGAGCGGTGAGCGCGAATTTACGAGGAGGTTCGTTGAATTTTTTCTTTTTACTATTTGGCTCCTCTCTCTCTCTCTCTCTCTTTGTGGTCATTGACGCGATGGAAATAGACGAAACCTACGATGAGTTAAAGAGCGGCGATCGAAGGAAATACATGGGCAGAAAGAAGCGATAAGGCAGACTAGAGTAACCGCGAGTGGTTTGAGAAACCAAAGCAGAATGTAATCGGCGCGCGTGCTTCCTCGCTTTTACGTGGTTTTACGTAATTGACGGCGCTAAGCAAGCGAAGTTGGCGCTTTGCCTGGCTTTGGCGAAACTCGCTCAAAGTTCCCGCGTCGTGCATCGCCGTCGATCGTTGTCGTATGTACGGACGGCGCGAAGAGGAGGGGGGGGGGGGGGCGACTGTTTATCGTCAGCGCGCTGGTGCCAGAATGCGTAATGACTTACGACTCTTACGCGGAATGATAAAAGTATTTTGCTTAGTCAGTCGACGCGTGTCGTGTGGATTTTACCACGAGCAAAATCCACTCGTGTTCAACGGACTTTTATAATCGATCATTTTTCCCCCAATTTTTATCGAACTATATATCGTAGCTGCAAAACAAGTTACGCGCGATAATCTCGAAATGATATTATATTTATGTGAGATTTTTTTTTTATCTTAACTATGTAGGATATAGTTTATTGGAATTTTCTTCCTGTTCATTCACGTTTCACTCGTGCTCGGTACCGTAGTTGATTCGTATAGGAGAGTTACTCGAGATTTTCTCGTAAATTTTGATAATTAAGCTTAATAATTCACTCGGTGGATGGAGTTTATTCATTCGAGAGGCTGAACTTTCTCGATATGAAATGACCATCGTGTGCCGAATGATCAATCGTTGAGATTAAAGCTGGCCTCGAGCTACCAGTGGTCAGGCAAGAATTGCTGAAGTAGAAATTAGAATGTGCGGCTCCGCTTGAGTTTCTTCAGGGGTTTTCCTCGAAACCCCCGAAGGGACAGGTGATCAGTTAGAATTTTTTCATCCCAAACTTATTCCAGCTTCTCCTCATACATCCATCTCGATTCTTATCCATTTGTATGTATCCTTGAAACCTGGCATTTCAAATCCAATGGATTTGTCTGCAGTTTTCCTCATTTTTCCTTGCCAAGCAAATTCATTATAGTAAGCATAGAAGCTCGCACGCGAATAAATTAACTGTTTTACAATCTGTGCAACCGGGACTTTTTTTTTTATACCGTCAGAATCGTTTAGTCCCAAACTTATTCCAGCATCTCCTCGTGCGTCCATCCCGATCGTGTATCTCCTTGAAGTCTAGCATTTCAGATCCTATGGATTTTCCTAGATTTTCCTCATTTCCCCTTTCCAAGGAAATTGATAATAAACAATGAGTTCGCGCGTGAATAAATTAACCGTTTTACAACCTATACAATTGGGATTTATTTTCTAACATTATCGTTGCTCGCTTACGAAGAACAGCTCGTGGAAGATTTTCACTCGGTAACCGTAAATCGATTTCTTTCCCGATGCAAATGAACGATTCCTGGAAAACTCTCGCGATCGAGAAATAAAAATGTACGCTGCGTTCGATTCTGGAATTCAAGGGGCGAGCCGCGCGTGATTCTATGTCCCAAAGTTAGTTTCGATTTCAGACACACAAACGACTTCTGAAACATTCGGTGTGCATGTGTATATATATATATATATCTAAGAAAATTAACATTTGTGTGAAAGGACATTTTTTAAACTCAGCTGTCGATCCAGTGGGGTATCCGAGTGCACGCGCTTGATTGATTCAGTGTAAACGTGTTTTGTAGGAATAATGAAAAGGTCGAGGAAAGAAAATTTAATAAAACTCCATTATTCCATTATCCAGCCTTGATTTCACCATGCAAAGAGTTACGCATATCTCTCTCCTATCGTTGCAAAATCTCTTCTTGTACAATGAGTGGAGTTTGCTTCGGGTCCTATAGCTATTTAACATTCCACTTACATGGAATAATATAATTGAAAATATACATTAATTTATCTTGCGAAATTAAACACTTTTCCAGTCCTAAATATATGTATATACAATAATCCATTTGATTAAAATGCAATTTTTCACGAAAATATAAGAGTGGTCGAAAAATTTCTCGCGAGAGCAGCCTATTTCCGTCTTCGTGAATGAACCGATCGTAAAAATATTTTGGCTTTGAGGCTTCTATTTTTATGCAGGGAGTGTACGCAAAAGCGCATCCCCGCGATGACGCAATTCATTCATCCATTAACTTCCTCCGTGTGGGAGAGCGGTTAAATGACTTGGTAACCGATGCAAGGGTCGCTTGCACCGAGCTTTCTCCCGAACTTTGCCAAAATTTTCCACTCCCATTCTCGGCCTTTGCCGAGAGAAAAGAGAAATCCATGAACCACAACCTCCCAATTCGGAAACAACCTTGACCTTGACTTTTATCCACTTGAACTTTTATTGAGGAAAAATGGCGCGAAAAGTTTTGGCGAGTAGTATAGTGAAAAGAGAGAGAGAGAGAGAGAGAGAGAGAGGAAGAGAAGTGGGAAGAGGAAAATGGCTGCAATGGTGGAGGAGATCCAGTGCGCCTTGGCACTCGCGCCATAAATTAGCCGAGCGCCGAAATGTCAGACCGGCAAAACCTGATTTGAGAATGTCGACCGGCACCACTGACGAGCTCCTCCGGAATGTTTTTTCTTCCACTGCCTAGCCCCGCCTTTCTCTTTCCTTCCACGAAAGCTGAAAAAAATCCAAAAAACTCCTTCCTTCTCCTCCTCCTCCTCCTCCTCATCCTCGCTATCTTGTATATACATATATGTCCTCCTATATATATACATTCCATTCCTCCGTCGAATAACTATGAAAATTTCCCTCGGAGAAATTGTGCTAGAAAAATGTTTTCTAGTCATCGGCGGGAAATTGTAATTATAACGTTAGAGAGGATTTTCCGGAAAATGACGTAATTTTGCTGACGTAACTGTGGGAGAATGAAGTTGGATCGCGGCGCGCGTGGGTGAACTGGAGCCGAAGTGTAAAATTTGCAAGCGCGCACACGTTGGTTGGAGTAGTTATAGCAGCGCTCGCGCGACTAGGAGAGTCCGTTTGAGGACGGTTGGCTTGGCACGCCGGAGTGCATCATCGATTGACTCACGGGAAATGCCAGTTGGCTGAAGGGGAGAGGAGGAAATCGTCGCCAGTCCTCTCAGTCCTCTCTCCTTCGATCCGAGAGAGGCGAGAATGGTCTGGCACGCCGCCTCGAATCAGAAATGCAATAAGAAACTCTCGACGGGTCAACTATCCCTAGGAGTGCCCTCCGAACGCGCTATTGCATCCTTCCTTTTCCTTTTTCTCTCTCCCCCCCCCCCTCCTCCTCTTTCCACGGTGTTTTATAATTTTACTTCCAAGTTCACCACGACTACCAACGAGCGTCGCATATACATATATATATATATATATAAATATATATATAAAATCCTGAATTATATATATAATATATAACAAAGAGGCGAGAATCCTTATAGAGTTTCGGCGAGATTCCTAGAAAGCCCCGAGACTCGCGTGGAAAATTTTATTGTCCGAAAAAGCTGCCGCTGTCCATATCCGGAAGGCTGGCGAGGCACCAAAGAAGGAAAAGCGTGCAGTGCGCAGACTCGGCGCAGAACCCGAAGGTGTTTGACGCCCTCTCATCCTTTCTACTGGCGCTCGCGTGTTAGCGGAGGCGTCCATTTGATCCACTTTGTACGCTGCACTTCCGCGCTCCACAGTCGGCTATACAGGAAATCTCCCCCTTCCCCTCCCTACTCTCGCACGCTTTCTGAAAGAGTGACGCGAACCAAAGCGTGGGCAGAATCCAACGTCCAATACTTCGCAATTCCTACAACGATACCCCCTCCCCACCAGCGCAAATCTAAGCTTTCATTCATAAGAACCTAACCTCTAATATCAAGTTACACACCCTATCGCTGTCAGTAATCTACCGTTTCAACCAAAAAGCAAGATTTTGTCCCGGAAAGAAGTCGAAATTCAAGGTCCTAGTCTCTTTTACGCGTGTGTAGGACGCGTTGGATATCACGCTTCCGGTTTCACCCGGAGGACCATCTCGGTATTCAATTATTAATTCATTCACTCATCCGCAGGACCGTCCTTGTTTCTCGACAAGCGAGCGTTTGGTCGAAAGGTCAACAACGACACGATGGACTTTTTGCACATCGGAATTTGTCACAACGGGAACTTAATACGTTCCCGTTATCTCGATCTGGTTCATTGGTTCTCTTTGTTATCATCCTTACAACTGGAGGATCGATGGAGGACTGGGGGAGGAGCGGGAGGAGGCTCTCGTCGTCGACCTATCAAACTATACTCGTAGACATCGATCACAAGGAGCTATCCTATTATCTTGTTGCAGCGTTCAATAACGAATAATAAACAAACTTTATCTGCCGTGGAACAAGAGGAAATGGATCTCTTGAGATTAGCACGCGATAGTTCTCTTTTTGTTCGGATGATTTATTACCAATCAAATTTATTGCTTATCGAGTTTAAATGATTTCGATCCTTTGTGTTCCCGCTATTTTCTTTCCGATTACCCTTTTTCTTCACATTTTTCTTTCGGCTTGTCGGTTATGGAGAGGTGGTCCCACGACTCGATGATTGACAGAGTACCGGAGGGGCAGAGATGACGCTCCTGTTGTTGACCTCTATACGAAGTACTATTCGTATATATATATATATATATATATAGACACCGATCGCAACGAGCTATATCCCAGTACGCTTCTGTTTAACGTTAAATAACGAATAATAAGCACAGTGTTTATCTGTGGTGGAAGAATACGAGAAGGCTATCTGTGGAGATTAGAAGAAGAGAGCTTGGTGTAGAGTGTGCGAATGGCTTAATTTTGACGAAAGAAAACGAAGCGTAATCGAGCCGAGTTGGAAGGAACGAGCTTCGAGGTAGGAGTTCGTAGGTCATGGACGATGAGTCGTTTGATTTCTGATGGCGAAATTTACGAGGCCCTGCTGGAATATCGTTGGTATAATGGAGAACTGTGATTGCGTCGGTGCTGAAAATTGGAGAACCTGTTCCCTGCACTATCTTATTTACGACATTTCGCTGCTCGACAGGCATCCTCCGCTGCCCTTCCAAAAACCCTCTCGACTTTCATCAAACGATCTTAACTGCTAAAACGTACGTATTATAGTTTTGGCTCGGCGACCTCAACGACTCGTTACGACCACATTCCCGAGTACTCTGACCCCCAATTTATCAAGACTCTTATTACATATTCCTCGACGGTAGTATATGAACTGTTTTTATATTCACGAGACTTGCTCGAGTTCTCCCTTTAAGGTGGATTTTTTATGGCCCCACCTTGCAACGTGTAATGTCCCTGCGTGTAACGTTTACAACGAGAGTCAATGTTTTCTCGCGGCAATGACGATGATGAAAGGGGATTGCACAGTTAGACACAGCTTCCTGCATCGCCCGGTGCTTCTACAAACCAATCCCACGGCTAAATTACAGTTTATATATACCAAACGCTGTAATGTTACCAATTCGCATTAGCATCATCGGAAGGTGTTAATACAATTGTGTGGCCAAGCCCCTCTCTCGCCAGATTCCTGGAATTTTCGGCTCTAATAGTCCGAGGGAACCACGGGCAAATAAATTAGTCTAACAGTGGTACTATATATAGTATCCTCCTCGGAGCTTTCGAAACCGAAGAACCTTTAGGAACAACCTGTAAAGTCTTCGCGCGTGGTCCGGTTGGTCTCTAAATTCTAATATTAATACAACCACACGAGATACACACCTCTAAATTCGAGATTTTCGAATTCCGATAAGTTTTTCAATACAACTTTATTATATGTATATGTTGTTTAAAGGATTATCGGTGAGTCAGAGGTGAAAAAGTGAGATTCGGTTGGGTTTTCGGTGAAAATGCGATTCCAGAAGAGGGGGGATGACGCGGTCGTGGTGTTACGGGAACCACGGGATATCTCGTGGGTCGCTCGGGATGAAAAAGTCGCATGTGTGGGGATACGTTACAGGCTCGCGGAGGGATAGAGAGATAGAGAGAGAGAGAGAGATTTCCCGCCAGGCTATTTTGCGGCCCACGTGACAGTTAGCTGAGCGTTCGATATCGAGTGGCGGGCGAGCCGCCCCCGCAGCCCCCGTGGTCCCCTCGAGCTCTTTCACCAGTCGCCTATCCCAACCAGCAAAGTTGAGAGTCGATCGATTCGCGTCGACGTACTAGTACTATGGCCTGCTTACGCCGAGAGCACTGACCCCCAAGGTCGCTCTTACGCGGTTGCACGTGCTCACTCGAATTGACGCTCTCTCGTCTCCCTCCCTCTCTCCCCCCCCCTCCCCTACTCCCAACCTCCAACTCCTCTCTCACGGCCCCCTTCAAAGCCGCCGACCCCTCCCGCAACCTCCCACCGCGATAACGAAACACGCGCGTGCGATTCACGCAACTCGTTCCATTCTCTACGATATGACAAACTTTTCTTCCTCTCCTCTCCTCTCTCCTCGACCATTCTATTTCTGTAACATAAAGCCATTCGATGTTTAATTTTCTATATTCGCATCCTCTCCACTCGATATTTCTCTACGAACTTTTCCTCCAGTATGTTACGTTGGATAATTCAATTTCCGATGGTATCGAATTTTAAATGTTGCAATCGCTCGATTCCATTCGGCATATCACCGCGAAGGTATTCTTGAATTCTTCTCCTTCGGACGGTCGAGTGGCTCGACTCATGGAATATTAATTCGTCGCATAGATTATTCAGGATTTTGCAGTTGTGTCTGCAGGTTTGGCATAAAATTGCGGCGAATGCGAAGGGATAGGAATCGAGTGTAGTATGTGGGTTAGGAGAGCTGTTTAGCGCTCTAAGGAAATTTGAGAGGTGCGGGCGTCACGGTTGAGGCGGTCCCGCGCTTAATCGACGGAATTGAGGCGAACCGAGAATTTCGGTGGTCGCGCACACGTGTGTCACGATGACAAGAGGAGCGTGACGCACGCCAGTCACTAACTAGCACGGGGCAACTCGATTCCTCAGGCCCGGTTCCTAATTCAGTTAGGTGCTGCTCGATATTAATAGAAATTTCGCGCCTTTTCACCGGAGCAGACCTGGCCACCGGCCAGCCAACTCGTTTGTGTCTGGCGAGTAAGCACGTGGAGCCGCAGTGACGAGTCGCCAGACCGACCAATTCTCTTCCTCGTTCCACCAAAGCTTCCCATTTTCACCAAAGGCTGCTCTTCGGCAACGGTGCTGCTGCCTATTTTTCAAATCTATATATATAATCAATTTAAGAATCGCACTGACGCCACTTCCGGTCGAGTCCAAAGGTCGCTCGATTGCTATTCAGAACTCGTTGATAAATCTTCCCCCCCCCCCCCTCTTTCTTTGGATAACGAATTTTCTCAGTTCTTTGGTCGATTAGCGAAGAACCAATTAATACACGCATGCAATGGTACACGGACCACCCTCGCAAATTGATTTTCCCGGAAAATTCTATTTCAGCCGGGAGGCCCATTAATTGGGAAAACTTACGGTCGAGTTTATGACAGACCGAAATACTCGCTTTTTGCTGGACCAGATTTTTCCCGGTAGCGCGGTCCGCGTCTGCGAATTCACGCGGAATGCTTTTCCGTGCTATTTTCGAGGACTAGAGCACCGCGGAGACGCCAGCGCACTCGCGATGCTTTTCCTGGAACGGCGAATTTTCACCGGCGCAACACGCGGCGACGTCGCGAACGAGGAAAATTCCGCCGGAGGATTTTTCAGCGATTGTCCGACTTTCCCAATCGAGCTCGCTCTGCGCAGGATGGGAGAATTTCGCAATGTCCACCCAACGCACACACACGCAAAGGGAATTTTTTCAACGAATTTTCCGTGCGCGATGTGAAAATCGCAGAGCCGCTCGCGCGGACGCGTGTCCTTGGCTAGGAATTATTAGTGTAGCCGTGCGAGCGCGGAATCTGGACCGACCGGATTTCCAGCGATTGTAGCAGCCACGCTGGATGACACGCGCCGCCGTTGTTGCTGAAACGCCCACGAATATGAGTGTCGAGTGTCCGATGGAACGCGCCTCGTCCTCCTCGACTTTCTTGCCGCACCCGGAATCCCGCCGAGTTCTCCACGTGCTCGCGGAAAAGCAGCCGGCTCTATATAGTTATATGCATGTATTTTGCACATTCTCGATCGTAAGTCACGCGTCAACAATTATACACACATATAATAACCTAGGAAGTTATGAGATAAGTCACGACCTTCGCCTCCTATCCAAAGTTTCCCCGCTTCCTGCGTCCTTATCGACGCTGGATCGAGCTCCGCACAAAAATTCCAATTTTCTCGTCTGAGAACTTCACACGAGCTTCCTTCGTTTACACCGATCACTGTTTTCCTCGATTTATCTGGCATATATACGTCAGTATAGGAATAATTACTCGTAGTTGCATTCTTATCTCTCGTTCTATATATATGCATAGCGAACATACAATGTCACTGTGATTTAGCAAATTTAGAGGAGACCGCGTGTATGATATACATATTAAAGAGAGTATTCCGCATTTTGCTGTTTCAGAGGAAGAAATAGACGTTGTGACGTTCGACAAGCCAAACAGATTAGCACTGCCAACGCTGGCTAGCATAGTGGAGCAGCAGCAGCACCAGACGACCGTGAAAACGGTGTACAAGGAGAAGCCAGCACCGAGACCACGCGGAAGGCCCCCGTCGAACGTGACCGTGGCTGCCAGGAGACGAGCAGCGGCAGCAGCGGCGGCGGCGGCAGCGGCGGGCATGCCGGCCCCGTCGACGTCGAAGCAACGTCAGCCTGCCAAACGTGCCAGGCAGACTCCAGCGGCGCCGAGGAAGAACGCCGGCAGGGGTAGGACGAAAGCGAGGAACCCCAGCGATTCCGAGGCAGAGATCGAGAGGAGAAGCATGCACAACAACATGGAGAGACTCAGAAGGATAGAGTTGCGTCATTCCTTCGACGACCTCAGGCGCCTCATCCCCGACGTGGAGTGCAACGAGGGCGCAGCCAAGGTCACCATCCTGAGGAAAGCGTCCAAGTACTGCGACTGGCTCAGAAGAGTCGGCGAACACACCCTTGGTAAAGTGAACGACCTTCAGAGGCGGCAGGAGAAGCTTCGCAGCAGATTGAGCCATCTCAGGAGGGACCTCGCGAGATCCCAGAACCGTTGAGGACCTCGCACCCTCCTCCTCGCCTTTCAAGGCCGCCTCCGTCGCTCGAGACCCGCGCGACCTTGAAAGGGAGGAACCCTCGCCGGTGCTGCGTCACCGCGCTCAGCGCCGCACGCGCTTCGGACGAGATTCTTCGGGAAGAACGACGTGACCTTGACTACGAAATCGACAGCCACATCCCTTAAGAGTACCATCGTCCAATCACGGGCCGCCTCCAGCTTGCGTCGCGATTCTCGCAAACTGCAGTGACGTCATCCGCGAGGCGTTCACCACGAATCCTTCAGGCTCGTCGTCGCCCTCGACACGCACCGCCTCTCCGCACGCACGGTCCCTCACGCTAAACTTTCGCGATCGACGAAGAATGTACCTGCCAACCCCCTCGAGTTTCTCGAGCTCTCCCCCGGTAGAGGTACCAGGACGCGATGCTGCCTGCCCAGGGATTCGTCGGGTGCCTAACGCTTCGTTCCTCCTTGGGGTTCTCTCTATTCTGCGAAAGTGTCCATACACAGCCACGCACACACACGCGCTAACAGACACGTATAGGTGCGAGCTCGAAGGTCCTCCATCTCTCGAGCTGCATCATCACCGAGAGTCTGGTACACTCAGGTAGATCGCTTAGGCGTATATAGGACATGTTTTTTCTTCTTTTTCTTTCGAGAACCTGATTATTTCCTTTTCTTGCATATTAATATTATTATTATTATTATAATTACTATATATATATTATAAATTTAGAGAAATATATACGATAGAAAGATATTAAGCATTAACAAGGCTAGTTTTTGCGTTAGGTCGTGGTGCCTAATTTGGGACGACAGTGTATGCCATAACTTAAGCTATTCTTATGTGATACATAGCTTTCCCAAGGCTCACATAGTACCTCGTGAATATATAACGATGCTGGACTGGTTAGTCGCTGAGCGATTATTTCTCTCACCGGTCAAATTCTTCTTTCATAAACTTATTACGTAATATGAACATATATATATATATATATATGTATAATAAAAAGATTGCATAGATTGGCACGACGCTTGTAGACAGCCGAGACAGCCCTAAGGAGGGGATGAGAATCACGTGGATTGGGCGATGGATTTTCGCATTTTCATTTTGTTTTGTTTTTACCGATTCGTACATCTCCGCCCGAGAGAGAAAAACTCTTTTTAACATTTTAATACGATTCTTCTCGTCGGACCCTCCTTCCTTCTCGGGCTCCTTCTTTTCCGGTTAAAACAGCGAGGCGTGCAATAAAATGACTTATCTTGAATTGTTCGATAGGGGAATGGGAAGGAAGGAAGAGGAAATCCGATTGGTATCAAAGGGATGTGCTCTCGATTTACTACTGATGACCCCCCCCCCCCCCTCTCAATATTCTGTGACTTTTTTTGCCTCAATTCCTCCACGCTAGATTTTTATGAAAAAGTGTGGGAAAACTTCGCGGTGTGGTTTTTTCTTTCTTTCGTTTTTAAAATGTAAATAAAGTTCATTTTGATCCGCGCTTAAGTATGTAGGATTACGTAGAAACATTTATATGTACGTACATTATACCATGCACATACATATAAATATATAAATAAATATATATATATATATATAACGATATCTTTACGCGTAAATCTATATAATATTATTCCGTATACGTCTACGGATTACGCAGTGAAAGATATAGACGATTATATAGTTAAGACTAATAATGTTATCACTAATTATTGTTATCACTTTTAGCTTCGATCTATTATTATATATAAAGAACCACATTTGATCGTAACGGGACTCGGGAATGATTAGAATGGAGACAGAAGGGGAGTGAGATAGATTGAGAGGAAAAATCTGAACTACCATCAAACGCAATTTCAGACGGTTTCTCATATTATTAGCCAATGTTCTTTTTTTTCTTTTCGGTGGTCGTGCAAGCGAGAAGGGGGAAGAAAAAATAATGTGTTCATTACATTTGTAGGTAACAGTATTCACTTGTAGTTATAAATATATATTTACATTTTATAAGAAGCAAAATGCTACAAAAGGGGAAAGGCGTTTTACAGATTTTTCACGAATACGAAAATTGGGAGAAGCGAGATAGGAGGATAGAGAGGTCTCCGGAAGGAGCCAAATTAGATTAGATTAAGGAACAGAGAACCTGATTCGCAACTAAAGTGCTTCATATAGTACGTAGATACCTTTACATATATTCATATACATGTATACATATATATATATATACATATATATATACTATATATAAGTAACACGTATTGATAGCGAGACACAAAAACACGTGCAGCTCGGTCCTAGACGGGCCGGGATGCGAGAGGTGAACAAACGGACGTCACGAATTCATTTTTACGTTCGGAAAAACACGAGAAGGCCTTATTATGCTAAATTTATCCTATATAGTAAATCGATCGGTATCCCAAAGCTGAGAAAATCATCCCTGAAAAATTTCCTGAGGCACGACCAATCGCGAAACTCGCGACCAGAGATTTTTCCAACTCGCTTGGGTAGATTTTTTTACGATCCTAGAAGCTACACGTGTATGTATACATATATATAGGATTGCATAAACGATTACTCACTAAATCCACCGTTCTCAGGAATGATTTTCGACGTTGAGGGAAAAAGCGAAACTGCCAAGTAAACTATTTTTGATCGATTCCTGTATTTTAACGATCGAAACTCTTTTCGCTGCAACATCCCGATCGATAATATATCGGCGAACGGTCTAAGATAATAATGGTGAATAATTAGAGGAGCCTTTTATACTATTCTGAATCGAGGTGGACAGAGTTTCCGCTCTTTATATACGAATGTATACATATATACTATGATAGATAAGAACGTAGCAAGTAAACGAAGTAGACGGTTCCACCTGGCAATATAATATTTTATTGGTCCCGACCACTTGCCAAGTGAGAATCGAGATAAGCTTAATCCTCGATTGTCTTTTTCTTTTTCCTCATTTGCATGCGTACATTAAACTTTTTCACGCAACGCAGTTTGGGCGACGATGCCTAGTCCTCTCTCTCAAGGTCACTCGTGTACCCTACGTGCTGACCCCAAGGCACGCGAGAGGAGTTGCCAGCAATTTTGCATATAAAATACTATATATATATATATATATATATTTCACACATTGCAACTAGCATCCTCACCCGATCTACGCTATATTACCTCGCCTCATCTCGTTTTCAACCATTTCCTCATTTCTTTTAGTAGTTTTTCTATCGTCTTTACTCATCGTCGTTTATGGTTCTCCGAACGGTACGCTTTAAACTTGAGCTGGACCGCTAGTATAGTGTCTCTTGATATCGGTTTTCTCGTAGAAGGAGGGAGGGGGGGATCGCGGAGAGCTCTCTCTTTCTCTCTCTCTCTCTCCCGATCGATGCTCGCGCTCTGATTTTTTATACCTCGCAACCGTGAGACGACCTTGAAACGGTCGTATCAGCCGCGATCCCCCAAAAATCGACATTCGCTCGTCTTGAAAAAAACTGTGAGTTCTCTGTAATGTGCCAATTCCACCGTGGAACAGAAAATGTCCCGCTGCAGCATGAACGATCGGCGCATGCGCGCGCGCGCACGGACCCTCCACGTCTTCTTCAAATATTTCTCTAATTCCTATAACACACCGATATCTCTCTCTCTCTCTCTCTCTCTCTTTCTCTCTCTTCATTGTTCTCTCTCCTTTTTCCGTACTTTTTCCAGTCGTCTCCTTCGCGTTTCTCCGTCAACTCTATCGAGTCCTTATCGGGGGTCTTTTCTCCGTAAGTTTCTCAGAGAAAATAATCCCTGACGCTGAATCCTGGCTACTCTCTTTTTTTTTCTTCTACTCTCTCTCTCTCTCTATATATATATATATCTTCCGTTTCCTTCGGTTTTCGTCGGTCAGGATCCAGCGTCACACCTTGAAAGAGTGCAAAAGTACCTGGCTAGCTACATAGAAAATAAAACTATTCATTATTAATGCTGTAAAGATTCGAGAAGAGAACGGGTGTTCGAGCGTTTCTTTTATTTTTTTTGTTTTCTTTTTTTAAGGACATTTCTAGCGTTAGTTTAGAAAAGGACAAGGCAATTATTATTGATGTTGTTATATAATAAATTATAGGCTCGCAAGGTGCGCTCCTGCTACACATGATTCTCCCTCGTCCAGGTAGAGTTTTCTTTTCGTTGAGTTTTTTTTTTCTTTTCTCCTTTTTTTTATTATTAAAATCGTGGACACGAATCTGTATATACTATTGCAACAGTATATAAATATAAATATATATAAACTTATATAGACATATAGATATATATTATATATATTTCCTTACGTAACGTAGTCTGTAAAGTTCTCTTATCGTTTTTTTTGTACGGTAAAAAAGATAAAAATAAAAGCTATAGTGCCAAAGTGCTAAAGATGTCGACAGTCGTTTCTTTTTTTTTATCGAGGACTACCAAGCCTTCTGAGGATTTTGCGTTTTTTACGTGAAGTCGAAGCGGATCTAGCGGCCCACGGACACACCACATTATAACTATCGACGAAAAACCGCAAACTCACCGCACTCCTCCCACTGCTCGCATTTGCTTATTTTTTGTCGTCTATTAATTTATCGCTTAAAAGTCTAAAATCCCGTTGTTTCGCTCGAAGAGAACATTACCTACCCCTCTCCCCCTCCCATTAGGGTGGAAAAATAGAGTAGAGCCTGATTCGACTAAATTTGTGCGATTTGTGATAAGAGCGGGTTTAGTGGGGTAGTGGGAGAGGCCCGAGAAAAATGAGAGATTCTCTAAACACCGAGGTGATTCGCATGTATATCTTGTTAGGTGTTTTTTTTTAACGAGAGGAAACCAATATTTTTTATTTATCCCTTTATTTTTATACGCTGCGCGACCGGTTATGACGTTGCTAGTAAAATGCCCGTATATCTCTTCGGTACAGAAGTTTCTAAGTCGAGTAAGAAGTGCATGCAAAGAAACTTTCGCGATACGCTTGTCAAGAGCGTTTTTAATTTGAAATTATGCGAGGGAGGAGAATTTTAGTAGGGAATACCGAGATGCATATTTTTTCTTCAAATGCGACACACCCACGAATATAAATATGTTATATATATCTATATACACCACACACACATAAATATGTTATAAATATATCGTATTCATATAAATAAATATATTGTATACAGATAGGCAGATAGAATCTCTTATTTTTGCTAAAAAAGGTTTCTTGAGAGAAACACCCTAGAAAAATGTATCACATGACGTTCTCTAATTAAAATGTAGGAGAAAGAGAAGATTTCCTCCGGCTCAACGCAATTTATCTTTTTCGTTTCCTACTTTTATTTTTTCTTTCATTCTTTCTTTCATTTTTTTAGTTTTCGTTTTACCGCACAAAAATGTTTGTGTTTCTTCTAACTAAATTCTCCGTCAAAGTACCAGCGCGTGGCTTGTTGCATTCGCAGACCTTTTTCTGTCTCTCCTATAGTAGGGGATTCGCCATTGGACAGCTATCAGTTGTAGAAAAGAAAGCCTTTCACTCGTGTTCCATGACAGATCTTGGGATATTTTTTCTTTCGTTAAACTAAAAATTTAATCACGTTATTAACAGATAACCAACGTTTCCTATTATTAACTAATATTTTTAAGTCACGTTTTTTTCTCTTCAAATTATTGTTAAACACTGAAAGAAAGACGATTGTAAATCACAACGAGTTTTCGATTCGTTCTTTGGCAGCCCACACCCGAGCTTTTCTTCATAAATTATTATTATTTAATGAAATATCGTGAGGAGTGTGCAATTGTGCCCAAGAGCGTTATTCAAGAATCGTTGTGATTATATGCTGTACACCCCCCCCCCCCCCCCCTCCACGAACTCTGTACAATTTGTTATGTCAAATAGAGTCGAACAAGCATGTAAGCACATAGAATACACACACCGACAACAATAAGATAATACGAATATATCGATACTAAGGCATGATAAATGAGAAAATTAATATTTATGCGAGAAGTTATACTAATGCTTCTATGATAATAATATTTATATCTGTATTTATATATATATAATTGCATACGATCCTGTATTTTATTCGACAACAGGGTCACTTATTGGACAAAAAAAATTGTGTTTGTACATTGAAACAGAGAAAAGACAGTCGTACGAGGCAAAAGAGACAGAAAATCAGTTTTTTAATTGTACTTAAATAATCAAGGATAATTCACCGTCGCGCTGGCACAGCTGGAAAAATAAATGCGATACAGTTAGAAAGGGGTATGTAGAGGGAAAAAGAGATGGAAAAATTCTTAGTCTTTTCTCTTAGCTTTGAAAAATTGACATTTCGTAAGTTTCTTATAACTGTGCTGGGCGATAGGCGAATTATTCTAATTCGTGCTCGATAGTTAATTAAATAGCGTTAATTTATACAGTTTTTGTGACAGAGCGAATTACACGTACACGCAAAGAAACATACCTACCCAAATGGAGAAATCCACGCACAGATTTTTTTAATAGCAGAAGGGGAGAAAAATGCGATAGTCTTCGATGTTTCTTTTTTTTTCAGGAAAGGGTCAGAAAGTTCCTTGACATTTATATTCAAAATATCTTATTATACGAATAAAACTATATCATTTACTCAAGTTCTTTTTCTTTTATCGCACAACCAATGATCCCTCTCCCTCCTACCGAGCAGTTTGATAAGTCTATTTTGGACCAAGACTATGTATATACATATCTATCTATGGGACTAGAATTTAAGCAGCTCGCTGAATTATGAAGCGATTGAAATATTAATTACCCAGCTCGTCTGAATTGAAATTTTTGAATTATCGACATTACGAGTATGCAAAGTATCCGTGGACCCGCAGAAATGGATTTATCCAATTATATCACGGTAATCAGCGACATGTTTAATTTAGCTTTAATGTACGTCTCGTATGGATTTCCTGTGGAAACTTTTCGCGCAGTTGCGTCAATACTTTTCGGCTGGGCTGCCGCGATTAGGCTGTTAAATGTGAGAATTATGGAAAATAAAGTCGACGTGTACTCATCGTGCCACTTAACGAACTACGATAGAAAGCATTGGTAAATTAGGTAACCATTAGCAAATTCGTCAATTTCGATTCACGAAATTCTTCTAAGCAATTTTATGTGTCGAAAGGAAGAAAATTATTCTTTATAAGCGTGCTGTATTAAATAAGAGACAAATTTCGAGATGCGCCAACTGCAACATTTTCATTTTCTTCTTCTACCTCGATTAAGCGCAATGAAATTTTCAAACATCGCGCGAGAAATTTTTATTCAGAGTTTAATAACCTTCCGGGGGGAATGAGGGTTACGACACGATTGGCTAATATTTGAATAACGTAATCGATGCACGACTCTGGAACAGCTGGCGTGGCTCGATGCGCTTCCATCTTAGCCACGCAAATGCAACATATACATATATATATATATATATGTATATATGGATATCTGTGGGACATCGGTACACACTCAGATTACTGTCCGAGGTGGCTACTGCAACGTGAATCCAAATGGAATATCATCTACTGAAATATGCGGCCGCTATTATGCGATAACTCCTCAATGAAGGATCGATAAAATAAACTCAATTTTCCTTTATATCCTGTATGTAAATAATGTAAAATATCACTTTAGCGATACGTGTTCCAATTCTGAAATTCCTATTACTGTAAAAGTATCATTTATTTTTGCAAATGATATTAAATTTTGTATTATATAGATTTTTCGAGGTTTTTAATATTAAGGTTATAACGATTGAAATTTTTAACAAAATTTTGATAGATTGGATAGGATGAGAATTTGTTAATATAGTCAGTATATACGTTTTGCGTGGTCGATAAGTCTCAAGTGGATTTGAAAACGGCGCGCTGGCTACGAGCTTGAACTGAGGAACGGAGAGAACGTTTCGGTCCAGTTTGCTGCGCAGGCGCAATGCGCACCTCGTGGGAAGGATGGCTGATCAGAACGAGGTAATGTCGCGTGTGCCAATTTTAGTAATTTTGGGTGCTACGGGAACCGGAAAGTCCAAATTGGGTATTGATTTGGCTCGCCGATTTTCCGGAGAAATTATCTCCGCCGACAGCATGCAGGTATGTTGAGAAAAATGTAATTTTTCAGTCTGACAAGTCAACCACGTTCTCATTAGGTTAGAATACCAACCTGCTACCTTAGCCGGCTAATTTTTAACTAAAATACTACCAATTACCTCTTTTATCATACGACTTTTAAGCTCACCTATGTTAAATTACTGGTTTTTCTTATTTTGTATTTCTTTCAATTATTTGTAACAATTTCTATGTTTTGTCAGAACACGTATTTTGTAACTCTTAAATTATTGTTATCGCAAGGATGAAAAAGTAATAAATCTAATGTATTTATTGTTACATTCTGTTGTATTTGTCTTTAACTATGCTTGACGATAGCGAGAATTGTCTGTAAAAAAATATAAGTAGTAACATAATAGCCCTGCACTAATCTTCGCAGTGGCTACTGACACTGCCTTTGTTTTTATTCCCAAGTGAGAGTAGTGCGTAGCGGTGAACGTAGAATTGAATCAGGGAGTTTTCTCACACACGTAGCTCACCGTGTCCGTGTGAAATGTGTCACTCACGGACACGGTGTACTACATATATGAGACAGCTCACTGTGTGCTTCGAGCCTACGTTTACTTATGTGTAGTGTACATGCACAATAAAAGATAAAATTATACTCTCTTTTGATAAATTCTTTATTACACTTGACATTTTTGTGTACTACACCTGCTTCAGTCAGATGAAAACAATAAACATTTTATTGGCCTGCAATGTTAATAATTCTGATTTAACTAAGAATATTACGCAGATTTCTCCTTTTCACTCTTCGACCTTTTTAGGTACATTCTGCTTTGCTTCACATTAATTTTGGATAAGCTCAATCACCGTACATAAATTTTGACGATTCCCCAAAGTGTACATAGACACGTCACATACAAATTCCTTCATTAGCGCGTCCTCGGCAACTCTCTGAGAGTAGAAATAAAAATTCCTCGCTCGGAAAAGCTGACCCAAAATTGTTATATCATTAAAAGAGAAATTTTTCAATCGAACGATGGATGTTAAATGAAGTTATTTTGGTATAAAATTATCTCGAGGGTTTTTACAAGGTTATCGACCACAGGATAATAAGGCAAGCGTAATTTTTATCGAGCTGAACTCAGTCCAAAGTTCACGTATGATTTCGAGGTCAATCTTTGCGACTATGAACTAGGGCGTTTTGACTGTGCCTCTCGAATGAGAAAAAAATTGTCCTTTTCTTCGTCGAAGGATCATAAGGATCGAAATTGCCCTTCCGTACCTCGAATTAAATTTTATTGAAAGTGAGAGTCGACCACCGGATCGTGAGACTTCCGGCCAGGGGACTCTTCTTCCGTTCAACGAATTGATGACATTACGAGTACTTATATACATTAATTACCCCTTTGTGGTTTTATTAGCAAAGCCAATTTTTCGATAACCAAGATGACTGTGCCAGGACCTTGCAGATAGTCCACCGGTACTTCCATATCGAATCCAAAGAAATAAAATGGAATTGGCGCTTCATCCCCCCATCCTCCTTACTTTTTCCATCAGTCGATTCTTGAAAAAGATCCCAAAAGGTAAATAGATCCTCGAGGAAGGCGTTTAATTAGCTTTCGATGACGTCAAGCGCTTATAAACTTCTCTACACCAAATATTGAAAGTCGTTAAACAAAACGCCTACGGTTCCCAGCAGTTTTTAGACATTTCCGCGATTTTTCTGAAGCACCCGTAAATCAGATGAAAAAGTCTTGCGAGAGATAGCCACGTGCCTGCCCACACCGACCGAAAAAGATGTCATACGCATATATAACCTCATCCTATATTTCTGGTAGCTTACCAAAGTCGAAAAATAATCAATCCTGAAAAAGTGGAAATATATATATATATATATATTGAACGATAAATCGGGAAATTTAATTAAAATGTGTTGGAAGAAAAATGACGTAATTGGAGGGAATAAAGGATTAATTTAAGAAACGGAGAGACGCCCGCCCCTGGAATTCGTCCACGAGGAAATATCAGATGAGATTTATGTGGCTGCGGGCGGTAGGCTTCTTATTATTTCTCGAGAGGAATTCTTTGGGGACCCACGTACAGAGACTCAGTCTACTCTTTATCTGGGCAGCGGCTAATGGAGATCACTGGGTGTGTGTGACAAAACCAGCCGAACGCTCTGGCACTCGTTGTTGAAAGGCACTGAAAGTCGTTCGGCCAGGAGCCGTCGGCTCTGAATTTTATCGGGCACCTTCAATTTTTCTACGCTCTGTGCCAGCCACGAGTTTATGTAATTTTGTAACTTTTGTTTACATCACTGTAACCTTGTTCCTTTACACACACATACACACACACAATAAATATACATTCCTCGTGTCCATAAATTCTTTTCGTTGATTTTCCCCGTTAATTTTTCCCCCTGCTCTAACAACAACAATAGTCGCAATTAATTATCCAATTGAGTAAAGTGTTACATAGCTCCCGGTGGTATACTTAGGAATGTATAGTGGAACAGTTAATCGATACCACACGTTTTTTTGGTCAATCACGAATCATTGGTAATTACTATCGTTTCAGCCACACGAACACAGGCTGGAAATTGTAAAACTAATTATCCTTTCGGCTCCATTATAGAAAAGCTAAGAGAGTATATGGCGCTTGTTTAATAGAGGGTTTCGCGTAACGTTCACTTTCTCGGAGCTGGCTCGCCACCACCACCACCACCACCACCGCTACCACCACCAGACTAGTTCCTAATCTACATAACTCTAGCTAAACACGATCCGGAACAATAATTCCTGGAGCCCGGAGGAGTTGTAAACTTTCAGGAATTCTGTCACAACACTTTAATGAAAAGCAAACGAGTGTTATTGTAGATTTATACTGAAACACGAACAAAACAGTGGGTCTGAATAACCAAAGTCAGTACGTGTAAAGAAGGTAAGGGGGAGAAGGACAATAATTCCACGTTATAGCGTTTAGTGAATTTTTAACAAAAATAAATATTTTACATGGATTGAATGTAATTGAACAAGAATATTGAAAGATTAAATATTCTTTTGGGATTTAAACATTACAACAGACTCTGTTCTCCATCGTGCAGATTTACAGAGAGAGAGAGAGAGAGCGCATATACTTTGTATTTGACGTTTGGTCCCTTTAAATTTTCGCCTTGATTGCGGAATGCCGAAGGCTCTCGCCGGCCACGTGCTTCGCTCGTATATGTGTGCGCGTGTGTTCGTGTGTTGATAGTTTATCGCAGGAGTCTCGCGGAAGCCAATCTACTCGGTTGTCCTTGAATTGGAAATAGTGCCCTACGTCATACTACTGGATACTCGTGACGGGCATCTCAAGGGATTCTTGAGAGAAACGCGGGAAAATCAATAACGTGCTCCGCAAAATCCCACGAAATATGTGTCACTTTTTACAAACCTATACATTTGTTATATATAATAATAATGATAATACTCTAATCTTTTTTCCTCGATAAGATATAGCACGCTGGATATTCAATGTTTCTCCGACGTAACTAATTAGTATTCAATCTCTAATATTGCTTTAATATTCATTGAACCGTAGCGGGCAAATGACTCTTCGCGATTTGCATTGAACATTTGTTTTTCGACGGGAGGAAAATATTTTTCGGCGCTGGAGGGGAGTGGGGGGAGGAAGTAGCGTTAGTTGTATTCACCACTACACTCGCTTTTTCCCGGCTCCGGTCACGTACAGCGCGTTTTCATAACCGGTTTTAAATCCATGGTGGACGATGACGCGTTGGCAGACTCTCAGTCGGATTGCCATCCGGTGAGAAATGATCGGAACACTCCTTTCCGAATTAGCGAAACATTTTGAATCGCTCGATTGCGCTCCTTGCAAATGTTCACCCTACGAGCGTGCTGCAGCGAGGTGTATCGAAAACCGTTGACAAAATTAAAAGTGCTGCAGCTACCGCGATACATGAATCAATTAAACAACGGTGAAGAGGGGGGGGGGGGGGAGGGGGGTTGGCATAACCAGGCAGAAAAATGAAGAATTCATGGATGGATTGATTTATGGAGCTGCTGTATGACTGCTACGAGAATTAATAAAATTAAACGTTGCTGGAAGAATGGATTAACGATTATGGTACGAGTATCAGGTTTTTATTGGCGAGATTGCGTAACGTCAATTGGCAAGTGGAAGTTACGTAAGAGCACTTTCTCGTTATCGTGATAAGGATGCTGCCCGTACGACTTATAGGATTTCCTATTAAACCACTGCATTTTAGTCGATTAATTATAATCATCGACGCTACAGGCATTTACCGAACTTTAACAAGACATTCCCTTACGCATAATCGCGACGACGCGTTTCCTTCATTTTTCTTATACACTTTTCACACCTATGTATATATATATATATATGTGTGTGTGTGTGTGTGTGTGTGTGTGTGTGTGTGTACTTTTGAGAGAAAAACTATCCACAGCGATAATAAAAGATGAATTTCGAATCGATCGCTTGGCGCCAGATAAGAAGTTATTGATAGATCGGGGAATCTGCGATTACGTCAAGCTTTGGTAGTCTCCGGCGTGATAAATGCACTGGTGGAGATCTCTATTTTCGGTCGATACACTCGATTTATTTTGAGAAAAGCTCCTTCGTTCGTCTCATTCTCGACTCGACGCTCTTCTCGAAGTATTCATCTTTATTTATATCAATATGGTATTATTATTATTATATACACAGGAATAATTAACGAGCTACGCGAATTAATTAATAATAATTGCTTTGCAGATTTTAATCCGACAAGGTTACACACTATATCTTACGAGAACTTGACAAATTTCCACTTGAGTTTCATTGATTAAATCGGTGCTTCGCGAAGACCGGACGGTTGACAATAATCGACGAGATGTAAATTGTGCAATCCACGTGGAATGTAGTTAGATTAGCAGATGAAAGACTTCTCTGCTGCTACTAGAAAAGGTTAGCATTTTAAATCAATCGATTTAATTGGACGCGCATCGTTGCAGCGAGCCTCTCCGACTATCTCCTAGCGAGAAATTCCATGGAAATGGAAAACTGGAAAATTGTCGAAAGATGGCGAAAGAAGAGCTTTTTCTTTTCTCTTCTAATTAATTGCTAAATTATATTCTTCCTCCTGTAATTCAATTAGTATCGTTTATCCAAATAATTAATTCCGAGATACGAGGTTAATTTTGGAAAAGGATGAAACGTCGAGAAGGTAAGTCGAGTTTGAAGGATCGATCCTGGTTGCATTGACCTTGAAACCTGAAAACGTGACCTTGATGTGTGAATCGGGTAATTGGACTGAGAGTTTTTTGTTGCTATCATTCGAATAAATTTTGCTGTGAGTGCGTTCACTGAAATATGTACTATATATACATTAATAGTCATTTGCTTGATATTTACGAATAGAATTTAATAAATTAAGTTTGATGCGATTCGAATAATTTGTTTCTTGATTAAATCGGTTATTTATTAAGGCTGAGTGCGTATATCAGTGGACCCATTCACAACGATCATTACTGGAATAAAAAAGTGTTTATTTCTCAGTGCAGCGGTGAGAGAGGAGGTAATCGACCATGTGGATGGAAAGGAAAGGGTCATGAATGGCTCCAGAATCATTTTGTAGCTCACTTAGTCGAAGGCTCGACGGCGCAAAGTAAGAAATCGGATGCTGGATCGCGGTTATTAAATTGTTGCTCCCTCGGGACATTCTAATCGGTCAGATAGGGAAAAACGGGGTGTCTCCTCTTAGACTCGAGGTCTGTTTTCTGTCCTTAATTAAACTTGTCACAATCAACTTCTAAAAAGACTAATCTTCTCGCTCTTTTTTCGCTCCCTAGACGCTTCTCTTCGTGGCCTGCTTCCAGAAGTCCACGAACCGGAAACGCGACGTGAAAGCAACATAAATTATATTAACGATCCTAGGCCAATCTATTATTTTATTTTTAATTTACCGATTGGTCCACGATTGACTCGTTGGAGCTTCACTTGGTTTCGCTCGGATTTAAATATATTTCAATCCTGACTTATTATTCTATTCGCAGTTTCGAGCCGAGACCAATTGACACGTTAGGAAATTTTCCTTTCAATTCACGTTGTTGAGAATTTTTTTCTGTCGCCTCGTTAGATCAGCGATAATTCCGAGGTTGAAAAATAGTTGCTGGGTCGACGACCGTAAAAAGGGTCCGCGTGTTTCTGTTATTGCGCATTAGGACAGTACCACCGCCCACGATGCATATAAAAACGATCTCTCTCTCTCTCTCTCTCTCTTGTTAATACACTTTACCACCTCGCAGAACTCGATATGAGTGTGCTAGTACAAAAATTGCACCAGGCGTCATAAATCCTAATTATATTCTTGTTTTACCTCCCCAAATTCTATCCCCACTTCTTTTCCAGTTTCTTCAATTGACCTTTTTATCATTGACGACGTTTGAACGTTATAACACCTAAATTCTTACACAAAGCATCACGTAGAATATAGTCATTCAGTCCCTTTAATTCATTCATAATTATATTTAGAATTCCCGTAAATCCAATTGTAAAAAAATATGCTTTCATTTCCTAATTTATCATCGTATGGCATTCAATAAAGTAGTTCGTCTGTATATATATGCAATGGAGAGATTTTGGAACACCTCAATTTTTACAAACCATCCAGGAATGTAATTTAATCATTCGATCCATCTAATTCATTCACTAATTATATTTGGCAATGACCATCCGTCGAATTGAAATAAATCGTGCTTTAAATTCATAATTAATCATCGTATATCTATCAATAAAGCAGTTCGTTTATATATGCAGTAGAAAGATAATTGAAAGATGTCAATTTGCAAAATTTACTATACGATTTAAACGTTAAAATCCTCTAATTAATTCATTATTCATATTTGGTAAGTGGCATAAATCCAATTGTAAAGAATCATGCTTTAATTTCATAATTAATCATCCTATAGCAATGAATGAACCATTTCGTCTATATATATGTGATAAAAGGATACTGAAATACCTCAATTTTCTGAAACCACCGTACGATTTCATCGCTGAATCCCTTTAATTCATTCACTAATCATATTTGGCAATTGCCGTCCATCGAATTATAAAAAGTCGTGCTTTAATTTCATAATTAATCATCTTGTATCTATCAGTGAAATAGCTTATCGATATATGTATGTATATATATATATATATATATATATATATATATATGCAATAGAAAGAAATTCCATCCTGCAGATTCAAAGAAGGATAGAGTTATACCATAAATTATTCAGTCCATTTGGTAGTAGGGACCACTTTCACAATCCGTGAGAATTTGAAAGTCAAAATTATCACACGAGCCGACACACCGTGTTGCTTCGACATTTTGCACCAAAAGTTTTTTAATTGGACTAAAAATACCATAGTGCGACCTTTTCAGATTTATGAGCGCTTCCTTCTCAAGTCGAAAATCTAAAACTATAAATACAACAAAGATTCAAATACACGCGCTCCTTTTTGACAGCAACCAAGAAATGCCCTGCTAACATTTCGATTTTATCCAAGTGAAACCACGAGGTAGATTTATTGCTTACCTTCAAACACCCTCGAATTTTTATAAAATGAACGATGTGGTGCAAAAGACCGAATTAATTACATGTAATAGGTTTAAAGTACTGATCACAAAATATGATTTACGAAAAACCTACCATATTTATTTAATTCTATTTAAAAAAAAAAAAAAAAAGAACAAACTTCATACAGCATACACAGTCGATTGAATAAACTATAAAACGATTATTGACGGCATAATTCAGAATAGAAATGATAATTAAAAACAGTAGGAATGAATTATGAAGTAATTTGATAAATAGCAGAGGGATAATTTTGTGTGAAAGGTTTGTAAGGAATAGAAGAAAGTCAGGTGGGAATTGCAGTGGTCGGTTGGGTCAGGGAAGATGGACAGGACGTGAAACCACGCGAAATACGATAAGCTAAAGGGAATCTACTTAGGCTTATGTGCTCAGTCAGTGGCACGTACGGGACGCGTCAGCCATTAGCATCGTGAATTCCGACTAATTATCACCAACGTTGAATGAACCTTCGGTCAGTCAAGTACCTTCGCTAAATAACAAATTCCCTTGGCTAGACCTTCTCGGAAAATTCAATAACTCGTTCGTACTCCTTCGACTCATCTCGCTTATTGAATTTTTTTCTTCAGGCTTATACGCTGAAAATATATCTACTCTTGCTAATAGGAATTCTATCAATTTTCTTAATTTGCAGGAGTGTTCGTCCGCTAGTACATTGGAGAGAGAGAAAGAGAGTTGAGCCGTTTGGCAGACAAAGTGAGCAACTTTGGTACCAGCAAGAAAAGTTGGAACCAATCATCATAGCAAATTACCACTTACACTTTAGGGGTTTCACTACCTCGTTGCGGGTATCGTAAAAATTCCCAGAGTCCGCAGCTTCTTTGTCGGCTCACTTCACCTCGTGAAGTATTTACAGCTACGTGACTCTGCTTCGAGCAATCTTGGACCAAGCTCTGTCCAAAGCTGACAATAATGAATCGTAAGCTGGATAGTATACGAGCTTCGTGAGTGAGATTCACGAATAAAAAGCGTGGAAAGTCGATCAAAAAGATCGGTAAGGCTGACTAAGGACTCTCTAGGATGAAATCGAGCCAATTTGCTAGGCGCAAAGCGAGCCTCGGGACACGCGTAAATATATATCATCACGGACATCAATCAAATTCACCGTGCTGTAGAATTGATAACGCTGTGAATCGATAAGAGATATAGGGATAATAAAGAGGCTATGCTAAACCTAGAGAAGGTTCTGCTCGTAGGAAGAAGAAAAATTGGCCTTCCAAGAAATAAATTCCAGAGACACAAATGGGGCAAATTGATCAAAGAGCTAGTGTAAAAGGCTCTTTGATGTGCCGGATGTGTTAAGTGAATATTGAAGCATAGAAACGGTAATGCTAGTAGTGAGTCTGCTGTTTGGGGGACCACGAGGAAGTATCGTAATATCCTGAGAACATCCTCGGCGGTTTTAACATGCCTCGCGTGCTATGGTGGTCCCCGAAAGTAGCCATAACCAAATTCTAACGCTAATGGCGAGCGACGTGCCGCTATGTGTTCACGTTTTCTAACGATTAGGTATTCATGCTGGGCCTTTTTTTGCATAATTTATTGCCTAGACTAATCAGGGGTCAGCCGAAATATTCCTTCGGCTCCCTTCTGGCCCCTTCTGGCCCCTTCTGCCCCCTCCAAAGCGCCCGCATCAAAAACCAATCATTTTCCACCTTTGATACGAGCTCTGCTTACCTCATCAAATTTTACAGCCACTACCCCGTTAAATCGCCTGTATATCTCAACGATCTCTCCTCCACTCATCCTTATCTTCTCGCATTCTCCCTTTAATTCCACGGCTTGCTGGAAATTCAAACTGTTCCATAAGTGTTTTCCTCGCGTTACTCCACTTCCGGTTCGTTCTTTTCGGCCAAAACGGTTCTCCGGGTCGCACAAAGGTTCAAGGTCACCTGGGCTGAGGAAGCAGAGAGAGAGAGAGAGAGAGAGAGAGAGAGAGAGAGAGAGAGAGAGAGAGAGAGAGAGTGGGGAAAACAGAAGAAGGAATATAGGAAAAGTTGGCGAGAGAGAGAGACGAATCTCGGAGGAAAGTGGCTCTAACGGTGAAGGGGAAGTTCGTTGTCTGGAGATATCCTGTTCTTTCGATGATTTATTAGTAACGCTGAGGAAACTTTGCGAAGACCGCCCACAGCTTGCAGATATTAAAATTTCTAACCAATTACTGCTACGCTTGGTCGGTACCTCGTGAAATGAAGCAATATTTGATCACAGAGATAAATAATGGCTGGCCACATATTTTATTCTTGCTCCCATTAGTGCCTCGCTACATAAATCTTTCTCCTAATTGCGCTGATTAACACTTTCTTCATTGACACGTGCTTCCAATCTACAGCTCACTCATGGTTTGCCCCTTGCGAAATCCTTTCTTTCATTTCTTTCTTATCGCGTTCACGCATCGCGAGCTAAACTTAATTTTATTCTTTTTAACCCCCTCCCCCCTCCCTATTCAACTATACAGAGAACGAGTATGCGTTCACAAATGCTAATTGTTACGTCAGCTCTCGACGATGATAAAATTCTCGTGTCTGGCGAAACAAGAGACCTAGCGATGCCCGCTAATCTCTAAAACGCGATTGCCACCATTCGTTTGGAGAGAGAGAGATAAGGTCCTTTTCTTCTCAGGGTGGGATCAGCTGACAAGTGTTCGCTTGATCTGCTTTACACTCATGAGAAAATAGACTCGGATGTCCTCGCCGCTCCAGCTTCTACGCGTGGAGTATAATTCGTACGAGTTACATCCGGATGATACTTACTTCCGCTCTTGTATGGATATTATCTTCAAGGCTCGTGCACGTCATGGCTTAAAGACGCCACGAAGAATGGAAGCTCATGATTCATGTAATAAGCACCCTGTACAAACTGGGGTCCCCTGTAAAGCCGCAATTAGGGGACTGATGACAACCCACTGGTCATTCAGTTATCGGGAAACAGTCCTCTGAAAAATCACTCTTATTCCTCTTGATACCTCCTGAAATATTTATCGAGACTTTTGCTGGATATATATTTTCTACTAGTAAAAATATTAGCTTGAATAGTCTTTATTATTGCAGAGTATATTTTATTAATTACACATTGATTAATTAAAAAATAAAGCACATGTCTATTACTTGTGCCAAATTAATTTAAATTATTTTCTATAACGAAAATTGTTAGATCTAATAGTAATTTGTTGTAGGTCATTTTATTATTTATTAAATAAACTAATTAAAATAGGGCATGTGCATATTAACTTGGATAGACCGAACAATCTAGAATTGGCTGGACTGGAATTTTGGCTTTACGTTGGACGTTCCGTTACACATACGAAACCGTGCGTTGGAACAGGTTTTGGTTGCTTGGTGTGTATCGAGAAGCCTGCGTGGACCCGCCTCCAACCTTCGTTCCGCTTCATTCATCCGCTTCTTGCGCGCGGTCCAGTCGGCAGCCTTTAATTCCCAACGCTCTAAATTTGCAAGAATTACTTTTCCCAATACCGATCTTTCTCGTCTATGGCCTTACCGTAAACCTACGCTCAAGTCCAACCTACATTAACGCCCTTTGGGAAGAATTAACGGATCAAATATTTCTTGCCACGAATATAAAAAAAAAACGCTGCATTTGGAAAACTGCTTAAGAGGATAAAACGAAAAAGATGTCATTTAAATTGGTCCAAGATTTTCGAGTTAATTGCAGCGATAAATCGGGGAATGGTGCGAAGCCTAAAAATTTCGACGAGTCCCAGCAGCCGGGACGAATTAAGTCGGAGGAAAAGGTCGGAAAACATGAAAGCTTTCTTAAAGAAGTCACCGGAAACTCTGGCAAATTCACGCAACTGACGCGTTAGCATAGGGTAGAGGAATAATGGGCTGGGGGAAAACGAGTGTTGCTCGAGATAGAACCAGTGATACAGGGGAGAGTTTGAGAGGGAAAAGGGGGAGGAGGAGGAGGGGGAGGGAGGGGGCGGAAGGAAAGCAACGTGTCCCCTACAGCGACACGTGGAGAAAATATTGGTAAAGTTTCGTACGAGTCACGCAACGATGACCGGCTCTCTTTCATTACCCAACATCCAAGGGGCTAACACCAATATTCTACTCAATATCGCAGTGGTGACCTGTCCCAATCCAAACTTTTACGTCTCTTCGTGATTCTCTCCTTTGCATCTATTTCAACTTTCCAATACAAATCCTCGAGTAACGATTAAACGGCAACTTTAATCAGGATTTTCTTAATTAAAAAATTATTATCATCCGCTACTTTAACATGCAAAAAGTCTGCAAGATTTGCGATCGTCAAGTCACGAGCAAGAAAGCTTTATGGAGCAATCTGTTTATTCGTAGAAAATTAGAAGCTACTCGGATGGACCGATAACGTTTACCAGGCCGGATCCATCCGATCTAATGGAAGATTTGTTACACTTCGATGGAAGAGTCAAAGAATCTATTTGCACTTGGCAAATATTTTATATTTCAGTTAAATCTTATTCCAGATCGGTTGAGGCAAGACTCGTTACATGGCCGGTTTTCGATAATCGATACCGTACATCACCCAAAAACCCGTTCCTGCAATATGCTCGATGTTGCGCGAATATATTACCGATCTTTTTCTCGGCCGGTCTATATTGCCGATCTCGCCTCCAAGGCTTCTTCGGGACGATAGCGGGAACCTGAAATGAGCCACGCGATGACTAACCAAACCTTAACCTGCGACCACGCGACTCCACCCAACCTAACTTACCAATCTCTGTACAGGATTTCCTTCGTTTTTGCTTTAATTTTTTCTTTCACCGCAATTCAAGTTTTCTTCGCCACCTTAATTACCCCTCTTTCTTTCCATTCGTCATTTGCCCCCCCCCCCCCCTTCCCCTATCATATATATAAACATTCGTAGAATCAATAGCGATTTTCCCACGATATTACGATTCGACTGAGAGTATCGTTCGGAATTAGACATTTGATCGAGCGCCATATCTGATTCTTGGTAATATTACGTGTTTAACTTACGAGCCGACGGCCATTAAGCACCAAAATGGCTAAAAGGCACCCAACCGGTCCTTCTATAGATAAAGTGGAATAATGTTATGGCTGGAAAGCCGACCGCTTCATCATTACTTAAAAGTCCATAATCTTTACGTTCGCAGGTGTACAAGGGACTGGATATCATCACGGCCAAAGTTACCAGGGAGGAAAAGAAAATGGCACCTCATCATATGTTGGACGTAGTCCATCCGCTTACGGAGTTCTGCGTTACCGATTTCAACCGAATGGCCCTTCCTATTGTAACGATTTTTCTCTTTTTTTATCCTACTAATTTAGTTAATTAAATTTTCTACATTTTAAATTCGTGAATTTCGTAAAGCTTTGCTTGGTACGAAATTCATCCTCCTGTGGGATATCTCTTTCTCTCTCTCTCTCTCTCTCTCTCTCTCTCTCTCTCTCTCTCTAACAATTTCTTCTATGATAAGTTAAGAGCTTGCCTAGTAGTATATAATTATGCCATGAAAATGTTGTTCGGCATGGCTGTTTAAAAGCAAGACTATTAATCGATGTAGCACTTGTTGCTTATAACATTGGCAATTTTGTAGACTGATAAAATTATTGGACTGCTTTAGATTGGAAATCTATTGGAAAGGAGGATTATGCCTATTATAGTCGGTGGTACCAACTATTATATAGAGTCGTTGCTGTGGAAGATTCTGATCAAGAACCCACTGAGCGATGATTCCAGCCAGGAAAGCAAGAAAGAGGGAGAGGACGAGGAGGATGAGGAGTTGAACTTTGCAAATCTAGAACAACGATCGTCCAGAGATAGCAGCAAGGAAATGGCTACGCGAGAAAAAGACAACGGAGATGGCTGCCCACCCCTGAAGAAGACCAGGTGCTTCAGGGAATCTGATGAGAGCAGCGAGGAGCTACACCAGAGACTAACCGAAGTTGATCCGGATATGGCACGCGCGCTACATCCGAACAATAGGAGGAAGATCATAAGGTATGTCGGAGATTGATTCGATGGATCAAACAACTTCTTGACACCTTCGCCACAAAAATTTAATGGAATTTACAAAGAACCGGTTCTTCCTTACAATATAATGCTAACTATTACAGCTCCCTCTCTCTCTCTCTCTCTCTCTCACTCTCACTCTCCCACGTAATATAGATCAGGCTTGAATTATCTCGATTAATACTGGATGATGGGAATGTAACATAAATTACTGTGACGTGCCTCTCCGATAAGTTTGATGGATGAACGAGTTTTTCGTGATTGGGAATTATGGAGATGATATAGATACTGCTGGAACCACAGACTCGTGAATGGAAGAATAATGCTGCTAGATCTGATTCTGGAGAGCTTGGACGTAGCTAAATTATTGGAGTTAATTTTGAGATAGAGCCACGAGTGGCCTAATAGAAGCTATCAGAGATAGCCCCAAATGAGAACAACAAACTAGTTAATGGTACACGGAGTTTCTAATCGGCAATTTTGTGTACACCGAGGAAAAAATAGAATTTAAAATATTTCGCAGATAATTCACGCGACAAGAACATGTCGAGGCATGTTCAAACGAACGGATTTTTTGATTGTTCGAAGCTTGGATCAGAATAGCAATTATTTCCAAGGAATAGTCTCGATCTGTGGGAATAGATTCTTGAATAGTTTGAATAAGCATTGGGCAACAGTGGAACGAAACGACACTTATTTTAAAAGAATCGGTGATTAAGATTTGAACTGGCACAGGAATAAATTTCTCGTGCCTGTAGTGTCCATTCATAAATTCTGATGCTTCGTAAGGGTCTCGCGAGTGCATCTTGCGACATTTTCAAAGCGATTGATAAAATTCTGACCCAGTTTCTACGATAGTCCAGTGTGCTAAGCATCGGATCGTGCGAGAATAGACCGGATGTTGGCCTTGGTATAGATAAGGCAGAGTCTTTGAACTGGCTAATTCCGTAATCCATTGTTCTGACCAATTGAATAATTAATCAGAATGCTACGTCCAATCGCCTAGCCACACGCCATTGTTGAGTTTCGTTGGATTCTGGTATTGTTGCTGGCTCCACTTTTCTTTTTAATTTTACAGCGCACCATGTATCGATACTCTTATCGGTGAAGGCAAATTCTGCATTGGATTCGTCGAGTAGGTGGACTCTTGAAAGCTACTTTCTATACACTCCTGATAGTAAAGCAGGCCGCTGATAAACCAGTTTAATGCGCTCCTTACAATTTTCCATTCGCCTATTGATTTCAGAAGTCTATACCACTATAGGTAAGATTTTGTTTCGGATTCATTGCTTGTGATTGGTATAAATCGAATTACTACCACTGTCACGATTCGTCATCCGGCGATATTATGCGAGATTCTATTTACTCGTTCGTGTACGAAAATTTGGTTGGTCGGTGACTTTATCTGGCAAACATTTGGTGTCGCGCGTGGCTGCGATAAGAAAAATTCTTCCAAAAGGTTAACTTAAGAACAATGATACTCTCGATAAGCTATCATTTATGTATATGGCTACCGGTCTTGATTTCATATCTTGTCATTACGGATTGATACAGGCATAAGTAACAATTAGGAAATATATCGTGCGTCTAAACAAAAATCTCGAGATAATTAAAGAGCGCCGATGATATTGATCAAGTCACCTATATGTATATGTAACAGCTTGGTCATTTAATTCTATCATCATCAGCTGTTTTCTACTTACAGTTGAAAATCCAAATAAATAAAAAATTAGTCATCAAATAATTTTTTCACCTGATCGAGTTAACTTGGTATTATATTTTTTTGTCTCATTAAAAAATGGTCACTTGCAGCTGGATGCATTTATTTGTCGAGTATTTGTATGATTTGATGTTTCAGCAGATAATCGGTTTGTCCAATATGCAGTGATAATTCACTGATTTCTCCTGGGATATCCGCATTGAAATTCGGCAAAACATGAATGTTCACGGAGATGACGTAATTTGTGGTGAAGCCTGGAATAAAATCGAGGCCGAGTGTTCCTCGCAAACGTACCAATTTCTTGCTCCACCTGCAGCCATTAGACGTTGATGGGGCTGAACATCATTTTTTTTCAAGTCATTACCGAACGTAACATCTTTTTTCATAGCCTTCACCCAACCCACCGGGGCATAAAGATTACATCGTTGAATTATGATTAAATTTATTAAGTGATACCTATTCACCTGCAACACCTCTCCAAAGTTTACTCTTTCAATCTATAAATTTAACAAGATTAATTTAAAATTCTTACCGAAAAAAACTGTAATTGAATTTTCAACAACGCTTTACCGCCAAGGTGTTTCAGGTATAACTACCTGGAAACACACCGTGCAGGAAATTACACTGAATTCTATTAATCCTTTAGTTTATCAAACTCGTATTTTCCTGAAATAATTATTTTCACGATGGTAATTTTGCAATAATTAAAGGGGTTTTTCTGCATTGGAGAAAGAAACCACGATAACTGCAGAGAACATTTTGTTTTTCGTGATGGTCCGATAAGCGGGCATAGCATGGATTATTGGGTTAACGTACGGTGAGAGTTCTACATCGCTGCGAAAAGTTTTCTCCAATGTCCACCTGCATTCAGCTTCAGGTATTCCAACCGACTCTTCTCGACCAACAAAAGTAGCCAGGGTCCATTACTTTGTACGAAAAGTTATAGCTTATCCTCTCCCTCCTTTTATATTCTACAAACTGTTTTCTTTTCCGGAATATCTCATGGAATAACTTTGCCCGAGGTTTCAATAGCTTATTTGTTTATAAATAAACTTCAAATATTTGTGAAAAATGCTTTCGGACGGATTTCCTACAATGGGATTATCCTTCGGAATCTATATACATTCGTCTTCCATATTTCTTTCAAAGTTTTTTCTTTAATTTACTTACTTTCCTGAAAGAAAATTCTGGTGAGAAACTTATGTTAAGATATAAGGTAACTATAGATTTTTTAACGAATCTTTCAATTTGTTTAAAAGTTGTTTTAACTTTTGGGGAGAGTAATAAAAGAAATTTTTATGAACGGATAAAATCATTAATAGTTGAATTTTGGATTTTGTCATAGGCTCTTGGTATAGGATACTCCTTCCTCTAATATTATTACACGTATTTTTCTGGAAACGACATTTTTGATCCGAATGGTAAGATAATTTAAATCCTGATCGATTCATTTAAAATTTAAATATTATATATTAGACATTACTTTGTTCTTTTAACGAAAATATATAGAATTTTGTTCATTATTTCGAATAGTTCTTTTCTTATAAATAATTTTCTAGCAATTTTGCATGAGATTTTAAACATTTTCTTCGAGAAAGGCGTACTTTGTCAAAAAATTGATAACCTACGTACTCTTACAACTAGTATCATAATTAATCGGATAGCTCTGCTTTTTTCCCAACTTGAAAATGACTTAAGAATTCTTTCCGAGCTTTGTAGAGATGCTGCAAAAGCGACGTGAATGAAAAAACGCTGTGCAGCCTTTATTCTAAAAATGAACGCTTTAAAAAAATTATCTTCTGCAGTTTACAATTTTACAAGAATAACCTTACCTTGAAAATTCAACTTATTTCATTGTACCATTGAAAAAAAATTCAAAACTAATCTTATTCTACCGCATGTAGCATAATGCTTGAAACGAGGTTTTCAAGATCGTATTGTGCCTGAAAAAAGTTTAATTCGATTCCTATTGAAATGAGGGATAAAGAGGACTCGTCTAATTAAGAATGTCACGGATGATTGTTGGTGTGAAAGGCGAGATAATTGGGGAAACTGTTTGAAAAATATTCGACGTCATTGTTCCACGCTTGATTGGGCCTTTGTGAGCAAGTGCTTGGCCATCGATGATTTTATTCTTGCTTCTTACTTGGCTCGAGAAGAATTTCGATAGTATCTCAGAATGGACAATGGTCAATTAGGATAAGCTCGAGCGTTCTGGGTAAGACGCTTTCACAAAATGGCCAGTTAGAGAGCAGAGTGGCAGCTGGTGCGAAATTTCCTGCAACCTTTGCGCTTTCATTTCGCGCGTGAAAAGCTTTGCAGGATATTCCACAGGTTGGGTTAGGTCAGGTAAGGGCCCACCAGGTGTAGAGCTCCTCTTTCTTCCTTCTGCGACAATCGCTTCTGTCCGCTCCTTTCTCGCCATTTTTCTCATTTTCCCATTTTCACCGTTTCAACCATTTCTACCCCCTCCCCCACCATCGATTTAACTGATTTATTTGGCCAGGACGTTTCCTCGACTTTCGGCAGTAAACCATCCCTCCAACGTCCCCCCGTTATTGTCCTTTTATTATTCGATAATTGAATTGAAGTTTCACCGACCAAGAAACACGAGTACTCAACGTTCCCTCCTCCTTCCATTTTCAGTCTCCACTTTTACCGAACGAGGAAACTTCGATCCCGCGGTCGCACGACGCTTGCTCGCTTCCGAAAACCCTTGCGTCACACGTAGCTCGCTGCAGCACGCGTGAGCACGCTAATTGAAGCGTATCGAAATATTTCATTCACCTCCCAGCTCCACGGTTCGATTTAAGTCGTGACGGCTTAGAATCCCATATCCGTTTACGCCTGGGGTACAAGCACAGCGTCCAAGGTCATAAATCATAAAATTACCACTATCTGTATATAGCGTGCACCGTTCGTGGTCGGAAAATCACTCGGGGATGTTGCGCTTTATTCAGTGAATGGAGGAAGGAATCGGTGCTTCGTCAAACCAATTTAATCCAATTTGCGAGTTGGTGGAACGAAGATTCGATGTAAAATCACAATATTTAATTTTTATTCTATTTCCGTGCGAGCCTCGCATACTTAAATTTTAATACGACAGCTCGTGGATCATCCGTGAACGATCGGTCTCTGCTGAACTAGCACGAGCGCGGTGGAGAAAATGAAAAATGGCCACGGCGAATGCGTCGTTTCAACAGGCATTTATCGTGACTCCACCGGTGACCATGGCTAAGCACACACAACTATACCTATATATACACAGAGGCTAAATTCTCTTGGGCCGGTGTATTAAAGAGGATTTGCCCCTTTATATCGCCGTAATTTTTCATGCTACGGGAAAATACATACGTGGGAACTATACTGGAGTGACCTGGACACGTGGGTCATATTTGCGCGTCCCTTCTTCTTCTTCTTCTTCTTCTTGATCCTACTCGCTTCCAGAACTTCTTTACCTAACCAAGTCGCTCGCCCGGGCTCTCCGAGCGTGTATGCACAGCTGTCCGTGAGCCACGTGGAGCCGCAGTGCCGTGTCACGACTTCCTGGCGCCTTGGGGGTGTGTCCTTCTTACGACAAAGCACCTTCGTATTTCATTAACCTCACTTTGTCAACTCGGCCAGCTCCCTGACTTACTATAGCCATCGATGCTCTCAGAGAGTCTTGCCCCTCTCTCCCCTCGATTATATCCATTCATTTCTTTCTTATTCTATTCTGCTTCGCCCGAATTTCAATTCAATTCACGTGCTCCAATAATTTAAATTCTTATTCATTAGATTTGCATTGGAATCTGTCTAAATTTTCGTATAGGCTTTATATTAACGAATTTTAATTTATTTAATTATATTTTTGTTAAAATTGTTAATCGTTCTTTTGCAAATTTACTTGTTTTGCTTTTCAACCCTCAAAGAGTACTCCTGTCGATTAACAGAATTTTGTTCCGGTGTTAAATTCGAAGTTGCTGCTCGATTCAGAAATGGATGGAAAATTAATGCAGGGTGGAGGTTTGAGGGGGTGACGGTGAGTGACGTCACAGAAGATTAAAAGTATTCGTGTGACTTTGGAGATGCTTTCAGAGATCGGCGAAAGGTCGAAAGTGGACCACCTGCTAGTCGCAAGCTGATTTACAGCCATCTATGTTCGCGTGAAATAAATGGAAGGGATCCCTGAGTCCCCGAAGTCGATGCTCCGGGACACCACAGCTTCTCGAGGGTGGAAAAAGTGACGAAACGAGCCGTGCTAAGCTCGTAACCTGATTTATCAATAGAGGAAGTAGGAGACTTGCATTTACAAGACCCAGACGAATGGCAAATGAAGCGAGCGAGAATTAATGAAGAAGAACACTTGTCATTCACCCCATTTACATCTCATATCTTAATGCGCATTGAAAATTCCATTCATCGCGCGATTCCAGCCAATCGTGGAAACTCGGTAGTCCCTCCACTGGTCAATTATCGTACGAGCTACTTTCCGATTCTTTGTCTCCTCGTGGATATTTCACCCCCCCCCCCCCTCCCCTACTTGCACTCTCTATGCTTCATCTTCCTTTTTCCAATGCGTATATATACAAGATTGCACGAGGTATGCTCCGTTCCACTCGTTTAACGCGGAAATAACAGGTTTTCAGGGATTTCGTACTCGATTGCTCAGGGGGTAACTCGAAGGTGCAAAAGGATCTCATGCGTGCCAACCAATTGCGGTATTCAATGAGCCGGCGAAAGAGTCTTTGTGGGAAACACTGTGTGCACGGCCTACCCGATCCAATCTTTCGGGATTAACTCGTTAATATCACTCCTAACGAGATATTTAGCCTAACAAATCACGCGTCCCAGCGTGACAAATGACAAACGCGCGATGGTTATGCCATGTCCGGACCAAAAATACTGAAATCGACGAGATTTATCAGGGAAGTCGAGGGTCGGTTCGCGATGGTAATGGTTAACTAAAAATAAGAAGTTGGGGTAAAGTTGGAACTAAAAATATATAGGCAACCGTATAGAAGAACGTAGCGCGATTCTCTTTGGACACCTAATTAATTCCGGACAGATGAAAGAAGTAGAGGATGTCGGACTTCCGTCTAATGCCAAGTGAATACTTATCTTTTCAGGGGTCTTGTGCCTCGAGGGGGAGGAGGCTAAAGGTACAGTGAAATCGAGGGCAAGCAATGCTAATTTCATTGTATTGGTATTCAGGGTGTTATGTAAGTATCCACCTGGCGTGGATGCAGGGCTAATGATTAATAGCAGCTCCTAAACAAATTATGTAGATTATGATATTTGATCAACGAACAAACACTTTGCTACATCGTGCCACAATTTAAACGAATAAAACGTTACTCCAAACAGCTGTATCGACTCACTAAATTTATCGCGCCATATTTACCTCGAAATAATTGAGTTCGTAATTAATTCGGTTCAGGTTATCGAAGTCCTCAACTCTATATAGACTCCGGCCGTTACTATTGACCGAAAGTTTATCAGAGTCTTTGCATCTCTCTTATTTTTTTCACGAGCTGTACATTGTTGCAGGAAGAATCAGATTTTTCATCCTGTACTCGTCTTGTAATGTTTTTAGCTTAAATATATCCTTTTCCATTTATTTACTTCGTATTGTTTAATTTTCTCTTTTAATTCCGTTCTTGTACCTCGTTTTTTGTTTCGCTTATCTCCCTTTCAATTCTAAATTTATCTTCGTCTTTTCCTGCATACTTGTCTGGAAATGATGCAGTTCGTAATCAATTCGATTCAGGTTATCGACGTTCTCGACTATATAAACTTCATTCCTATTGACCGAAAGTTTATCAAAGTCTTCCCGTTTCTTTCATTTTCCTTACGAGCTACACATTGTTTTTCCGACAATCCGTTTGTTCATCCTGTACTTTTACTATACAACATTTTTAACTTAAATATTTTATTTTCTGTTTCTTCGCGTGGAATTCATTATTCTCGTTTTCCTCTGTCGCTTCCGTTTCGTACCTCGTTTTGTCTTTCGTTTTCAACCTTCCCACACCACATCTCTCTCCATTCTTCCCTTCTGCCAAGTTTCACGAGTCGACATTGCCCAGCATCCCCCTCTTCTTCCTGGACCAAACAAACTTTCTTAATTCACCGACGAAACTTCCTCGAGACTCGCTAATGATGTCGATTAAATCGTCTCATCGTCATTATTGCCAAATTGCTCCGGATTATTTTCGCGTTAGCCAACCCTACAACTTTCAACCTTATCACTGAAAATTGAAACTGAAGCTTGATTTTAAAGCTGCTTCATTTCCGCAATATAACGGGTGGCTGCTAAAATCGCCAGGAAATTTATGAAAAATTGATGTTTGTACGTATATAGTGATGCTCGAAGGTGTGGTGCGGTAGATCGATGCTCGGGTGTATCCTGTGGGTTATTCACTGAGAGTGTCCCCGCTACGTTTAGTGCTAGCATATCGTTGTATCTTTACATGCGCATTATTTCGCACTTTGCTGAAACGATAACATCCAGCGGCGCAATAAATTCTATTACGAGCAGTGGCTGCTAACTAATCGCGGCTGCTCCACGATTCTCCGGGGAGTCAGATTCCGCCAAGTGGCACTAATATAGGAATCGCAGCACATACACAGGTTATCTAAACACGCTTATCAACCGTACGCTGCTTCACTTTGTACGAGTCGCCTGTGGCCAAGATATCAATTGGCCTCATTTGCCAATAATTATCACCCTAAATTCCAATATGCAACTCTCAAAACCAGCTTTCCGTACCAACTCGGTTTTCCTATCTTGGGCAAACGACACACCTTTGACTCGTCCGATACCGAAGACAGGTAGCTTGGAACAAACGATAAAATCCATTGGTTATTTCTTTCGAAGAATCAGAGAACAGGTGGAAAGAACGAAATTTTTATATAAAAAACTGAAAAGCAGCTTTACGTATTTAAAACTTTTATATATGCGATAATAATCAATACAGGGTACTCTGAAAAGACAGTGAAATCGATTCGTTGCTGGTTTGTTTGGAGGAATTAGAAAGCAACTAGGAAGGATGGAACGAGTGGCCATGAAAAAGGATGAAATTCAGACAAAGGAAAAGTATTGAAAAGTACGTGGTAGAAAATATTCTAGGCTCGTCGTGCTGAGAAAGGGAGTTGCAATCACTGCTTGAATTCTTGCCAAGCGTCCCATTCAACGATTCCCAAGCCGTGGCTGATTCGCCAGTTAGCCACGGCAGTTTCCTTAAACACAAGTCGATTCCGCGGAGCGTAATCGCCTATTTCGCATGACGAATATTCCCTCAACTATCCGGTCTAGACGATATTGAGCATTCATTTGCCAAAGGGCTCCCCCCTCCCCCACTCTATACTCAAACACCTCATCGTTCAAACATCATTTTCTACCCTTTCAACAGTCATCGGTATTCTCCATTACAATCACCTTCAATTTCGGAACGATATTATATTTTGCACGTTATATTGTGTTACTCGAAAAAAAAAAGAAGGTGGTTTACCTCAACGATGCAGGAGGAAATGTAATTTATGGTTATTGAAGGATGTTTTTCTAAAAAGGATCTAATATGCTTGGCGAATGGTCTAATTGAGTAATTTGCTTTGGCGATGGTCAATAGAAGGAAACATTTGTGGTGGTGAAGGAACATTTTCGACGGGTTCATCCCCATTCTTTGGCCGCATCTGGTTCGGTGAAACGGCTGATGACCACGGAGAAAGCCACTGCGCGAGTGGGCCGACTGGCCTCACTGGCCTCCCCTTGGCTGCCAATTGGATTATTTCGCGCTGCCTGCCGATGCAATTTGTCCTAACTGGCGAAACGTTCTGTCAATGTCGGGCCTAGTCGTTCCACTGGCAATCCCAAGCGAAAACCTTGTCGCGAAATCGCTTCCTTTTCATCGTTTTTGTCCGAAATGGTCCTTTGAAAAAATTGACCCACGCTGGTCCCACCATCAAAACGATCGATCCTCGCACCGACAATCACCACTCATCTTTCTCACTCGACTCGCACGGAAATCTGGATAACAATTTTTTTCACAATTTCATCATCGTGATTTAAGTAACGCCAGCTCTGGTTATAAGAGCATCGAGGAAACGCGCTTTATGTAGCAGGGATTCCAGTGAGAGTATGTGTGGTTTATGAAAATTGTGGCGCGAAACAAGGAAGATACCCAGGATGGATGATAAAATAGTAATTACTCGATCAATAAGTTAGCAAAGTACCAGAAGGCTTCGAGTGCTCCTAATCTCTTGGAATTGAAATGTAGATAGAGCAACAATGTTGAATGTGGTAGATGCAAGGTTTTTATCATAGTCATTGCTGGTGTAACCATCTTGCAATCTATACGTGACTGGCAAACTAACGGCGTAACAGCGCTAGCTGGCACCTTTATCTTATCGCGATAAACATTTTAAAATTCACTGAAAATTATTCATTAGCTAAAAAAAGGAAGGTCTTCGTGGTAACAGGTCCAAATTATTTTATGGTGAAATTGACGGGATTTCTTTGTCGTGGAGAGAAACTGGACGCGTGGGTCGACTGGAAGGGCCCAGTGGTAATTTATATGTTAATTGAAAAGGGTTTCTGGCCTATTTATTGCCCAAGTCCGCGGCTTTATTAGAAAGGTCAACACGGAAACGTGGGAGCACGAGGCCTATCCTCCTATTCCTCAGGTTAACGACTCCACGATAATTAATTCTTAAAGTTAATCCGGTCTGACGTCAAACTGAGTCAAGTAGTTGAAAAATATCGTTTATATCTTCCTAATCATCTTCATTATCATTCTCCCTCTATCACTTTCATCCCTATGACCCATCTTTTTATCACTCATTAATTTTAATCCCCTTACACACTTTCATTCTTACGTACTCCCGCAAAGTATCTTAATAATAATCTCCCGATCACAGCGATTATCTTATCTTTTCATACTATATTTGTTTGTTATCTTCCCTGAAACATGTATATTTCCCACTAGACTCATCTTAATAGCTTTTTGTTTTTATTTCTATTATCACACGTACGAGTAGAGCTCTTTAATGCGCTGTAGGCACTTATCTCCATAATGCTGACTAGTTAAACAATCTCAATTTATTTATGTGGATTTGCAGAAGAACACGAACGAACGTCCTATATGTTTACCAACAAACGAACGATACGCAGTACTGAAAGCTTAGCTAGCCAAAAGGAGAGACTCGATATACTTACCGTCATTGCGCGTGTTTCTGCCAGCTCGCTCAAACAAAAATAATATCGAGACTTTCTGAAATTCTTTGAAATATAATCGATTTGCTCGAATTTGCCAACACTTTTCTTCTCGTATATTCAAGTTCTTCGAGAATTTTCTTTGGAATACCAACATTGCAATAGCAGATATTTCGGTAGATCTTGAAGAGAAGAAGTACAGTGGAATGTAATGGAAAAAAACGTTTGACAGTGGATGATGATAAAACCAAGGCGTTTGCTTCAATGAGCTTCTTGTTTTGGGTGAATCTAAATTTAGATCTTAAATTGTGAAGCATCCTTTGTCAACATTCCTTTTCTTTCATCTTCCATGTCTGTATAAAACCGGCTCAGCTTCTTCCCAACAGAAATCACACTGACGATAAAGCACCGTTTCCTCCCCCTGTTTAATTAAATAATAAACTTTCGTTTTTTAAGGAGAAATGAATTATTAAGGTTATTGATCAATTTCACTGTATATAGTGTTTTCAATAATTTTGTATATCTTCAATTCGATAATTAAATATAATTGACTATTAGAACTGGAAGTTCAATGTGAGTTTTCCACTCACGCTTTCTATTGTTAGATATTGCATTGGTATTGGAGAAGTAATCTTAATAGTCGTTTGGCCCTGAGCAAAGTGTGAGTGCGAAGTGGCCTTTTGCCACACATACTACCTGCTCATAAAACTTTAATCTCGCATTATCTCCCGTTTCCCTCACACATTTCCCACCATTGTAGCGTTTCTTACACTTGATAAACAAATTCAACGCAAAGAAAATGCAAAAAAAATCTTACACCAATTTCAAGCGCGTTCTCCACAATAGCTCGTTTAACTGATTATCACAGTGAAGACCAAAATATTATCCGTAGCTTAAATATTAACTGTGCAAAAAAGAATATATATATATATATATATATATATATATATATATATAACAGCTGTTTTTCAATTTTAATAATTACACAAGGAGCTCGGTGAATCAAAACTGATCAAACGAATTGATCGATACAGTTGTCGGTGGCGAATTTAATTATTAATCGAGCAATAAATTCTCGCCAGCGTTGACGACGAGCTAATTATCATAACCAAATATAATCTTTTAACTGCACGGAGAAAGCACTGGCAAGCCACGTCAAAATAATGACTAATTGCACTCCGAACGTCGTTATCTATCGTAAATCCCTAATGCAATTACCTGTTAAGTTAATTCGACAAATAATCTTTTCCGTCGATTTATGAGATTCGCCATGCAACTTTATGGCTCTTGTTTTGTCAGTTTTTTTCTTCCGCCACGGTAAAACCGACCTGAATCAGGAATATGAGCAATTTTCGTGTGCTCGCGAAAAGGATACGATAGATTAGCATATTATATATTCTTTCGGATAAAGTATTAACTTTCCTCTCGTTCAATTATCCTCCATTAAAGAGATACGAGCTGGAAGCACCTAATTGCTAGGTTTCTATACGGTATATAATATATCTACGTGCCGCTAGATCGACACGCGGCTTTTATTTTTATCTCTCGTGAATCAACACTGATAATAAGTTGATTGTTGCGTTAAGACCAAGTTTCGACTCAATAAGAGCGATAGGCCGCTGCCACAGCGAGTGCTTTTTCGCTCGAGTCGGTGTTGTGTCGTTTGAAAAACGTACGCAGAATATATAAACAATTGTCCAAATTCGATTTACATGATACATATATATATATATATGTCATGCGTTTGTCAAACGAAGCCGCGGCAACACTCCAAAGACGCGTATGTAGATCTCTGCTTGGTGGTATCATAATCAGAAACGCTTTTACTCCGATTATCAGCCGTCGATTCTCTCCGCACGAAAAATCTTCTCTGGTTGCACGAAGCCCTTTTGCCCTTGCGTAAATGATGTATTGTATTGCTGTACGATGACCCGGGTCAACTTGCGCAATTTCGACAAGCAAGGCGTGTTCCTTGATAAATTCCATATCGATCCCTAACCATAAATATAAACACCATCTTATTGCTCAAGTTTATTTGAGCCGAGTTCCTTCTCTCCTCTCTCGAAGTTTGTCTTTATTATTCGCCTGGAATGCGTTAATGGAGTAATAATGGTCAATGGAATGGGCCAGCAGTAAACTAATTTTAACGTTTATAAACTGCACTTTTATGGACATAGTTTTTCAATTAAGATTATGGAAAAATCTTACATTCAATTATTATTCGTTGCAGGGAATGCGTTGGGCGAGTGGATAATTGTAAAATCGAGAACGGGAGAATGGCAAAATAATGGAAGCTGATAAGTACCGCGATATTGTACGAATTCTAAAAGTTCGAGTGAAAGTAGACTTATGCGTGTGTACTCGCTGGAGCTCGCGATGTGGAAAAAGAATTGACAATGTCGAATCATGCGGTTATAATTATTTTTTTATTTTAAAATAATGCAGCTGATAAGATATAGCATGGTATAATATACGAATTTTAAAAGTTAGTCGAGTGAAAGTATAGCTCTGACCTTATGCGTATTTACTCAATGGAGCTATAATGCTCCGCTAACTGGAGCTCTTGGCTGATTAAATTCGTGGAAATTTTACCAACACACTCATCCGTCAAGATCATTTGAATTATTCAACTGGAGAAGCCTGGCTTGGAACAATAAAGATTTTAAACTCTTTCGCGCTTCTCTCTCGTTCTCGCACTGATGTAGGAATTTCAGCATAATTTTCTAATTTTATTACAAAGCTTATACGTATAATTTTTTCAATTATTAACTCTTCGCGAAATTCTGTAAAATTAGAATAGAATTTAGATGTGTATAGTAGAATTTATCGCAGGGATTTCTGTGAAAAAAGAAACTGTGGGTGTTGACTAGGCAATAAAAAAAAGTACAAGAACCGTGGTTGATTATTTATATGGAAATTAGTGAAAGAAATGTATCCGGGAATGAGACGAGTTGATTGGCCAAAAGCTTGTATTCGGGTAGCATCGGGCAACTATTATTGGAGTGCGGGAGGAATTACGTTAGCCTTGTCTTTTATTAGCCGGGAAATCGGGGGACAGCTCCCGTGGGATGACTAAAGTCTGTCCCGTCTCTCTGGCAACACTCCAGATCTTGTCTCCAACAAATTCATTCGATGATTGTACGCCGGATCATCTTATTTAATCAAACCATATGACCCAAAACCCACCGACCAAACAGCATCCGCTCCAAATCTACAAAAATCATCTCCAGTTTATCCAAATTCTATTTTTCTCATTTCCCCATATTATATTCGTTTGGTATAGTTTTCGGTATTGCAAATAATTTCAATCGGGCTCCACTTTGCATTAAAAATTTCTCATCTTTATTTATAACTCTAGGAAATTTATCGAAGATCGCCAGCTTTATTTATTGTTTTGATATATTATTTTTTTTTCTAGTGTCGAGAGAGAGAGAGAGAGAGATTCCTCTGATTTTTTTTCGCAGTTTTACAGATGCCTGGAGATTCTTTTTGTGAATTGTGTCGTCTGGTGGGGTTGAATTATCCGGCACTCAACGATACTTTGTCATCCTACCACTCCGAATATTGGGTCAAAGCCACCCACTTATCGATGCTATATGTTGCCACGAGTCGTGGCCTTTGAGACAAAGTCTCTGATCCGCCTGGCTAATTTATGAATCCGGTAGCAGCTGAAAGGTTGCGACTTCTCTCAGGAAATTTTTTCTTTTATATCGTGCATTGCCGAAATATGGTAAAAATAGTATTTTAACTCTACCCTGGGTCATCCAAAGATTAAATCTTTATCAGTTCTTTCGGTACAAAGTAGCGTCATCAAGCTGTTGGAAACGATTACTGCTCAACGTGCAAATTCTCGTAAAACTTTTCAGATATACGGACGAAGATAAGAATTAACTGGTTCCTGCTGACATATTTAATTAATAAAAAATCAAGGATGAACCAATCGTGGAATGATTCTAATAAGATTAGCAAATTATTTAATCGTTGACTCGGAGGAATAAAAACCCTTTTTTTTCAATTTTGAGGTAGGGGAAAATTATTTGAAGAAAAGTAAAGATTATTGATGTGGCATAAAAGGCTTTTAAGTTCAACGACCGGTTAATTAGAAGGATCTTAATCAAGTGACAGAGTTCAGCATTGAAATGGCCAGATGTCAAAATAGAGAGAGAGAGAGAGAGAGAGATTCGACAAGTATAATTCGTTAGCGATATTCATTAATTGGAGCGAGACACTTGTGAAATTTTAGGTAGATACCGATATCTTACGAGGAGCTTTTATCGAAAGGTTTGACCCATAGACTCCTTCGTTACTCACACGATCGTTCTTCTCCTAGCACATACAATTTTTTTTCTTCACTATATCCTCACACAATATCTATGTAGCATTGCACAATAACCCGTGGCTGAAACACGATGATTCATTGTCGATAACTTCACTTAAATCTCTGAAAAAATTTCACAAAATCCTTCAAGTTTATACAAACTTAGCATTTTTATGAAGTTCGTTAATATTTACCAATCTTCCCAAATTCGTAAAATTTTCCATTTTACGAAGATTCCACCAATCTCTGATTTATTTGAAGAACATTCTCAGCTACTTGCATTGGTACAGAAATGTTTTAAAATTGTTCTACCTATTGCTGCATTACATTTCATTGATGAAATTTCACAAGTCACATTGGTTAACTGCAGAAATAATTCTTAGCCATTGTAAGTACACATAAAGAACCCATGGAAATTGGAAAAGGTGGGAGTTACAGAGGAGAGTGAATGGAACAGCAAACTTTCTCTCAGATCGAACGATTCCTAAAGAAGAACCTGGGTTAACAATGATATAATTTTTCTCTAAATAACCCGACCTTTGTGATTTTCAAAGATTAAACAATATTCAATTGCATTTAATTGGAAGTATGTTTTTCCAAGAAGAAAAAAAGGCAGTATAGATTTTCAAAGCTTCCGTTTGTTTTGCAACGAGATAACAAAAATGCCTCGATTGTTTTCGTGGTTTAACGTTTTTCCTCTCGCCCAAGTCACCAAAGAAATTAAGCAATCGTTACTTAGGATTTCCTCCGCTTGATTGACTCTGGATACTTTCGAATTACGAGCAGTCCTCGGATTTTCTTCTCGATCATTCAGCCATTTTCCTTTCTCCTCGAGAGACGGTTAGCTAAATAATTTCAATCAACGAATTCCTCGCACATATGCCAAAGCTGAATGAATTTTCCCATGCGAGGAATTGCGCAAGTTCAGCCAATTCTCCTGGCTTTGCTGAATTCTCTAACGGAGCATCTCCTTTAACAGGGGACGAAGGTTTCGCTCGGAAATAAGATATCGGTAGTTTGACGCCTGCAGAGACGTCCGAAATACAACGCATGTGAGTGTGGCAAAAATTCAATCTACGACTAACTTCTCACTTGCAACATTCCTCGCACTCGAATATCGCTGACGTCCTTAATTTTTGCTCGCGATAGAAATATTATAAAACATTTTATCATCCAGCCACGTAGGCGAAGATAATGTTTTGAATTCGCGCGTAACTAGCCGAGAAATTCGGTCGTCATTTTGCACTACGTTTTATTGCAAAATATCCAATTGAATATTACGTCCGGATAAACGATTAATCTTATCTATGTTGCTGATTTAACCGTGAAAATTGCTTGTTTTATGGAACGATTAATTATCCAGCAGCTCGTAAAAATGTTTCGTTGACCGTTAAAAAGGATTTATGAATCTTCTAATTGTTTAAAAGCTGAGATAAGAGATTGAGCTGCATATGTAGAGAGATTTTTGTGTAACGAATAATTTCTCTTCTTTATGCGAGATGAATTCCGACGTAAATGGAGGAGGGGGGAGAGGTGTGTTCGCGAGGACGTTTCGTTGAGATGGAAATTAGTCTAAAATAAGTATAGTAGGGAAAATAAATCTAGGGGCAAGGGGGGGGGGGGCTCTGAGAATTGGCTAAAAATGTGAGAACGTGCCGACAACAGGTCTAAGTTCGCTGACTATTTTGGTGAGGCCAACAGACAGTGTCGTGTGGTCGTTGAGTAGACGAGGACGGAGTGAGGAAAAGCGACAGGATATGCGTGGGCGTATTGGCGGGGTGGGGCTGGCTTAGGGGAGGCCGCTAGAACAAGAAAAAGATCAAAATTAGACGACGACGGTGCATCGTTCTTATAGCGGGCCACCGTGAAACGAGGTAAACGACCGGACAAGTATCTGACAATCGAGGAAAATTTATTGGCCTAGGTTATAGAGCAGGAAGCTTAAACGAATTTTACAATCTCCTGTATTTCCAGCATCTGATTAAAACATTTCATCAATTTTCCGCTCGAAAGAAAATTCACGAATGAAATCAATAGCGTTTCCTCTCGAATTACCAATGCCAGTATAGGAATGGAAAGCTCTTCCGAGTCTCTCTTCGCGTGCATGTATTTAATTGTTATTATTTTTCTCCGGTGCAGTGTGAGAAATATTTTTTCCATCGAGTTTCGCAAATGTTCCAAACACGACACGTGGTAACACGTTTAATGCCATATATCTCTTGCATAATGACCACGTAGGACGATTCACATTTCAACATTGCGGAACGAATAACGAATGTGACTCTCAAGGGTGGAGGCCTCCCATATTTTTGCTACGCTTCCCCATCCTCAGCCTCCTTTTCATCCTCCCAGCTTTTAGCGGAACTTTATAAGATGTCTTGTGAAACGGAAATACTCGGCGAGCTCCGAATTTTTCACCTACCTCTTTTTAGTCATCCAGACCAACCTCTCGTCTCATTATATATACGTTTGACAATCTCCAACAGTTTACAATTCTCTTTTTAGAGAAGCTTAACGAATTGCTCGATTCTCGTTTCGTTGAGTAAACATACGTATCTGAACTTGTCTCTGTAATATAGGATTGTCGACTCTCAATAGTTTTATTTTAATTTCAAAAAATTTATCCATTTATTGTACTTCTCAATCATTTATTTCTTGTTTTAGATCCTTGGAAATTTATGAGAGGTTTGGTCAGAAGCATTCCGAACTTCTGAAGGCCCAACGAATGGAGGGTGGATGTGGTTTGGGTGGACCACTTCGGTATCGGAACACGATCTTACTGTGGCTCCGATGCGACAAGGTAATTGCGCATATTACTCTTATCATTAACTTGTAGAATTGATCGAAGAAGGAAATTATTGAAAACTCCAAATTTAACGATTCAAGTGCTACGATCATTTTCTCTGACGAAAGAGAGGGAAAGAGAAGAAAGTTGAGTTTTTGAGAGGTTTGAGCGACTGTAAAATGAAGAGGAATATTAGGAGAGGCATGCTGTTAAATGCTGGAAGGAAGTTTATCACCTGCTGTAGGCAGCCACTCGATACGAGACTCTGCTATATAATTTAATCCTGGGAAAATGTCCCGTATAACTCAAGTTGCGTTCCACTTGGAAATTAGGGGACGTTAGGAATTACACCAGAAGGCAATGCTCATTCACGATTTTGACGTAGAAACTTTTATAATAACGAATAAATAGACGATATTTTACTTGGAATAAATCAAGAAGAACCTTCAATTATTCGAGGTGAATCGATAATAACTATCTATCACGGAAACTATTAATTTCCACCTTAAATCAACCGAGCGTTGTGTCTGTGTTGAAAAATTTTCATGATTTTCGAAAGATGCTCTGTGTTTCCTACTAATAATTTTCTATACGATAATAACGTAATCAGCGATGTTACTGGAGATTTCAGTGTCGATTGGTTCAAGTGGCGTTGATTAATTCAACTTGTACTGGGTCACAGCTAATCCTGAATAAGTCATTACTACGATTTTCAATAGTTAAGTGTAACAGGAAAGTGTTTCGTACACTTTTCCTCTCTAAAACGTGAGTCGAGTGATATTGCGCCAAGTTAAAGGGTATTAAAGACTGTTCAACATTCTGACACAAATACCTGAGCACCATAGAGCCGAGCGTGTTCTGGATATTCGTAATAGAATCCATCGAAACCCATAAATCCCGTCGATCGATGTAAATTTCTCCGTGGAATCTCGAGAAATTAGCTGGAATCATTTCAATTGCGCAAAAACGATGGGTTGGAAAAAAATCTTTGTCATTTTTCAAGGCTATCGTTATAATTACTGATTTCGCGAGATCTCGATATCTAAAAGATTACTACAAGGAGTTGCTGGAATTTTTATGGAGGATATTAATTTTATCTGAGATTGTATCGAGGTGTCAATCGTGAGGCTTTAATCGACAATGTAGTACGATTTGTAGTTTATCGTTAGCCAACGTTTGTGTATTCGCCTTATCAAAATTAGTCGAGTGATAACCGTTACCGTGCTATCGGGGACATTCAAAGTGTATAGGTACGACACGCGGGGCGAAATATTCCGCTCTCTCATTTCCAACTAAACACCTGTTGTTGGCAAAAAGATACAATCGTAACAAAACTGGTGGTTACATCATGTAGAATTAACGCTGAGATAGAAATGACTGTCAGCCCAGATACCACCAGCAGGTGTTAATGAATCCCTCTCTGAAAATGGCGAAAGTAGATCTGCCTTATCTCCCCCCCCCCTCCCCCTTTAAACCTCATCCTCGCTAAATTTCCACCTGTTGCTGTATTCATGCTCCAAATTGATCCTTGCTTCTCCGTACTCCAAATTACTTTTTATTATCACTCGTACACGACGAAAGAAAAATTACAATTTTTTTTTGCAGCTTTGTTGAATCATTCAATCGTTGCTCCCGAGACTTGCTAGTTTAATTCTTCTTTATTTCAGATAAAAGTGAGGTGAGTGGATCTTGACATTTGAGGGGGAGAATTTAATTTTTGGACAGTTGCTCCTTGCATCTATTGTGTGAATCCCATCTCTCCCTTGGCCAGCTGCTAGGAAATTTCTCAAATTCAAAGAGCGCGGGGAACTTTCCCTGAAAGCAACGGCGTTAAGCAACGGCGCCGTTTGGCCGCGTTTGTTAGCGAGCACGGATCGCTGGCTGCGTTTCGCGAACAGTCGTATTGGAATGTTGAATTTTTCTATCAGCTACTGGTAGATCCCCCCCTCCCCCTCCCCCTCCCTCTCTCTCTCTCTCTCTCTCTTTCACCCAGTCCAGCCAGCTTTTCCTCCTCGAGACCACGTGGCCTATTCTCTAACGCTCCTGTTCCTGCAGCTGTCTTTCTTCACTCCCCCCTCGACACCCCTTCTCCTATCAATTTCCCCACCTTGCTCTCTCATTCTATCTCTTATTGTTAGCTTCTATCCTGCTCACCCCCCCCCCCCCTCCTCCTCCCTCTCCCTCTCCTACCTTTTACTATCTCAATCTATTTTACTAGCTCCCTCGCGTTTTCCTCTCTCTCTCTCTCTCTGTAACACATACGCACACACACACAAAGTCACTCTCGTAACACAGATTTGCTCCAGTTTCTCTCCTCCTTAGATTCCTCACTCCCTATCCGGCGAACGACCGTTCGATTTGCTTTTCCCGCCACTTGAGCTTCACCATTGAGATTCTCCACCGAACATCTTTCTCTCTTTGACCGTTGCCGGGGAAATATTACTCTCAACCGTTTATTCCATTGTATCAAATTTTCCTTGTTTTCTCCACCCCTCGATTTTTTCCTTCGCTGCCCAAATCCGTCTTGCTCTAATAATTTTGCGAGTCATTTTAATCTCATAAATTTTTAAGGATATTATCTGTAGTTTGGATAGAGAGTAGCTCCAAGAACTTTAGAGATTTCTTATTATAATTATACATATTTAAATAAATCGTATCACATTATTAGTTAATTTATTCAGCACAGGTGAAGTCACTTGGAATACTCGAAGTTTGATGGGAAGTGTAATGAAAAGAGAGACTCCTGTGCGAGATTTATCTAATAAATTAGTCATTGGACTTTTCTTTTCTTCCCTTAAATTCGTTAAAGTGATTTATCGAAAAGAGTTTGGTTAATGAATTTATTTGATCGAGAGTCAAGCCCCGCTTTGTGTGGGAAAGTTTTCTTTCTGCCATTTTTTTCACCTCCCTCTTTTATGCCAGAAGTCGTTACTCATTGAGCAAAATCAAACGGAACGACTTTAGGATTTGGAACACGGTGTACAATCAAACGCAGCCGTTTTCCCTTAAATTTGTGTTATTGGGGGGATATTGGGGTGCAGTCTTAGAGCATCCCCTGCAATCTTAAAGCACCCCAATGACGTTGTTTGTGCTTCAAGGGGTCGTTCAATAGGCTACACGAGGATTTTTATGTTGCTACATGGCCCTAGCTTTCCAACTCTCCGCACATTATTTTTCGCCTAAAGTAGAGCCACCATCTCTCCTCTCCTATTATTCTGTATATATATATCTCATCCTCTCACCCTCCCCCCTTCCTTTTTACCCCAAAGCAAAAAGGTGAACTCGTCCCAGCTCACCTTATTCGCATCAAACTACGTCGTAATCCATAAAGTTATCTGGTATATTAATATATGTGTATACATTTTTCACATTTTAAATGGTTCGCGTCCCCTAAAGAAGTTCTGCTGCCTTTAATGATTGCACGCTTTATTTTAATACCGAGCATGACGAAACGAACGGGATGATTCAGTTCCGTTTGGCCTCTTGTGATTTAAGGATGTAACTTAATTGTGGAAGCGAGCCGATACAAGACCAGACTGGTTCAAGCGCTAAATTTACACATTTGCCCGGAAGCGATACATTAGATAAGTATAATAACGACCAGTCGCGTTGGATCAAAAGGGGAAGAGGGGCCAGAGTTGAAACATTGTTCCAATTATCAATCAGCATTTTTCACGGCGAACAATGAAGCGTACAGTTGACTCTTTTCTCACACCTAGCTCTGCTTTCCAAAGATTCTGAATTACTCAGGATATCTTTCTTCTACACTTCACTCATCGCATAAACTAATCAGATCTTTCTTATATTTATCGACAGATATAAATTTATCTGATTCAAATAAATCTTATATCTCGAATAATTACAATGAAATAAATTACTTAATTTTAATAAATAACTAATGAAATTAAATAAAAATGATTTGTATCAAATTTAATTGATTTCAAGGAATATTTATTAATGTCAAGCAAATAATTTCAATAGGACTGTTCAATGTATGAGATTTATTGCTAAAATAATTGTCTTCCTCAGTGGGCCAATAGTCAATGCAGCCTCGTCAAATTTGCATTACCAAAGTGAATTGTAAAAATTGATGCTTTTATTTAAACGAATTACATGTATACATCTGTAAATCAACCGCCTATGACGTTTTTTGTAACTGCATACGTCCAGAGATTTTTCATTAGACACTAATTTGGAAGAGACTACAGATGCTACGTCATAAGTATTTTACGAGAGCGTTATCTAGAAAGCACAGATTTTAATTCCCCATACAATTTACATAATACAGCCACTTCCGTCTGGGTGGCAGGTCTCTAAATAACGCGCGTAAAACGTAATGGGAGGGCGTGTAATACTTCTCTGAATGTTTCAGTTCGCATATCATAGCTCGTAGAAATGTAATAATAAAATAGTGTCGGTAAACATTAAAAGAGAAGAAGACGAATGGTGAGGAAAGTTTAGTAACTGTTAGCAGCCATATCGAACAGTTTTATTTATAAATTATTTTGTAAATATCTACAATATAAAATCGTTAAAAGGTTCGCTCTGTTTAAAATAAGCCAGTGTACTGACGCAACAAGGTATTTATCTTCGTAACTATAGAGAGATTAAGAGATATCAATATTTTGCATAGGACCTTTTCGAAACTGCTTTCTATTTGCATTCAGAGAATTCTTATGCAAAACGTTGATATTTCTCATAGCAGCGAATATTAAGGTTTTCTTACACGTTCATTTCCCGAGGCCTTAAAGCAGCCGACTCTGTACAATATACACGCGTATAAAATGTCGCAGACGTTTTTGAATGGTAAGCGTCAACTAAGACCGAGGACGCATACAGCGGTTCGCGTCGACTCGATGGTCGAGCACACATGTAAACAATTGGCGAAAATTGGTATGTATGCGTCCGTGAAGCGGTAGTCGAGTCGACAGAGAAACCGTTGTGCGTGTCTTCGGTCTAAAATGGAAATTTTCTGTTGCTTCACAGGAAAATTATTACTGTATGAGAATTAATATTTTTTCTTTACTGTGTCGAAGCACGTGGCAAGCATAAACAAACGCAGTAAGAGCATAAACTGATAAGACAGTGCGCATCTTTAGCAGTTTTCCCAGTAATTTATTACTCACGTGGTATCTCATACTTTGTTATTAAATAATCATGCGCACTCATTTACAATCTACGACACATTTCGTAACAAGCATTCTTATCTACGATGCAAAATTATTCTCCATCTGAAATTTATTCCTATCTATCGGAAATATCGACGCACGTGTCTACTGAATAATGTACAGTTTTCCACGAGTCCTCCCGCTCGTGGAAAATCAGCTTTCCCTCCATTTTCCGCCAATTGGAAAATTCATCGTGCCTCGCATGCTCGATAATAATTACAATTATCCAACAATTTTCTTCTCCAGCTCTCGCACGGGAAAAGCGAATTTTCCGATTTTCTTTTAGCGCGCAGCAATTTTCCTCGAGTTTTCCCAATGTTCCCTTACATGCACGATTGGAAGAAATCGATTAGTCGGAGTGGTTTGCCTCGAAGCTTCTCGCTGTTGCGGCGCGGAGAATGATCAGCGGTGCTGCTCGTTGGCGAAAATTACTCGCGAGATTTTCCTGGAATTCTCGCGCGTTAATTATCGAATGCCGGGGAGTTCACGGTGGTTTCCGCGGGGGATTGGTCGATCGGTGCGCGTGGTCGTAGTGGCCGCGGGGATTACGTTGGACGCTCGGAGGCGAGTCATTCATAAAAATAACGCGCGCGCCGGTGCACGCTAACTCAAACATACTCCCACTACCACCGCAACTGCCCTTTCTCCACTCTGGCTCTCACAATCAGTCGCGTCGTCGTCGTGCCTCTCTGCGCCTCTGCATCTACATAACCGACTCCCTCACCCACACTCCTCGACCAGCACAGCACGTGGAGCTCGTGAACGGAAAGGCGTGAAAGTGGAGACAAACTGATACTAACCAGACGACGCAGCTGATTGTGCATTCTGCTCATTGTTCCAACTCCGATCAAAAACTCTTCGCTCTTCTAATCGATATTCCACGCTTATCCATAATTATTCCCTCCCATCGCTCTTCCTCATCAATTATACGCACGAAATCACTCTCGAATAATTAATATCTTCCCTATAATAAATCTTTACCAATTAATACCACTCGACGAATTTTTAACTCGAACACGTTTGTACAATTTTTCATTCAATATATCCAAGAATTTTTAATATGCAATTTCCAAGGATGGAAAGTATTTCGTCATTGTGCCCGTTTGGCTACTACTATGCGATCGGCAGCTTCTGGATTGCCGCGAGCATCGCTGATTACAGTTATCTGTGAGGAGAAAGGTGGAAAATTATATCGTGCGCTACGAAACGCCAATTTTCTCGATCGACATTTCCCTGTTGCGAATGTGGAAGAGTGTTGAGAAATTTACTTTCGATGTTTTAGAGTTAAAAAGGGTTAGAAAGGGGGGAGAGGGGGGATTTTGATTATGAAAAATATTGCTCGCGGCTGGACAAAGGAGAGGGAAGAATTAATGTGAAACTGGTTGGAGTTTCAAGGGCAGATTTGGTAGGCAAATCGAAGTGACCAGGAATCGTTATACGAAAGGGTCATCCGCTGTCTGAGGATGCTCGCTTGTTAATTAAAATGTGTCGCGCATCTGGCGCGACTCGTTTCGTCCTTTCTTCCTTCCTACCCTCCCCTTCCCACCGACGCGGGCCCTTCTCCCCTTGATCCCCCCTCCCCCTCTCCTGCACAATTGGTTTTCTTAGCCAAAAGAAACCGAGTTTCTTGCCGGGACAGGAATCGCGAGTTTAAAAGCCGCGGGAATACCACTTGCTCGACAGCTGCAATTTCATCCCACACCAATCTCACGCACACTCTCTCTTAATACTTCCTAAATGTCTTCGGCGTACAGCTTCATTCATACGTATACCATCCCCCACCCAGTTCTACTTATTTCATTCATTTCCTTCCCTCCCTCCCTTCTCCCCGACCATTCCACCAAATTTTTATTGCTATCTTCTCAAATTAGGTCCATTACATTCGTAACTCTTCCGTTTCCACCATCGGCCTCTATCGCGGTTTCCTCAAAATCCTCCGGAAGTCCCGGAATCAACCATTTTTATTTCCGGATCCGGGAAGTAAGCGATACGCAACGGGGAGAGCAAGGAGGGACAGGAACAAAGTTGACCCCCCTTTTATAATTTCAGTATTGATAGGAACTTGATAACGATAGAGTTTTTAGTTGAATAATTCTGAATTATAGTTGTGTACTGGAATGGGGGTGGTGATAAAGCGCTCGAGAGACACGCGTGGCTCGAAATTGAAAACGAGCACCTATATACATTTGTCGCTCTGAAACGCGTTGAGATATCAAAAGCTGTCACAACTCTATCAAACTATGGAGATTAGGATTTGGGCATGTGAGAAAATGGAGGTAATGCTGGTTCAAACACCTGTCTCAACAGGGTCCTGCGAAATTAGTATAGTTGGACAAAGTTTAACGGAGCTCTCTGAAGACAGAGCCAAGTTGGTTTTTTCTGGCCAGGATAATCCTAGCTTATGGAAATTCCAGGTTAAAGCTGTATTCGTTTCTGAGTAAGCTACGTAGCATTTTATGATAATTAGCAGCAGGTAATCCACTTCTTTCTCCACTCGTTCTTCGTTATATCACCGAGTCCCGATACGTTACATTCGCAGACGAATACCGTTTCAGGTTCTATCAACATTTTCATTGGACGCTCGACCATCGTTGGAGAAGGATCACGATCGCAGCTCGACGAACTGATTCACGCAGGCCTCGCCAATTACCATATTAACGTGAAGATAATACGAAAGTCGTTTCTTGGGAAAGCAAGGAAGGATACGTGACACCGCACCAGCTCAATTTCCATGGAAAAGCGGGTGGAATTCTTGGAAAATTGGAGGAATCTCTTCTGAAAGAGAGGAAAGTTGAAGGGAAGCGATTCGAGTATCAAACGAGATAAACACTCGGGCCAATAGTGTTGAAGCAATAAAATCGATCGGTTTTCCGAATGACGATTTACCGACGTAAGGAATGAGAGTGGAATGCTGAGATTGGAGTCGCTGACTCGTAGAAAGTAAATGGAGAACGGAGTTTAATAATGTCACACTTGTAAAATCATCATTCCAGGCGTATCACGCGCAAGCTCGTGTTTAGCGGATTTAGTGGAATAAAAAGACTCGACTGCCCCCCTCCCCTCTCCTTTCCCAACCAGGGTCCCCTGGTCTTTGCCGGAAATGCCGTGCGTGCCTCAACGCCTATCGCCAATTTGCTTAGAGAGATCCCATCTCTGCGAAATGCAACGCATAAATAAAGTGCAAAAAGTTTGATGAAAGAAGCTGCGGATATTTTTCTTCAGCAACGGGAGTTATTCTATGCTTCCCTCGCAATATTCGCGCATCCAAATTTCTTCTCGTTAGCTTCTCCCTTCTTGTTTTTCCCTTTCTCTCTCTCTCTCTCTCTTTCTACCTCGTCCTATGATTCTTGGCTCTTCTCGTAAATTCTTCAAACTGCAAAAACTCCACTTTTTGTTGTACACTCGTCGCCTGTCTTCTCCTTGCGTACTCCGGATGAACTTGAAAAAATGGGGATAATATAAATATTCGATTAATTTTGGAACTGTGAGATTTGATCGATTGACGGATTAGGGAAGAGCAAGAAATTCCTCATGGATATTGAGTTACCCCGTGGATGATGCGTTGGTTTTTAAAATTAGATCTGTCTCCCACGGTCCCGCAGCTCGAGAGCTCAACCCCCCTCCCTTATTCTGTCCCTCTCTCTCTCTCTCTCTCTCTCTACAACAAGAATCGCCTAGCTGCTGCTATTAATAAGGCAATTATAAGGGCTATGACCGCGATGCTGCGAAAATAAATGCCAAAGACACGGAGGAAATGGCTCCCTATAAACTAAACACTACATTCGTAAAGCACCATTCAATCCTCTCTTTATAAAAAGATCTCTCCCCATTTTATCACCAATATCGCACTCAGCCCTCCTGTATCTCTATTAGTCTTTCTTAAATGCTATTAATTTGTCCTTCCCCTTGATTCAACGTTAAAAATTCTAATTCCCCAATCCCTTCTTCCCTTACTCTACTTTACGCGAATTAGGTGGGGAGGAATGGGTGCTGAAAGAATCGAGATCCATCGATGAGTTCTCACAGCACGGATAAACGTCGTTCTCTCTATTTTGAGCGAGCCGATTGGCCCGAGGCGCAATTCCTTCATTTCTGGACCCTCTGATGAATCGAAAGTGGCAAAAGTTCTCGGAAGGACAAGGCAATTTAAAAAAGTCCCATTCGTACACTTATCAAAGAAGCCAAGCCCCGACTAGCTGTCTTATGACAAAAACCCCATGAAAATGGTTATATCGATGGGCATGAGATGCTTGGACGACCCTGAAGCAAAGAGAACCAGAGCCGAAAGACATTTTTTAAATATTAAATAGCCTCTTGTGGATCTCTCTACCTGTAAGGTGAAAGGAGAGTGGAACAGCTGATTCGGAATTTACCGAAGGATCCTTTCTTCTTATTAATTGGACTGCTTCGGATGGCAGAAATAGGTGAATGAAACTCGATATTTGGAAAAATTGGATAAAAGCCCCAAAGAGAGAGAGAGAAAGAGAGAAAGCAACGGTTGAATTTGGCACGCAATCCTTTAATCGGTCCTTTGATCAAACTCCTCAAAACTGTGTTGAGACTAGGGGAAAACAAAGAATGAAATTTAAGACTTTTCTATGAAAGACAGAAGGAGCGAGACCGTTCTCCAGAAGCTTATATTGGCTAGTATGGGATTAATATAAGAAAGCTTTGCCGATCGAATAATTTGACTAAACGAAACGGCGAGGTCACAAAGGATGAAACCCAAGACTTTTGTAGAAGATTTAACGAGGCTCATTGCAAGGACGGCTGGATCTCTCAATGATCGTTCTAAATCGACCAGACTGATCGAAACCTTGAACTTGAGAGGAGCACTGAAAAGAACGCGATGGTGGGGATGAACAAAGAAGAAACTTTGGGATTCTACAGCTGATTGATGGCGTGGGTGCATGAATTCATCAATTTTTTCATTGCAAATGCCACGAGTGGCCTTCGGATCTGCCGTCTGGAGGTGAAAAAAGTCACGAGGCGTGACTAGGCTAAGTGATTTGCGCCGAAAAAAACTAAACGAAGAAAAGACTCGCGTTGTTTCGGCCCTTGGTCTTCAGGAATTCCAGATTAGATCGTGTATCATCGCTGCAAAGCTCTCTATTGCTCCTGCGGAAATCACGCCAATTACGTCGATCCCTTCCTCCCTGATAAAAATAATTGTAATTAACAAGGTAAACATTGTCGAGATAATCATCTCTCTCTCTCTCTTTCCAAAGTAATTACCTATATGTATTCGCGTCGATCTTTTGGTCCCTTCCAAAGGATTTCCTGTAAGGAATGTTTTCTTGGTACCACGAGGAAACCTCGTAAATCACGGTGAGAAAAAGTTGAAATTATGGAGAGTATACCGCGAGGGAAAATTCGGTATTTGGAAGCAGAGGCTGCGGTGGTCGGCATTCGTCGGAGAGCGAGATCGGTATGAGCGGGCGGTAGCAAAGGAGTCGAGGACCTTCCCGTTAAATCTTATAAGCGGAGAAAAAAAAATTTACGCAACTAACGATTCCCCTCGTGGTTTCTCTAGTCGGCTAGAAGGCAAAGAGCTAGCGTCGAAACTAGAAAGCCTCGCTTGAGTTCGGGAAATCGGGCCAAGGACTTCGCGGAAGAAGAGGCTACTAATGCAGATTAGGACCGCACGTGTGATTTTTCACCAGTGGACTTGCGGAATGCCTCCGAATTCCCATTAATTTTGCATAAACTCGATAAAATATCGTCGGCCCATCGAAATATCAATATCAAATGCCTCTTATCGCGTTGTATCGATTTTACGGCAGTATCCTCGCCATTTTCTACGTTCCCGTATCGTTCGTCGAGTCTCGACGCACGAGACTCGTGATTTTTTGTGTAGCACGAGATTTTGGATTCACAAAAGCGAGAGGAGGGGGCAGGAAGGTCTACCGTAGAATTTTCGACGAAATTCGTTTAGCTCTGTAGCACGATGACGAGTTGCGTGCGAGTAAGCGACTTAGAAACACACAGTGTAAAACTTACTAGCAATTTCTATCGTAATAGCCACAGTAGTCCGGACGATTTTCTCGAAACCCCGGAATTGTATCGATTTTTAGCGAATTTCACGTCTGATTGGTCAATTTTACCCTTTACCACAATCTTTGCCACGTCGATTTAGTTAAATTTACTGCTGGACGTCTATGGTATAAAACCTCGAATTTTACCACAGTAGATATATACTCTGTGGCTAAAAATCCTCAATGAAGATTTTAGACACTCGTATTAACACTGAATGTACCACGTGTTTGTTAAACGCATCACACTACGATATAAAAAAGATTAATTTTTATATGACGAATAATTAACTCCAAATATAAGTACTTTTTTTAGTTTAATTGATAATTTTACATAAAAGTGCAAGACAATTCTTGTAGATGTAATTTGAAATAGTCACAATACTTAAATCCGAACGTGACTCGATAGAGTCGCGTTGAAAGTATATAGATATAGTATTAATAATGCAAGTGTAAATAAACATAATACTGATCCGTGTGAGGACTGACAAAATTCGGAGCTGCGTATAATAATGATACTAGTGATAATATATGATAGTTGTAATGTACAGTGGTCATCGGAAAGTAACTTTGGTGTACTTGCGTCATCCAACGTGAGCCTTATGAATGAACGAAACACGCCTGTATATATATATATATATATATATATATATATATATATATATTTAGGATAAGAGGCCGGCATTTAAATGTGGTTTAAAGTGAATAAGGCCGAAACGGGTTGCGGAGGTCGCGTTTTAACTGTCTAACGAGCGTGAGAACAATTCGGCGTTTGCCCGAGGTCACATCCGCGAAGATTTCTTACCTATGTGTGTGTGTGTGTGCGTGTGTGTCTTTTCCTCCTCTTTTCAAAATTAAACTTACCTCCACGTAATTTGGCCAAAATTGCAGCTCTTCGTCTTCGTGTATCGACAAGAGAAGACTCCGGAGAAAAAGCTTTTATTATATTTTGAGAGCAGAGCAAATGAATAAGTTTCTTTAAAAGAAGCATCATAAATTGGATGATTCTCACGAGTTGGAAATTAATAACCCGGAAGTTTATGGTAAACCAGTGATAAATCACAGTCCATTCTGGAGTTTATTTCCAAACGATATAGGAGGAATGTGTTGAGCTGGTGGTCCCCCTAGAAAATAAATATTAAACGCTCGTTCGTGTTTGCCATAAACACACACGAATTCTTAGTGAGGCTAAACCTTCCACTCTTACACTGTAATATCATTGTTTATATCTCCATCCATGAACAATTCAGTGAGGTAATTCCGAAAATCTCAGCGATACCATTCCGCTAAATTTGAACCGACGAAAATGTTGCAACTATTATTAGCGAGTTCTCCAAGCTACGTTGCAACAATCCTAAGTACATAATCTGAAATATTAGAATTTTCAAGGTCGATCTACTAATTTATCTTTTTCATTAGCGAGGTCGTGCGCGTGGTAAAAGTTGCAAAACTCGTTTGAATATCGTTTATCAAGGCTGGTAGCCGTAAAAACTTTCGCTCCCAAAATTCATAGACATTGTAATTTTGATGTAAAAGCCAATTGGGCTAGCAACAAAGGTTTGTTAATAGAAATTGATTTTATCAATAGGAAATCATTGAATTTGGAAGTTTTCAATAACGTGCTTCGCTAGTTATGTATATATATGTGTGTTTGTGTGTGTGTTTGAGATGGGGGCGTCCTTGATTGATCATTTAGCGAACGTGATGTATAGTGGAAATGGGAGGTGGAGGGAATAACGGGGGCTAATCGAGAATATCTGTCGATGTCGAGTTTTGATTAATACTGTACCACCTTTCTCCGAAATTCTTGCAGGAAGTCCTCGAGGAGCGGCTTTATCGGAGGGTCGACGCCATGTTGGAGGCTGGACTGGTCAAGGAACTACTCGACTTTCATCACTGTTACAACGAGAGCAGGATCAAGCTGGGCGAGTGAGTTAATTACCTCTCGAAATTCGCTCATCAGCATCCTCCTTCGTCAATACAATCGCCTATATCCCTTTAAACTTTATTCTGATTCGCCTCTTTCGAATATTTTCAGAAGCCAGAGAGAGAGAGAGAGAGAGAGAGAGAGTTAAAGACACAATTACTAACGTCACAGCAGCAAGACAATTCTCTTGATTCTCGCTGTTCATTCATTCTGTCAAACGCTCTTCTAGTCCCTCGTAATTACAGCCATTTGATGGGTTGACCTTGGTAAATGGGCCAATTGCACCGAGTGACCGAATTAATAATAAACTTTCTCAAGAGAGTCTGTGGTGTGGTGAATGGAAGGCTGGACAAAAAAGAATGATTCCTCGAAGGCTCGGTTGGATCATGAGCGGTTCTTTTGTTTATAAGTGACGTCATGGGACGATAAAATCCGATAGTGGGCCCGGGAAGCATCGTCTTGCCGAGTTTCGCTCACGCACACGCGTGCTGCTAGTCGTTTCTGCGAATTGGCGAGTCGTGACGGTTGCCAGCACGTGACTTGCGATTTGCGGACTCCGCCAGGCAGAGCTTCGTGAATGGGAATGGGCCCCTGCGAGGCTCACTCGCTTCCGGAAATCGCCTGCTTACCGGATGCGGGACAGAAAATACCGGAAGCCTCGGCGCTGTACTGCTCGAGGAAAAACTACCGCTGAATCGCGAATATTCCCTGGCCAATTAAGAAATTTCTTTCACTCTTCGTTGAATCCTCCCATTTCTCTCCCCCCCCCCCCTCCAACAAGTTTTTTTTTGCCCTCTTCAACAAAATCATTTATTCCTCGCGTCTCGATCCTGATTGGTTTTGCACATTCAATGTCGGCGAAACGCTTCTCGAGCCACTCGCTCTCGCATTTCTCTCGCTCTATGTTTCTTTCATTTTTTGCTCTACGCACCTACCTTCCTCGACAATAGCGCTCAACTTTAATCGATTGCGGCTGCTCCTTTTTTTTTGCTTGCAAAAATAATCTGATATTCGATCTTAGTTGCTCGCCTTATTGACGTTTTATTAATGTTTCTTTGTTTAGCTGCTGCCTTATTTTGCAGAGTCACGCGCCAAGCTCATTTCGGTTTATATAAATAAGCAACCTTGGGGAATGGACTCGTTATTTGCAAAACAATTTTTCAATGGTCTCTCATCTATGGACGAAAGAAAAAATTCATTTGTTCTCCACCTGCCAACTGGCGCCACAGTTCTACGCTTCTACGTCCGGCTAGCCGCTAGAGTATAATTATGCAAGTGGCAACAAAGTAGAAGTCGCTTTGCAACGCACTTGACTTCGCTTGCCAAGAATTTCAAGTGCATTTTCCGTATACACAAAGTCCGAGAAACAACTTTGTTGCCCTGTCACACGTTACGCGCGTATTCCTAATGTTTACGATTTGTGACGCAACACGATGGCGGAATATCTCTCGTTGAATTATCAAAGCGCCTCGACCGCTCTTGCGACTCCACTTTTTTCTTGCTTCGCAAAACAGAATTTTCAAAAATTATCGCCAAGGCTATATGTAATAATTAACCTCGCGATTAAAGAGAAAAATTGTTTATTGTAATCGCGCGTTCCCTGCATGTGTGTATATATACGTGTAGTATATGTAGAAGAGTCTGCAAAGACTTCCGTTTCCTGCCCGAAGCTTACACGCTAGTTTCGCAGTTTTCCCCGTTTTAAAGTCGGTCACTTTCCCACCCCGAAGCTGTCTTGATAAGGATTATCTATGGATGCTTGACTTTCCTGCACGCATAATTAATGAGCGCGCGATTATTGCAGTCTGCGCAGTCAGTTTTCAACAATCCGCCATAAAAATTGACCGCAGGCCAAATTTTTCGTCCCATTAAATCCCGCCGGCTCGTATCGGTGCATAGCTGATTAATCGATCAATCGTCATTCATTATTGATTCATCATTCAGCCGGAGATTCGAACGTTTAACGGCTCAATAATTGTATTTATTTGTAATTCCACGCTTTGATAATCTGTATATATCACGATAAATCGATTTTATCGACACAATTAGAGCGACCTCGCGTAAATCAAATCTTGATGATCGCTCGATTTTTTCCAAAATCCAGATCTCAGCCGAACGGCCGTTATCGTTTTAGAAAGGAGGAAATTATTCGCCGATCATAATCAATCGTGCATTACTACTGGTTTTCGCGCCAAAAATAAATCACAAAGTGTTAAACTTAACTGTCAGGGATTGGCCGGGTACAATTAAGATTTTCACGAATTCATTGAAATTCTCCGTGCAAAAACTGGTTGTCTTTTACATTTTAAACGATAAAAACTAGTTTAACCGAAAAAACTGATGAATAACTAGTTTCTCCGGTGCTAATGAAGATCAAGATTGCGAATATTTCAGTAAGTAATTCAGTAAAAAATTCAGATGTCCTAAAGGATTGGTAGAAAAAAGTTATGAGGTCGATTCGATAATATCGGAGAGAGGAGTGGTAAGTGAGAAATCTCATATGTAGCGAGATCTTATTTGGGGGAAGGAGAATTTTTTGATTCCGCGAGAAAGAGAGAGAGAGAGAGAGAGAGAGAGTTGAAAAATTGCGAAGGTTGCATTTTATCGTGAAATAATAGCGATTGGACTTTAAATGCTCGTATACCATACATATTTCTGGTTCGTAGGGCGTTTTTATCCAAAATCGTGCCTGCTCTTATCTTATCGTTTCTCTTTAAATTGCTCTGGTCATGCTTGAGGTGAGTCCCCTTTAAATGCATCTAAGGTTTCGCGAATTTTTTTCACTCCGATTCGTTCAGCTCACAAAATTCCAAACGAAATACTTGTCTTATGTAAATTCCTCCAGCAATTTCCCTCCCACAGGAACGAAGAGTAGAGTCTGCAATATTATTACAGAGACCAGACACAATTATTGTATAGATAAATGACTAATCGAACGAATGCAAAATCCACGCGAAAGCTTTCATGCTTTTATCCTTTCCTTAATTTCTGAATAAATTAATCTGATCAAACTTTGATCGATGATTTCTGTGTGTGCGATCTTTTTAAAGTGGGCATTAAATATTCTATTGAGAAAAATCAGCTGTTAATTAGACGAGTGGTCCGACTACTTGATAAGATTTTGATAAGAAATTTTGGCACGTGCAGGAGCCGAAATTCTTTCGCATGTCATTGCACGATTAAGAAATTACTGCAAAGACAATCGTATAATACTCGCGTCTAGTTTGCTAAAAATTGTTTTTTGTTGTTATTGTGGTTATATATCTAGCAAATGTTTTTTCTTTTCATTTTATTAAATAAGTTAAATTTGAAGAGGTTTTAGGATACCAAATGATTCATTATCGTTAAATTTTTATATTTATATGTACATTTTTATTTATCAGGAGATTTAAAGTTGTTTCTAGTCTAGGTGGAACGTTCATCATTTGATTTCGTGTGTAATATAAAATAGGAGATAAAAATTGTTATGCGAATATCATAAATTTCATGAAAGAGCTATTATCTGGACGATAACTATATACTTTAGGGAAGAATAAAATTAATATCTGTTATATATGAGTACGTGACGCGTACGGTGCCTAGCAACAAGTAGTAAAATATTTTAAAACGGTTACGCACATGCTTCTTCACTGATTGTCTAGTTATCTTAATTACTGTTATTATTATCATACGACTCTTTTTCAGTATGAATATTTCAAAATTATAAGCGCTGTCAATGGCTTCCATTTTTTTTCAGTTCACTCTCTTGCCTGATCTTTGCGTCTCGATTTGTCAACCTCCTTCCATGCCTTTCCGGATCCAATTCTCTCTCTCTCTCTCTCTCTCCTGTCTCTCACACAATTTAACCAATTCATTTCACAGTTTCTGATTTATTCATAAGAAGAGCCTCGTTTAATTCGACAATTTAACGAGTAATTGTTGGTTCATAAAAACATTAAAAATAGCACATGCTTCCATAGGCAATTGTTTGCATTTGCAATTCGTTTCGATGAGTAAATTACTCTGATTTGTAAATTTCCTCGATTCGAATTATTGGTTGATTCGCAGATCAACTGACTTGACGTTGGCTCGTCTTGGACAACTCCAGAGCACTTTTATTTGTAATACATCTAGTTCTTACTGGCCTCAGTCCTTTATCGAATTAACTCCACCTGATATTTAAACTGCGAGGTGAATACAAACAGACACTCAGCAGAAAAGCAGTGTGGATCTAATTTCTACAGGCTACAGGCTCGTATCTGGCATTGACACGTGTGTGCACAAGTGAGACTTTTCCCGCCACGTAAGCTCCGAATTTGACCTCGATGCCTCGCTATTAATTAAAGCAAAATGTAATTCATTATGGCGAATCGTGATACCCGAGAGAAATCCACTTTAATTTATTACCAATTTGCAAGAAATTTCTTCGAATCTTACATATAATTTAATCCTACAAATGGCTTAGTTATCTTAATAAATCCATAAATTTTTTACAATGAATACTATTAAGCTATATTCGTTCGAATTTGAAAGAAGGGTTAAACGAGAGACTGGAGAAGCGTTTGGTTAACGCACGCTTCCGTGCGAGAAGATTTTTAATGATTGATTAGCCAGTTGAGATGAATGTCTTTGGCTATTTTGACGAATTCTTGTCTTTCATTCTTAAACGTGTTCGGTAACTCTGCAACACGTGCGGTTTGAATTACAAGTGAGCTTTCCCGCCACGTAAGCTCACAATAAATTTGACCTCAATGTCTTGCTATCAGTTTTCGATAAGGCAGCCACGTAAAATGCAATCCCCTTTGCATCCAATTCACAGCTCGATCAGCACTCTGGACATTTATCACGTATTGTGCGATAAAATGATAAACGTAAAAAAATTTATTTCCAGGGAGCCCGACTATACCAAAGGAATCTTCCAAAGTATCGGATTTAAAGAGTTTCACGACTACCTCATCTTATCTGAAGAGGAAAAACATACTGAGATGGTAAATAAATACTTCTCCATCTTGAGTTTATTCATATATTTCTGTTTTTCTATGTACAACATTTCAATTTCTCAAATTGTTTATTTAAGGGCCGAAAATTACTCGAGAAAGGTATCGAAGACTTGAAGAGAGTTACCAGGAGGTACGCGAAAAGGCAAGAAAGATGGATTACCAATAGATTTATTCGGCGAGCCGATCGTGAGGTATTATACTTTTTTAGAATAATTATTACCACTGCCACTGAGAGGAATCTTTATATTCATTTAAATGTACCGAACGTATTGATTTATCCATATTGATTTACAGGTGCCTCCTATTTATTCTTTGGATTGTACAAATGTGGACCAGTGGACTCAAAGTGTGTACGAGCCAGCGGTGAAAATCGTTTCTTCCATATTGAAAGGTGAGACACCCAGCCAGCTGCCATTAAACATCTCCGTTACCAATGCAAAAACAGACGACGCTAGTAATGAAATTACCAGGCACTGTGAGGTATGCAACAAAATTTCTATATATTTCTCAAGTTCCAAAAAGCAACAAGAATTTTTCTCACTAACTTCTCTTTCAGATTTGTCAAAGATATTTCATAGGCGATCTTCAATGGTTCGCTCATATAAATGGTCAAAAGCATGCAAGAGTCGCAAAAAGGCATGAAAAACGGAAGAAAACGAAGGAAGATGAGCAAGATATCGAGAAAGATGAAAAATCTGAAAAGGAGGAAGTTGAAAATGAACCAAATTTATACCAAACTATTAAATAAGTTTATTTTATAGTATTAGTTTATTTGTACATAAATTTGGTATGTACATAATTTATATAGTTTTATATTTGTTTGTAAGGATAAGTTGTTTTTCTCGTTATTGACTGTGAATATCTAGTGAAGCTAAAATAGGCATCTATTTTACCCTCAAAATCTTATCTTCGGACGATAAAGTTGAAATTTGTAAAATGATCTTGTGTGAGACACTCTTCATTAGCCGTTGATAGCTTATCACACGTTGCTAACAAGTGATCGTAGATAATATACAATATGAACTCGTTATGCGTACGCAATAGAGTGATTATTAAGTTTTATCTAATGTACGGTATGGATTAACTGTACTATGTAAATAATACACATTAAGTGCAAATTAGTTGGTAAAAATGTTTCATTTATTTATCCTAAAATCTTAACTTTAATACAAAATAAAATTTATCAGTTAAGTTACAGCTGGCACCAACTTGTTTCTTCGAAAAATGTATTATCCCTTGTTCTGTAACATCAATATGTATTAATAGAAGGCAAAACAAGATAATGATTCAGAGCATTAAATTTATAATTATCTTATAGGCTAGGTGCAAGGTATTCATTTCTCAGATGAGACAGACTCGATTTGTACGATTCAGAGCAACAATTCATTTCTATTTACAGACCATTGTATCAGTCGTGCATGACGAAAAAAATTTACTACTCGAGCCTTGAAGGACAGGTGAAACATAAAAGCTGATTGAATTGAGCCAACATTGGATAAATAAGTTTATAAAAAATTTTTACAACATTTCGTGATTAGAATTCATAAGTTCCGTCAACCTTTAGTGTGGAAATGTAATCAAAAGTCATTCTTTAGCATGTATCTATTCTCAGTAATTTTTTAACTTTTGCAGCCGATCCTGATCACTCTTATCTCACTTTGACTTAATTCATTCATGAAATGACTATATAATCAGAACCGAAGGTAAAGTTTGAATTTAAATAAGGCATCAGTCTCACGATTGATTTAATAGCAATTTTATAATGAGCGATATTATCTCAGAAATATATTATTTACATTGTCAACGTTCGGATTCATTGTTTATTTATATTTTCTCCTGGGTCGTACATAGTCTAGAGATATTATTAACATTGCTTGTAAATTGATTCATTGTTTATTCATACTTTTAGATCATCCGCTCTTTCTACCCTTATTAAAGTTCTTCACGGTTAAAGTGGAACGTTTATTCATCTACCTACGTCTCTCGCGATTACGTTTTCCATCTCCATCATTTATTTTCCAGGAAAACGACTGATTGTTTTTTTTTGAAACTTTTAATATTCGTTGATAACAAGGAATCCAAACTTATCATTTATATCTTACCAAATCAAGTGTTCTTGGAATTTTCAGCGGGAGTTTTCATTCATCCACCCACGACTTTCGCAATTAGCTTTTCCAACTCGATCGTTTATCTTCCTGGAATGCAATTAACGCATGATCTATCGCCTTTGTCACACGTCGGATCGTTCAGACATTGAACTACTTCTCACCGAAATACACGGAATTTCTTTGTTCCCTCAATGAAGGAATTTATCGATCTCTCCAATCCCCAATTCGTTCCAATAACCAACACTTTTCTCCTTTTATTATCCTACCTCTCGGAAGTCACTCGCACGACTATTTTTCTCTTTGTTAATTGGATCCAATTATTGAACCAACTAAGTTTCACAAATCATCCAAGAAATTAATTGTTCAACTTTTCACATTGCTGATGAATATTTTTCTTTCATTTTTTACCATTTCATGATTCTTCGTCAGCTTGGAGGAATAATTACGGTAAGAAAATTCTATTTAACTTTCGTTAATTTTTGGAAATTAACATGTGTAGCTTTTACACAGGACAGAGATCACATCAGGCGATAACTGAAATTGCAAAATGGTTAGGACAAAATGAGAGATTTTGACGCCGTTCTCGTTCCATTGGGGTAATTCGAGCCGTTGTTCAGTTACAAACGTTTGGCCGCCTCTTTTCATAGCCAAGTGTGACAAACCACAGTAAATCACACCCACCAGTCATCGACTGTCAAATCCACCCTTGAAACTCTACACGTGTTCCAATTATTACCCAAAAAAGAGGTCTCCATTAATTTGCATAGCTCTCTAAAAAAAAATAAAATTTAAAAAAATCAAACTAGCGAAAAAAAGTAACGTAGAAAAAACGAAGTATTTGTACGTAATATAAAATCCGAGAGCAACCGTCGAAAAATATTCGATTCGATTAATTTAAGGAGCTCGTCGTGGCATAAATTATATAAAAAAAGCTGTACAATAAATCGAGCATATTTTATCAATGAATATTTCATTAATTAACGAGCCTCTAGGGAAGAGTCTCATTGGGCAATGAATTTACAGTGGAATAGCAAATCAACTTGAAGTTATAAGGCAAGAATGATTTTGTAACAATGTGTGCCGCGTCATCGGAGAAATCGCACAGTGCATATTTATGGCTCATTGCGTTACTATGCCGCTGCCTATCCTAGGCGAAGGACAAACACGCAATGGGAATGGCTCAATTAAATTTATAGCCGTCAACAAATCCAATATAGTATTAATGATGGCCGAAAAATTTAGTATCAATGAAAACCGATCCTTCGATTTGCCCCTTCAATTTTTTACCGTTTAACGAAATCCACTTTTATACTTTATAAATTAGAATAAATTACAAAAAAAAAGGTTAAAGGATAAATTTGAGCAATGAATCTGAAAGTAGCGTGACTAAAGAGAGATAGGCTTGAAGAAATATATATATATATGTATATATATATATTGACTAATTTTCCTATAAAATGATGCAGCAATGACATGAAACATTGAATAGCAAATATATCGAGTGATTAGTGGTACCATTAATTAACCGGAAATTGCGTAGCTCGGATTTCACGGTGGGTTCACAGTGACGGCCCTAATTCCGGAGTAGCAGAAGTAACGGGGTGAAAGGTCGAGTGCACTTGCCAGAGTTGCGGGTTCATTAGCACGTGCAGCCGCAGCTTGCGATTTCATCCAGCGGCGGGACGTCAGGTGGTTGTGCGACGAATCCGCGAGATGGCGACGCATCAGCCGGCGCCCGGCGTCGATTCGCCGGCAGTCGACAGCACGACGCCGGACCTACCACGTGGGGATCATTCAAATACGCCGCCACTACGGGCCTAATTTCAATCCTCGCTCTTACCCACGCTATTCGGCGCTTTAAAAACTTCCGGGTTCGCTCTGGAAAGCTCAGTGACGTCACCGTTGGAAGAGAGACCGTAAGAAACCTAGATAGTTCGCTGTTACTACCAGTTAGAATATTCGTAAATGATTGTTTGCTAACAACAGTGAAGAGGGTGATTGTATAATTTGTGTTTAGGTTTTTTTTTTTTAAGAGATTGAGAAAATTTATTGGTCAAAAGTTGGAACGCGTTGGGTGAAACCAGAACGGATCCTTTTGTGCAGACCTTGCTGTAAGGGTGACCTTGGAGGCTCGACCTTGGATTTGGCGCCACCATCCAAAGATTCAGCAGTTGGTCGCGAGGCGTCTCCGAGTAAGAGACTCCTAGCAGCTCGGCTCACACATCCAGCCGACTCCAACTCGAACGCACTCCGATCGTCACCTCTTCGACATCTCTCCAACCATCCTTCATTGTTCTCCGATCAAACATATATCGTTTGATTTTTTATCATCCTCCAACATTCTTATTATTTCCGTTTTATATATCCCGCTTGGCCTTTTGCCAATTTTTTCAAAAGTATTTTCGTTCGGCACCCTCTTCAAGATTCTCGATCTCTTCAAGCTCATCGCCGAGATATTTCGGCTTCTTCAAGATACTCGTCGAGACCTTTGGTCTCCTCAGCATTCTCATCCACACTGTTGCGCCCTCTTGCCAGGACTCGTTCAGCCAGGAGCCGGTATTTTCCACTTCAGTCATCGTCCTGACTCGTACAGGACTCTTAAAGGATCTTATATTTTCCGTAGTGATCAAAAGGACATTTTAGAATATCACATTTTCTACGTCAAACCCTATTCGACAGGAACCTTCGACTACCAACCAAAGTGTCAAACAACGAAAATTCGTACAATTTCTGCCAAATAGTTTCTATACCAAAGAATTCTCAGGCATTTCTACCAATTTTTAGAAGTATTTTACACACCTCTGAATTTGGATAAAGTGTGATTGCTTGGATTATAAGTAGTGATAAAGATTTGTGAGTTTTCCCGTGCTTTCACGAGACCAGTTGCGCCCTCTTCGAGTACCAAGCAGTGAAAATCAGTGGAATTCCTTGGAAAGCCGGAAGAGGAATAGAAATTTGGCTGAAGTGTCAATGGAATGATCGAGGATGCAGTTTAGGTAAGTACCAGTAAACTCTATTCACTTTTCCACGGAATAAATACTTTCGAAAGTTACGAGTAAGAATTTCCCAGGAAAACTCTTCTTTATATATTATAATTTATTTATCGTTCGATGACTCATTTCCAGTGGGATAGTATACACAAATTTTCATAGCCACGATCCGAGCAAAACGTAGCTCCGTAAATATCGAAAACGTGATGAGAGAGTAAACAGAATGTAGTGGGTGAGGAAAGATTGAGAGAAGGTGGAGAAATAAGAATAATGATTTAGGAGAAATACACGGAAAGAAAATGGAGCGCGCAGAGTTGGAAGGACGATACAGGAGGGGGGGAGAAGGAATCGTATTAATTCCATGAATGGAATTGATGGATGCAATGGTGATGCGCGCGGTTCTTGGTAATAGTCGAAGGATTCGTCATGGAGTCCAATTAGCGACTTTCCTCGGACTGGCGTTCGGAACGTTCGTCAAACATTCGAGTTGGGTTCATGAATAATCCGAAGCAAGAAGAAAGTTATGCAATGTTCAGCTGACGCTGTGCCCACACGGAGTTGCACTGATTGCAAGCTTCGAACTCTCTTGGTACAATCTGCCGCTGAAAAGTAAATATAAATGAGCGGCAAGAAGCTTATAATCTTATCCAACTCGCTCCAGTTCACTTTTATCTTCTCTCCTACTCTTGCCAACTGGTCCAGCAGCCCAGTAGAGAACAGCGATTCCAACTTTCCACGGCTAACTGGTCCAATTTCATAGCTTCCCCCCCCCCCCCTCTCTCTTCCTGTTCCTGCACCAAACTTTCGTAGACTACCTGTGGCTCATCCGGAAAGACACCTTCGCTAAATATTAATCTTGTTGAGACTTCCTTCCTCTTCCCCCCCCCCCTTAAAAAATTATCTCCTTTCACGTTCAAATTCAAAGTTTTATCGACGATATTTCTGTTGCTACGACTGCTTGTATAAATTTTTCGCTTGGTGAATTTTATGGGAAAGCTCCTGGCCGAAAATTACGAGAGGGAAATTTCAAACTGGTATATTCGTAGGTGACACCGCACGCTTACGAAGAGTCATGCACCACGTGTCACAATGTTCAAGCAACGTCACACGTGTACCGAATGTTCATCTCAACTCGTAAATGCTCTCGATTAACACGTGACGTCACATGGCGTACGCATATTATTGCTCGGTTCCTAAAATCCTGTCAGACCGTCCCCAGGTGTCATGAATTTTTTATAATGTAGGTCAAGTCTTGGTATAAAAAAATACACATCCTTTTTATGAAAAAGATTTTTTTAATTGGCAACGAAAAAGCAACAAAGGTTTTAATATCGTGAGTAATATAATACGTGAATGTAGAAATGTTTTGAGAAAGAAAAGGAAGAAATGGCTTTGCTTCCATATTGGAGAAGAGATGTAACGTAATGAGAGGAAGCGGGAAATGAATGTCAAACAAATGTACGGGCGAGCAAAAGGTGACGGAGGGTCATGAGTAGGCGAGATAATTTTATCTGTGTGATTTCACGCACGTTTAGTTACGTACCATGTGAATGTGAGTGTGCGTGTGTGTGCTGGTAGCGTGCTAGGAGGTATTCCCTTTTACTTCCGATGACTTCACGCTTCCTTTATTTTCAATATTGACAAGATTTATTTTAAACCTCCCTCCTTCTCCTCCTCCTCCAACATCTCCACTGTGTAACCCTTTTTATCTTATTGTTGGTACTAAATTCAAGCACTCTTCATTTTCTCATTTCCCTCTCTTCATCAAGAGCTTTACTTCAAACTCGAGTAATTAGAACTCATTCATTTGTACAAAAATCCTGATTGAATTATTGCAAATTCTATTCTTGCCCGAACAAAAAATTTCACCAGTTTTATTATTCTCCTTGGTATTTGCATAACTGGCACACGTTTCGTCTGAAAGTTTCAAGTCGTGAATTAATTATGACGAATTAGAACACTGATGCGGTTCGTTTTTGTAGAAAGTAATCTTTCGCTGCTCTTATAGCACAGTGGTGATGAAACTCGAGAGGAGAGCACGGAATTATCGAATTGGAGCAAAGAAATGGAGAAAGAGGATGAAATTGAGAAACAGATGATTAGTGGTGTATTTGTACTTATTTTAACGAATGGAAGGAATGAAGGACGATGGAATATTATTGCAGTTTGCGATATCGATGTGTAGCTCTGGTCGACGGACGCGCGCGCGATTATTATTCATTAATTAAAGGTGGATGGTGCGCCGGTAGGGATTTGGTTGGTAACAAAAAGCTAAGGGGAAGAGAGGAGGGGAGGGTGAGTGGGGGGGGGGGGGGGTAGTGTGGCAGGATCGACAAAGGAGTTTATCGATCCCGGTTCTTGCCTGGAATTACGTGGCTCGGAGGTGACAAAGGGAACGCCAACCTCGACAATGACTCGTGGAGAGTTGCCAAGTAACCAGAATGGCCAGTGATGAAAAGAAAGCACGTGTTTCACGCGAGATTATATGCGCCGCTTCCCATAAAATTCCCCTCTCGTATTACGCGACCAATGTATTTCATGGAAGGACACATTTTTCTATCCCTCTTTAAAAATTCAGATTGCCCATCTCGTTTCCCTCCCGAATATTCTCGCTCGAAACAAAAAACTAGACAACTTTTTGCTCATCACCAAACCAACCCTTTGCCACGCTCGTCCAAATCACCGAAAGTCGTGGGAAAGCAAATCGGTTTCTCAATTAAGTTTTTAATTGACATCGTGCTCGGTGAATATTTTCTCTCGTCCTTTTTTCCAGAATATATTGCAAATTTCTTGGGTTATATACTTGCTCCTTATTATATTACAAATCATGGTAATTTATTTTTTGATATTATTGCAAAATCGTTGAGATTGTTAATTATTATTTTTCGTTATTTTGTTAGGTGGTTAATTATAGAGAGATGGCAAGTGGTTGGACAGAAGTGAAATATTTAAAAGGCAAGCATCCCTAAATTAGAAGAACCGGCTATGGGCTGTTAAGCCGGCATTAATCAACGAGCGAGGCGTGCTAATTAGCGTATTAATTGCCGTGGAGTGCGAATTCCATCGGTGAGAGGCCGTCGAAATCCCCTGAATCTCTCAAAATCTCGTTTGTTAGAATATTAAATTACACACGATATGCGTATATTCTGTATGCACCGTCGAATCACACTTGTGCTTGAGTATTTCCAAAATAATTCTCACAGTCTAAATCTGTGCTATGGATTGTTTGTTCCTTTATACAACTTATTCTACTGAATTTATCGTTTCAATTTTTCGGAAATATTATATATACAGTATAATTTTGTTTTAATCTTGAAATTGATCGAAACATCATGGTCCTCGTACAAACATTTTTTAGTGTTTACGTCTGCATGTACATGATTATTCCTTTGAAAGCTTAGTGACTTATAACTGGGGATTATAATGAAAGTGCATACTTGCCTAACAAGGAAATATGGTTTACGAGGAAAGTTCTCGTTAAAGCTTAAGCACCCTGACAATGGCCTTCCTTGTTTTTGCTAGAAGTGTGCTATTCAGGTGCTCCGCGTCCCTCTGCTTCTACTCCTTCCATCATATTTTATTTTCTGACAACTGATTATCAACTTCTATTGATTTTCTATTGATTTTTTTTTTCAAAGATTTGTATTTTATTAAAACGAATACATCGTTAATTTATAAGTTAATAAGTTATTGAAAAAATATAATTATAGTAGGAACAAGTAAATCATTATAGATTGTATTTGAGATTTCATCTCTTGTATTTACTTAATAGGTTTTATATCAGATAGTGGATAAATTATTGCTGGTATTTCAGAGTAAACGATAAGGGCACAATTTATGGGAGTCTCTCGCAGGATAATGAACCGTTCAGTGTCTCGCTCCATGGCCGAGACAATGGGATGAAGGTCACTAGGAAAGAGTTCGACGTAGCTCTAATTAATCTCGTCAATCATTTCGATTCGAGTAACGCGATTAAATTTTATGCAAAATAACAAAAATAAATTAGCATAGCTATACATGGTATAATGCAACAGTATGTATAGAGATATATAAATTGTAGAACGATTAGATCTTATTACGACTAAAAAAAAATAATAATTTATGATTGTTCAAAATAGTATCAAGTTTCTGAACAACAAATTGAATTTACGAGCACGTAAGATTTTGCAAAAGATCGAGTAAAATATCGCGCAGTTCTCGAAGTGGGATGGATTTAATTTACGAGTATTCGAGATAATGTAACCAATCGGGGGAGTTTTGCTCGTAGGGGAGGGGAGCTGGTATAAAGAGAGCAATTTATCATTTTCTCGCTGCGAATTCGTTTTCTTCTTGGCAAACACGAGGGAACGAGAGGCACATTCCGCTCGAAGTTTATACGTTTGTTGGTGGAGAGAGAGTCCGTTCCTGGAACGTTAAAATCATCTAAACGTCGTATCGCTGGAGGCACATGGCTCTAAACGTCAGTTTATACATAGCGACGTGGCTTGGTACTTTGCGAGACCTACAATCGTCTTCGTGCAGTCCTTACGGTACACATTGTCCCCTTACTGTCAAACATTTCTATCTCACGAAAAATCCTAATTTATCCTGGCTATTAATTTATCCATCTCAAAATATAAATCTAGTTCAGTGAAATTAATCTTAACCGTAATTCAAATTGGTAATATGTTATTCAGCACATAGTTTATTTTACGAGCACTCAAACTCTTCTGCAAATTATAAATTACACTTGATATATTTTCATTGAATTATTTAAATATCGAAATTGTAATTGGACGTGTTTCTAATAATTTATTTTTGGTAGCGTTAATTCTGCACTTCAGTCGTTTCAAAAAACATGAATGTTTAAGTTTCGAGACGTGTCTTAAGAGCAATATTCTGGAAAGAATTTATTATAACTAGAAAAGTGAAAATATAAAATAACGATAATACAGCACGTTCTATTAGAAGCGTGACGATAAGAGAGAGTAAATAGCATGAAGCCTGCTTTAGTTGACCAAACTTAAGAGGCTATAAGAATGCGAAAAAAATAAATATTTATATACTTGATATTTATACTCAAATTACACGAGTAGCAAATTTCATTACAGATAAAACTATCTTTTATTTATATTCTAATTACAAAAGTGGAACATATGCATTATAGATTTATATAAAATTATGATTAATTGTGTTAACAGCATAAACAAATCAGTATCTGCTTTGATCTATCATGAGTAACCGGAAACTTGAAGATAAAATTTATCTCAATGTCTGCTTTGGCCAGTAACGATAACGTTCTGCAGGGATATCTTGCTACGATGATCGATTTATAAGGTGTGTATTTATAATTAGCAGCTCATTCCAATTGATACAATCTTGAATTAAATATAAACCAGAAATGATCGAACTTGTCTCTAAATTCGCAATTGACTCGCGTATTTTTGGCTGGATATTTTTAACATTAACGAGGAACGCGAGAAAAATGAACACCGAGGGTGGGATTGAGAATCGTCCAAGTTTTTTTCACTACGACGACAGAGAAACGCAAAATCGCCAAGACTTACCTACTCAAGATTGATGCTTATAATAAAAATACATACATTTATTTCCGTGTAGCAAAGCATACCCGAGCTGAGGTTTCCGCTCTCCAAGGCCTCCAATCGGTCAACACTCTTTTTCATCGAGTTTTATTCACATCTGTGTGCAACAAATCAACAAAAATCTAGCAGTCGTTACCATTGACACATATCACGTCTTTAATAATAATACATATTTATCTAACTTATAGTATTTTCACATTTTTAATACAACAAAATTGTATCTTTAAAGTTTTTCTAGGTTTTTCTTTCGTAAAAAATTGGAGATCGAAATAAATAGTAAAGAACGAAAGAAAGACAAGATATAAAAGAGTCTAAAAACTGTTTGCAAAGAATAACGAATACGTTCCATTATTGATTTTTGTGTTTTCGAGCTAGAGGATATTTTGTCACAGATGTAAGTTTCATTTATAAATGAATAAATCGAGATGGAACGTTGTAACGAAACGTTATATTTTATACGTGGCCTCGTCTGGAAAGAAACGTTTCAACGAAATGAATTTATTGCGATTGGCGTTGAACGACGTACAGGTGCATTTGCAAACAGTTTTTGCGTTTCAGCTGGTGATAATTCAGCTTCCTCTGTACGTTACAGGAACATATCAGTAAGGTCTCTGGGGGCTTTTCTAGCATAATCCAACGCTAGTGGAATAGTCCTGTATCATCAGCCAAAGAACCATAGATCGTGACGCAATACCTTCTACACCGAATATATAGAAATTTGCATACAATTTTAGATAAATATTAACTCAATGGTATTGAAAATAGCATTAGAACGGATAAAGATTACTTCGAAGAAGGAGGATGTAAAATTGCATTTTTGGAATTATTGAAAAATCCTTGAAAAGAAACGAGTGTGTTTTCCGAGCATTTAAACTGATATTAGTCAATGATGACATTAATAAAGACGAGACTATGAAAATGAAAATGTGTTAGGAGGCCTTTCTGGGTGATAACGAGGAGGGATGACGACACTCAATTAACCCTGTGGCCCGAGGGACGATAAAAGGAATTGAAAGAATGGGAGTTTTAGGGCCAATCAGCGCAGGCAACACGTGTATACTAAGCGCCACTTGGCATAATTAGCCTAGCGAAGTCATCTTCTTAACGAACTGTATCCAAAGTTGCTTCCCATTCTCCCCAATTCCTCTCCAAATTCATTCTTACTTTCGAAACTGTTTATCGATCGAAACTAAAATCTCAATTGTTCTCTTCTTTTTCCAGGAAGTTATTGCTGATTCTAATCGTGCTCAGCACGAGTTACGCCAGAGTGGATTTGTTTGGTGATAAGAGAGGTGAGTTTTTTTCATTACTTTTAATATTTATCTTTATCGCATGTGTATATATATATATACAGCATAGATCAACAAAAATATTATTGGAAATTATTTCTCCTGAAAGATACACGAATATTGTGGTAAGAATTGGATGTTTCTTCAGACTTTTCAAGCCTCGAGCAGATTTTCAGCTACCTCTCTCATTCCTTTCTTCCTTTACCCCTCTTACACTCACTCCTTAATCTGCAAGTCTTCCAAGCATACCGAAACGACTCTCAGGGGTGTCCTGACGGAATTCTCCATTCTTCCCCATAGACCAAATTCAAATTCCGCAGCTTTAAAGCCGATCTGCGGTTAGCCAGTGCTCCACAAGTACAGACTAGTAATCTCGTTACCTTTAAGATAATACCAAATTCCATAATTGAAAGGATCGCTGATAACTTTGGAAAAACCCAGCGAAAATAAATATAATCTCGTTTAAAACATCATTTTGCTGATTGCGCTATCTTCAACTATATAATAGAAAAAATTGTAATCAAAGGAAGCGGGGAAAATAGAAAGAAGAAGTTATGTATTTAATCAGTAGAATTTTTTTAATAAAGAGAAATAAAAAATCTGGGGTTAAAATTTAATTTTACAACGATTGACAGTAGGTGGTATCGTTCTCAAAAACGTGAGAAATTCAGAGACATTATGTCACCTACTAAAGAAGGGGATTATAAAGTGTAATGAAAGAATATCCTCAAAGGAATAATTTTATTAGCTTTCGGCCTGCAACGTGCTTATATTTTTCATACCTTTCTCGTCTTGACATACCGCTTAAATAAATTCTAAGTATAATCATATGAAGTTTAACCATTTTCCCAGAAATAATAATTGTATCAATAAAGTTATTATTTCTATAAGAGTACTTTTGGAAAATAGTAATTGAAGCTATCAGCGAAGATTCGAGTGATTCATGGCTTGTTTATCGTTCAGACCGATGGGAAGGAGAAGGTCGGGGATAAGGGTCCAAGAGTGGGTGGTCCTAGAACGAATTGTTCCCACAGGATACCAGATAGCACTTCTCATTCCATCGAGCTCATTTGTATCTAACGACAACCACTTCACGTGTAAAACGACCATTTTTTCCCTGCAGATTCAATATTAAAGTATCCACCCAATCTAGAGCTTGCAACTGATATTCGAATTTTAGCTTAACTCGATGAAAAAAGTATATCACATTTTTAAGGCCAAATAAAAAAATGAAGCAAACCTATTGGATCGCTGACAGATTGGTAGACTGATTTATCGCTATGAAATTCTCGGTTTATCAAAATTGAAAAGCTCAATCCTATTTTAGAGTGACTAGTTGGTAATACTTTATTGATTTTCTTATAAAATATTTGAATATTCTAACTCATTCAATGTAAAACTTGAAACATCCAATATAAAGATTTCAATTGCTACTTTATAAATTTGTCGAGAACATTTTGATGATCCTTCTACGAGATTTTATGCCTCATAAAAAGAGTTGGATTCATTCACATCTTACCAAATAATTATTGTTCTTTCAATATTTCCCCTATTATTTTTATAATTATTTCTTCCATTTTATTAAATTTATTGAATTGGTAATAAACACGTAATTAGATAAGTACATGTATCAAGTTCGCAGAACTACGTGATACAATTTTATTACAGCATATTTACTCCAGAATTATTTTTAGCTATGAATGTTGAACAGTGATCTCATTGACACTTGATGAAAAGTAAGTTTGATTTCAAAGTCATTAAATGATCAACCAAAAATACAATCTTGATAGTGAACAAATGTTAAAATCAAAGAGAAGTTTTGTGAAAAAATCAAGAATGAAAATACTGTTGAAATATACAATGATATGGCAGAATTGAACACTCATGGGTTTGATTCGAAGAAAGTAGTTTTTGAATTTTCGTACGTGTATGCGAAACAATTCAAGCACGAATGTGTTATTTAGTATGGGCAATAAGAATGGAAAAATGGAGGAGGAGGGGGCAGAGGAGTATGAGATCAAATATAAAAACTATGCGAATGGTGGAAACGTGATGCAGTTAGTTGTTGCCGGAGGCAGACATATTGGATCCTGGGCTTGCATAGAAAATATGAAATTTCTCATAATACTGCGCCTTTCTATGCACGTTATGTACGCACCCCTTCCCCTTTAAACTGATACAAACTTCCGTTTTATTACACACTCACGTTTACGTGACGACAATGATAAAAGTTTTTTTCACGCTGGATAAATTGTCCAATTATTCAAAAATCTACTCTCCTATTTTGTGAGAAATCTGTAGTTTTTGTTTTTCCAACAATGATAGTCGACGCACAGGAGAGGCGAATCCTGACAGTGGCAAAAACGAGTAGAGTAAAGTTGGCACTGAGCGAGAAGCTGCGACGGGAAAAGTGGGGATATGAAAAAGCAGAGGGCTGGCTGGAGTAGAATGAGTTTGGTGTGCAAAACGAGACTAACAGGGCTTATTTGCAGGTGGTAAAACATGGATAAGAAAAGGGCACTATGGGGTTCAAAGGGGTGGGAATGATGTTTGCAGGTGGTAAAGCATGAGTCAAATGAATTTGTATGGTGCCGGAGGGGAGAAAGGTGATTTTGAATAACGAGAATGGGGATTTGGGTGGGTCGGGGTAGAAAGTAGCAAGGGTGACTTAGCATAGGGGCGAATGAGAATTCGCGAAACAAGTGGACACTGGTATCTTTCCCTATATAAAAGTGCTTCCTCTTATAGATATTCGTTTTGATGGTTTTAATTCTCATTTGTTACTAGCCCCATTCAAATGTTTTTATACAATTATACAATCCACAAATTAGAGCTTGTTTATTGTACTATGCAATTTTCAGTGTATTAATCAAATATAATGAAAATCTTGATATAAATAATACCAATTTTATTTTGTTAAATCCTAAATCTGTAAATTATTCGGTACGATATGCGTAATTCTCCTACGGCGGTTATAAGTGTATGACGCGTATAGGTATGTATACGTACAGCACGAAAGCTTATATAACGAATATGGATGCATTAAATATTAAGAATTTTATTAATTCTGCTTATACAATGTTAACTTAATCAATATCTCCATAGTGTAATGAAAAATTCATCTAATTATCACCAGATACGCTTAAAAATACTAGTAAGCAGAAAACATTATTGCTTTGAAGTCCTGGCTAATTTTTACTTCCAGTTGCTTCCCACTAGATCTCACACCTATTGCATGAACGATAGTAGTGAACTCTATTGAGACAGAACAATTAAAACTTCCAGGTATTTTATTCGGAAAAAAAGCTTAACGAGCTTTTCTATCGCATTTGTTCATTCAAAGTTAGCTACGTCATTAGATCCCACCCCCTCTCAGTCTTTTCCTACGATCCTATTATCCCACAGAGCACCCTTCATTTTCAATATATGTAGCATGGTTAAGTAATGTAGTCACTGAATAAACCACTTATTCTTCAATCATCGACTGATAAAGATTGCTTGAATATTAGGTAACAGAAAATATTAAACTATTTAAACATATTGAAAATTATTTAAATTGATGAAAACTGCACTCAGTCGTTAAAATTATATAATATTTTTAAAAAAATGATTAAGTTACTTTTTGTTTTAAATTTCATCTTTTAAAATTGAACTAAGCTATGCCAAGGCCATCAAAAAAGCTTTATGAATGAATTAGGAGACGGTGAGAAGGTCGTCCTAGAATTTAATTGGTACAAGTGGTGAAAATAGGGGTGAAAAAAGAGTGGTGCACTGCACGACGTATACATAGAAGCGATATTTTGTTTACGACTTTTTTTTGCTGACCGAAGAGTAACGACCATTCGTTACAGCACACTCGTCACTCGTATAAGCTCCATTTTTCCTAGCTGAGAAAACTCGTTCACCTCTACTTCAAAGAAATCCTATTTTTACCTCCCTTGACTATTAAAGCTCACATTTCATCCATACTGTTATAAAATTAAAAAGAACCTGCAAAAATAATTAAATTCGAAATATAATTCTTAATTTTATATGTATATGTTTTGAATTTCACAGTGTTTTTTAAAGTATTCGCGTTACTTATCGAGGAATATAAATAAAACAGCACGTAGAGAGAATTCTTGAAAGAACAAAGCGAGAGAGATTTTTGAAGAAAAAGAAAGAAAGACTTGCAGTATCCTGGATCAAGTTCTATCTCGTAAACGAGTCCTTGCATGTCTGACCCTATACTGCCCCTTCGTCCTTTCGACATTAATGTACGATCCCTCTCATCCCCTCTTACACTATCTTACGACACTCTTCACTTCTCCGCTATTAAATTCGTTGCATAACCGGAAACGATGCCTCCACCATCATATCCCGAGCTCTTCCAGTTATATTTCAACTGCTCCGAAAGCGAATAAACATTACCCCTTTCCTGAATAACGTAGCTTTATCATACATCGTAAACTAAAGCGAATGTTCGAGGAGAAAGCTGTTAACCTGAATTAAAAGAAGATTAGACTGACCTTCCTCGATCAAAAACATGCACTGAAAATAACAAAAAGACCTTAAATCGATCTTCGGTTAAAAGTCTCATCTGCATATTTCAAATACAATTAAGGGACGGAAGAAGAGCCGCGCCGTAGCTTTTCATGTCGATTAGTCGACAAAATTAAAGGTGAAAATTGAAGCCGAAGAGAATTAAGGGTAGGTGGGAAGTGATAAAGTGAAACAAATGGGGAGTAAATAAATGATTGTGCATAGTGCACGTTACATATCGTACTGTTCCTGGGAATTGGGACTTCTTATTCCAGCCGTTCGCCGGAGCGTTCATTCAAATTGAACGCTTCAATTCCCCTATGCATTAGCGAACTTCTCGCGTATTCCACATCCCACTTTCTTAACCCCCTCTCTTCCCACCAACTTACACTCTCTCTCTCCCTCTCTCCTTCATTCTTCTTTCATTCCACCCTCCTCCATTTCTCTTTCTTGTTTCATTACTCCCTTACCAACACACACAAACTCGTCCCTTCCCAAGACCCAGGCCTCCCAGTAGAGCTGATCTCTCGCGCGTGCTGCGAGCCGGAATTTGCGTCGTGGGACATGAGATTCCGAGAAAACCGTTTTCCGTCAGCCTTCTATACGTGCAAACGTCAAGTTTCCTACTCCTATACTAGAGAGTACCGAATGCCTGTTTGTACTAATGCGCGCGGAGGAAATTCTTGCGGAAACGAAGATAAAGACCAAAAGTGACGTATTCTCGAGGAGGCAGCTAGTAAAACAGAGAAGAGACATAATAATACAGCGACGACAACGGATAAGCTAAATATTAGATCCGCAAGAACAAAACGTGGGACACGAGAGATCAGCCGTGTGTTGGTGCGAGTGCAGTCGTGCATAAGTGGGAGAAAATCCACTTTCCAGGTCGCCCAACCAAGCAAACACGCGAAACTCACCCCTCCTGCAAAGGGACGCTCTCTGTACAGCTTCAGGAAGATAGTACCTGTTTGCTTTTGAAATCACACCTGGGATACCCCCCCGGGATTCTCTTGTTTCTCCATTCCTCCTCCTTTCATCCACACGCAACACACGTACACTCTAAACTTATATCTACACGCAACTGCAGAAATTTTCCTCTCTTTTTTTCCTCTACCTTTTGCTTCTTCTCCAAACGTACATTTTTCCTAAACTCCTTGCCTTCTCTTTTCTCTAACAACACTCTTAATATTTTCACTTTTATCTCCTATCTCTCTTCCTCGCTTCAAATATCATATAGTGGAACAATGCCCGAATGTTTAGTTCTCCCGAAAATTTATTCCGCAGCTGAATTATTTTATAAACTTGTTTTTCATTTGGAAATTGTGGAACTTTGTGGACGAATAAATTGTATTTGTGGAGTTTTATGCACGTATTAAAATATTGAAATAGCTTGTTGGATATTTGGTGGTTGCAGTCTCGAAGTCGACCCAGTGGGTTTCCTGTATAGAAACACCTTACGGAGCTCAAAACGCATGCTAATGTAGGATAATACTTTGCAGGATTATATAGAAAGTTTGCCAGATGTGCAGGATTTTATTAGAATCCACCAAATTGAAGAAAAGCACACACGTTGCCAACTCTCCTTTTTCCGTAAACGTTACGACGATAATTCTTTTATCGAGAGGCAATTTTTGTATCGTTTAATTGTATTTTATCGTTAAAGTGTGCTTGGAAAAAAATGTATAAAGAAGAATTAAAATATGTTGTGATTCTTTTATACTGTAGGAGTCTGAGACAGTCTTGGTATAGATGAGATTTTTAAGATTTCCAAAGGCTATTTTAAATGGGCAAAATTAAATCGGGGGAAAAAGAAGGAAAATTCCGATAGTTCCGGTGGTCTTCTTCTTGTACAGAACTCCACTTCCTTTTGGGAGACGCGAAAGCCGCGAGATAACGAAATCAATTTCTGCGGGATTAGAAGGCTGAGGAGCTCCGATTCTCATTCATGGAAAATAAAATCAAAATCGAATTTACCTCATTCGATTGCTGCCTCAATACCAATAAGTATTGAAAAGATTATTTGAACCACGAGAAGATCTTATGACAGATATCTATAATACCAGCCTCTACATTATTTTTTCCAATAAAATGAAGAAGATTACTGTTTAAAAAAAATAGTAATGACCATGATGAAAAAACTAGGTAAAAGTCTCGGAATTTGACATTTAATTAATTTTTCGTTTCTCGCGTGGGAAGTTTCATGTATATACGTACACAAATGCAATTAACCCGTTTCGGCCCAAAACCGCGCGAATTGAATCGACAGTATACATTCAAATTTATAATAAAATCAATGGTAAAACTTACAGGCTATGAGAGTCCTTGAGAGGTTATCCCTTGGCCGCTATGCAAGGACAAGAACGCACAACGCAAACACAACGAGTTCCTTGGCCACACCGACAACAAACGTTTGCTATGGTATTTTAATTATTGCACGAATTTTGAGGGGAATATGTGAAAGCTGTTAATTTCACCACGCAACACTTCATTGAAAAATTGCACCGTTTAATTGAAGATTGTTGGATCACGGATTTAAAGAAATGTGCGAATATACACAACGGAAACACAGGAAACGCGCGCGCTGCGCATTGAAGATTTTTACACGATATTTTCACTCTTTGCACAGTATTTGAGAAGATTATTTGACAATCAATGGAGAAAAACGCGAATTCCGATGAAATTGCACGCGCGGGCGAGAAAAGTGAAAGATCCGGTCACTTTTGGTCGCGGGCGCGTAAAGTTAAAAAGACTGTCGCAACGGTGGATTCGAAAAGAAAAAAGAAAGATGGCGGAGGGATATCCGGAGCGGGAGAACGTGCCCGGGGAAATCGGAAAACGGATTTTTTCAACTCCACTGCACACTTCACGTCGATATTGTATCGAATTTTTACAGATATATATACGTTTTTAACTACACTGTACACATTGCACCGCAGTATGATGTCAGAATCTTGGAGAATTGAACGCTTCCGGTATCACTTGACACTTCACTTGGACATTTTATCGTGTTTTGAGCGATTTTCTCAATTAAAACTGAAGAAAAGTGCGAATTCCGGCGAAGAACTGGAGGAAATGTGGTGAAATCGCACTGGCGCGCGATAAAAGCGAGAAAAAGCAAAAAATCCGGTCGCCGGCGGTTGAGGACTTCAAAAAGGGAAACGTCGCGGCGGCCATGATTGGAGAAAAAGATGGCGTCGGAGTGGAGAGAGGAGAGAACCTGCTCGCTCAAATCCGAAAACTGAAAAGTGAAGTGTCAAATGATACCGGAAGCGTTCAATTCTCCAAGATTCTTACATCATACTGCGGTTCAATGTGTACAGTGTGCAGTGGAGCTGAAAAGTTCCGTTTTCCGATTTCCCCGGGCACGTTCTCCCGCTCCGGATATCCCTCCGCCATCTTTCTTTTTTCTTTTCGAATCCACCGTTGCGACAGTCTTTTTAAATTTACGCGCCCGCGACCAAAAGTCACCGGATCTTTCACTTTTCTCGCCCGCGCGTGCTATTTCATCGTTAATTTTCATTAATTTCATCGGAATTCGCGTTTTTCTCCATTGATTGTCAAATAATCTTCTCAAATACAGTGCAAAGAGTGAAAATATCGTGTAAAAATCCTCAATGCTGTGTATTCGCACATTTCTTTAAATCCGTGATCCAACAATCTTCAATTAAACGGTGCAATTTTTCAGTGAAGTGTTGCGTGGTGAAATTAACAGCTTTCACATATTCCCCTCAAAATTCGTGCAATAATTAAAATACCATAGCAAAAGTTTGTTGTCGGTGTGGCAAAGGAACTCGTTGTGTTTGCGTTGTGCGTTCTTGTCCTTGCATAGCGGTCAAGGGATAACCTCTCAAGGACTCTCATAGCCTGTAAGTTTTACCATTGATTTTATTATAAATTTGAATGTACTGTCGAATTAAACTATAGCTTCCGGTTGTGTGCTGCTGGTCACTTTTGGTCAGGTGATTTATACTACGCTTCTTGAATCTCATTTTATAAGATATTAATGTACCATTGTTTTTGACAGAATAGTATGATTAAATTCTATTATTCGCAACAAAGAATATTTAATTGTTTCATATTGTTGTTGAGAAAATATTCTAATCTAAGGATAGAACGGTTTGAATGAAAATTAATTCATGATTAGAGACTCCAAGTTGGCTAATTCGGTTCTTTTCTCTTAATACACACAGATGCAATTACAGTCCTTAACCTTTTTTCTTTGCTTTAACGAAATAATCAGATACTCCCTATTACTGATAGCAGTCATTCACTGGGAAACTGTGATTTTACTTTGTTATATTGAGTTTTCTATCTTGAAAAGTACTTTTACCTCTGGAAATAATAACTTTAAATTATTACTATTTTTTCTCGCTATATTTCTTTATATATACCCTTTTATACAATACAGTTCAGATTCCTTTTCTCGTTTTTGCAATAAACGAGAGTTTCGCCAGTTTTCAGCCATCCGCATTTAAAATCGAATATCGATTATTCGAATTGTGCAACGGTACTTACAACTACACCAATTGCTGGCTGATGGAATCAAAAGTACAATTTCACACCAGGCTGGTTAATGCACCGATTTATTATATAGCCAATCCCACACATCAACGATACCATAAAGCTTCTCAAAAATCGAACTAACCTGAATGAATCCTTAGAAACTTATGAAAAACTTTCATGAGATATTATTATTAATTTCTTACGAGAGAAATGTTATATACAATAAGTTTTGATTCACTAATTAATAAACTATTTAAAAATATAAAAAAGGAAATGCACTTTTATAAGAGAAAACTGCGAAAATGCTCAACGGACGAGTAATTTTTATTCTTATGGAATATGCTGTATCCTAATTTTTTCCTGCTTCAGTGTATTTATCTAAGACATACTAGGGCGATAGAACATACTTTGCATTCCTGGGACATAGTTGCAGTGAGAACTCCCACAGGTTTCAGAAGGGTGCTGTTAGGAAGTAGCTGGGATCTGCGAACTGCTCGAAATGTTGGGAAAGTATGGAAAATATTCTATAATGACTATCACTACACTGTAAAATATTATACTATAAATGCAGCATATAACATATTTTAACGAGAAACTGAATTTTACCTTATTAATATATTGTCGATAACTATCCCACAAAGAACAGACTTCGCCTGTAAAAAAAGGCGGCAAGTACATAAACCATCTAGCATAAATAATATAGTAAAATTATCTAATTAAAAAAAGTAGTGAAATCCAAATATTAGGCAAGTATATTTTTTCACCTTACCAAAGTTAAATTTTCGAAAAAAAAGGAACAAAACAGTTACTTGCCGGGCCCGTAATGTCCATGCACAGTGGGAAATTGAATCGTATGTGAGATTCAGCTATAGCGTAGTATAGCAAATGTCATGTTAAAATACAGAGTGAAGTTAGCCGATCCATATACGATTCTATTTCTCACTGTGCATGGATATTACGGGCCCGGCAAGTAACTTTTTTGTTCCTTTTTTTTCGAAAATTTAACTTTGGTAAGGTGAAAAAATATACTTGCCTAATATTTGGATTTCACTACTTTTTTTAATTAGATAATTTTACTATATTATTTATGCTAGATGGTTTATGTACTTGCCGCCTTTTTTTACAGGCGAAGTCTGTTCTTTGTGGGATTTCATAACGTTTTGTAAGAGTATAATATTTAAAAAATTAAATTATTCTTTTAATTTCTACAGATTTTAAAGAAAATCTCCACCCTTCTCATGTTTTGAAACAGCAGCGTTTAACTAATAAAAATATATATATTTATATTGAAAAAATATCGCAGTCAACACATTGATTTTATTGATATTTGTAATATATTTTGTATAAATGAACTTTATAATTAATGCTCAGGCTAGTTTTTTAATGTTTTCAGTTTCACCATAATAAAAGTATTATTAAATTTTTCATAATCAATAAACATACTTTCAACATATAAAAATAATGAAATAAAATGTATATATTTTAATTAATTTACATTTTCTGTTTATGAACATTTGACTTGTTACCAACATCTAACTTTGCCAAACTTCAGTAACTCCCTCAGCTGCTTCAGGTGATACAGGGGCAAGACAGGAAAAGCAATTCGTAAATCTTCAAATAAGATACAATGAAGCATATAATCGAAGTTGGCATTGTCGTTTTGCATACGCCGTTTCTTTTTAGCACCAATCATTGTCACCTTTATGCTGCTAACACTTGACAAAGGTGACATGAGAGATACATTGGCAAGTCGTCCTTATAACATTTCCTGTGCCAAAGTCCTCAAATTTTCCTTTCGTAAATTTCTATACACTTGAAACTGGTCTGATTTCTGGTGCTGCAAAATGCAGTCGAAACAACTAATTTTTAGACTGAGTTTTTTTCCATTGAGAATAAACGTGCATTTTTTCATCCATACCAATGACCAGTATACTGCCTCTCGTCTTGAATACTTGCATAGGTAATGGAGAAAAACAATCAGCAGCTATTAACTGCATTTTATATCATTTCATCCAATAAATCTCATACTTAAATTGTGGCTGAGCAATGGACGACGTTTATCTGAAAATTGGCTTATTCTTACTTTGCCAATCTTTCAATACTTTTTATACTTGCCTGTTTCAAGTCTCAGAATACAGGAGCGAAAAGCATAATCTTTGATCCAACTCCAATAGTCAGTATGTGTGCGAAAAATCCTCATTGGATTTTTAATTGAATTGTACCAAAAGTATTTAAGTCAAAGCACAAGTATTACTGTTTGCTATAATACACTTGCACAGTGACTGTAAAATACTAAATGATAACACTATGAGTAAGCCTGAAATCAAATTCATCATTTAAGAATTATAATTCCTCAAAGAAAATAAATATTTGAAGGTACATGAAGCATCTTATTTGCTTACCGACATTTGACTTTCTATCACCATCTGACCTTGCCAGACTTCACTGGTTTCATCAACTGCTTGAGATGATACTGGGGCAAGGCTGGACAAGCAATTCGCAAAGCTTTGAATAAGCTACAATTAAGCATATAATCAAAGCAGACATTGTCGTTTTGTATACCACGTTTCTTTTTAACACCAATCATTGTTAGATTTATGCTGCTAACTCTTGACAAAGGTGGCATGGGAGATACATTGGCGAGTCGTCCTTATAACATTTCCTGTGCCAGAGTCCTCAGATGTTCATTTCGCAAATTTCTACGCACTTTTGAAACTGGTCGGATTTCTGGTGCTACAAAATGGAGTGGAAACCATTAATTTTTAGACTTTGCTTCAATTGAGAATAAACGTTCATTTTTTCATCCATACCAATGACCAGTATACTACCTTTGGCGCAGAATACTAGTATAGGTAACAGAGGAAAACAATCAACAGTTATTAACTCAATTTTACAGAATTTCATCCAATGAGTCTCATCCTTAAATTATGGCTGTGCAATGAATGACGTTTTTCTGAGTATTGGCTTATTCTTACTTTGCCAATCTTTCAATGCTTTCATCTTTGCCTGTTTCAAGTACCAGAATGCAGGAGTGAAAAGCACAATTGTTGATTCAACTCCAATAGCCAGTATGTATGCGAACCTTCCTCCTTGGATATTTAATTCAATTGTACCAAATGTATTTAAGTCAAAGCACAAGTATTACTATTTGCTATAATACACTTGCACAGTGACTGTAAAATAATAAATGTTGACACTACAGGTAAACCTAAAATCAAATTCATCATTTAACAATCTCAATCTTCAAAGAAAATAAATTTTTGAAGAAACATGAAGCATCTCAGTTACTTACCAGTATTTGATGTTGCTCCATCTCTATTTTCTTTAGTGCTTGGTGACTTAACTTCCTTGAGACTAAAGATCTGTAATATTTGGGTGTCTTTGCGTCTTTTGTAAACATCTATTATTGTATAATTAGCTTAAATTCAAACACTAGTCAACTGGTACTCTACGTAAATGAAGGTTCATCGGAATGCTTCATATTTTCCAAACAAGCATTACTATAATTTAGTCTGAAATATTTGTACGCATATATGATATTTGTTTTATTTAAAATCTTCCTTAATCTGCATCCTCCAATAACAGGGTATTTCCAAGATTTGATACATTATTTGGCACTGGTTTGGCATCATACTGCAAACTATGAAATGGTGCCTTATATATAACTTTATTTTAATAAAACAAACTTTTTTTACAATGCACTTACTTTACTTAAAAACCTTTATGTCAATTGCTGTTGAGACAATACCATGTGTCTTGATTATGAGTGAACGTAACAACCTCATCCTTCTCTGTTTCATTTACAAACTTCCTTAATCTCCATTCTCCAATAACAGGGTATTTCCAAGAATTGTTACGTTATTTGTTTCATTTACAATCTTCGTTAACCTGCATTTTCCAATATCAGGGTATTTCCAAGAATTGTTACATTATTTGGCACTGATTTGGCATCAAACTGCAAACTATGAAATGGTGCCTTATATATAACTTTGTTTTAATAAAACAAATTTTTTTTACAATGCACTTACTTTACTGAAAAACGTTTATGTTAATTGCTGTTGAGACACTACTATATGTCTTGATTATGAGTTAACGTAACAACCTCATCCTTCTCTGTTTCATTTACAATCTTCCTCAATCTACATTCTTCAATAACAGGATATTTCCAAGAATTGTTAGAGCATTTGGCATTGGTAGGACTTCAAATCAGAGCTGCATACAAGGAATATGCATATAAGGAATATTATATAACCTGCAATAAAAAAAATCCCACAAAGTACCACCAAACATTAAATTTTATACATATTTTTCAATACAATGTGACTTATCTGATAATCTTGCTGGCTCCTTCATGTTTCTCCCTTAAATTATCCGTAGTTTTGATTATATTACACTATTACACTATCATTACAGCCAATTCATTTTTATAAAAATATTAAGGTTATACCGGTAAACCTTACAATTCAATTGACATTCAATTGACAGCTAACAGTAGTCGCCATATTAGTTATCGATTATATCGATTATTTAAACGTCGCGTTTGTAAAAATTACGTCATTTTCTTTAGCGATTAACTTCAGCCCGAGACATACATTCTGGCTGGAGAAGAAGAAGATGACGGAAAGAAATTAAATTCGTTATATATATAGCTAACAGATTATGAGATCTCTGGATTGCGTGAACCAATTTTGATGTTTATGGGCTCAAATAAAAGCTTGTTCCAAACCATTTCAAGAAAAGCTTTACTGAAATCATGAGAGTGTTTCATTTACGGAGAAAAATCTATTTAAAAATTGAGACAGCCAAACTTGCTGTATAAGATACAGTAGTGCCTCGACGGCGGTATAGACATGTCTATACCTACTTTTATGTACTTGCCGTCGAGACACTACCGTGTCTCTTGATTTGTAATGCTTACACGAATATTTGACTAAAAATATGTTAATCTTGACTTGCAGTCAATTTGTAAAAGTGGAAGTTTGCCAATTACTCAGAAGAGTAACGGTGAGAGATAAGTAAGACACCGGAAAGCGGAACAATAAAGAAAGGGTAGAAAATGCGGAATTCTCATTAAAATACGAGAGGTCCAATTTCGAGTTGCACGTTGCACGTTACAAGCATGTAATAAAATAAAACGATCGCCATTTGCATAGGACACCATTACACGAATGTTTCGCAATGGAGGCGTTCGCATTTTCCATACGAGCTCCCAGTTAATTTCGCGGATTCCCTAAATGGCCATCTGCCTTCACAAATTTCCTCGCGAAATAGACAAGTATTCTTGCAAATACCTTCTTAAATTTTTCTTGTCAAGCAAGGACAGCATTTTATCACAGTGGTTAATCGTTAAATATTTTATAGAAGAGTCACACAAAAGTACGATTTGCTTTTTCAAAGAAATTATTCTCTTTCCACTTAATCTTCCCCTAACATCTCATTTCAAAATTTACCAATAAACAAATATTAGAAAACATTCATTATCAAGATTAGAAATTAATAATATTTATGATGAAATTTGTCTTGAAAATCAATTAAGAAATTTGCTAAAATATAAAATTGTAGACTGTTCAATAACAACATGAGAATTTTCTTCAAAATATTGAAAGATCCATTCCAGGTTAGGTTGGGTATATTACAGTCAGCGTTTACGATCTTGAGGAAAATTCATACGAAACGCGGTGGACTATTGGGTAGAATTTTCGCGTCCATCGAGTCATTTAAAGTATCTGGTGCAAGAGTTTCACGATACCTGGAGTGGGATCCAGAGAATTTCCCAATCTCATTTAACCGTAATGGCCACGTTCGCAATGAACACTTGATAATCTTTGACCCACCGTCTCCCTTTCTAAATCTCCATCTCTTTTCTCCCTACAAAAGTTGAAAATTGGTGGCGAACCTTTAATAAGCAATTTTCATTGCACTGACTTCCCCGTGTAATTTATTTTCCACAACGATATTTTACGTTCTAAACTAATAGAGATTCTTCACTGCTCCAATCCTGATGACATTATTTTGTTTTATATTGCAAAAGTTGGACGCAGGAAGAAGTATCGCTTACGATAAAATCGGTCGAGAGTCGCGTAGCTTGAAGTCCAAGGGCATTCCCGTAAAAGTATTCCCATTGCCGAGGAAGATAAGCCGAAAGTTATCGAGCTCCTACGAATTACGACTCGATAGATTCTCGCTAATCCTGTGTGATTCTAGATATCGGGTAAAGTTCATTTTGTCCCCAAAAGATACTCTCGAATCTTGCCACGTAAATTAGCCATAATGGCATCAAAGAAATTATTAGAGGATATTGCATTAATTTTTTAAATAAATCTTATCCATTTTTTTTTTAGCAGACTCTGTATTACGCAAACATTTATTTACGAAAAAAGAGGGGAGGTTTCGTATTGAATTTATATATATATATACAAGAACAATTAAATTGACAGACCAGTATAACTTTGTTCATGATAAAAAATTCGTTTTATATAATTTTCATACGAGGCCAGTGACCCAACATGACTAGTTTGTTTCCTCGAGAAAGAGGAAGTCGATATCCCGAAGGATTCGGTTGTGCACCCACGTGTCCTGCATACGAGCAAAAAGAATTATTCCAGCCTGAAGCCCTTCAGAAACGAATCGGATCGTGGAGTCACGAAAACTCGTTCGACTGCTCGAAAAACTCTTTGCTACTCGATCCTCTTTCATTTCTCTCTGCATCTGTTCCTCCTTCATCAACAGTATCAACCAGATTCCGGTTCCATCCCATATTTTTCTTTCATTAATTTTTACCCACTATCTCCACCATGAATTACCCTCGTTACTTATTGGAACTTCCATCGGATAACTTTTGGTGACCACATTCTCCCAGAAAATTCCATCCATCCATTTTTATCCCAGTGACTCTTAGGTCTACTTATTATAACAATAAAAATTGATGGTTTTTTAATTGCCACTTTCATAAAGCCATAAACTATTTTCTACCATTGTTTGTTTCAAATTTTGATTGCTGAATGGAAAAGTTCCATGTGAAAATTGTTTTCAAGATTTTCGTTTACAATCGAAAAAGGCAATGCAGTTATAGAAGAGCAAAGATATAACCTAGGCTCCTGTGGGGGTCGCAGCACCATAAAACTCGTTATGCTGCAACAAACAACTCGCTTTATCATAGTATTAGATAGGATGCAAAAAGCCTCTCCGTTATGTTTAAGCTGTGCGATGAAAAAAAACATTACCACAAAATCCTCTTATTTATTGCTGAACAAACGAAATAGCTGCAATAAAACACGAATAAGCTTGGCTCTTGTGTGTTTTTATATTTTTCAGTTGTGTACTGTACGTTATAAAGTAGCTTTGAAAAAATGCAAACATGATATATAAAAATAAACTTGGGATCTTCTTCGTAACGATACATTCAGCCATAACGTTTGACTATTGATGGAAATTGATATGGTAGGTAGTTTATATTTTCGACAGATTATTGTTAGTTATTGCTGTATGGTGTAATTGTTCATATCGTAGTGTTGCAACTTTTATTATAAAACAAATTACTAGTAAGCTGGATGTAAACATTCGATGATTCAGCCATTGCAAAGTGCTTATATAGAAAGTAAAAATATAAAAATTTAAGCTTAATAATGTAATGAATTTTAAATAGCAAGTATAGTAAAAAAATTATACCTCTTATTATATATCAAGTTAGAATACCACATACAAAATTACAAAACGATGCTTTTTTAAGAAAAGGATATAATAATCCATATAGCCAAGACAGATTTAATTGTAACACTGAGTAGGGTCCCAGCTTAATGGAGATAGTGTAATTAGGAAACTGAAACAAAATTATTTTTCAACACGCAACCTCTATATTTTTCTTTATCCACCTTTCACACTCCTTACCATCAGTAAACGACCCACTTCTCCGTCGTTATAGCATAACGAGAAAGAGCACGGTAAAATCTACTCCAACACATTCCACTCTTCCAACAAAACCTAGATTCCACTCCCTCGCTTTCTTATCCTGGAAAATTCACCAAATATCATCACCCTCTTATCATTTCTACCATTCTTAATACACCTGACCCTGAAGGCTAACAAGATCTTTGTCAGTTTTATGAGGACATTTTTCTCCATTTTTTATAAAATTATTTCTACCTTTTATAACGATATTTTATTTATAAATATTTTGGTATAGTTCTTAGTTATATATATATTTATTATCATTAAGATTTTCGAGAATGATTTAATGGTGAAATTAAAATCTTTACATTCTTGAGCAGTTTTAAGGAATCTGACGAACCAGTATATGGTATCAGTTTAATATCCTTTTTAGAGATCGAGTCCAGAGCAGGATTGCACTATCATTGTGCCATTACGATAACAAAGTATCTTTTACCACTCTCCTTCCCCTCCCAAGACCCAACTTACCCCTTCTTCTTGGTCCTCTGCCATGTTTTCGGTTTCCATTCTCTACTAGCCAACTCAGCTCCGGGCGACGCTCATATTTACACAGGCGTTATCTCCTCGTGCTTCTAGAATTCTCACGTGAAACCCAAGAAAAACACAGTCCCCTAAATTACCCAAAGAGTCCCCAGGAAATGGGTCGATAACTCTTTCTACCCTTCTCCTTTACTCTCTTTCTTCAGAGCTTACATTAGTAATTACTATGTGTACCTATATTTTTTTCGATTAATTTTAATATTGGAAAAAGAAAGATCCACTGGAGAGAAAAATTGTAGGAAAATTGGCTTTCCGAAGAATGACAGCTTCAAATTGGACCAGTCATAGCAAATTATTCGACATCTTGAGTATAGTTACTGCATCAGAGAGAGAGAGAGAGAGAGAGAGAGGAATCATCGTGGAATACCGGAAGCTGCAATCCAATTAACGTTCTCAGGGTTGTATCGACCGCCAACTTGCAGCACCCGAGGCCACTGCGTCTGTGGTGATGGTTTCGCTAAACTTGCCTGTCGTATTTGTTACAAGACCTCCCCTATTCTCCTCTCGACCCTCAATGTGCTTTCCAGCTTACCTGAATTGTAACGGACAGCTTCTTCGATTTCCACCATAATCTCTCTTCATCTCCCATATACACTAAACGCTATTATCTAACAAAACCCATCCAGAACCGATTGTTTTAGATATCTCAGATTTCCACCTCTCTGCTGTTTCGTATCAACTATAGTTTCATAATACCATAACAAAACCATTCCAAAAACAGCCATAACCAATCCTGTCGTTTCCAGATGTTTGTCAACTAATTGCATTCTTGCATTAATCCATCTAATTATATTGCTCTGGAATTAAATGTCTGATCCTTAGCTGCCTCTTTTCATTAGAATAAACTTAATGACAGATTTTCATAATTTTAAATTGTATCAAGATTCACATACAACCGGGAAGAAAGGTTAATCGTCAGGAATCTACGAGTCCTTTAAGCAAATTTTATGCGTTTCATATTTAGCTTAAGAATCCTATCATTGTCGCTAGACCACGAAATACGAAAAGCAGTCTTATAGCTATATTGTGGTTTTGGTACTATTCCTCTCCTGTTTCTTTAAACAGCATTTCTCGAGATTCTTTCTATGTATAATTTGAATTTTATTACTCATCAAATTCATTTATTTACTTACAAACATTTACAACAAAATTAATGAAGAAATTTTTGTTAATTTTCTTTTTGGTTTTTAACTTTTTTAAAACGAGACAGGAAAATAATGTAATTTTAACCTTTTAGGACGGTAAATTATAGAGATTATAATATATTTCTCTCTCCTACCATACTGCACTCCTCTTTTCCTATTCCTTCAGATATATACTCAGGTAAAATTCCTAACCGATGATCGTCGTTTTCCTATAGTATTGGAAAATCGAAATTAACTACGTTCCATGGTTATCTAAATTGTATCCTGCTTTTCTACCGAATCTTAAACTTTTAGTTAAATTTTGCACTATTTCTGAATAGATAGATCCCCGATGTTAAATAAAGAATGAATCATTAACACTTAATTTTCTGCATTATAAGAATTTATTGAAAAGCTAAATTTTTCAACAAAAGTTTCATGATGTTTTTTAACAGCTCCCCTGGGTGAATAAGACTTGACAGCTCTTGCTCATCATCGCAACCCAAATGGTTGAAGGATAGTGTGAAGGAGTTATGAAAGATGTAGCGTACTGTGCCGTATTGTTTATTAGGGGTTGCTGGCAGGCAAGTCTGAGTGGTAGTCCCGAGAATCTTCCTTATAACTATTGTCTTGCGTGCCAAGTAACCTTAGGCTATATATTTTACAGTTCCTTGGATAATTAATTTAAGAAATGAATATAAAAGTCTCTTTAATTCAAGCATTTTCTTGGGGAAAGGCTTAAAAATAGAAAAATAAAGATAGAGACGTTTCTCAAAGATATTTCTATTGTTACAAATGATTTTTGTATTTTCATATTAATGAGAAAAAATACAGACCAAGGATTAATTGGAAGAATTATTGAAGATCGGTAAATACGCTTGTATGCTTTTAATCAAAGTAAATTCTTTCCTGACAAAGTTTTGGGTGGTGGATAAAATGTTCAGAAGTCAAATGATAGTAGGCACTTACCAGAGGTGATCTCCTTTTCTTCGAAAGTTTTCTGATTAAATCTTCTTCTTTTAGTCCAAAACCAGTACTTCAAAATTTGTTGGTGCCAACAATGAAATTCGCTATCTTCACAAAGAGCTGTAAAGTGGAAATTCACATCTTACATATTTCAAGTTATAGACACTGTTACAAAATTTGGGTTTAATTGCTACAGTTAAATTTGAAAGTTCACAATCAGATTTCTAATTTAAATGTTTATTTTTAACTGTATACTATCTTAAACTTCTGACTATCAAATTTGATAATCCTAGTTTCGTAAAATTAATAAATATATATTTTACAATATTCAACTAGGGTAAATATATTTGCAAAAATTTAATATTCAAATCAAATTGAAGCTTGTCATACTTATTGAAGAATTTTTTAACTTGTGAGAAAAAATAAGTAAAAAATTTTGATAATTTTTTAACAGGTGCTTTGAAGTTTACACACGTAAGACAATCAAATTGTTGAGAAGCTTGAAAATCCAAATCGGTTCGGTTCCTACCCCTGGGAACCCGCATGAGCTTTGATTTCGAAAGCTTATTAAGCTCTATCAGGCTGAACAATTAACACACTATACTGTTTCCCAAACTACTTCGATATTGGTTGCTATCTCCTATGTGACTCCAACTCCTAGTCTAATTAGCTAATTTATTAAATCGAGCATTTGGGAATACTCTATTCCAGTGTTAAATCTATTAAAAACATTCAGATTTCACTAATCCTTCCAATTGAAATTATTTAAGCACCACCTATCCGTGCATAAGCTTTGAGATAAATTGTATTATTCACGAATAATAATAATAATTTAAATGTTTCGTCTTATATCTAGTAGATAATAAAGTAGGTAGTGACTATAACGAGTCTGACAAGCTCCAGCCTATCTGGCGCCATCTGTTCATGAATTCTAGAACTGAACGGTCTGGTAAAATCGTTCCACTACTACTGTAAACCATCAGAGATAAATTTTGCATTTGTAATTATTAAAATACAATTTTTTCTTCATACATTAAATAAAAAATAATGTCTAAATCTTCAAAACTTATCAACTTTATTCATCCGAATTATGCAAAATTTTGTCTTTTTTAGAATAAATAGTTTTTGAACACATACGATACGAAATTGAACAAACAATGATTAAAGAAAACTAATAATTGACCCTAATAGGTGGACGATTAATTATAATATTTTGTACACGCAATATTTTCCAAATCCTGCGAGCCTTTGATATAAAAGCATTTGCGTAACGAGCTACACTTTTATAGCGAATAGAACCTTTCAGTATGTAAAAATACTTTCTGTGTAAAGGTGGAGGATTCATGATGCTTTGCGATAACATAATATGGAAAACATATTTTTAAAAAATGGAAGATCACTTGTTTTGAAAGCACAAGAGAGAGATTATCACCTGATAGATGATAATACGAGAAGTTAGGAAAACAAGGCGAAAGAAAGGGGGGGGGGGGAATATATAAAATTAGTTGATGTGCAGTTTGTTTGAATCGTTGATAGTGTGTTCCCCCCTCTAACATGTGTTATCTGTCGATGTCGATTGGACGTGCAACGAACGGGTAATCTCTAGGGATAGGGTGGAAGGGTATGAGAATGATCTTCCGTTTCAGCAAGTTTCTGTACTTCACCTACTCCTTTCCCTGTTCTCGGGAAAACGGACATTTCCTGTATCGCCGAGTCAGAACTTTTATAAAATTTCCTCGCAAAAACCGAATTCCTTAAATTTCCCTAAAGAAAAAAGTATGTGCAATGTTTTGTTAACTTTAATTTGATCCCTTCCACGAATATCATTATCCCCCTTGTACCACTATTTCTGAAAATAACTATAAAGTAACTAATGATAAGGAATTTTGTATTATTTGTCTACAATTCGTCTAATTATACGCCAGAAATTGTGTGCAGTTAAAATTTATTACGTAAAGTTTTATGATTCTTCGTTAGCTTTAAGCTGAACCAGCGTAACATAGATATACTACAGTGTAGTAATTTTTGCAATTTCGACGGTTTGTTTAATGGAAAATTACTAGGGAGGAGTGGTATTCAAGAAGAATTTAGGGGATATCTCGAAGTAATAGGTTAAAAGATAAATTTGAAAATTTTGAAAAGCAATAATGAAAAATTTAGATTTAGAAGATTCAGTGGGAGAAACAAAGAGAATATTTATCACGTTACTTTTTGAATTGAATGGAAAATAACAAAGGATCGGAGAAGTTGGGCTTATCGTAGTACTCTTGCATTAGATAGTCTAACCATATATGACTGTATATGTGTATATAAATTCGTTTGGCTGTCAGGTGTTGAAATCTTCTGCGTAAATGAGAACAGAGTTGCATAGTAATAATAAAGAATAAAAGATAAATAAGGATTTTTGTAAAATTTATAAATCAAATTAACAAAAATGTCCATTATTATTTATTTCAGAAACTGTATATGACCTTCTGCAAGCAGCAGTATCATCGGTGGACGTGGACGATCTGCACACCCATGATGGGTTGGATGGATTTCCAACATTCAGTTTTCGACTCGGAGCTGACGTAAAGCTCCCTTACAGGCTCTGCCTTCCGGAAAAACTCCCCGCCGAGTTTACTCTTGTGGCGACCTTCAAACCTAACACACCGAAAACAAGTTACCTCTTCGCCGTTGTCAACCCCTTCGAGACTGTCGTCCAACTTGGAATTCGAATTTCTGTAAGTTTATAAAGAAATGTATACATGCACCCTTACTTTATATAAATTATTTAATGAACAAAAATAATTTTTGAAATAACTTCCGGAAGACACATTTTATCCTGCTCTCTGTTATTTCTTAATTTAGCGATTAAAAAATAAACAATTTATTCACTTTTATTAAAACTTTTACTAATTGTCGATGTAGCATAAATTCGTATGCTCAAATTGAAAACATTTTTCGCTTTAATACAAAGGATAAAATATGGCAAGCAGGTTTATTCCAGTAACGTAGATATATCAACTTCCATCGGTGCGCTCGGCTTTCGAGAATATTTCGGTGAACTCACCTCCACGCAAATCTTATCCGGGATAACCAACTTGCTCTCACACCCCGCAATTCTGATACCTGTTACATATTCCAACCAGTCGCGTTTCAACTTTTGCAACTTTTTATCCCGTCATGACCCGCGTCGTTGCATCGGAACTCGCCAAACTTTGCCACAAGCGTAAAATCTCTATTTCATGCTTGAAAAAAAAAAATGAAAATTCTTGCACGAGCAAATCCAGTGCGAACGTGAAAAAATGCTCTCCTAGAACGATGAAATTAAGTATTTTGTAGGGTTTATGGAAAATACGTAATGGAAAAACAAAACATACTAAATGTTCCATTGGATCTGGAAAAAATTTGAGGAAAGAAGAGATTTGAAAAACTATATATAGTATTTCAGTATTAGGAGGATATTCTCGTTTAGATGGAAGAGAATTTTAAATGGAAGGGAACGTGAGGATGGAGAGATTTTAATGAAGCTATTCATTGTGGTAAATATAACCGAGCCTGGGGTAAAACTAATTGAGCCATTTCTGCACGTAGCATGTCCATTGAGGGAAGGAAGAAGAGAAGAAAAAGGAAACTGGCAAATGGTGGAAAAGGTTGTGGGGGAAGGGTATCTGGTATTGAGAAGTAGTGAAATAAAGACAAATAGCCGAGCAGTGTGATGGGAAGAGGAAGGGGATGGGAGGTAAGCAGGAAGAACGAAGCATGTCCTTCGAAAGCAAATTGACAAAATCCTCATTGAAGCGATTGTTGCATGCCAAACTTCGATAGTTTCGTGTTCTCTTTCTGCTGCAGAAATCTATCCCCAAGCTACTCGTCCGCGCGTGATCCGCAAGAATAAGTGACTCGTCTATACTGCGCAAATTTCCTCAAGAACAACGCGTCTACAAATAATACAACCCTCAAAAATATTTAGGCTTTCATTCCATACACTGTTTTGTCTCAGTCTTTGCGTATCTCTTTCATTATAACACTCTGTAATGGTTTCATTTACTACCTTTCTTAAAATAGAAAAAAAATATTGAAGTAATATATATATATATATCTACAAAATCAGGATTTTTCTCTGTCTTTAGGAAGGACAAGGATCCAATCAGAATATATCGCTGTTCTACACGAATTCGTACGAGCACTCGAACTCCGAAGAGTTGGCCAAGTTTTCCGTTCCGAAACTTTCCAAGAAATGGTCGAAAATCGTGATCAACGTTGGTCTCAATGACGTCACGCTGTTCCTCAACTGTCACGAAATGGCCAAGCAGACTGCCCTCAGGATTCCTCAGGAATTAGTTTTTGACACAGCAAGTACCCTATACATTGCCCAAGCTGGCCCTCATATACAAGAGAGATTCGATGTAAGTACTAAAATTTCCTATTTTTTATCATTTATGCCACTGTGCCAACAACGAGTCTCGACCGTAATTTTTTAACTATAATATTTTGCACTTCTTAAAACGCAATTTCAAGTTTCATGTAATTATTAAGAGAACTAATTTTTAGAGCATCAGATAATCCCTATTAAATGTTAATTACAAAAATATTTCGATGGAATCGAGTTCCATAGGAAAATAGAAGTAATTGGATACGTCGTATCAGCTTAACACGTTTTGTGAATGTAATTTCAAAATATTACATTTCCATGTCAGGTTGCATTAGAATTTTCATGGAAAATTTCGATTTTCCCATAAACCGCAACGACGTTAATTCGACGCTAAATAATGGCAATTTTCCGTGGATAATATTTGACTCCGATTTGCAAATAACAGAAGACTAAATTTTTACAACGTAAAGTATCGAAAACGATAGTTAAGTTATAACAAGAATTTTCAGAAATCCTAATATTATAATCAACTGATAAAGTCTAGAAATTAATTGCTTTCAAATTTTTATACGCGTGTATGTAAAAAAATTACTATGGAATTGAAAAAAACCGAGAGTATAGTCAATTTATCATAGCATCGAAGTATCGTTAAATTTCTTACAGTTTTCGGGGAGTTCCTTCATCGTCTTCTTGTCCAAATATTCCATTTCCCCCATTTAAAAAGGGTCTGTCGATGAATTTCCGGGAACCATCTACTTTTCCGGATGAGTGATAGACATGGTATGTACGAGGCTAATCTCACCATACTCCCATTTCAACCCTACCTCGATCTCATCCTAGTGTGCACCTGCTGCACCACAAAATTGAAAACTTTACGATCGTAAATAAATAAAATGGACAATCGGAATGGACCAGATTTTATGTCATTAATTAAACTCCATTTTTCATATTTTTAACTCAAATCTTACGTGAATGACTATTATTGATCCCGAAGATTTTCTTAAGTTTCTGTTTCGAATTTAATTCTACTCTTCATTTGTATTTCGATCTACGTTCAAAGACACTCGATTAACGCAAAGTTTCTTCTCCTTTCAACGTCTTCAAGATCGAACATTATTTACAGAACTATTACTTTTGCCAATCTCTATGTAAAAGTAAGCGAAGAGCATGGAATGCTTACACTCCATTAACTTGGAAGTTCATCAAACATTATCTTCTAACGAATCTCAATTGATATTCCTTTAAATACTCTTTGGACTATTTTAATAATGAATGGTAATATCTCAGCTTTCTGTTAACGTAAATTTCAATGTTATCATCCTTTTCAGGATCCGTTATTAACGATGTAAAATGATATACACCTGGCTTATGGTATATAAACGAGTTAAGAAATAATTAATACAAGTTTTTTGTCTCAACTACTTAAATAAATCCAGTCTCTGTAAAGTAATTTTTTTTTCTTAGTGAGTTAATTTTTAGTTTATTTGGCTTAGCTCAAATAAAATTGGATTGAAACTTATGCATTGCATCTTGAAACGTAGAGAGCTAAAAATTAAAAGTTAAGACCTGGCCTACTTTATTTCTTCCTCTTGTGTATTTCGCATTATTAACAATGCAGCTACGGGAATCCGTTTATAAACTTCGACGCATTTAAATTTCACAGGAATGCATTGTCCCCTTGGTCCCCCCCCCCCCTCAACCTCTATCCCTAAGAAACAATCCTATTAAACATTCAGAGTGCATACTGGAGGAAAACATTGATATCCCTAAAAGTTTATTTCACCATTATTAAAATTAGGATTTTTTACTGTGCTATTGATTATACGACTTGTATATTTATGTACAGAATTGTATCGTTGAAAATATTCAAATCTCTCCAGAACTTCCTTCGATACAAATAAAGTAACCATTTCCATCAGCTCTACTATTATTAATTTATTTAATAATTTTAGTAATCTAATTTGTAATGATCAAATGTAATTTCGGTCCATAATTGTAAAAACTCTGGATTCGTAATTTCGATTGTTGTACAAGGGAGCTTCACCTGGCTTCTAGGATAAATTTAGGAAAGTTCGGTAGCGCGATAAAGCGAGGTCCGCGCTTTTCTTTAACCCCACCAGCCATTCCCGAAACTGATAAAAAGAAGGCTCGAAAACTACGATATGTTGTGGTGGTCTCGTAACTTATCATCCTTTTGCCCCTGCGGGATCGTAATTTTACCCTTTGATCTTCGATTATTCAACATATTACCTAAAGTGAAAATGCGTAAATTTCTTCAATATTTTGTGTGTGTCACTGCTTAATGTAAATATATTTGAAAGGCACGGGGAGGAGATAAAAACGATTTAAACTGGACTAGGTGAATAAACGAGAGAGGAAGAAGAGAGCAAGATATAATGTTGCATTTCATAAATTCAACGGGACGCTGTGACAGTCTGAATTAGGGAGTCGTTCTGGAAAAAAGTTGTGGAAAAACAGTACTTCGAAGCTTTTTCGTCGAGCCGAGAACAAAACGGCCATTAAACTACTTCGTACCCAGGCTAACAGCCCACGAAATAAAACTTTATCTTCAACCATCCACTCTTTCCTAACTTTCTTAAGAAACGTCATAGATCTTCTTATCTCAATTTTTCTATAGGTATTTCTACTAAAATTATCAAATTCACAGTTTCAAAGTGAAAAACTGCAGTCTTTCCCGATAAATGTTGACCCTCCAAAAAATACCTTAACGTATAAGTCATATAAATATTCGATGTAGCAGCACAAGAAATAACAAAGTAAGAATGTGTAACTGTATACGTATATATATATATATATATGTGAAAGAATTCCGAGAAAATTGAAAAAAGTAATTAACGATATAGTGTTGATAGTATATGCATATGCAAAATATGACACCTTTTCATCTTAATTTTATTGGTTAAAATGTATGCTGTATATACGTAATTTAAAAATTTAAGAAATAATAACATAATCTGAACTATCCAAAATACTAATTTGAATAAGGCAATCAAACTCGTTGATCGCAGAGACAGTACAGAGAATAGGAAAAATGTCGAATGAAAGAAGTTTTCAGAGAGACCAAAGGGCGGAAGATAAATAGATAGGATGAATCGAAGTGTAGAATGGCGAAGAAAGGGAGAAAAGTGCTGAATTAGAAGAGAGAAAGGATGGAAAATTGGAACTAGTGCTTTTTCCACGCGAATTGGATTTAGACTTTCTCGTATGGCCAATCGTATAAATCCTTGCAATCAAGAAATAGCCATCTAAACAGTCGTCGATCTGTTCTGTAATCGCTATACCCTTTAACGTAATCAGTTCTTTTCTCAGAATTCTGCCCAAGTATTATTTTTATCTTCGTGTTAAGCATCCGTTGATGTTATTCAATTTCTTAGAGTTAATTCAATAACAGAATTAAATTAAAAAAATATCTATGTTAATCCCTAACGAACGAGAGTATTCTTGTAGAAAAATTACCAGTGAGTCTAAGGATTTAAAAAAAAAAAAATGAAGTGCTTTATTCGAAGAGCGAGACAAAATGCATAATAAATACATAATTATATCACTTTATTATAGATAGCAGATTCTAATAGATTTCCAAAAATGTTATGTCATTTGTCATATGTCATCTGTATGGCAGCATACGTTCGTTAAGGGTTATAATTATTACCAATTTTACGAAATTGCAATAGCAAAAAGAACCTCTCATTTTGTTTTTTGATAAAACTGCAACATTATTTATTACGATTTGCTAAAAAAGAAAACGGTTCTTTTTCTCTCCTAACTGAAAAGAGAAATGACTTGTCAGATTAAATTTTTAATCTCTTCTGTAATTGATTCCTCTTACTTTCTCTGGATGCAAACTGATATTTAATGAAAATAATTACGAGAGAAGAGTGGCTTTCGGGATATAAACAACAAGCCGGATGACTCGACTGGTAATTTCCGTCCTGCAGAGATTGATTTTCGTTTCACCCTTGTTCCTAACAACGCACAAAAATCTAATTTTTGTAGTCATTTACAAAATAATTCAAATTTATAATAAGATTACTTGGCTGGAATTTAATATAGATATAATTATTTCATGAAATTTTATATTTTTTAACTAATTTTGCTTTAGAATTACTTTTAAGTCGGTATTCGTGAAAGATTTCGTTTTACATACACTGGACTAAAACTGTGAGGGTAAGTTCTTAATAAATGACGATAAGTAACAGATGGGATAATTAAGAAAGTTACAAGAATTTGCTGACTGTGGAAAACAGCTCTCCAGCGCATCGGAGAGTGTAGTCTGCAGAGGGAAGCTTCAAATTGTGTCACTTCCGGCGATAAAGCTCGATAAGGCTCTCTTAAGTGCGCCTTAGGATCCTTCGTATCCTGCGGGAAGAGTGAGGATTTTACGAGGAATCCTTTCACTCTCCACCACGAAAGTCCCTTTTGCCATTAGAACTTCCATTGGAAACATTCAAGCCATCAAACGGAAACACCGCCATTTTTTTCACGAACAGCTTCCTGTTTTAAGTTGGTATCCTAGAAAAATCAGAAATTTATTTCCCCCATTAAAATTTAATCGATTGATCCGTATTAATAAATACGGCAAATTTAAATAATATCGCGTAACAGACAAACAACCGATTGTTCATTAAGAGATGAAAAGAAGAAAGAAACATTGCTTTGTGCACCTCCAGAGACGTTTGAAGGAGAGTCCATTTTTTAATTTAAATTTGATCTTCCCAACAATTCAAAGAAGCTTTCAAATGTTAATTACACTTCTGTTATAAGTTCTCCTTGTTGAACGTGGCTTCATAAAGTTACAGCTAGCAACATTATAAAGTTACAGAGAACCGAAATAGCCACGAAATGCTTGATAAGTTTTATAACAACGTCAGCCAGAATGTAACAATAACAAATTTGTTAGAGAGCTAAACTTGCCTATTCACGAAACGACAATTGTTGCTCCGTGCACATTTAGGTCGATTGTTCATACCAAGCTGTATCACTTAACTGCGATATTAATTCAAACGTGTGATATCCACTCGTGAAACGACTGTTCCGCCCCAAATCATATCTGCTCATCGGTTAATGGAGTCCTAAATAAGGACGAGGGATCAAAATTTATATCGTATTTCGTAGGCAAATATAAACAATATTTCATTATAAATTTCTATGCATTTTTTCATTGCCTGAATTTAGTTAAAACATCTTTTATGTTACGGAGGGATTTGAGGAATTGCTTGCAAGACGCAGCAGTTAGTTTCCTGAAAGAGATGGGCTATAATAGGAGTATGATAGAGTTGTGGACAGATGAGAAAGGATTGAGTCGGCGTTGGAAAGGGGAATAGCAGAGTCATGAGCTAAAAGACAATGTCAGATATGATACGGTTATGGAGGGTCAAAATGGGACATGTTGGGACACCGTGATACGTGATAGAGGTTTCATGTGGACTGAGTTGCTTTGGGTTAGGTTCACTCCCATCCAATGAAATAAGATTAAACGAGCAGCTGTTAAACTGATAAGATGGAGAAATACTTATTCTTGGATACTTTGTAATTTAATTCAACGAAAATTACATTTTAGTAAATCAAACATAATTATTAAACTCGTTACCTAGACAAACATTTACATATCATAAAGTAAAGTCATTCAAGATAATACAAATTAAATACTATAATCTCTCAGTAGTTTAGATTAATGATTCATTAAACCCAACACACTCCTGGGAAAATGTACTTTCTAACAGCGAATTATTCATAAAAGGCGTTTTTTATTTTGGACTTAGTGCAATTTTCTTGAAATACATGGAAGCTGGATACTAAGGAAAATAAAAAGATTTAGTAGAGTTTGCTAGCATGAATTCGTAAGTATTCTATAGCGTATATACATGTATACATATATATATATATAGGGTGAGGTACTTAAGACACCCTTGAGTTAGAACGTAGATTCGTTTATCTACATAACTATGGGAGATATCAATTTTTCTGTAAAGCCTCTTAGAATGTGAATAAATAGGAGGTTCAAAAGAGTCCAATTCCAGAAATTCTCCCGTGTATTAGCAAACAAAGACTCTCTTACATCAATGCATCTATATTCTAGAACGTATTAATTGAGACACCGTATGTAGTTTCGATGACAACAAATAAAATCGAATTACGATTCTTTCAACGAGAGTTTCATGTTTTATCGTATATAGACATCGACGGAGAATTTTAAAGCGGTTATTTTATTATTCAAGCATTTTGAACACCCTCCAGTTGTACACTATACTCAATAAGAAATCATTGTCTACACAATACAAAAATTAACACAACAAACTTAGTCCACTCTGAATGAATTTAAAGCAACCTCCTCACCCCTGCTTTATTTATAAAATATTTCATTGTTTAATCACCGTTAACCAGATTTCTCCTCGCGCCTTTAGTAAAATCGGAAACTTACTAACAACTGGTTTTAAATAAGTTCTACTGAAAAGAGCGATAAACCCAGTTCTATTATTTCAGAGAACAAAAAGGTAAATTTTTATTTTATTTTCGCTCGACTGGAGTTGTTTGGCTTCGTTCTCAATCGATACTTTAAAATATTCGTTTGATACTATTCAGGGGTTGAGAAATAATTAAAGAGAAGTAGTTTGTGGGAGTCGAGAAAATGAAGGATTTGCGCTATTACTAATCAGTACAGCAATAATAGAACTGCGAGGTAATTGTAAACTGGAGCACGATTATTTTTCAGATAAAATCGTAAATTCGCATTGCGAATGGAGAAACGAAGGAATTTTTACTTGAATTGGAAAGAGAGCACTTTTAGCGTTTTATTTCACTGAGTAAACGCTCCGTCTGCACCCGTCATTGCCAATGTGACACCACGACATTATCTCTTCATCGATAAATCTCTTCCCAAGCCTCTACTCTCCATTGAACTTTAAAATATTAAAATACTATTTTTTCGTTTATTCCAATTAAGTCGAAAACGAACGTAATAAAGAAATCGAGAGATTTCAAAGAGATTTTTATCCGTCGATAGTTGGGAAAAATTAGTGCGATGAGCTGGGTTAAAAAATAGTTAAAAAGTCTGGGTTAGAAAGGAGAAAAAGTAGCACAAGAGGAAAAGCCGAGAATTTTCACGCACGATAGCATAACTTTGCTTGGCAGGGATTTTCCCAGGATTTCCTTTCAGGCTTGCACCGTAGCACACAAAATGTATAGAATTTTTTCTTCTCGACGTTTTTGATGTTTAAAGTTTTTTTTAGCTAACGTGTACCCGAACAAAACTTGACTTCAACCGGAGACCTGTGGACATTTTTGTGTACAATACTTGTTTCGCTATAGTAGCGTATTTTTATACTTTCTTCAGTCACTGCAGTCATCTGCCCTTATCAATCTTTTTTCTTCAATCGATTTTCCTCCCTCCCCGTAAATCATCTTCCCTTTCTTTCATTTTTACAATAATTTTTTTGTTTATATAACCGTAAAAAAATTAATGCAAATAAATATTAAATATAATAAATTTGAGATGAAAAAAAGAAAGGGATACATCACAATTTTTGAGGGTTTAAATGGACGCAAACTCGCCCCACGTGGGACCACAGTTCGATAATCCGAAAACAGCTGGAACAAATCCGATCGTATTTATTTCCCTGCCCTGCCTTTTCGGATACAAAAATGGGATTCCATGCACGTGCCGCTTTTTTAAATTCTGAAAAGGTTGGAAAGCCAGAACAGAGAGTTTCTTCACTGGAAAACATTTGGATCTCCACAAAATACAATGAATTATTTATTATGAATATAATTAAGTCTATTTATTTGACCATTTTAATTTTGTCTACGTTTGGTTTCTTCTTCATTTCGTTTTAAAAAGTGGAATTTTTTGTTGTGAATTTTTATTATTTTTATTGAGGACGAGGCAGAAAATGGAAAGCTTTTAGAGTGTTTATTAAATAGTCGAATAGACAAATCATTCCAAGAAATTTCACCATCATCCTCAAAGGTCTTCCGAATGTTCATTCAATCATTGTTAAATGAGTGTAAATGTTCATCGATCGATAACACAAGTACCAATAAATGTTCGATTTACATTTTCATGGAAATCTCAGAACATAATGACGTAAGCAGGAATGAAATAAGCAAGTGTTTTCTAAATTGTTGTAAATAGATTATATACAGGGTCGTCGGATAAAGTGACCCAACATTTGAAAGTGGAAAAATCATAATGGTAGACAATATAGGCACATCATTGGTAGATTATAGGCAGAGAAGGACGATCAAGTTAATCGCGTTATCTCTCTCTCTCTCTCTCTCTCTCTTACTCCTTTGGTTTTTTATTTGTTAATCGCAAGATTGATGTAAAAGGAATAACAGAGAAGAAGCACAAATACTCTCTTTCTTTCTGTCTTTGTCTCAAACAGGCACATGTTTATTTATATTGACTACACCGATTAAAATACATAAATGCATCGTTAAAGAATGAACATGCATGTGTGAGAAGGAGAAAGAATGAGAGAGTATTTATGCTTCTTCTCTTTCATTCCTTTTACACAGTTTTTACTATTGACAAATAAATTCAGCTGGGAGGAAGGAGCGAGGGGATAGGCGCTAGAAAGAGAGAGAAATAACGAATCATTTAATCGTCTTTCTCTTTCTATCTTCGACCAAAAGCACGTGCTTATTATCCACCGTCGTGATTTTAGCACTTTTAAACGATCTTTCACTTCATCTGGCGATCTCTGTATTACACGAATTTTTCATTAATAACTTTCGAAAATTTAATGTTATTTAGATTCTTATTTAAGCTGAATAAATTAAACCTTTCAGTTGTAATTAAGTAGAGCAGATGAAAAATTACGTGAAAAAGCACTACTATGACTTTAAATATTTCAGTTTTTCTTATATTTCTAAGATTCTTTATCTTCAATTAGTATCCCATGAGATTTTTCTAAGCACAATTTTTTTTTTGATTTCCTGTTTAGTCGTTGGAAATAGAAACGGTTTCTGCAAATCCCCTTAGCTTCCGGGGACAAAGGGAAAATCCTTATGCGACCGGTGCTACAGCTAGTACTGAAATATTTACTTTACACGTATTTTCTCCCAAAATGAAAACTGTAATTAAATTCCAGCCGTGCAAAAATCTCCTTTGCATTTTTCCCGCTGTAAACAAAAATGCATTCATTTTTACAAAGGGTATAAAAAAACGCTCAGAATCGTTGTAGCTTGAGCTACAAAAATAGGTGAATTTTACAGGGACAAAAAATGTAGAATAGTGTATGGTAGAAGAAGGCTACGGGGCATGCAGAGAGCTGTTAGTTTCATTTGATCATTTATTGAGCATTACTCCTGAAAGCTTTCGAATTTCACCGTACGTTTAGTGTCATGAAGAAACGACAGACTTGGGACCAAAAACGACCAACGTTGAATCGTCATAATAGTCTTGTCTAGCTATTCTAGAATTAAAAGTAGATTCTATGCTACATTAAAAGCACTCTATGTCGAACAAAAATAGTACTACATTCTTTTTCTACTCGTTTGTAGACGAACCCTTTCGGGACAGCTCTCAGTAGAGATGAATAAATAAACTAAAAACAATTTTCCATTTTCATCAAAAGAAAATAGATTCGTAAAAATCTATTACATACTATGGCTAAAATCCACTTGGGATTAAATTCGAAAATCTGTAGACTTTTTTTAATCGATCCTTTTCGTAAACTGAAATAGTCGCAAGGGATAACAAAATTCAAAATTTACAGGGCCGAGTGAACGTTGAAATTGAGAGATGGGAGAGTTAAAATGGATACAGTGAAAATAGAACATTGAATATAAAAGATAATTGGTTAAAATTATAATTAAAGAGACTGGATGAATTTTTAAAAAAATTATTTAAACGATCAGCGCGCGAGTAACCGATTCGCGCAGCCCCTCCGTCAGTTTCCTGTTGATAGTGGGGACTCGCGGGGTGAAATGTGGGTAAGGTAGTGGTAGGGGTGCGCATCCTCACTCAGAGAAGATCGCTGGTTGCTGGAAAGGCGCCAGTCGCTCAGCTTAGTTCATCCAGCGGCCGCAAAGTGGCAGCAGCCACTATTCTCACCCTCCTCGCAAGCTTTTCCCGTTTTTCCACCCTCGAAGTGCGACGGAGACGCACGCGCTACCCGACTCCGTCAAAATTTGCCGCGCGACTCTTCAATATACACCGATTCGTTTATGATATTCGTCGATGAAGTTTCCTGCGAAAAACCACCCCCGAAGCCACCGGAAAATTCGTCAGATTATCCTTAAGAAAAAACCTGTTGTGCCAAATCGTCTTTCGACAAATTTGAAATTCGTTTATTATCGTGCAATAAAGTGAAAGCTGTGTATCAACAGTGAAATTTTGTCGTACGTGCTTTCTTTTTTCTTCTTTCGTTATTTTTTCAAGTGAAAAGGTCGATCAACGGTCAGACCGGTTGTGTAGAGAGGGTTAAAATTGCTCAGATGTAAAAAATCTGTTGAAAATAACAAGGAAAAAATTTCAGGTATAGAAATATTATCGACTCCGCATCGAGTAGTTCTTTGAATGAAATTTTCTTCTGAATCATTCAAGCCTCTCACTGTCAACTATTTGTGTTCAGCGGCGCGAGGAAAACTTTGTTAGTATTCGTGCGTGCGTGTGAGAAGGTATAGAAAAAAACATCAGAATTTTCATCGAAAATCCTTGGAGATATTTCCTGTCCCGCGACAGGGGAGTAAAATTCGTTTTTCCACACTGGATCGAAACGTCAACAAAATTTATCATCAACGATTTTTCATTTACTGTCATTCATCCTTGCACGACCTGAAGTAGTAGAGAATTCAACGCTCTGTCGGATAATTTTTTCGACGTCTTGGCCGAGTTTCTTTTTACCACGGATCTTTCAAAGTGCGAGTCTAACGAAATTATCTCTCTAATAATAATATCTTGACAATATATTAAAAGTAAGAATCGAGTTTAACTATATAATCATCAAAAAACTATACTCAATTGTTAACTATTTATTGGTCCTCGTATATATTTATAAAATTATATAGTTTTTGACCATTCGAAGATTAGGTCAATTGAGTTATTTATAATTTGAATTTATTCCTTAACTGATAAGATGGATAGATTTTAATAAAGAATATAAATATTCGCAGAGTTTTCGATATCGACAGCTGCTTACTAACTGGGACAAGTTGTATGATTGCTGAATGTAATTAAGTGTCTTGCACTTACCAAGAACAAACGAAGTTGCTATTCGCACAGGTGCAACCTGGGAATAATAAATCACTGAAATTTCGTTCTTTAATTAATGGAAAAACCTATGATAGATTCACGCTGAAGAAATTGTTCGAACGAATTTTTTTTTATTGTATTTTCCTATAAGCATGCAAAAAGAAAATTTTTCGATTATTCAATAATTCAGTATTCGTTCTAAACAAAATTGCCTGAATTAAATAAATAAATAACAATAGACATTATAAATTAGTTCACTAATGGATTAAAATATTTAAAGAAAAAATATTTTAAGTGAACGAGTTAATTCGAATAATAAATGTTAAATTATATATATTAGTATCCACACATGAACTCAACATTCACTACAAAATTTAACGAACCCTCTATGCATAAACTTTTAACGGTAACAAGCAAATAATTCCTCGTTTCAAACCTGCCCGTATTTACATAATTTCTACCTCGAGCTTCGTTATATTTTTTTACTTTCATCATACAGGAAATACTGACAAACATATTACTACTGTTTTCTTTGGAAATTCAAGTTTCCTGTAATGTTTGTGATTCTAGTTTCTTCATGGTAAAACAAAACACAGGAAATGTGTGCTACAAAAACTTAAATCCCAAAAAGTTTATGTAATAACAAATTCAATATTTGAAAAGTAATTAAGATCAAATCCTAAATCTTTTATTTAAATTTAAATGGGTTTTGAAGAGGATAAGGTTTTGCTCTTTGAAAAATTATTTTGCTCAGCAGTACAGCTGACATGAAGTTTGCTATCTGTCTCGTGCACGTGTTACAACAAACTCTCGTGATTTCACTTTGTTCGTTTATCCACATCCTTTTGTAACCTTTATTCACGGTGGCAGCTATTAAAAATTGATTTTAAATCAATAATTCTTCGACAACAATTGACTTTTCTTGGAAATTCGACCTTTTTGCGTCACTGTTATTTCGACCCCATTGCTTTTTACTCTACTCGTTTTATAAAATGTATTCAAATAATTCAATCGTCACAGTTTATCTTTTATTCGTTTACCCGACACATTTTTATTTACCCGTTTCAATCGTCAACTCTCGTTTCATTTTTACTCCGATATTTGTTTACTAAATTATTTTTTGTACCCATCATTAACAAATTCGTTATATTCGAATTGAAAATGGAGTATCAATAGGGGGATTTATATAGAATATTAAGATCTCTCTACTGAGGGAGAGAGATAGAGGGGCTCTGAATGGATGAATCCGGGACGTCTTGTTGTATTTCAATGGGGTAGCAAGTAGAGGAAGTTGATAATTGTCCAGACACGATCGAGATGACCAGATGTGAAACACAATGGAGATGGTTGGACACGTTAATTTTCCCTGACAACTATATCTCACGACACAAGAACCTACGTGAAATTAGCATTGAATAGCGCGTGTTATTCAACCGCGTAAAACGTGGCTTTATCCCGTTGAAATTTCCCAAGCGAATTATCCGGATCGAAACCAATAAGGACACTTATTAGCGACCAACATCCACTGAACCGCCTATTTTCACCAAATCAGCCGTGTTATCGACAGACGAATACAATTAACCAACCTCTCCATGTAATTGAATTATACAGATACTTAAATAAGAACCATCGAATTTTTATTTTCTCCAATCATGACAAATATAGTAGTATAAATTGCATCGAAGAAATGAGTAGAAGATAGGGTGATTGATATTGGCGTTTATGAGCAGCTGCAGAATGCTTTCGGGAAGGAATTTGTAATTTTTCAAAGCACTCGGTCTGGCATTCCGTATTTCTCGTTATTTATTCCAACAACGTATGTATGACACGACAACGAATGATCGGGAAGCTCCTCTGGTTATTTTAACCCTTTTCCTCCCAAATAACACAATTTTTTTGTTAACTTTCAATGTTATATCTTTTGATGAAAAAATCACGTGAAAAATTTATCACATATCATTTATTATAGATTTTTTCCTCCTCTTTCAAATGCCGTTGAGTAATTTTACCTAAATCGTAAGCCGGATAAGCTATAAACCATTTTTCCGAAAAATGCATAAATTTTTCACGGTTTCTTCTTTCTAAATGTTTATTTTGAATAGGAAAAAATTGTCACACACCATTGTAAACACCATAAACAGTGTTATAGATGTTTACCCTTTCAAGCTTCGTTTTTTTTTGTAGTAATTCAAAATGGCGGACACAAAATGAAGTCCGAAAGGAAAAATTTTATATTAAATTTTTGCGATTTTTTTACTCAAAAACTGTTAAGTTTGGCAAAAAATTCCTGAGAACAAAAATGTATTAGAATTAGCCAGAGAATAACCTCAAATTTTTTACACACTGTTTTCCAATATTTTTGAAATTTTTTATTTTTTGCCTCTTCAAAGAACTAAGAATTATTTTAAAAATTCTGAAAAAATTTCAGAATATTCTTCGATTAATTTTAATATATTTTTGCCGTTACAATTTTTTTTCCAAATTCTATAGTTTATAAGGAATCGTTAAATGTTCAATGTCGAAAACGTTTTGTAATTTTTATCTTACTAAGTTTTTTCAGTCGGTGGATTTTCAATTTTAAAAATACTATCGGATTCGGCTGTATAGGTATATGCACAAGTTTGGATATTGAACTTTTTCGTTATAATATTTGTGCTCTTGATACATACTTATAGGAAAATTTATGTACTAAATGTAATTATAATAGTACAACACTTTTGTAGTTATCTGAATCATATTATAATCTGTTGTGCAGCTTTTTTGGAAATTCTAAAATAATAAATTACATTTTTTTATTTGCAATCGTCAGTTATTATTTGCACTAATCCTAATTTTAATTTTTGGTCAGTATAGCTTTACATAGAAGACATAGTTGTCAGTCATAATTCTCGTACATAAATACACCTTACTTTAATTTTTCTTTACAATGCCGAAACGAAAACGACGAACGAATGAATCAACAAAATTCTCGCATCTGAACATTACAAATGTTTTGCACGAAGATTCGTGTCAACTATTGGAATATGATAATCGTATAGACGTTTCCGTAATGCCTTGTGCTAATGATTCTGATGTGGATTCTGATTGGTTCAGCGATGACGATTTATCTCACAAAGAAATATCAAATGAAATAGAAAATGTACTATCTTACAAGCAGATTGTCAATAATTATTCTATTGATCAAAAGTATTTAGAAGAAAAACATAAGTATAAGTGGACATCGGGAGAAAAAATGTATGATGAAGTACTTAAAAATGAGTATTTATTGACTGATAAACAAAGAAATCACATCCTTGCAAGTTCGTCAACTCAATTATTCGAAATATTTTTTTCTAAGGAGATGAAAACTCATATTATTGAATCATCTGCCGAAAACGACTTGCATTTATCAATGAGTGAATTCGATACTTTTCTGGGTATAATTATTCTAACAATTTTTAATAAAAGACCAGAGATCAGTGATTATTGGTCTACCAATCCATTATTGGAGTGCTCTGTAGTAAAATCAGCCATGTCTCGGAATAGATTTCAAGAAATCAAAGGGAAAATTGCATATTCCAAAAAATCTGAGCAAAATCAAGATGACTGTGTCTGGCGAGTACGTACCATCTTTCAAATTTTTAGAAAGAATTTGAAACATTTTGGTTTTTTCCAAACCGCCATTGCTGTTGATGAGATGATGGTGAAATTTTTTGGAAGATTAGCAATAAAACAATTTATTCGAAATAAGCCAGTTAGGTTTGGTATCAAGATGTGGGCCTTATGCGGAGCTGATGGGTTTTTATTCGATTGCGATATTTACGGTGGGAAAAATGCAACTATCGTTGGGAAGTTAAAAAAGTGCGCTTTGGGAAGTAGAGTGGTTCTCGGTGTTTTAGAAAAACTTTTTATAACTACCGTAAGACAGAAACTGAAAATGTACCATTTATACTGCGACAATTTTTTTACTAGCTCTGATCTGTTTGTGCATTTGCAATCACTAGGTTTGAGAGCTACGGGAGTTGTGAGAAAAGATAGGGTAAAAGAAAAAAACGATTTGGATAAAAAAGCTCCACGCGGAACTTTCGCTGTAAAACATGATCGAACTAGCGGCATGAATTTGATTACTTTGATGGATTCAAAAGAAGTATCGATGCTTTCTACGGCTGCTGGAGTAGGATCAGAAAGTAGTGTCAAAAGATATTCAAAAGAATTAAAAAAAAAGGTGGAAATCAAAATGCCTCTTGCATTTACAACCTATAACAAATACATGGGAGGTGTAGATATACACGACCAGTACTGTAGCAAGGCCTCACCATCCATGAAAAGCAAGAAGTGGACTTTTTCAGTATTTCTAAGAATGATTGAGTCATCTATTGCTAATGCGATTATATTGTCGAATGCTGTGCGTCCGGAAAAGACTAAAAAATCGACAGTTAAAGATTTTGCAATTGAAATTACACAAAATTATTTATCAAACTCTAAACTAAAAAATCACAATTATTACAAAACAAACAAGTATAAAAACTGCTTATACAATTGTGGTAAACGCAGCTTCTTTTATTGCAATGAATGCAATCAATACATTTGTCAAACATGTTGGAATGAATCTCATGCTGCATAAAAAAATTAGTTAATTTTTGTTTTTACAATTTTGTTATTTCAATCACAAAATAGAAAAATAAGTAAAATATGATAAAAATTTTAAATATAATAAAAAGTAAAAAAAAATAATTTCACGTTTATAAAACAACGTTATATCCATGATAAGAAATGCTGATGTACATAAATTTGTTTTATATCAAACAATATTACAGAATTTTTTTTTTTTAATAATTCTTAGTTCTTTGAAGAGGCAAAAAATAAAAAATTTCAAAAATATTGGAAAACAGTGTGTAAAAAATTTGAGGTTATTCTCTGGCTAATTCTAATACATTTTTGTTCTCAGGAATTTTTTGCCAAACTTAACAGTTTTTGAGTAAAAAAATCGCAAAAATTTAATATAAAATTTTTCCTTTCGGACTTCATTTTGTGTCCGCCATTTTGAATTACTACAAAAAAAAACGAAGCTTGAAAGGGTAAACATCTATAACACTGTTTATGGTGTTTACAATGGTGTGTGACAATTTTTTCCTATTCAAAATAAACATTTAGAAAGAAGAAACCGTGAAAAATTTATGCATTTTTCGGAAAAATGGTTTATAGCTTATCCGGCTTACGATTTAGGTAAAATTACTCAACGGCATTTGAAAGAGGAGGAAAAAATCTATAATAAATGATATGTGATAAATTTTTCACGTGATTTTTTCATCAAAAGATATAACATTGAAAGTTAACAAAAAAATTGTGTTATTTGGGAGGAAAAGGGTTAAATAGGAACTGGAATAAGTGTGAAAGAAAAGTGGTATAGGGATTAACTGATGAAAAATGCAAAAGGATTAAGGAAGAGTACACGCAAAAAAGGCGTAGCAACTCTAAATGATAATTTAAATTAAATAGTTTCTGTCAAAATTTACCAACATAATTTCATGAGAGATTTAGTAAGATATCTACGTTGCTAGTGACGTGAGCTAGATAATGGAATGATAAGAGGGATGAAAAGCGTTTAAAATAAGGGTGATAAAAAGGTACAAACGTTGAACGAAAGATCGGAAAGGGGACTAAGGTCACTGATAGTAATCGAGAAACGTGCAAAGGGGGGAGAAAATTAGGAAAATGGTAGATAGGGCGCACAAATTGTTATTCGTTAAATAGCAATCTTCCCGGGCATCTTTCTAACTTTAACGTGGCTGAAATGTCGAGTTTACAAATCGGCAAACGTGTCAGACTGCTGGGACAGCTGTCGCTTCGAAAATTTTGCTTACAGGAACCATTCATTTTTTTTTATTATACACTTAGTATCTATATCTATACTGTGATCTCTTTCTCTTAAAAAGAAACCCTTAATACATAACAGCTATTTCCAAATTGACAAAATCCAATTGTTCTTGCATTATATATCCCCTTAAAACTTATTTACCTTTGCTCTTCGCTTCTTCACAATTTCACATTTCAACAATTTAACAGTTAAACTCCATTACTTATTTGCCCATATACCTCCTGCTTCTTCGCGTTTTATTCTCCTTAGCCTATGAGATGAAATATTTCACTTACCATTCTGAATTTTTTGCCAAGTTGACGCTGAGAGAGCGAATCATTTGATTTAAACCTTCCTCGTTTGGCGAAACGAGCGTCATTCGTGGAATTACACACAGTGGGATAAATTTTGCTTTGTAAGGAGGGAGGAGGGTGGGCCCGGAGGGGGGGGGGGATGAGCAAAGGTGTAGAAAATTTCGAGATTCATCGGTATATTAATTTAGAGAAATCCAGGGAGAATTAGCCATTATGCTTAATGGAATAATCCAAGCTGGGCGAAAGTATTCAGAAGAGTTAAGAGGCTTACGAAGCTTACAAGTTCCGCGAGTTATTTCTTGTGCTCTGCCATCCATCCAAATCCCACGGGACTCCCCTAGCTATCCCATTCATACCACTTTACCTGCTGTTACACATCCGTGGACAAAAGCCATTCCAATGCACGCATGCTTCTGCCCATTTCTCCTCATAGATTCTCGAAACCTGATGTATTATTAAACCAAATAACCTTCATAAAATTAGAAATAAAACCTTAAATTTCAATAATAACCTAAGAGACAAAACAAAATTAATATATTTCTGTTTGAAATTAAACAATAAATTTTTAATGTGGGAAATATATCGAATATAAATTGTGAATATTTTTTACCGGATTAAAGGAGATTGTGATATGGGTGCTAGTGTCGATAACAGCGATAAATTAGAAGTATCGGTATATCCTCGTTAAAATAGGTCAGCTTTCAAAAATCGCTTTATGGGTGTACATAAATTTTGCTCCTTTTATTTTCTTTTTCAAATCGAGACACCTGAATCATTTAAGCATTTTGTTTCGTTAATGAGAAGGTACGAGTTTTCAATGACTAACGAGTTTTTTAATTCATAATTTTATTGCAGAGATCTTTATTTCTTTTAGCATTTTCTGTCATAAATCTTATTGTCGAGAATCTCCATAAACCGGTCAGAGAATTCGAGAAACGACATGCCCTACCAAATCTGAAGGGAGTAGACCAACTGGAAACCCGCTGGGAAATTCCAACGTTAAGCAATGACGCCAAATATATGGACTTATTCTAGTATGCTACACATATCGACCATTATTATTACTCTTTTTGTACTTGCATTTTAAGTTTTCATATTTGAGAGGGATGACAGGGGGTGTGAAGGGTCCAAATGCTTACTAACGAGCTGTCAAGTCGATTTTATCCCAATTTCGTCTCGTTCGATGGCAAACAGCAACCGGAAACACCTATTGGGGAAGCCGATAACTTGATTTTACGACTTTGCACTCGTGGCTGAATCGACGAATAATTGAAAAACTCCTCCTAGTGCTGTGACACTTCTACACGATGTGACGTGCGTTAACAAACTTTTGAACGAAAAATGGCTACGAGAAAATTATCCCTGGGTTTGGAAAATGACAGAATTCCGAAGTTCAGCTAATATTTATTAAAATTATTCAAGTTCTCAAAAAAATCTGCCAAAATTTTAATTCCTTATCAATATATCTAATTAAAGTTAGAAACCAAACAACTTTTTTCAGTACAATGAAATTCTTGTACTCAAATTACTGTGAAAAGTAATATTTTCACTTATTTTCATGTATTATATAAAACGAACCTTTTAAATGAGATATAAGATTTTAATTTTCCTTTAAGTAAAATTGATTGATTCTTTATTAAATAGTTTTATAAGCTGATCAATAAAAATGGGTTATGTCGAAGAATGAATTAATCGAAAGTAGCGAGAAAACGGTGGAAGGAAAGGAAGATAAATTCGTTAAAAAATCACATAAATGGAAATGGAATTATAATTAGTGCTCTTACTACCGATGCAGCTAGGATTTTTGTTCCATGTAACTTTACAAAATTTACAAACATACATAGCTTATATATATAGGTATGTACACTATATTGTATACCTATATATATGTGGTATATATTGCGTAACGGAGTAAGCCTGAAAGCCTCCTATAAGCATTCAGAACTTTTCACTTTTATCCTCTCCACCATTTTCCCAATAGCCGTACCTGATTATTTTCCTGTAATATTTCCCAACCCTCTCGTTCCACCAACCTATCGTCCCCGCATCTACAAAATCCCCTTTAATAATTTATATTATATATTCATCAACCGACTAGAATTTCTTTCCAAATTCTTCGTATCACCCCCACTCCAATTATTCATTCGATAGAAAGAAAACCAATTAAGAGTAATTGGATATATTTCTCCAAAGATTTTCTTTTTTCTTTAATAATTTTAATGAGAAACCATCCGAAAACATATATAATTTATACTTAGAAGAAAACGTAGATTGGAATTTACGAAGGATTTGGAAGAATACTTTTCTAACAGTAACTGGAAACAGGTGTTTGAAAGTTAGTTCGAACAATGACAGGGACGCAAATTCACATTGGTTTTTGGTGGTCGGTATCGATTGCACCCAGGAGATTCGAGTCTCCATCTCTCCGATGAACAGTCGGAATTATTTTCTTTTTTTTTTTCAACCCTACTCCAGGTTTCGCGAGAAAATTGAAAAGCTCAAACGAATTTCCTCCGTGGGGGCGTGTGTGAGTGTGACTGTGTGCACGGTGTCAATGAAAAAAACTCGTGCCGAGATTGCGGCTTCTCTGTCCCGTCATTTCCCGGCTAGAGGAGATTCAAACGCTAAAAATTCCTCCCTGAAATCGAACAAACCCCCGAGCAAATAATTTGTATCGGTAAAAGGAATTCTCCACAAATCGCCATTGCTAGACGATTCAAAAGATTTTTCAAGCTAGCCTATGTTTATAATGTAGGCAATTATTAATTTTTATGTGACATGGATGAAAAATTAGATTGTTGTACAAATTGTGAAATATATGAATTTTTCAGTAAGAAAGAGAGCATTAGGTTTCGAGGCAATTTGAATATTAATTATAATAATTGAAAATAGAGAAATACGAGGGAATGGATTTATCGAGGAGGAGAATTTGTAAAGGTCGTCGATCGATTAATTAAGAACAGAACAGATGAAGCGTGAATTTATGGTATAGTTCAGAGGTGAGGGGAAAATCAGCTTGAACAAACTTTTCGCGGTACGGTGGAAGCTCTTGCGAGCAGCTGCGAAATAGCCGCTTGAACTATTAGCAGGGTTTAAGCTGCTTTTGCATACTTCGTAGACTTGCAATTGATTAAGGGAACTCAATTGAGCCCCTCGGATTCATCCAGTCTCAGAGTCAATATTTAGCTCTCCTTTCCCACTGAGAATTTCCATTTCACAAGTCACTCGATGATCTTCCATTAAAACCAACATTAATCTCTACTCCAATTCGACATTCCCATTCATTACTCTCATCTTGATTAAACCATTGATGATCCTCCACTAAAATCAACGCAGACCTTCACACTTCATTTTATTCGTCCCTTCCAAATCAAATTCATCCAGCTGGAGAGATATTTGTGATTAAAAATCATGCGTTGCATAGGGCCAAAGCTTTTCAAAGCAAAAAGCTTTCACGTCGAAACTGTGATTTTTTCTTATCAGATTTTGTCCAGGGTGAATATAAGGCCAAGAACACGTACATCTATATCAGTCTTGGTAATATTCGTCTTTATACGAGAAAACTCTGCACTAAAAGGATTTTCCTGAAACTTAAACCGTGATTCTACGTGGGGAGATATGCAAATCAGCGTATCGCATTTCCTGTTGCATTTCGTTTTTCCGGCATATTTTCCTACCGTACTCTGAATTCTCTCCAAGTATTATCTCCTACGCGAAATTGCCATTTTCTCCAGCTTCAGCAGGAAAAGAAACAAATTCTCTCGAAGAGTATCTCACAAACCGAAACTCTCACTTTTACAGAGATCATAAGCACGCTGAATTTTAACCCTGAGACTTTCTTTCTTGAAGCAAATATTAAAAACTGCAATATAAAAAAGAAATTCTGTCCTGTGATTTCTCTAAAATTGAGATTTAACTTTTTCAATATTTTAAAATTGTGAAGAAATTTAAGCAGACCAAATCAAACCAATTTAAATGAAAATTACATGTTTTTGCTAGACTTGCATTTATATATAAATTAAACTCAGTAAAAAGTGCGATTGAATTAAACCGCGAGTAGGTATATTCTATTTGGACGTAAATGAACGATAGAGATGAGATATTAATAATTTTACGTGAATATTTCAGCGTTGATTCAATTTAAATTGTCTGACTGGTAAGTTCACTGTTCGATAAACTAAAAGCTTTTCATCTCTCTCGTGTTACGTTTCTGATAGGCAAGATTGCAAGGTTTCGTTACAGAAAATTGAGTTATTCGCGAAAAAACTTTCGGATCAACTTAATGCTGGCTTGCAACGTAAGAGAAATTGTTCAGCAATCATAAAACTCATATAGGGATATCAGGATTTCCCGGGAAAAAATGTTCCGGGAAATCCAATGACTCGAAAGCTTTTTTTACTCGGCCAGCATACAAATAGGGGAAAGTCTTGTTTTTTACAGGAGACAGTTTTCCGAAGAGCTACTACTAAACTTACCATCGAAAATCGATATAGTTAGGAAAAGCGAATTTTCCACAAGAATTTTCAATGAGTGTCACATCGACGTCATTTTCCATGGAAATTAACACACTGCGCTACCTTGGCTTTCAAAGCACGAGGTGGCAAGTTACCTGAGGAGACACTGTCGCTGCTGTCCTGGATCGTTGAATGTTTTGAAAGTGTTTGTTCTTGGGAAAACTCGAGTGGAATTCACGACGGAACGAAATGCAGCCGCAAAGTGGAGACTAAAGTGAAGGAAGCATTGTTTAAGGAAAAGTCGAGGGAAAAAGGGGGAAAATTCCAATAGAAAGGAAGAGCAGAATATTTCAAGCATAAAATTTCCCTCCCTCCAATATTGAATATTGTCTATTATCGATACAGATGATTAGATCCAACGCTCTGGAATCGAAAAACGCGGCGTGTAACCGCGATTCTACAGCGATTTATAATTCTATAATAATCTAAAAAAAACTCTATAAAACCTTATAAAAGAATGTTAGATAAAAATTGGAAGTAATTTATTGAAAAATAATCGTTGCTCAAAAAGAGATTTTCATATGTACAAAAGAGAGCATTTATGCACATACAGCTATTGTTTAAATACTTGGATATAACTGTTACAAAGAAACTATTAGATTGAGGAATATCGTTCGTTAATTATACAAAAGAAATTGAAATACTGCCAAATATATATGTATATTCATAGAAATATTGATAGAGTTAAATCACAAGACCTGAACTGATAAATATATTGATCAATTGTGACAAATGGTTGAACTGACGAGAATAATGATTAACGAACGATTGATAATAAGGTTTGGAATTAATTAATAATTGATTTATTGAGGAAATGGAGGGATAGAGGGAAGTGAGAATGTTTCGCTCCTGCAACAGAGGAAGATAAGGTTCAATTGTCGAATCGGGGAAAATTAGTGAATGAAAAATGGCGATGGTAATTTCGCCCCGCAGCAAAATCGTTACTCTCTCCCTGCTAATTGGCATCATCACTATCGTAGCGCTAATTATTACCGGAGTGATCGGCGTCTGGCACAAAAACGACAAACCAGCCAACGACACGAAAATGGTCAGCAGCAAACTCCAGCAATCTACAATGTACACGGTCCACAAACACGTGAGTAACCTTCCCTTCTCTAACAAATTTCACAATTGAAATACTGTGAACCGAAAAAAAAAAAAAAGAAAAAACAGAAAACGAAAAGCCGTTTAATTAATTTGCCTGTTTCAATATTGAACAAAAGAAGATTTTATTTCGTATGCCAAGCTGTTGGCATAATTTAAAAAATTGATACACGATTATTGCAAATTTTGTTTTGCGATTGTTCAGTTGTATCGTAAGGTTCGTTGTTATTATATTTGACAGAAAAATTAACAGAATTTCCGAAGATTTTTATTTATTGCTGCTATGTTTCATATGCGAATGCAAATTGGACGGGTGTTTACTGGCAGGGCCCAGCCCAGCCCAGTATAAGCGTTAATGTAAAATCAAATTAGACTTGACAGATTCGGGTGTTCGCTCGCAGAGGCGGCAATCTGCATGTTCATGGAAGATGCATAGATATTAGACGTCACGGGCTACGCTTTGTCAACAAGAAACGTTATATCATAATGTGTGTGCAATTTCCTAATAACGACAGTCAACGATGTAATATTACTCGTGCACATACAATAACGTTAAGTCGTATCACACACACACATACACACACTCATTCACACTCCCAGCCACATACACACATGACAAACAGGAAAATACCTCATTCCACCATTAATTTGTACAACGCTAATTGAAAATTCGATTAATTATTTTATCCTGCCAATCAGCCAAATTGAAATTCGTTCTAAAAACAGAATCTAAATAGAATCTTTATGATATCGCTTAATCAACAAGCATATTTATTATTCAGTATTGAATTTCAGTGAGTTAAGTATATAGATTTGTCTGAATATAATTTTCTGCTTCGTGTACTGTCGAGAATTGTCACCAAAAATATCCTGCGAGACGATCGATCCTGACTCTTAGCGCCGGAAGTTTGCGGTGGATCGAATTCCTCGGACGTTTGGAATTTCGCGTTGGCAAATTGAAGTTTTCTCTCGGGTGTCGCAGCTGCAGCTGCCTGAGCTAGCCACAACTGACCGCGAGAACCAGCTGCAACTGCAACTCCAACATCAATTTCCACGCCACGTGCACGATTTGTCCAATTCCTATCTCAATCGAGCCCCATTAAAAAAAAGCCTGAAGATCTCCCAAACTTTATCATCGTTCGAATTAACTCAATTTCTGATTCCGCAAGTTTCTTCATTTTCCCATCCTATATATATCTCAGTTTAATGCATTTTTGACTCATTCGTGAAAAACATTTTTACCGCGCGAAAATAATCAAATTTGTACAACAATAAACTAGGTATAAAAATTATCAGTCAGGATTTTGTAATCGAAACAGATTGAAGCTGGCGAAACGTTATAAAAGCAAATTTCACCATCAGCAATATTGAGATGGCTTTGATATATCAATCGGCGTGTCAATAATATCGTATAGTCACTCGAAAATGGCGAATCAATCGAAATAAAGAATGGAGCTCGAGTTTATTTATAGTTGAAAAATTAACGAAAGGAAAAACAGTAACTTGTGAGGAAAAAGCGAGAAAATGATAAGAATAAAAATGGACACGGTAGGTCTTAAATTTGGGTAAAAAAAATGTATAAATAGTGGCGAAGAAAATTATATTCAAGTCGAGCCTTTGGGTGTAGGAAATCTTGGTCTTCCGGTTTTCCGGAGTATATCCGGTCTCATCTGGCGAAAACACGACTTGCTCCACACTCGCATGCATATTAATAATACTCCATGTATAAGCCCGTATTACTCCCGGTGCTTACACAGGACTGGCTCGACTAAGCGTTCGTCGTCCTTTTCCATGTAACTCCCTCCGCGCAGCTAAAAGCAAAATCCTTCCAAAATATCATATCTTGAAGGACCCGCAACTCTGCAAGGGTTAATTTGTCCAACTGTCGACGCGAGTCGGATTCCAGTAGCGATTAGTGGCTACTTTCAGACGTCAGAATCCGATTTATTTTATCCCTAACAATCCCTCAAATAACTTTATCAACTGACAACTCCCATTTTCTCATAAACTTTTTATTTTTTAATCGCATGATTTCTTGAGTCCTCTCTATATACGAAATTCGGTGTAAAAACAAATTAGTTTGAAAACTAGAGTTAATTAGGTTTTGAATGAATTTGGTTAAAATAACTGGTAATGAATGGGGGGGGGGGGGGTGAAAGTTGTACCGTACTCTTCGATAGGGGTGGGAAACGAAGGGTGCAAGTAAGCTTCGCGGAGTATTTTCGGCAATCAATCGGAGAAAAGTTTTTGTGATTTAAATGAACTGGCATGTGTCGATGGACCTGGCTAATTCATTTCGTGACTCTCTCTAGCGAGGAACGAGGTGGAAATTGAGTCGATTGAAATTTAACAGTCCCAATAGTCAGTGGTGCATTTTGGATTTGAACACCCTTAAAATGTCTAGGGATCTTGGTAAATAGAAATTAACAGCCCCTGCGGTTTTTCTATAAACCTACCCGTTATTCCAATTAAACCCCACTCTGATACCAATTTTCATTCAATTGATTACTTTTTCATTCAGACAATTTTCTAAAATTCTAAGCACTGATTTCATAAAATATAAATTCATTCGTTGCAATTTCGATAATAATTCCTACGTAAATTCATAAAAAAATATTTTAATTTAGCGGCAGGTATAATTGAATTCACGGGAAACTGGTGATTCGTGAAATTTCGAGAGTGTCCGGGAATTGGGTTTAATGAGAAATTTTAATACGTCGGCAGTATTTTGTTGAATGAGTTCTGCATATATGATTAATATCCAGCAGTGTGCAGCGATGCTGGAATAAATTGTTGTTTGTGAACTACATTAGTCGCCCTTGCACATATGTGTATTATTATACTGTAGGTGTACTTCGGCAAGCCTTCTATATACGTAAAGAAATACTAAATAATAAGCATTAACTTATATCTTTTGTAAGTCATATCTTTTTTGCAAAAACTTTTAAGGGAGGGGTTGAGGATTTAAAAATTTGTTTTCATTCTCCAAAAAGGACCACGTGTTTCCGATTACGAAAAATTACAGCTAAATTAATTGATGCTTAATTATACTTGTCACTATACCATTCGAAATATTAACTAAAATAGGAAAACAAGTATTTATAAAGCGAAGCTTTGAAAAATGTATTTAATCTCATTAATTACATTGATTTAAATGTAATCTTTTGGCAGTTGTTTTCATTCAAATTGATCAACGAGTAATTATTTCCACTTTTTATTTGAAACCTGGTGCTTAAATTGCAAGCGCTCGATTGTTCAATTAAATAGTACCATGAAGCAGAAAAAATAAACGTTTTAAGGAAGAATCTAATTATTTTTCCGATACAGCAAAAATTTAATGAAAGGAAAAGGTAATTCGGTAAATAATAAAAATACCAGAAGGGTATAATCAAATACCTCTTTATAAGAAGTTCATTAAATAACTCTTCGGTATCCGATAAATATAATCCGAATGTTCAATAAATTATTTCTCGCAAAATGTAAGGTTACGTGATACCAAATTATACGAAAAGTTCGAACGATGATCAATTATTACTTTAATGCTTGACACAACAAATGAGCAGTAACGTAAGTAAATCTAAAAATTTTACATCTATGAAATTATTAAGATATCAAGAGACTGCAAATAGAAAGACCTACTTATATTTAATTGCCTGGCATTGTGGATACCTGTTATAATGAAAATCTATGGAATACTTAAATCAAATCGTGTTCTTATGTTAAACCGAATTCTAAGATTTAACGACTTGAAACGAGCGTTCTAATTTTTCAATAGCTTTATTACCTAGAATCGATGTAGTATTTATTAGTATTGTGTATTTTTTATACATTTCACAGACTACCATCTTTGGCTAATTTTACATAGAACTCTGGATTTGAACTTTTCGATATATTTCCAGAAATAGTAAAAATTTTTATTATGTAAGTAAGCCGGATCAGTATAGTGCCTATCCATTTAAAAAATTAAGAGCTCTCAGCCCCTTGCATTGGAATCGTGAAAGTCAAAGAAAGAAGCTCTATGTTGGGTAGTTTTCCTCCTATCTATCTCATTTTTGTGCTTTGCTTCCTACCTTCTTCTTTCCTCCTTTTTGCGTACTTGGTTACCACGAAATGCAGTTTCATGTTGGATATACCTGCACAATTTTGCATATAGAGCTTTCGTCCCCTGAGAATTAACGCCGCTTGCAGACCATTATGATAACAAAGCTATGATGACGCACACGTTTTTTCTTCTCTCACTTTATCATATTATATCAATCTAATTTTCTTTACCACCCCAACTCTTGTAAAGAGAGAAAAAATAGTGAAAAATAGAAATTAATTTTTAGCTGGAACAATTATTTTTGTCGAGTGAAATTAATGGGGAACGAGAATTATTTGAAGAAGTAAAATCGTAGATTTGTGCTACTTGACTATAGTCAAGAATAGAGAAGTTCTGAAGGATGAAAATTAGCCGAAGGGTTGGTTCTTCACCACTACGATGACTCGAGGTAATTAAGGTTGAAAAAATAAAAACCACCAAGCCAGTTGGAACGAAGCCAGTCAAATTTTCATCCCCTACTTACGTTTCGTGCCATGTCCTGATGAGAAAAATACTATAGGGCAATATTCACCACGAAGAAAAATCTCTCTCTCTCTCTCTCTTATGCTGCTCGGGATTTATGAACATTTCATTATTGCGCACTCGAGACACACGTGCCAGTGGGAATAACGAACCAACCAAATTGAAGTCTAAAACCGAATTCTTCCAACTTGGAAAATCTTACACCTTTAAAAAAAACTATCCTCTTGAAGAAAAATAGTCAAATAATTAAAACAAGATTTCCAGAAAAATGTCCAGCAAGGTAGACTAAAATTTTCTTGAACTTCCAATTAGTATATGGGTTGATGTGTCAGCAGGGACTGTATGACGAGATATTATTTAACAAGCATTGAAATCCCCGAAATGGTAGAAGGGTTTAGTTGGACAGATTAGATTAATTTGGGAAGGTATCAGGATTTCCAGTCACAAGGGCTTGATTTGAAAGGGGAATAGAATCGTCGAACATTCCGGAAGTGACTGGACATGACCATCCGACTAAGGTAAGCTGAGCAAACGCAAAGAACATTCAGCGACACAAGCCATCCGTTCGATCATTTACAGCAGTGGTCGTTGAATTTTGCAAGTTTGACCTGATTGATCTGCATAGAATTTCTCTGATTTTGAAATGTTATACAGATCAATTCTACCAATTCACTTTTAAAAAAACGATTATAAATAATAAAATTATAAGATAATAAATCATTTATTCTTTTCACTTCTCATTTCCATTTTCCCTTCTTATTATTTATCAAAAACCTTCATTATTTCAACAAAAATCTTTAAACCTTGATTTTACATGAATTACCTACCAGGTAAATTTGCTTGAAAAATTATAACATTCATTAGAGATTTCTATATAAGAGTTATAAATTCTAGCGTATACGCTTTTAGTCTGTTTTTAAGAGTCATTGTATTGGATTTGATCGAAATTTCGATTATTCTGGACAATGGAGTTTTATCGTTCTTCTGTAAGAATTTATATTGGGTTTCGAACCCTCTCTAGCCCGTATCTAGGAATTAGTCAAACGGACTAGGATAGACGGATGCCGTCGTAGACCAACTGACATCAGACGAGATTCCAACCTTCCTGACGTATTTGCTTAATTGCTCCAAAATTCGACTACACCCTCTAATTAAGGAGACCCTCGACGTCCTACCTTCCTACGTCTCGCAGACTCGCACAGTTTGTATACTCAATTAGACACAAACTGCTACCCGATAATCCACCGATCCCAAATGCGATATGTGTCTATACATATTATATACATACATATACGTATTGAAGCCCCTGTGATCCTTGCTAAAAAATCTCTGGAATACTAACCTAGCAACCCAGTTCCTTCTTTAATAACGCAGAATACAATTTCTTCTTTAATGCAGACAAATCGGATTTGGTATCATGATTCATGAATCCACCACAACAAAACCGTACTTTAAACTTATTAAGTGAAATCTTTCGGAAAGAACCTTGTGTTTCTTCGCTTTGGTTGAAAGATCGCAAATCTCTCTGTGAAAATTTAATATCTTTAATAATGTCCTACAAAGGATATCATTTTATTCAATTGCAACATTTTTAAGCCACTAATGTTTCTGAATTCTTATAGCATTAAAATTTATGAAGTTTCTTTTCACGAGGCTGCTGGAAGCCTCTGAAGCAGTGTAGGACGGTGAAAATTTAGGAGATGTTAGAATTGATTAATTATAAGGAGGATTCGCGTGGAAGACGGATGAGACAAAGTTAGCGAAGGAGACCAATTGGGAAGTAGAAGTTAGAAAATATAAGAGGGAAATTGTTCCTGAGAGATTTAGGAAGATTTTTCACGGCTGAAGATGAAATTGCAACGAATCCAATTTTATCGGGTGTCGTCATTATAATAATCGCATGCATGGGACTCTTCGCCATTTATTGCGTTTCGTGCATGGACACAGTTGGGAAACGGTAACCGAAACTGCCCCTCTCGAGGATTCAGGGGAGTCCAGAAATTTCCAGCTATTCAAACGTTGCATTCAAATGCCAACTTTACATTCAATCCTCTTCCCTATCCGAAATAGACACGCTCGCTTCAAACTCCAGACAATTCCACACTTCCGGTTTCTCGCTCATTCATGAATTTACCATCCCTTGTATAATTTCTCTTCTTCTAATATTTTCCAATAAACAAATCAGCTCTCAGCACATTTAGCGATTATTTATTAAAAATCAAATTTATTTCACTTAGCACTCTTAAAAGATTATCTAAATTACTCCTATTAAGTAAAAACTCGTTTCTATAGTGTTATTGCTATTATCATAGTTAGTTTAATAAAAATATATATAGTATTAAGGTAATTTTTGCGCAGATCCTTTTCTGTTCAGTATTCACCCAACGTTCAAAAGATTTGCTGAAATTTCCCGATGGGATATTTGTTGATTGTGTCAAAATCGCGTGGCTGGAGAAAGCTATCCCGCAGGAACCTTATAAAAGTCTGTAGGAGGGGCATGTGAAGAGTTTGCGGGAGTATGTATGCCTACGGACATGTTCAGTGCAAACAAAGCACTCGAACTCTCTTTCGACCTCCCGGAACTCAACATCCTGAAATTTTTATCAGACACGAACTACACTCTGAATATACTCTAAAAACTAAACATGGTACGATAAGAATGAAACGAAAATAAAGCCTCTTTGTAATCTTCTTGATACATCTCCCACAACATCATATACCAATGTTCTACATCTAAGCCAGAAAATTTTGAAAAGGAAAATGTGGATCACAATTGCCAAATTTAAAGAATAGATGAATTGGAATAGTTTGAATTTTTAAGAAAAGCAACGCAGACATTTCTTATTGGCGGATATTTAAGTATAGCAGCATACGTCGGGCTAGGTGCAGGTGGTTCCAGTTATAAAGTGCAGTTAGCCGAAATCTCGAGGGAGCGAGCCAGGAATTATTGGGCCGAGTCTGACGAGAGTCCACAACTCTCGTTTGAAAAAGCCCCTTGAAATTTTCGTTCAAACCAGAAGTCATAAATAATCCTATAAACTTTTTCATCGCCTCATTTCACTTTTTCAACTCTTGGCGCTATTTTACACGGCAAAGTTGGAAACCTCAATAATTGTTATTGGTAGAATCGGATTTACTATTTCCGATATTCATCTCTCCAATAATTATTGTCAGGCAAATATACAATATTGTATTTATAAAATGAAATGTGAATATTTTATATTTTACATGTAAAGACAAGAAAAATTAAAATTTTAATTTTATAGGAAAAAATGAATGTGTTACAATGGGAACATTAATTAAAAACGTGATTTTTAGGATTTTCATCTTTGGAAGAGTATTGGGGATGAACTTGTATCTAGAATAATTTGATCAGGATCAGTTTTAGGTAAACTATGATCAATATCGATATTGGCTTATCCGTGTACCTTTCGATCGTTGACCATCGACAGCTTTTCTCTGTTCTCTCGTGTTACACGTGCAACTTCACACCACATCTCCAAGCGTTTGCATAATTTATTCCTGTGGACGTATGGGGCTTACCTTGCCATGACTAAAATTAACGGATCCTGTTTACCTCAAATAAATTGGTGCAATTATCGAACCATGTGAAGCCAATTGTTCTCGAAGATATTTAGCGCTCGATTTCGCAGCTTACTTTATTTTACAGTCGATTCAAATCTTTACAGATTTATATCGATAAATGCACTCGACTCTATCCTAACCCATGAATAAAGTTTAACGTTATCGTGAAAAGTCAACGAGAAAAATGATGAGGATCCATAAAAAGATTTTGACCACTGAAATGGAATAAAATATCAGACAGATCAAGCGTATCAAATTCACATTTAATTATTTCAGAACATATGTTTGTTTAAAGTTTTTATTAATATTATTTTTACTAATCTAAAAATTACATGTTCCCTATATAGGGATCCAAAGATTCACAATTTGGAATCTTTTGCAAAAATTCTCAATTTTTTTTACATTTCACTTAATTTTTATATGAGCACAAGGTTGCGATATCTATCAAAAATATATTATAAAGTCTACTATACCATGTAAAACTTGAGATTCGCAAATAGTTTTGCTAATTATTCACGATAATTTGTAGATAGTATCGCAGATACGGTATTACGTTTACTAAATATCAATATTTCACGAACCTATAATATAATACCACTCTATTACCGACACTATTTCTGATACAATAGATACATTTTAAAATGAAAAAATACGTTGGAATTAATTTATTTTATTTTCATATTTACCTCTATAATTATCGATTCACATTTGTTAATTAATTTTACTGCATGAAAAATTTTGTCCGTAATGGGATTGGAACGTGCAACCGATGTCAATCTCACGTTCAGCTGCCCGATATTTTGTCCACTCGGTCAACTGGCAAAGTTGTTTCACATATAAGCTAGTTTATTTATCTTAAAATATATGACATATTTGTCTATTATTTGTATATGTGCGAAAATAATAATCAATCAAAGTCCGAAGTTTAGTAGAGTGGACTAAACATCTGTCAGCTGTACGCGAGATTGACATCGGTTGCGCGCTCGAGTCTTACCACAGAGCAAAATTTTCATGTAGTAAAATTAACTGATAAATATCAGTCGATAATTGTAATAGGTAAATGTGAAAACACAATATGAAAATAAATTAATTAATGACAATCTATTTTTTGCATTGTATAATGTATCTATAATATCGGTAATAGAGTGGCATTATAGACTCAATAAGTATCGAAATTTAGCACATACAATACCATATCTGTGATACTATCTGCAAAATATCGCCAATAGTTCGCAAAACTGTTTGCGAGTCTCAACATTTCTACGCGGGAATGTTACAAATGTTACTTGAAGATAAAAGCGTTGCAACACTATACGTTTATATAAAAAGTAGGTGAAAATTTAAAATATATATGTTCTAAAATAATTAAATGCAAACTGTCATATGCATAATTAAACTGATATTTTTTCATTTTTAAGACCAAAAATCCCTTCTAAACGAAAATCATTTGCTTTTAGAAAAATTTATGAATATTTTATGAAATATGATTTATTAATTAGTTAAATATACAGGATGAACTAATTGGATGAAATATATATTAGTGATACTAATTAAGGAAACACAGACAAGGGAATAGTTAGATATAGTTAATTGGCAGACTACAGTTGGCTGTCACTAACTTAGTAAGCCTACTGATGAGCCGCTGATTCACAAGTCAAACCTTGTAAGCCCATCACGCAAGATGTCAGTCGTCTTCAACCCTAAACGGTTCGTGAACCAAATTTCCAACAGCAAATTATCGCACAAATCAAACTTTTATATTGAAATTTAATTTGAAGAAAATCCATGAAATTCTAATTTCAATTAAAAAATGAACTTTTCGTAAAAATTTGTTTATTCGTATGGAGATCTCTCCATTGCCTAGCATATCCATTTGATGGTATGATTGTACTGGTTTGCAGGAAAGAAAGAAAACCGGAAAGTAGAGCCCGAAGGATAACCAGCAAATAAGTTATAGGGATGTATTCATTTTTATGACTCTGCGGCGTTAAATAAACTCCGGTCAGAAATTTTACCTCCAAGCACTCGAACGCTTTTTAGATTGCAAGCATTTTATGGTATTGAAGAAACAAACTCTAAAAAAAATGCAAAATTCACTGGTACTTCCTTCCGAACAAAAATCAATGTATGACTAATTCAATAGTTTCTCTCAATTTGGTCAGCTGCAATTTTTTAAACGACAAATATAATCTTGGACGTCTCGACAAGTTGATTCGGTGTAAACTATACTATGAAGTCTATTCCTATAGATTTATATTTACAATGCGACTAAGGAATTGAACTTAAAAATTGGCAAGATCGATAATAATAAAATTTTTCTTAGTTTTATAGGAATATATCATACATATATATTTTTAGATTTTGGTTTGTGTTTATAAAAATATTATTTTTTATTAACATAAGATCCGTAGCAAATAAGAAATCGGTAAGAGAAATAAAAATCAATCGATTTGCTATTGTAAAAGTTTTGTGAGTCAGAAAAATGCAATTTATCGAGTGTTTAGTCCGGCTTTTTTTCTTGTCAACAAGCTTAAATCGAGACGCAGATAGAATATAAGGATCTTCGTCCGAATTCCAGAGGAAAATCACATTGGATATTCCATTCGCGACCACTCGAACTTCCACTGCAGCTGGTTCAACCAATCGAAATTCCAACGTCAAATAACATTGCTGACTTTCTTGCTTAATCCCATTTCAGGAAAACTTATCTTAGCTACAAATATTTCTATCTCTACCCTCCCTAATTAATTAAATTGCGATAAAATTAATAAAATTAAATTCAATCAAGCTATCAGCTGATTCTTCTTTTAATCATATTTACCCTGGTGAAAGTTAGTCTGACGTCTGCCATCTCGCGACCTACTTTATCAGTTTTATCATTAATTCGCTATATCAGCTTTTCACCACGAAATACGCGGATCTTCTGCTGATCTCTATTGTTGAAATTCCTATACGTGGATTTTCTATGTCAAACGCTGGACTTTTCCAGATTATTCGACCTCTTGAGTAAATGCTCGTTTTCTTCCCCAGCCATGGAAAAACTTATGCTATTTTCCAATCAAACCTACCTTCTTTCCCCACAAATATTTTCTCCTCGTATCTCATCCTCTTTAACAACTATTATTTTCCTCACAAAAACAAAATATATAATTCGGAGGTGTTCGCGCGTCCAATCATCCAAGTTTTATATAAATTTTAAAACCACTCGAGATAGGTATTCGAAAAAGATTTTCCCTCTCGCGAAAATAATGGCTAATGGAGCTTAGAATTCAATATTATGCAGGAGAATCGCTCGCACTATTACAGTCACGTAGCTTAGTAATCACCAACCGTCCCTTTCCAATCCCCTACAAAAAGGAAATATTCGCGAACTTCCTTGTCTTTTTCACGTCCAATACCCCATAGAGGGACCCGGAAATGAGACTCGAGTATATATTTGAAAGAGGAATAGAAGATAAACTTGGCAAAATTGTGTAGAAGAAATGTTCATAAATTCTGAAATAATCATGTTGAGCGATGTTAGAACAAATAAGGGAAAGAGTTCGACATTATTTGATGAAGAAATTATTCGTCAATTACCTTTTGGAGCGAGTTTTATGGGTTAATGTCATTAGTTTCTTTCTCACCTATATTCAGTAATTTACATTGCTTTCAACTTGCTTCGTCACTAAGAAGAAATTAAGCTATACCTCGTCCGTCTGCTCCCTGAAACTTTGATAATTATTTAGCTTTTCTAAGTATCGATTAATATTAAATGAGTAGTCGATCGAGCAATATATGACTTATCTTGTTATGAGTCCATTCTAGTTAGCAAGCTAATCGATTGATCGATATTGCCATAGGAGATGAAGCTTCGAATAAAATTCATGGAGCGAAAGTGGAAAAGGTGAACTAGCTGAGTTCATTAAACACGTAGCATGTATGTAAGGATATAGTGCGAGAGAAGGTTCCAGGGGTTGTGTTCTGTGTGCAATCGGTATTTTCCCCATAGGCATTTGGTTTCTGCCAGTTCCATTCGCGTTTAAGCATTGATACCCTTATCTCCAGGAATTCTCGCTGATATCCGACTTAATCGAATTATTTTATCGATTTCCGACCACCAACTAAATATCTTGTCAAATTATACGCAGCAGCCTCAATGAATTAACAAACAAACTTACTGAACTTGGCCAACGTCATACATTATTCAACGGATTCGCAAGATACTAGCAAATAAATTTATCTAATAAATCTATCAGACCAGCCAATAAGTACGTCTAAAAAATTATTAAAAAGTGGCGAATAGTTGAAATTGTTAAAAATTTATTATATTTGCTGCAATTATGTTAAATGAGGATAAAGATATTCTTATAGTGATACTCTTGGTTGTTTAATAGAAGGGAGAGAAACTGAGGTAATTTAATATAATTTTTTATGGCAGAAAAGGACAAAAGGTGAAAACTGTAAGGAATGGGGTTGGAAGGCATAAAGTTAAATACCCTCGAGCGTGGCTCGTGCATTCCAACTAAGCACTTTCCCTACGGGATTCACTATAGCCGCGTTTTACTGCGACAGCCGCAAATCGCAGAACCCCCTCCACCCTCTTGCTTACCCATCCCCCATCACCTAGTTTACCCTCGTTACTATTTCTTCTCATCCAACCCCCAACCATCTTCAAACATCCCTTGCTCACACTCAACCCTCTCGTAACTTCCATACTCTCGAACTTGATGATTCTGGCTTCGCCTTAATTTCTCCATCCCGAACTTCTAACCCCGTCAACTTCTAACACCCACCCCACCACCTCCCCCGCCTGCGCCCCCTCGCATTTCCGATTTAACTCCACCACAGATCTCAAAGAAGAAGAAAACATTTTGATGAGAAATTCTCCTAGAATTTTTCTCTTTTAATTTTTCACTCTGGCGAGTAGCTGGAAATTTCAGTTTTAATTTAATATACGACGTAAAATATGATAAAGATTATAATTACATTTATTTGTTTTACCCTATTGCTAGGGACGCGGGAATTATATTACGGTGTGAATAGTAAGCGGATTTTAATTACCTCCAAAAAGAAGGTTAAAAAATATCCAGAAAATTATTTCTCTCGTAATTTTTAGATGCTTTTATTGCTCCTCTGGAGGGAGAAAACTGTTTTTTCAGTAATTAATTAGCAAATTAGCCATGACTGATAATACTTTTCTGTTCGTCTTTTCATCGGCTTTGCTATTGTTCCTTGAAAAAATCTATCGATCAATGGCACTGTCGTGTAACGAAGCATACTTAAATCTTTTGTAAAGCAGATCAATGGAATCCAACAGTAAAAATGAAGAATAACCATGGAGTTCTTTAGAAAACAAACAATGGTTAAAGAGTAATATTGCTAAGATAGAAATAATTAAAAATTGTTATTGCGTAATATTAGCAGTGATAAAATTGAAGAGGATGTGAAAAAACAATTAATATTTTTAATTCACTACTCCTCAGTGGAAATAGAGTTGCAATAAAACAATGGAGAGAGAGAAAAGCGAGTGAGGTATAGGTATAGAGGGATACTAAAAACAAAAGGGTAATAAAAAGTAAATTGAACCAATCAGCTAATTTCAACAATGGTATATACTCATTTTAATTAACTTAATGGCCTGAATAAAATGTTTGTTCTGGCCTTTTATCGTTTAACATTTTATATTTCCCTTTTACATGTTGCTCTTTATTCGTAATTCGAAGCTCTGCATTTATCGAAGTGGCCATGTGCTCAAGATCTCGAGTCTCTATGTACATGGTACATATACATATATATATATATATACGAGAGATACCCGGATAGGAAACAGATACCAAAAGGAAGATAAACTCCCAAACTTATTCTAAGCGCGTCATCAAAACCTTCAGTTTCGCGTCCTGCGTTTACTCAGACTGTCCAAACATACAATTTTATCGATGCAGAGTCTTATAAATTGAGCCCTAGTGAATTTAAATAATTTATCAAAAAAAGTTCATCGTACATTTATTTACTAGGAAATATTGCTCAATTCATATATATGCAGGACTAAAAATATATAGCTGTCACATAACAATTCAATTTTACTCAGACTGTCCAGAAATATAATTTTATTCATACAGAGTTTAATAAGTCCAGTCTTAGTAAATTAAAGATATTAAAAAAAAAACACTGTCTATTTACTGAAGAATATTGTTGAAAATTTATGGACGCGAAAGACTAGAAATATGAAACTATTTTTTGAGCAGTGTAATCTTCTTAGTTTATTCGATCAAAAGAACTAGACAACGGCAGCAATATTTACTAAAAGTTATAACGCTTTGTATCATTTATCAGCTAATATAATCATGCGACTAACTCGAGTTAAAATGCACCCAGGATCTATATGTTGGCTCAGTCAGCTGGATCCTGCATCAGTAAATCAGGTCTTCTTCCCTCACCCCTCACCTTCGGATTCTTCCCCTCGATCCCCACCATCTTCCATCTAAACTTTACATTCTTCCCCCGTTCGAGAACCCATCTTACCCATCAGCCATCGAGGAAACAGTCATCCACGATCATCCAACCTACAACGTATTCCTCTAGTTAATCTAGGGTGACTCGAATCTTATCAATTATTATAAATCTATCTGTACATTATTTTTCCTCATTTATTAAGTTTCCTTCCCCATTTAAAGCGGAAATTTGACTTTTTTCTTTTTCAACTCGATGCAATATCAGAGCCAATTGCTTCGCAGTTTGAAAAGGAATAAGACTGTACCTCGTGAAAAATCTCGCGTTTTTCCCGGAAGTGGCGGTCGTCGCCAACCGGAAGTGTGAGTATTCAGCAAGAAATATATAGTGTGTCTAGGAGACATAATTACAGGATGATCGAGAGAAGATTGGAGAATCTCCTTGAAGATGCGAATCCTTCGAGATAAATATTTTTAAAAACCTGCGTCTTCCTTTCTTGCGGTCGAGACTCGTAAGCGTGGTGATGAATCTGATTTTCCGCGTGATTTTCCACTACTTCCTGCTTGTTCATTTGAAGGGTCTGCTACACTCCCTCAAGATATATCACGGACATCCACAGGATCTTGTCAAGTGCACCGCCGATTTTGACGTAAGTATTTCCTCTCGTTCTCAAGGCCTCTCAACCCCGTACAATGCAGGTACGTGAAATTGTTCAAGTACTTTTCTGACTCTCCTCGTAATTTCAGATATTCAAGAAATAAAAGATTTTTACTCCAACATTTTCCACTTTCTAAATTAAAAAGCTTAAAAATAAAAGTATCTGTATTATAGTAGACTATAGCTATAATGTGAATGTGGATGGATTAAAATTTTGAAAAAAGAAAGAAATTGCAGTAGGATAGAGTTATTATATAGTGAGAACAAAGAATGTAGAGAGGGGTGAAATTAATTATTAGCTGTGGCGAATGCGCAGGGGATTTCGAGGATAGGATAATAAATTCATAAGTCTGGAACGAGGATGTAAGAGCGTGTATTATGGAAAATGATGATGTAGGAGGATGGATGGATTGAGAGTTAGGGATGGAGAGGTGTGGGAGGGGGGAGGGGGTGTAATGGGATCTCGTTCAAAGTGGTATACGAATAGGCCGAGGATGCGTTTTTTTTTTTTGCCACAGCCACGCCGTGAATATCGTGGCTGCCAAGGGGCACGCACGGGAGAAGCGAGAAAATAAAAGCTGAGAAATCGTCGTAATTGAGGGGACCCTCCGTGCGGAGGCGAGAAAATCTGACGAGGCCGCGAGGCTTCGAACAAAAATCGCAGAAATACGATACTACCTAATCACGGCTTAGCTTGCATTCCATGATCAGGGTCCCTTTCCATCTCTTCCTCTCCGCTCTCTCTCTCTCTCTCTCTATCGAACACTTTTCACCATTTTCAAAATAGTTTCCAGCTTTGTATAGCTCTTCAACTCTAACAATCCATATTTCGTGCAAAGCTTAAATTGCTGTATGGCGGATTCCGATAATTATTTGAGATTAATTCATTTCTATCTCTCTCTTTCCCAAAGCTCTAATTAATTCTAGGAATTATACGGTAAGATGGCCAATTAGGAGCTTCCCCCGATGGAGCATTATGATATAATGCCCATTCTCGGCGAGAATGAATCATCCCTCTTTTTTCTCATCTCCAGCTTCGCTTTTTTCCACACCTAGCCAAAGAAGTTGCGCACAGTAAAAAAAAACGGAAAGAAAACTGCAAGAATTCCTCGTGCTTCGAAGATTTTTTTCCACTTCCCCTGGCGTCGCCCACTTCGCGCTGCTCCTTCGTTCCACTCGAGTCCCCCTTTTGCACCTTCGCGAGCCCCCGTTTAACGTTCCATGAAATTAAGACGCTCGACACCTCGCGGGTAATGAGAAACTTCGAGAATCCCACTCACCCAACTGCCCTTATGAAACGCGCAACTAATTTTCGCCGTTTTATTCAGCGCCAGAATAATCGAAATCTTTCTCCAATTATATTTCAAGATTCGCCACTAGAACTTTTTTTAAATAGAATTTGCATAGAAAATTGCCACACGATAAAATTATTCTAATTTTTGAAAACTTATTTATGATAACGAGATTTTTTGGCTGGATTTTAACAATAAAAGTTACAGTTGAAAAATATAAGAGAAATGAGAGCTTTTAATTTCTAACGTGGTATATTTTTCATTATATTCGCGCAGAGAAAACTTTAAGTTGGCCAAGTAAGAAAATTTCTCGACGTAATAGAGTCTTTACGAGAAGGAAAAAGATCATTCGATTCGTTCCAGTGTTTACCAGAATGAATGATAGGAAATCTCTGTAGCTTCTTCAAGCAGAACTTTCAATTAACCAAATTTACGAAAGACAATTTTCTCAAGGGGATCAACAGAAAGCGAAGAGTGTCTGTGTAGAGGATCTGGAAAATTTGTTGTTTCAGTTGATACATCTTCAAGTTATAGTCTGGGATTTAATTACATAGCGACGGTTTCTGATTTAGCTCACGCTTCTCAATTATTCAAATCCGACTTCACATGAAATTACGGGTCACTGATGAAAGTGAATTTTCCTAAGTTAATAATTATATATCGCAACAACTCCAACTTCCAATTCCAACTTCAAAAATTTCCTACCTTCATATATCCTCTCAATCGTGAATTCTAAATCTTTCACAATCACTTATTTTATTTTGCTTTTCGACTCGAGGAAAAGTTTCATGTTTTTTTTTTGTTCCATTGGTCCTTTTTTAGTTTCCAGAGGGAGATGAGGAAGGCTCGGGGAATGACAGTGACAAGCTCTTTAACGAAACTGAAGGGATCGACTTCGACAAGGTAGAGGTGCTTTCATCGAATAGCAATTTACCAGTAATGATAAAAAATTAACACAACGCACGAAATAACATTTGCTAACAACAAGCTTATAATTCTTTTAACTAACATTTCAATTTATTTAAGCAATAAATTATACTTTAAATTTCTTATATGAATTTTATTAAATTTTAAAAGTGAAGAGATGGTTTTTCTTGATAATTGCATGCAAGGGGACTGAAAATGCAATCAAGTTTATTGGATCAACTAATTGCAAACTATGAATAGTGACAGAAGGTGAAGTATCGTGCTATAGAAGAGCTAGGCAGTCAACAATGTATCTTAGAGGGCTGTATCGAGCAGTGCAGGGAAATTTGTCAGGAAGATCGGTGATTCGTCGAAAACGACACGATCCAATAGCATTTTGATGAACCAGCTTCGACCCAATTTCAATCCACTAACATCGGCCCGATCTACCTTCCCGTGATTGGAACTTTAACGCCATCAGCAAAAAACAACTCGATTTATCTCAGAAATTTATTTATATCCCTCTTCCTCTAAATCCCCAGAAACTCATCCTATCAAATTATCTAGCTTTGATTCACGTCAAAGTAAAAAGAAATTCAATTTCAGTACAATTTTCTAATGCAATGAAGAAACAAAAGATTGAAATATAATATTTCGAAGATTTTTTTTATTGCAAGTAAAAGATTTTTGCTCAATCAAATAGAATTCTATATGGAACCTTTTGGATTATATTACTTACTGGATTATACCACCCATTTAATTTTATCATTTCATCCTCAATCTTCGAGCTTTTAGTCGAATCCTGACGATTTGCCTCATTTTTTCAATATCAACGAGATTATTGAATTTTCTCGATATTGTCGAAAACTTAATAATGTTTTCTTCTAACTCCATGGGTTTATGGTATACATTGCATTTCAAGTTTACTGTGTATTCAGGGAGCATAGTGAAATTACAGGCTAAAAGCTTGTTAATCCTAGACCAGGGTTAAATTAAACGTGCTGTTAGATAGAAGCTCCTTCCAAACCCCATATCCAGGTTAATCCAAGTTAAATTGCGAAATAAAGGTGCGTCTTGTACAGTTTCCAGCTGAGTTTAAGAAGGAACTTAGCCCTCTTATACGAATAATCCAGTTCAACATTTCGTTAAAATCCCCAATCAGTCATTAAACTAATTACATAACCATCTCCTTCGCCACACAAACATTGAACTCGATGAAATTTGTTATTTGTTTAATTCTGCATCATCCGAGTAAATAAATCTAAAACTAAAATCCGATGGCAGTTTTTTGTTTGTTTATTTATTAATATTTAAAACAATTGCACCACTCAGAATCATTTTAATGTCGAATACTTCTCCGTTTGAATAAATCAAACCAAATTGATTTATGCAATGAATTCAAATAAACCACAATCAAATTGATTAACGCTGCAAAATCATATGAGGTGGAATGAATTTGATCTTTGACTGTGACAATAAATAAACCAATATGAATTTAATTTTATTTTAAATTCAAAATAAAAAAGGAATTGATTTGGCGTATTATGGAGTGATTGAAAATGTTTTAGAATGAAGGGAAGAAAAATAAAGTGTATACACAAGATTATATTAAAGAATGTGGTTATTAAAGGCTTGGCATAATTAAGTTCAATCCGATGAAAGCGAAGCGATTTTCTCGAAAATGATTTATTCTGCTAGGTACTCTGTTATAATACGAGATTTATCGATAATTACTGGAAAGATTAAACAATTCAACTAGGCGATTTGTACAGCAGCTATGAATTAGGTAAAACCGAGCTTAAATTACTAGTAGTACTTTACAGAAAAAATCTTATCAAAAAAGGACAAACCAGGATATTGTATACCGTTGGTATTATATTTTATTTCACAAAAGATGCACTGTTAAATAAATAATCAAGCCTTTTAAATCTTCTTGCGTAATTCCTCTTCCAAACTATCCTGTGAAACATTTAATTTCACAAAAAATTCTGCTGTAAAAGAATTTTTAAATATAGAAAAATTACGTGAAAATACATAGAATGATTTAAATTTAGAACGATTGCTTCTATTTCATATCGATATTCTTCCAAAGAAGCTTTCACGGCATACTTCCTACCGTCGGAAAATTCAAGTAGACGAGGCAAAAGCTTTTCTTTCCGCAGAATTGATTTCTCACGGAAAATCCTGTTCTGCGATGAAAATTCTATGCCTGAAATTAAACACACCATTATTATTCTCCCTTACCGAAGATAACGTAATCCGGTCTTTTTTTTATTCTAGGATAAATAAATAAAGGTTAAAAAAAAGCGTGATTTATAAAATTGCTGCATGATTCATGAGCAGAGGGTGAGCGATAAAAGTGTTGCAATAATTTGTAACGAAATGTATATATATAAGTGAACGGTAAATAAAGGCAAGAAATAAGCTGGCAGAAAAATAAAGGCGATGTGTGCAGCAGGATTTCTGCTGCAGGATTAAAAGGGAAAAGCAGGAGGAAATAAAACTGAGGAAGAATCTTGCTAGGATTAAATATTGCCTGGTGGTGGTTGTAAAAAAAAATATTGAATACAGCCGTCGTCGTTGATATTTAATTCCGTTGCTTTGAGGTTCGCTATAGCGATTTGTCTCGACAGAAAGGGGTGGGAATTTGTACATGCACGTGAAATGTTGGGAGGACTCACAAAGGCCTGAAATTATCCAGGAAGATCCAAGCGCATAATTATTGGAAATCACTTAAGGCTGAATGTCGTATTTCCTGGGGGCTTCTGATTTGCTTGGGTCTCCATTAATCAACGTCACTTCCCACGATATTACACGCCGAATAAGCAACTTCCGGCCGCCTACTTTTTTTTCCTTCCCCTTTAACCTGCCAGCAAAAGCTCGCTTCTCTAATCAATTATTCTGTTGATTTCTAATCATTTCCTATTACTGTTTTGTCAATAAATTTATTTAGATATATATATTTAACTATATAGATATATAAACTTAACTAACACGCGATGAAAGCATTAATTATTCCTGTTACGATTGAACGATAGATTTTACATTTTTAGATCGACGAAGAAGAAGAAGAGGAAGAGAAAATGGAGGATAGCAATCCACCCCCTTTTATTACGCCTCCACCCCCTAATCCTGATTGTGAGTAATGTCATTCAAAATTATTACAATTTCTATATTTTATATAAAGTTCGCGTAATATTTTTATCAAACAATTTATTTTTTCCCTGATTTTATTATGTATGTAGGTGTTTCGGTTTATTATTATTATTACTATTATTCTACTTTGCCAATATTGATAACTAAACGTCAGCCGAATCCTCATTAATCCTGAATGATATAATAATCCTGAATAACAGATGGAAGGTATTATAGGTTGACTTTAAAAGATACTTTATAAGCTTTTTACTCATTTATTTTCATCGATGCTCAAATTAATCGTAGAATTTTTACAGTCAGGGGACCAAAGGGAGAGAAGGGTGACAAAGGGGATAGGGGGGAAAGTGTGCGTGGACCTCCAGGACCACCAGGTCCTCCAGGAGCTGGATTTGATATGACCGAAGAGGTGCCTTTTTTAAATTTACAATTAAAAGAGTTTTAAAGCACTGGAAATTTTAGATTTTGCAATGATTATTTATGTAGGAGCTGAAAGCGGGAGCTATAGGACCCCCGGGACCAAAAGGAGATGCAGGAGAGTGCGCCTGCAATGCTACTGCTCTGATGACGTCATTCACCATGCCAAAAATGATTCAAGGACCAAAAGGAGAGAAAGGGACACCTGGGCAGGAAGGGAAACAGGGACAGATGGGGCTCACGGTACAGCAAGATACTGCGATATCTATAACATAAGAAAACATGCATTTTGTAAAGTTCATTAATAAATTGTACAAAAATTTCGTGAATCTTTGAAAACCCCACATATTCAACAATGTTCGTAAAATTTTTGTAATAATTGTGAATTACGATCAAACTAATTGGAAATTACTGGATTATCACTGCAGGGGGTAGCAGGACCTCCTGGAGAAAGAGGACTGCAAGGATCTCCAGGTGCCAGAGGTGAAAAAGGAGATATTGGGGTTCCTGGACCGGAAGGACCTCAAGGGCAGAAAGGAGAGCCTGGCCGGGATGGAATTCCTGGGGAAAAAGGCGCCCAAGGACCTCCAGGACCTCCTGGCAAAGGCGAATTTTCCGGATACGACGTGAGTTCGATTCTCAGCTAAACTATTTTCATCCAGTTTCCGGTTAGAGTTACGAGAAAGAAATGTAAAAGCTGTTCATTTGATATATATCAGCGACTTATATTATTATATAATTTTATAAAAATCAAAACGGGGATAAATTTTTATTTAAAACATTGCAATTTGTTGGAATAGCAAAGGACGAGAGTGACGAAACAAATGTAACTTCTCTCCACATCATTCCTCATTTCCCGGTGCGTCGTCGGGAATTTTGCTGAATGAAAATTCACTGCTCATGTGTTTGTATTTGTGTTTTAACCCTTTGGGAATGGAACTTATGGTACACAATGATAATGAAACCTCCACACTTACATCCTTTTACGCTCTTCACTTTCATTTCCTACTCGCGCAACTTTTCAACCGATTAAAAAACTCCTGAAAATTGAAACTCTTGATTTAATTTAATGACATTCGAATATTCTCGATGCAACTCACTCAAATTAACAAGAGCTCTGCTTGATTATCTTTTCATTTTCTGCTTACCACTTGTCAATTATATTTACTTATGTCAATGAGAATCTTCAACCAAAATTAGAAGTAACCGATTCAACGAGTATGAACGAGCAGAATTTTATTTAAAATTTATTTCCACGTGAAATAATGATGATACGACACAGCTTGGCCCATAAAGTACGTTTGCATTTTAGTAACTCGAGAGGAAACTTTTAATAAAACCGATACAGTGTTGCAACGTGTAGTATAGCCAGAAACTGTTAGAAACTTATTCGAAATGTGTCCATACAGCTTTAAACGACGATCCATTATATTTTAATCGAATATACCTTAAAGTAGCTTACCCATTTTCATAATCAGCCAGAAGTCATTTATATCCTGACCTTATTCCACTGTGCAAACAAATTTTAAGAGGTTGGCAAGTAAAAAATGTAATTTTTTAAAGCATAAGGACAAATATTACAAAATAACGTTTTTGCAATTAATTGCATCAATTGAATATAGAATAGAGCAAAGGATCGATTGAAGGGGGGGGGGGGGGAATGAATAGGAAATGAACTGATGAAAGAAAATGAGAAAAAGGGGTTCGCACTATACGGTTCTCGTGTAGTTTAAGATACTAAATAGAAGATTGATCTTGGTGTTACTTCATGGTATATCCGGTTCATCTCGTTCGTTTACCATCAAACGCGTAGCCGGCGTCTCGTAATTCTCGATTTCCCCGGAGTGTTGGAAAACCAATTTCTAAGTCCTTACTCAACCGCCATATTGAAGCGCGTAAAGGATCCTGAAAATTCAACGTCAAGACCCTGGAACTTTGTGTTTTAAAATGACCAATCACAATTTCAGCTATTATTACTACTTTTTAACGTCTGGAATGCAAATTGTACAATATTGGTGGTTAGGAATAATTATTTTTAACTGAAAAATCGAGTTTACACACGCCGAATATCTATTATTGCTGAAGATTTTAAACCGGGCTTTCACCTTTCTTTTTAGAGGAGGCTCTTTTGAAAGAATGACGACAAGTGGGAGAAATGACAGGTTTATATTATTTTTTAAATTGAATTTGGAGGGGGTAGGCTGCTATTATTCTGAAATATTGGTATTATGAGGATGGGTATTAGTGTAAGGGAGGCGAGTAGTAAAATAACTTTCACTTATCTCGCTACTCTATAAAAGCTATAACTTTTTAAACGACCGGTAAAACTCGCAATTCCGGATGAAGATGGCCTTGCACTATTTTTCACTTTTCTTCCTATATAGCTTACCGAGATAGTAAAAAATAATTGGTAAGCTCAGGCTAACGAAAAAGTCCATTCTTTCGACCAAACATTGCTAGAAAACTATATTATGTTTTAAGTAGCTATTTCAGTGTTTACACGATACTCTGCTTATATCAGTAAAATGAGTAGTGCACCAAATTTAACCAAACGCAGATGGCTAATTAAATAAAAAAAAATTAATGTTTTCTACATGCAGCCTAGTTGGAAGCCTCGAGGAATCTACAGAGTAAGTATCGAATTAGATAAAATCGAACAATAAAGAAACAATAAGGCTTGCGATAAAAAAGTTTTGTTGACTCGGTATAAAATTATGATGGATAATTGTTCATCACAGAAATTATAATAATAACGGTTCCAATAATAAATCGAAAATCGAGTGATTATAAAAAATTTTCTATAAGATTTAATGTCGTTATTGCAAAGTTTCTAAATGAAAACACTATGTTCATAATTTAGACAGAGGGAATGACAATGAGACCAGGACTTCCTGGACAAAAAGGAGATGCTGGACTTCCAGGAAATCCAGGGCCAAAGGGGGAATCTGGAGTCCCAGGCTCGAAAGGTCAGAAGGGCGAGCTGGGTCACAAGGGATCGAAAGGTGACCATGGGAAGGAGGGTCCAAGGGGAAATCAAGGTTACAAGGGTGAACCGGGAGCACCGGGAGCACCGGGACTACCAGGAGCACCTGGTGAAAATGGAAGACCCGCTGAAAAGGGTGCTAAGGGTGATTCTGGTTCCGAAGGAAAAATGGGATCCCCGGGACCACCAGGGCCCCCAGGAAGTGCTGGTGTCGCCGGTGAATCTACTGCAATAGTCTCAGGTGATAATTCGCATTGTCGAATCTTCATATCTATCAACGATTTTAAAATTAATGAAAAATGTAAAAATAATAAGAGAGAGAGAGAGAGAGAGAGAGAGAGGGATGATAAGAATGTTTTATGTTCTAAAGCTACCGGAATGAAGGGAGATAAAGGGGAGATAGGTCCTCAAGGTTACAAGGGTGACCTTGGGATAAAGGGTGAGAAGGGTGACAAAGGAGATTACGGTCCAGCTGGAATTCCCGGTGTCAATGGAGTTCAAGGTCCCCAGGGTGAGAAGGGAGAACCAGGAAAGGATGGAATTCCTGGATCGTCCGGAATTCCAGGGTCCAAAGGTGATAGGGGTGAGCGTGGTCCGCCTGGTGTAACAGCGATAGCAAGTGCTGGTGATTACGTCACCATCAAGGGAGAAAAAGGCTCGGAGGGAAAACGCGGCAGACGCGGACGTCCTGGACCTCCGGGGCCAGTGGGACCACCGGGAAGACACGGACCCGTGGGCGAGATAGGCCTCCCTGGTTGGATGGTAGGAGTTATTTCTTGTTCCACTACTTTTCATAATTTTTACGTGATAATTTCCTTTACACATCCATAAAAAAGCACTAACCGTGAAATTACTTGTACGCTTCCTGAAGAATACCATAAAGGTATGATGTAATAGATTGCGCAATGCTCTGTTGTATAATGTATATGTACCTAGTATATTGTATAATGCATAGGTAGAAAGCAAGCATTGTTTAGTAAATTGGAGGAAGCTTATAACCGTAAATAATCTCCCCGTAGGGTCGTCCTGGAATTCCAGGAACTCCTGGTCCAACCGGTCCTAAAGGCGATAAGGGAGAACCTGGTTCACCAAGTCCTTATGGCGTTTCAGTTGGGGTACGATCCAATTTTGTGATTAATCTCACCTTTAAGTCTATCTTTCAATAATTATAATTAACATTTCAATATATAGGTGAAGGGTGACAAAGGCAGCGAAGGTTTTCCAGGAATTCCGGGTCAGCCAGGACGGGATGGGGACATAGGCCCATCAGGACCACCGGGACCACCAGGACCACCTGGTTCACCTGCTCAAGGCAATTACATTCCAGTTCCAGGGCCACCTGGTCCTCCAGGACCTCCAGGGCCTCCAGGAGTCTCCCTCATTGGACAAAAAGGCGAGCCTGGAATTGGTAGAAGCCATATTTTTGGCGAACGTGATTATTATGGTGTCAGACAGGGTATACAAATAAATTCATTTCAATCGTAGAATGACAAAAGACCATTTTATCCTTATTAGTGGTAGATATAGTTTCAAAAATATAATTTATTTTTTTTTTTTTTGGTTTTCCAATAAGAAAAACGTTTTCACACTCGCACGCTACCAGGATCCAGAAGCAGTCTAGACGAGTTGAAGGCCCTTCGTGAATTGAAGGAATTAAAAGAATTGAAAGAGCATTTCGGTAAGAGTGTTGTATTATCATTCGTAGAAATGTTCTTTTCAAAATCATAAAAAAAAATCTCACGCATTTAGGAGTTACAACAAAAGAGCCAATAGAAAGTGCGACGAAAATCGTTCCAGGAGCGGTCACGTTCCAAAATACTGAAGCTATGATCAAGGTAAGATTATGAATACCTATCATACATCATCAAAGAAGTAAACTTAATAGAATTAATCAATTTTTAGATGTCATCAATCAGCTCAGTGGGCACCATAGCTTATATTATAGACGAGCAAGCTTTGCTGGTCAGAGTGAATAATGGCTGGCAATACATAGCTGTAAGTCGGAAAATCTTTAAATTTATGAATCTGATTATTAATAATTACCGTATAATTGCAGTTGGGCTCTATATTACCGATAACAACACCTGAACCTTCTACCACTTCGCCACCTCCAGCGAACCCTCCATTCGAGGCTTCCAACTTAATTAACCAAATTCCTATGAAAGTCGACGGACTAGGAGTAAGTCAACTATTTCACTACATTTTACGAATATTCAAATAAAAAATTTAAAGCGCAAAATCTAACGATCGATTAATAATAGAATTATTATTTTAATTCTACTAACAAGTGGAATCCAAGAATGGTAAGTTTAAACAATATTTAAAACGAAACAATTCGTATAAACATTATGTATATCTTCGTTATATTTTTTTCGTTTTGGACACAAAATTCGTTTACGATTGAAACTTTAATTTCAGTTAAGAATGGTAGCATTAAACGAACCATTCACTGGCGACATGCAAGGAATTCGTGGCGCTGATTATTTATGCTACAGACAAGCAAAACGGGCTGGACTTCGAGGATCTTTCAGAGCTTTCCTGAGCTCCAGAGTGCAAAATGTGGACAGCGTCGTTAGATTGAGCGATCGTGACTTGCCAGTAATAAACATCAAAGTAAGCATTCGGAAAAGAAGAATTATAAAAAATAGCTGTTATACTTGTGTAACAGATGGAGAGAAAACCATCAAAGTGAGTGAGATTATAACATATGTTATATTTACTAGGGTGATGTCCTTTTCAATTCCTGGAAAGAGATTTTCAATGGTAATGGTGCCTATTTCTCGCAAAATCCAAGAATTTACAGTTTCAATGGGAAAAATGTGTTGACTGACTATACATGGTGAGTAAAGAATATATAGAGAGAAATAAATTGATAAGGAAGACTAATAACTACTGTGGATGATGCTGTTTGAATTTCAGGCCGGAGAAGGTAGTTTGGCATGGTTCCTATAAGTTAGGGGACAGAGCTATGAACACTTACTGTGATGCTTGGCATTCAGAGAGTCCTGATCGTTACGGTTTGGGTTCTCCTTTGACGGGAGGTCGACTCCTGGAAGAAGTAAGCTACACCTGCGACAACAAATTTATTTTACTGTGCATTGAGATCACCACAGAACTATCCAGGAGACGAAGAAATGCCGATTATTACTCTGACTTTGACTTTGAAATGACGGAGGAGGAATACCACGAGCACCTGGAAAATCTCATGCACAATTAAACTTAACAAGAAAACTAAAACAGAAAGAAATTATCAACGGCCCATCAGTAAACACCTGGAACATAACAATCTCCTGAAGAATAATCGATAAACCACTGGAATTTGCAGGGACAATTAGAGAAAGATGTAATAAATTATTTATTATAAAAACCGAGATACTTGAGAAATATCGGAAAACTTTTCAAGTTAAATTCCTAATAATTCTGCAAGCTCTGAAAGACTTTGCATAATTATCGAATAACGACTGTCTTATCGTAGTAATAATATAATTACCAAAATAGCGGAGCTGTTCATAATGGTGAAGAGATGATTGATCGAGAACGATTATGAAAGCAACCTGTTGATCTTAAAGTCGATTAAACTTAATTAAATTTGATCATCTCAACTTCATTATGATTTAATTTGCTACTTGGGTGTGTATGTATATACATATATGACCGAGATGCGATTGTCCTCGATTTTTCATTTTATTCTGCTAATCGTAAATGACAATTATCTTACGATTCTATATCTGTATAAACATATCCTAAATCATAAAAAAAGTATTTTATGGGATATTAAAATTTTGCTTGTATTACTTTAAGGAAGATATTGTACTGCAGTTCTTTTAACAAGACTGATCTCCCCGTAAATTGTTCATATATCATTATAATATTCGGGAATTCGACTGAGAATGATTAAACGCACAAGGCGACCGCATCTCAGATTTTGCCATTTCCTATTTAGGACATAGATGGTCTAATATAAAAATTAAACGAACATATCCGCGTCAAATATCATCTACATTTTAGCTTATGCATTCAATGTGTATGTTAGAACTAAGCAACAATTAAGTTTAAGAAATCCATAGCCACGGAACATGAAAATTTGTGCTCAGATCAGTGTACCATTGCTAATTTCTATAATCCATTTAAACACTTGCTGCTAATCCTTCAAAGAAGCGTTGAGTTTTAAGGAAGAATTGTATACACCGTTTCAATTTCAAGTTTGGAAAAAAATGTTATCAATTTTAAATTGAAAAAGATATTTGGAGAACTTTTTCAATTAAACTTTTAAGATTTTATTACAACGAGCATAAATCGAATCTAAGTCAATGTCTGTATCACAAAGCTACTCAGATACCATTAGCTTTAGATTAATTTATTACTGTTGAATAGAGAACACACTATAATGTTAAATTTTCTCAAAATGCTTCTTGGCATGTTAACGAAACTTTCTAATAATCAAACAACAGCCAGTATATACTTAATTATAGTTTGCCGGAAAAAGTTTAATTTCAAGATTTTTATGATTTATACACTTTATTATTGTCTTTATAAATAAAAATCAATTTTTCTGGGGAATGAAATTTTTTTCATTGCACACACTTTGTTAAAAAATACATAAATATTTGATAAAAATAAGTGGAATTATCATTTTTTTAATTAATCATAAATTAAGTAGATGGACAATTATATAAATTAATTAAAAGTGCAAGCAAAATTATGATTTTAGGACCTGCACTGCTTCCATCAATTTTAAACCTTCAAGGTAATATGCTAAATTCTCTACTGAAGCGTCCTCATCTGCTTCTGCCCAAATTTCTAGCATGCTTTTGCACTGCTCATACTGACTTGGCTTAGACTGAAAAAATTCTATCTGCAAAATATAGGTATAATATCTTAAAACCAATATATAAAAAATATTATTATTAGATTAAAAATTAAAAACTCTACCTCATCAATCGTATACCCAAGTTTTGGCGCCAATTTCTTCCAGTCATTTTTTAGCACTTCAGACAATTTAACCACCATATCCATTGAAACTTTATTGATTTTTCTGGTTTTCAATTCTATTGTACTTTCAGATTCTACTTGATCGGTCTCCTGCTTCAGCACGTCATCATTAAATTCTTGATCATTTGAGTCGTTTGGTGGCGGTGTTTCGTCCGACTCCAATTTTAAATCAGACTGTGCTTGCTAGAAACATTTATAAATAATAATATATTTAAAAGAAAGTGTATACAAATTTAAAAACAAATATTCTTATAAGGAAAACAACGTACAGGTCGATCCTTAGCAATTTTCTTTATCATAGTCTCCAGATATTCGGGTAATTTATTTATAGGATAATTCCCATGGACAAAAAAATGTGGACTTCTTCTGGCTAATAGTCTCAATGCTCTCCACCCAAAATTTCCATCGTTAACTTTCCTAGAGAAAAATTTAATGATTAGATATTTAATATTACATCATGTTTTATATTCTAAACTTACTTACTTATATTGCTCTTCTACCATAGCTGCAGGATCCAATTCCTTAATGGCATCTTCAAAATAAATTTCCAGAGATGGTAAAAAGTCTCTATCCTTGGATTTGCAAGCTTCAAGATTGTTTGGGCATAAATTCCAAAGCTTTGTCAATTCTGAACTTTAAATTAATTAAATTAATACTCAACTAGGTTATTGTACAAAAACATTAGCCTTAATATCGAAACTCTAAGGATCCTTACTTTCCCATTTGATATTTTCCAGCTGCTTCTGCATCTTTAATGAGATCGCCAATATTCCTTCTTCTTGGTCTTTTCTTTTTTGGCTCATCAGTATCTGAAATTGGCTCAGGCGCTGGTTTCTTGAATGGTGGACACCCTTCGTTTTTCCATGAATTCCAATACTCTTCTCTTTTCAAAATATTTTTAACTGTTTTTGCGAATGCTGGACCATCAGGTGGTGTCTCTGACAATAAACTGTATACCTGATCTGTAGTTTCTTTTACCCATTCCACTTGATCAGGTTTCAGTTCATGCACCTCGCTAAAAGAATTACCAAAAATTGCAGTTGTTCACTTCAGATCTCAAAATACTATCTAATTGATTAACGCAGACCTTGTTTCATAGCCACTGGCAAGAAAGCTTTGGAAAACAAACAATCTTTTATGACTGATTTTCCCTACTGCATTAAAATTGTTTACTTATCACTTTAATTTTTAGCATTGCTAAATTTTTGAAAATTTTATTGATATTTAAAAATTGATACTTACGCCTTGAATTTCACTGTACTGTTCAAGTACTGAAAGAGTATGAGGAATTGAAGAAGCACGTATCTTCTAAAATTAGAGTCTGATAATTGTAGCTCTAGTAATTTTTGATTTGTCAAATATTTGGCAAAGTAATGTGTCTCTTTGTGGATCCCATCACTCGATGTATCCATTTTCATAGAAGATGAAGGATAAGTGGTACGTTGATCTTCCAGTTTAAATGAAGAAAAGGCAGATAAAACATTGGATGCATGCTATAAAAATATTTACAATCAATGAATAATAAATTAATTATAAAGATTTTATAAATATAAAATTTGTACCAATAACTATTGTTACTTGAATATATTTGCATTCAGATATAGAATAAATATTGCGAATCAAAATAGGATGATGATATAGAGAACTAGTTATTAGGAAACTGATAATTCTTACCGCAGAAAAAATCTTCCAATACATTTTATTATAGAGTTGATTAGGATTTCTAAAAAAATCTTGGAGTGCCCAAAATTTCCTATATAAATTATAATCTATTAGTACTTTATTATCAGATTTAAGATCTCCATCTTGAGCCATTGGCTCCAAAGTTTCCACTTTCTCAGTAAATTCTGTATGATTTTCTAAATTAAATTCACTAACTATATTCAAACCAGATCTTTCAGAAAAAGGGAAGAACTTTGCCAAAAATAATAAAATTCTGCCACAAAAAACTGTTTGTTGAGATCGAGACAGTCTCCTTAATAAATCATTACACATCCTTAGTAAATTATTTTTACAAGCACTAAAGAATAGATCTTCCTTCCACACAGCCACATTGTTTTCAACGAAGGTGAATAAGTTCTCACACCGATCTAAGGTCATTGTGTCAAATATATCACCCAATAATAAAACTGGCATGCTAGTAGTTGCTAAATCCTTTCTACAGAGATTTATACAAAATGATATATAGGATTCAAATGCTTCTATACATCCTTTGTTATTTTGCAATAACACCATTAATAAAGTATCCCGTAAAGCTTGATCAACTGCAGTTTTTCTGTCGCTCTCATTAGCACAACGCTCGATGCATTTTTTATGGAAAGATGGAATGTCAGATGATTTATAATACTGCTGCAAATATTCCTATTAACAAATAAAAAAATATATAACCTCCAAAGGGAGCAGATTAGAAAAATCAACTATTAGAAAAGGTTAATACTCACGCTGTAATCTTTTCTTAATACTTCAAACGTGGTCATTTTAGAAATCTTTTACTGAGTCAGTAGTGCACAGTACACAAGCCTATAGGTTAGGACGTTGGGAACTCAGCATTCAGCATTAAGTTAGCATGTATGTAGCAGTTGGTAGCATTCAGCAGAGACAAATGTTGAGGGAGCGGTGTATGTTATTGGCTATTACTCTTAGATCCTATAATTTTATCCAATAGAAGTAGAAGTTTAAAAAGAAATCTGGTAACGTTACTGAGCTGCTACCTCTGCTGAATGCTACGTTGAGCCCAATAATCTTGCGTCAGGCGAGGGGAAGTAGAAATCAGAGGGGCGAAGGAATTTCTAGGGAGTTTGTCCGCAGCTGTCAAATGGCGCGATTAACCTTAAATTTTGGATCGTAAACAAAAATAATATTTTCTTAAAACGATTGCGGAAAAGAAAGAAGTATTTTAATACATAACAGAGAAGAAAAAATATATTAGATGAGTATAAAGTAATAACAAAAATGAAAATTAATGTAAATTTTTAAGGAAATATACTTTGTGGTTATTTTATTTCTGTTACAGGCTAAATCCTATTCTTCATGAGTTTAAATCGCAGGAAAGAAATACTTAAAGACCAATGAATGAAAAAGGACTGATTTATGAAGCATTTCTGTGTGGCCCAGTCATTTCAATAATTGTGACATAATGTTATAATAGTGAAAGTGCAAAAGCGATTGCTGTGTATACAAAGAAATTTCATTACAAAATAATAATAATTTTGTATGATAATGTTTTGATTCCTATTATTATAAATTAAAGCTAGTTCAATTAAAATTAATTATTTTTATTTCTTCCTTAACCACACACAGATTATATACGTACAGAGTAATTACATATTCTTGTAGAACCTATCTTTCAGCTAATATAACTAAATTGTAACTATTTTATATCTGCATGTTATAACTATTTGTTTCAATGATTTTTATTATTGAATGTGAGATAAATTACGTAGAGTTTCTGCAAATTTCTTATTAGTCTGTCACATCCTTGAACATATTAGCTTGTATGATATTTATATGTCTCCTTTGCACTATTTTCTTCTAGTCTATAACATATAACAATAATTTTATTATCGTTTTTAAATACACGCAGATAAGATGATTATGCTGATTTGTAATTAATTTTATAAATATTGGAATGATAGTTAAACCATTGTCTTATTAAATTTGGAAAATGGGCATTTGAATGATGCTATTTAAATTAGGCCTCTTTTGTGTGAGATATGTTCTCATAATACTTGATTAGATAAAGTTCCTTAAAAGTTATGTGTATAATACTGAGTTCATCTTATTTTTTAGCTTCAAGTAGTTTTCCAGCAACGTGTTTGAATATACATTTTGAATATAGAATACTCTTATTTCCTTACTCTTATTATGATGTTGTCAGGATTGATAGAAAGATTTGTCAATCATCTGAAAATGATAGGATATACATATGATGACTGGATAAATTAAGGTTTTAGGACAGATAAGTCTCATGAACAAATAGGAATAATAAAATAAGTATTGAATATTGGAAATGGATATCCAAATATGTAGCTGGAAAATATAATTTGAAGCTGAAAACAAGCTGAACTCAGCAGTATATATAAACGTATTGGTCGACAATATCCTCTCAAATAGAAGAAAAAGATATCAGGTGGATGAGGTGCCAAACATATTTAAGTACAATAAGTCCAGTGTCCATTCTTCAAATTTAATACAGCAATAGTTTACCAATCATCTTAATTATTATAGAAACAATTAGACAGCAGAATAAGCATATTTGAGCATATTTAAAAATATCCAGAGAATTATTGGTATATGCATTGAAAACTAGAAGAAGAAGGAACATTCAAGGCAAATAAATGTCATACGAGATGTGGAAGCATATGTGACGAATCAATAAGAAATTAGTAGAAAATTTATACAATTTGTTTCACTTTGAATAATAAAAATCATTGAAACAAATAGTTATAACATGCAGATATAAAATAGTTACAATTTAGTTATATTAGCTTAAAGATAGGTTCTACAAGAATATGTAATTACTCTGTACGTATATAATCTGTGTGTGGTTAAGGAAGAAATAAAAATAATTAATTTTAATTGAACTAGCTTTAATTTATAATAATAGGATTCAAAACATTATCATACAAAATTATTATTATTTTGTAATGAAATTTCTTTGTATACACAGCAATCGCTTTTGCACTTTCACTATTATAACATTATGTCACAATTATTGAAATGACTGGGCCACACAGAAATGCTTCATAAATCAGTCCTTTTTCATTCATTGGTCTTTAAGTATTTCTTTCCTGCGATTTAAACTCATGAAGAATAGGATTTAGCCTGTAACAGAAATAAAATAACCACAAAGTATATTTCCTTAAAAATTTACATTAATTTTCATTTTTGTTATTACTTTATACTCATCTAATATATTTTTTCTTCTCTGTTATGTATTAAAATACTTCTTTCTTTTCCGCAATCGTTTTAAGAAAATATTATTTTTGTTTACGATCCAAAATTTAGGGTTAATCGCGCCATTTGACAGCTGCGGACAAACTCCCTAGAAATCCCTTCGCCCCTCTGATTTCTACTTCTCCTCACCTGACGCAAGATTATTGAGTTGGCGACATTTTCCCACCCGCTTATAGTAATTTTTATAATATACAGTTGGCAACTCTGAACTCATGAATCATAAAATATCAGATTAAAACTTAAGGCGTAATATTGGCCGGAAGTTTTGGTTTTTGGCAGCTTTAAAAGGTATTGTGTATTTGATATGAAGTATGATTTCAATGCACAAATATTATTTTTTGAATGAAAGTGCTAAACACAATATAAATAAAAATGAAGATAATTAAGCACGCTAGCTATAATATGCAAAAGGAAAATAATATTTCTGCTATATTTTATTTAATGTAAAGTAGTGGGGATTAACTGTCTTAAATATTTAACAAAACTTTACTAATATTAACTGAAAATAAAAAGTAATGATTTCTTTTTTAGGTTGGAGAAAAGCAACTTAATATGGAAATGGTTATAATCTGCAAGATAAGAAATACCACTGAAGCTATAGCATATATCAGATAAGTTACAAATTATTTGCCTTTATATTATCAACTTTTACACAAAGAAAATGAATAAGTGTTACTTTGTGAAAATTTTAATTCCTTCCACAGGCTGTACAATTAACACTCATTCATCCTGCAAATGTTATCGACAAGAGTAACCTGGATGTTGGACTTCAAAGTAATGTCCCCTCGACAATTTATTGGTATACATATGATAGGAGCAATAATGTTGGTTTACTTTGTGCTGCTAGAGGAATATACAAATAAAGCGACAAATAAAACCATTGCATATATGTGAACATTTCCAGGTAAAAATACAATTTCAACTATTTAACTGTGGTTGATATTAACGTTAATCTATCTCAGAATATATTGTAATCTGATTTATATTTATGTAAAAAATACTTACTTTAAATAATTTTCCCATTTTTATATTGCAGATACTTTGAAATGTATTGTCACTGAAAATTTAAATACTATTGAAATGTTTAAAAACACCACATTTAAATCCAGAGAAAAAAAAGGTGTCGTAAAAATGTTGAAATTCTCCATTTTTTTGAACAAATTGAAAAAATAATGCAAGAAAAAAATTATGAGGAAATTACAAACTTATTTGACAACCTAGAAGAAGTGCAGCAATTAAAAAACAAAGAAAAGGAAAATATGATTCTTCAATTACAAAATATTAAATTAAAACAAATTGATAACATTATATATAAACAAAACTTAATTCCACAAATTGAAATAGATAACGATTCATACGATAACTTTGTAGATCAGTTAATATTATTAAAGAATCGATATTGGAAGATGGATGAAGATGTATTTATCTTTGAAATAATAAATAGAAATAATTAAATAACTATGTTAGTTTAATTGTTAAATAGATATTTAACTGTTTACTTGCTTATCTTTGCAATATTATTAATTTGAATGTATCTTTGATAGATTAGTAATTGAAACTATCTTTTATTGCTCTTGTAAATCAATAACCAAATAGAACTTTTTGTTACAATTCGAAAGTCCTGTTATTCTACATATATCAATAACATTGCCAGCAAAAAGAAATAATTAAGACCTACAAAGAAATTAAAATTTCTATACCCACACAAACACACAGACCTATTACATTTTCTTATTGTAAGAATTGATAATATGGATAGAAACAATTTACAATTATTTTGGACCAAATTTATATACCGAACTAAGCTTGAACTTTAGTGTTGTAATTAATTGAAATATAGACGAGTTAAGCATTATATTGAAAGTTAATTGGGATCAATCTAATAAAACCATGATAATGTTTTCTTCCACTTATAAAATTGCTATACGATACTACAACTGATGGTATCTCTGATTATGTATATTATAACTGCTTTCACATTGAAATAAAACATTTATGATCTAAATAAGAAATTATTACTCTATTTTCACCTAAAATTAATTTGTCTTATTAAAAATATTTAGACCATCTAAGGAAACCGTCTTATTAAAATAAAAAAGGGAATATATTACTGTTTAGATATCAACCACAGTTAAATAGTTGAAAATTGTATTTTTACCTGGAAATGTTTACATATATGCAATGGTTTTATTTGTCGCTTTATTTGTATATTCCTCTAGCAGCACAAAGTAAACCAACATTATTGCTCCTATCATATATATACCAATAAATTGTCGAGGGGACATTACTTTGAAGTCCAACATCCAGGTTACTCTTGTCGATAACATTTGCAAGATGAATGAGAGTTAATTGTACAGCCTGCGGAAGGAATTAAAATTTTCACAAAGTAACACTTATTCATTTTCTTTGTGTAAAAGTTGATAATATAAAGGCAAATAATTTGTAACTTATCTGATATATGCTATAGCTTCAGTGGTATTTCTTATCTTGCAGATTATAACCATTTCCATATTAAGTTGCTTTTCTCCAACCTAAAAAAGAAATCATTACTTTTTATTTTCAGTTAATATTAGTAAAGTTTTGTTAAATATTTAAGACAGTTAATCCCCACTACTTTACATTAAATAAAATATAGCAGAAATATTATTTTCATTTTGCATATTATAACTAGCGTGCTTAATTATTTTCATTTTTATTTATATTGTGTTTAGCACTTTCACTCAAAAAATAATATTTGTGCATTGAAATATTTGAAATCATACTTCATATCAAATACACAATTGTACCTTTCAAAGCTGTCAAAAACCAAAACTTCCGGCCAATATTACGCCTTAAGTTTTAATCTGATATTTTATGATTCATGAGTTCAGAATTGCCAACTGTATATTATAAAAATTACTATAAGCGGGTGGGAAAATGTCGCCGACTCAGATTATTGGGCTCAACTTACCAATGCAACCAATGCCAGGTATGGCTTTTTCTAATGTTTCGATGCATTTAGGAACTGCTTTAAGAAGACACCAGCGCTCTTACTATGTAGTGCTAATACGCGCGCCTATGTATAACTCATCCTCGCTTATCTCGTATATACACAATGGGAAATTAAATCATATGTAGCTCAGGCATCAGATAGTGTAGTAATGAATTAAATAATATAATTCAACCCGGGAAAGAAAACTATAGTATAATTAACGGGAATCCGTATACCGACATTACATAGCGAAAACTATTTCGCATGCAACGTCGTCATTTGTTGACGGATTGTAAAGTTATTACAGGTTTTTGGAAATGCCAGAAGCTTATCTACTAAGGGTGAGTCCGACCAAAACCTGTAAGGTAAAATTTTACCATGTAGGATTGCCAATTTTTCGAAAATACGTATGCTGATTGGCTAATTCACAGCAAATTGGCAATCCTACATTGTAAAATTTTACCTTACAGGATTTGGTCGGACTCACCCTAAGTTACGTTAGGAAAATTAATAAAAAATGAAAAAAAATTTTTGTTTAAATAAATATATTAACATTATTGAGAAACAACAATTAAATCGCAAAATCCCCCAACGTACTTTACTAGATAATGTTCATACGTTTCCAAAAAGTCCACAAAAATGCAAATCTGTCAAGAAATGACGATGCTGCATGCAAAATAAATAATGGAAGAATTTCGTGTTGGCGACTTCCCGAACACGAAATTCTTCCATTATTTATTTTGCATGCAGCATCGTCATTTCTTGACAGATTTGCATTTTTGTGGACTTTTTGGAAACGTATGAACATTATCTAGTAAAGTACGTTGGGGGATTTTGCGATTTAATTGTTGTTTCTCAATAATGTTAATATATTTATTTAAACAAAAATTTTTTTTCATTTTTTATTAATTTTCCTAACGTAACTTAGTAGATAAGCTTCTGGCATTTCCAAAAACCTGTAATAACTTTACAATCCGTCAACAAATGACGACGCTGCATGCGAAATAGTTTTCGCCCTGTAATGTCGGTATACGGATTCCCGTTAAGATGTGGTGTGCTCTTGGCACTTCTACAAGATTCCCAAAGATCAGAAAATTAATTCGAATCATTTACTAATCGGAAGGGATCTTGTAGAAGTGAGCCCCCCCACCACGACAAGGTGGCACACCGTCGGGGAGGGAGGCGGCGCCGCCACACCTGAAACAAAAAGAAAACAAAAATATACTTGAAAAAACGAGTATTCAACCCGAAATGTGGAAGGATTTTCAAAGAAAATATTTCCACATTTCAGATTCTAATTAGGAATTTCAAAGACAGACAAAGATATAAATTAATAAAGCATGCTACAAAAAGTGAATGAATAGAGAAACTAACTAAATTGTTACTTCTTTCTAGCTGTTAATTGAAAAGCTTCCTCCTCTCGAGCGTGAATGTTAATTCACACAAAGGTCAACCAGATCATGACTGATACTCTCCTCAGTGACTAATTACCCTTACATTCTTTGTCCCTTGGTGTGGATCCGAGTTGTCACACGAAGAACTACTACGTCGAGGAAACAATTTACACATCAATAAAGATGGACCCCTATTAGGTGAACTTAATGAGCCAACGTCGAGAGTCCACAAGGACAAAGTAAGTAAGGGTTGATAGTCGCTGAAGGAGGATCAGCCCGAGCCAGTTGACACTCGAGAGTCCACTTCTCAATAAACACCTGTACTTGAATTAACAATGAATGAAAGTAATAAAAGTAAATTTGCCTATCCTTGAAATTATTTAAATAAATGTGGACTTGAGTAAACGGAGAGTGTTTACTTCCTACTCCTTGGTAGCCTTGTCCTATAATTGTCCTTCCTAAAACATAAAATAAATTAAACAAGTATAAGAAATAAGAAAAGAATGTATTTGCCTGTACGTCTTCCTCCAACGACGGCTCGATTCCGAATGATGGTTTGACTCACTCCAACCCAGGGTGGCAATGGCGCATGATTGGTGTCGGTTCGTGTTGTATGTATGCCGACAATCGACAATGTGGTCACTACCCATGGTCCTCTCCCGATCCAACTGAAACAGAAAGAAAACAAAAATATACTTGAAAAAACGAGTATTCAACCCGAAATGTGGAAGGATTTTCAAAGAAAATATTTCCACATTTCAGATTCTAATTAGAAATTTCAAAGACAGACAAAGATATAAATTAATAAAGCATGCTACAAAAAGTGAATGAATAGAGAAACTAACTAAATTGTTACTTCTTTCTAGCTGTTAATTGAAGAGCTTCCTCCTCTCGAGCGTGAATGTTAATTCACACAAAGGTCAACCAGATCATGACTGATACTCTCCTCAGTGACTAATTACCCTTACATTCTTTGTCCCTTGGTGTGGATCCGAGTTGTCACACGAAGAACTACTACGTCGAGGAAACGATTTACACATCAATAAAGATGGACCCCTATTAGGTGAACTTAATGAGCCAACGTCGAGAGTCCACAAGGACAAAGTAAGTAAGGGTTGATAGTCGCTGAAGGAGGATCAGCCCGAGCCAGTTGACACTCGAGAGTCCACTTCTCAATAAACACCTGTACTTGAATTAACAATGAATGAAAGTAATAAAAGTAAATTTGCCTATCCTTGAAATTATTTAAATAAATGTGGACTTGAGTAAACGGAGAGTGTTTACTTCCTACTCCTTGGTAGCCTTGTCCTATAATTGTCCTTCCTAAAACATAAAATAAATTAAACAAGTATAAGAAATAAGAAAAGAATGTATTTGCCTGTACGTCTTCCTCCAACGACGGCTCGATTCCGAATGATGGTTTGACTCACTCCAACCCAGGGTGGCAATGGCGCATGATTGGTGTCGGTTCGTGTTGTATGTATGCCGACAATCGACAATGTGGTCACTACCCATGGTCCTCTCCCGATCCAACTGAAACAGAAAGAAAACAAAAATATACTTGAAAAAACGAGTATTCGACCCGAAATGTGGAAGGATTTTCAAAGAAAATATTTCCACATTTCAGATTCTAATTAGAAATTTCAAAGACAGACAAAGATATAAATTAATAAAGCATGCTACAAAAAGTGAATGAATAGAGAAACTAACTAAATTGTTACTTCTTTCTAGCTGTTAATTGAAAAGCTTCCTCCTCTCGAGCGTGAATGTTAATTCACACAAAGGTCAACCAGATCATGACTGATACTCTCCTCAGTGACTAATTACCCTTACATTCTTTGTCCCTTGGTGTGGATCCGAGTTGTCACACGAAGAACTACTACGTCGAGGAAACGATTTACACATCAATAAAGATGGACCCCTATTAGGTGAACTTAATGAGCCAACGTCGAGAGTCCACAAGGACAAAGTAAGTAAGGGTTGATAGTCGCTGAAGGAGGATCAGCCCGAGCCAGTTGACACTCGAGAGTCCACTTCTCAATAAACACCTGTACTTGAATTAACAATGAATGAAAGTAATAAAAGTAAATTTGCCTATCCTTGAAATTATTTAAATAAATGTGGACTTGAGTAAACGGAGAGTGTTTACTTCCTACTCCTTGGTAGCCTTGTCCTATAATTGTCCTTCCTAAAACATAAAATAAATTAAACAAGTATAAGAAATAAGAAAAGAATGTATTTGCCTGTACGTCTTCCTCCAACGACGGCTCGATTCCGAATGATGGTTTGACTCACTCCAACCCAGGGTGGCAATGGCGCATGATTGGTGTCGGTTCGTGTTGTATGTATGCCGACAATCGACAATGTGGTCACTACCCATGGTCCTCTCCCGATCCAACTGAAACAGAAAGAAAACAAAAATATACTTGAAAAAACGAGTATTCAACCCGAAATGTGGAAGGATTTTCAAAGAAAATATTTCCACATTTCAGATTCTAATTAGAAATTTCAAAGACAGACAAAGATATAAATTAATAAAGCATGCTACAAAAAGTGAATGAATAGAGAAACTAACTAAATTGTTACTTCTTTCTAGCTGTTAATTGAAAAGCTTCCTCCTCTCGAGCGTGAATGTTAATTCACACAAAGGTCAACCAGATCATGACTGATACTCTCCTCAGTGACTAATTACCCTTACATTCTTTGTCCCTTGGTGTGGATCCGAGTTGTCACACGAAGAACTACTACGTCGAGGAAACGATTTACACATCAATAAAGATGGACCCCTATTAGGTGAACTTAATGAGCCAACGTCGAGAGTCCACAAGGACAAAGTAAGTAAGGGTTGATAGTCGCTGAAGGAGGATCAGCCCGAGCCAGTTGACACTCGAGAGTCCACTTCTCAATAAACACCTGTACTTGAATTAACAATGAATGAAAGTAATAAAAGTAAATTTGCCTATCCTTGAAATTATTTAAATAAATGTGGACTTGAGTAAACGGAGAGTGTTTACTTCCTACTCCTTGGTAGCCTTGTCCTATAATTGTCCTTCCTAAAACATAAAATAAATTAAACAAGTATAAGAAATAAGAAAAGAATGTATTTGCCTGTACGTCTTCCTCCAACGACGGCTCGATTCCGAATGATGGTTTGACTCACTCCAACCCAGGGTGGCAATGGCGCATGATTGGTGTCGGTTCGTGGTGTATTTATGCCGACAATCGACAATGTGGTCACTACCCATGGTCCTCTCCCGATCCAACTGAAACAGAAAGAAAACAAAAATATACTTGAAAAAACGAGTATTCAACCCGAAATGTGGAAGGATTTTCAAAGAAAATATTTCCACATTTCAGATTCTAATTAGGAATTTCAAGGACAGACAAAAATATAAATTAATAAAGCATGCTACAGAAAGTGAATGAAAACAGAAGCTAACGAAATTGTTACTTCTTTCCAGCGGTTAATTGAAAAGCTTCCTCCTCTCGAGCGTGAATGTTAATTCACACAAAGGTCAACCAGATCATGACTGATACTCTCCTCAGTGACTAATTACCCTTACATTCTTTGTCCCTTGGTGTGGATCCGAGTTGTCACACGAAGAACTACTACGTCGAGGAAACGATTTACACATCAATAAAGATGGACCCCTATTAGGTGAACTTAATGAGCCAACGTCGAGAGTCCACAAGGACAAAGTAAGTAAGAGTTGATAGTCGTTGAAGGAGGATCAGCCCGAGCCAGTTGACACTCGAGAGTCCACTTCTCAATAAACACCTGTACTTGAATTAACAATGAATGAAAGTAATAAAAGTAAATTTGCCTATCCTTGAAATTATTTAAATAAATGTGGACTTGAGTAAACGGAGAGTGTTTACTTCCTACTCCTTGGTAGCCTTGTCCTATAATTGTCCTTCCTAAAACATAAAATAAATTAAACAAGTATAAGAAATAAGAAAAGAATGTATTTGCCTGTACGTCTTCCTCCAACGACGGCTCGATTCCGAATGATGGTTTGACTCACTCCAACCCAGGGTGGCAATGGCGCATGATTGGTGTCGGTTCGTGGTGTATTTATGCCGACAATCGACAATGTGGTCACTACCCATGGTCCTCTCCCGATCCAACTGAAACAGAAAGAAAACAAAAATATACTTGAAAAAACGAGTATTCAACCCGAAATGTGGAAGGATTTTCAAAGAAAATATTTCCACATTTCAGATTCTAATTAGGAATTTCAAGGACAGACAAAAATATAAATTAATAAAGCATGCTACAGAAAGTGAATGAAAACAGAAGCTAACGAAATTGTTACTTCTTTCCAGCGGTTAATTGAAAAGCTTCCTCCTCTCGAGCGTGAATGTTAATTCACACAAAGGTCAACCAGATCATGACTGATACTCTCCTCAGTGACTAATTACCCTTACTTTCTTTGTCCTTTGGTGTGGATCCGAGTTGTCACACGAAGAACTACTACGTCGAGGAAACGATTTACACATCAATAAAGATGGACCCCTATTAGGTGAACTTAATGAGCCAACGTCGAGAGTCCACAAGGACAAAGTAAGTAAGAGTTGATAGTCGTTGAAGGAGGATCAGCCCGAGCCAGTTGACACTCGAGAGTCCACTTCTCAATAAACACCTGTACTTGAATTAACAATGAATGAAAGTAATAAAAGTAAATTTGCCTATCCTTGAAATTATTTAAATAAATGTGGACTTGAGTAAACGGAGAGTGTTTACTTCCTACTCCTTGGTAGCCTTGTCCTATAATTGTCCTTCCTAAAACATAAAATAAATTAAACAAGTATAAGAAATAAGAAAAGAATGTATTTGCCTGTACGTCTTCCTCCAACGACGGCTCGATTCCGAATGATGGTTTGACTCACTCCAACCCAGGGTGGCAATGGCGCATGATTGGTGTCGGTTCGTGGCGTATTTATGCCGACAATCGACAATGTGGTCACTACCCATGGTCCTCTCCCGATCCAACTGAAACAGAAAGAAAACAAAAATATACTTGAAAAAACGAGTATTCAACCCGAAATGTGGAAGGATTTTCAAAGAAAATATTTCCACATTTCAGATTCTAATTAGGAATTTCAAGGACAGACAAAAATATAAATTAATAAAGCATGCTACAGAAAGTGAATGAAAACAGAAGCTAACGAAATTGTTACTTCTTTCCAGCGGTTAATTGAAAAGCTTCCTCCTCTCGAGCGTGAATGTTAATTCACACAAAGGTCAACCAGATCATGACTGATACTCTCCTCAGTGACTAATTACCCTTACTTTCTTTGTCCTTTGGTGTGGATCCGAGTTGTCACACGAAGAACTACTACGTCGAGGAAACGATTTACACATCAATAAAGATGGACCCCTATTAGGTGAACTTAATGAGCCAACGTCGAGAGTCCACAAGGACAAAGTAAGTAAGAGTTGATAGTCGTTGAAGGAGGATCAGCCCGAGCCAGTTGACACTCGAGAGTCCACTTCTCAATAAACACCTGTACTTGAATTAACAATGAATGAAAGTAATAAAAGTAAATTTGCCTATCATTGAAATTATTTAAATAAATGTGGACTTAAGTAAACGGACAGGTAATTAAGCCTTACTCGTTGACAGCCTTGCCCTATACTTGTCCCTCTTAAAACTTAAAAAAATTAAGCAAGTATGAAAAGTAGAAAAATAATTAGGATATTTGTCAGTACGTCCTCCTCTGATGACGGTTTGACTCCAAATAATTGTTTGTCTTTCTCCAACTGATGGTGAAAAGGGTACAGGGTTGGTATGAATTCCATATCGAATATATATCGATATTGGACAGTTTTGCCACTAGGAATAGTCCTCTTCCACTCCACCTGAAAATAAGAAATGTTAATAAAATTTGAAAAAACGAGTATTTAACCTGAAATAAGGAAGGTTTTTCAAAAAAAATATTTCCATATTTCATTTTATAATTTGGAATTTCAAGTACTGGCAAAAATGGTATTTAATATGAAGATTCTACCAAAACATACGATTATAAAAAAAAGGGAAAATGGTATTTGATTCTAGTTATTAATTGAGATGCATCTTTCTCTCGAGAGAGTGAACGTTAATTCAATTAATATGTGCCTTTATTAGTTGAACTGGACATGTGGGAAGATAGAATCTCCGTGGAAAATGAAGTTGAGGTGATTCCCTTTATTTTAAAAGGAATTAAGAAACCTGAAAATGATACCCTACCTAATACAGAAAACTATAATGACTATCTAATTTACAAAGCTAAAGAGCCTACATATAACGCCAATCTAAACCTAATGAAAAACAGAAAATACGCGCAAAATAGAAATAGACGATACGGAGGATCTGAAAAACATTAAAAACAAAACAAGAAATGATTTTAACCGAAGAATGGCCAACTGTAACCTACTGATAGGTTTTTGGTCATTCTTTAGTTAATAAAAAAAATTTCCACGGTTTTACCCGTGGGACTCACTCACTCAACGAATTCCCAGCCATAATTCATACATATTCTGCGATAATACCGAAGATGGGAATGGTGATGTTGATGGCGATGATAATGGCGTTTATGATGACGATGGAGATGAGGACGCTGACGTTATGCACTCGTGAAGAAATGATTTTTAAACGGCACTGCGCGAATTCTTTTTAAGGTACACTTCTCGCGACAACCACACTACGCGACGAGCACTTCACGACTGACACTACAGACTCGGATTCTTAAAGTAGCAGTACGCTACGCGATTTCTTTTTAACGAACACTACGCGAGAGAACCGCACTACGCGACGAGCACTTCACAACTGACACTTCGAGACTCGTATTTTTCAAACTGCACTGCGCGACGCGATTTGTCTTTAACGTGCACTAGGGGGGACAACCGCACTACGCCACGAGCACTTCACGACTGACACTACAGACTCGGATTCTTAAATCAGCAGTGCGCTACGCGATTTCTTTTTAACGAACACTACGCGAGAGAACCGCACTACGCAACGAGCACTTCACAACTGACACTTCGACACTTGGAATGTTAAAGTAGCAGTGCGCTACGCGATTTCTTTTTAACGTACGCTACCGGGACAATTACACTACGCGACGAGCAGTTCACGACTGACACTACAGACTCGTATTTTAAAGCAGCTGTGCGCTACACGATTTCTTTTTAACGTACACTACGCAGGAGAACCGCCCTATGCGACGAGCAGTTCACGACTGACACTACAGACTCGTATTTTTAAAGTAGCAGTGCGCTACGCGATTTCTTTTAAACATACACTACGCGGGAGAACCGCACTACGCGACGAGCACTTCACGACTGACACTACGAGACTCGGATTATTCAAAAGGCACTACGCGACCCGATTTCTTTTTAACGTACACTACCGGGACAACCGCACTACGCGACGAGCAGTTCACGACTGACACTACAGACTCGTATTTTTAAAGTAGCAGTGCGCTACGCGATTTCTTTTAAACATACACTACGCGGGAGAACCGCACTACGCGACGAGCAGTTCACGACTATCACTACAGATTCTGATTTTTAAATCAGCAGTGCGCGATGCGATTTTTTTTAACGTATACTACGCGGGACAACCGCTCTCCGCGACGAACACTTATCGACTGACACTACGAAACTCGGATTATTCACAAGGCACTACGCAACGCGATTTCTTTTTAACGTACACTACCGGGACAACCGCACTACGCGACGAGCACTTCACGACTGACACTACAGACTCGGATTCTTAAATCAGCAGTGCGCTACGCGATTTCTTTTTAACGAACACTACGCGAGAGAACCGCACTACGCGACGAGCACTTCACAACTGACACTTCGACACTTGGATTGTTAAAGTAGCAGTGCGCTACGCGATTTCTTTTTAACGTACGCTACCGGGACAATTACACTACGCGACGAGCAGTTCACGACTGACACTACAGACTCGTATTTTAAAGCAGCTGTGCGCTACACGATTTCTTTTTAACGTACACTACGCAGAAGAACCGCACTACGCGACGAGCAGTTCACGACTGTCACTACAGATTCTGATTTTTAAATCAGCAGTGCGCTACGCGATTTCTTTTAAACGTACACTACGCGGGAGAACCGCACTACGCGACGAGAACTTCACGACTGACACTAAAAGACTCGGATTTTTCAAACTGCACTGCGCGACGCGATTTGTCTTTAACGTGCACTAGGCGGGACAACCGCACTACGCCACGAGCACTTCACGACTGACACTACAGACTCGGATTCTTAAATCAGCAGTGCGCTACGCGATTTCTTTTTAACGAACACTACGCGAGAGAACCGCACTACGCGACGAGCACTTCACAACTGACACTTCGACACTTGGATTTTTAAAGTAGCAGTGCGCTACGCGATTTCTTTTTAACGTACACTACCGGGACAATTACACTACGCGACGAGCAGTTCACGACTGACACTAAAGACTCGGATTTTTAAAGCAGCTGTGCGCTACGCGATTTCTTTTAAACATACACTACGCGGGAGAACCGCACTACGCGACGAGCAGTTCACGACTGTCACTACAGATTCTGATTTTTAAATCAGCAGTGCGCTACGCGATTTCTTTTAAACGTACACTACGCGGGAGAACCGCACTACGCGACGAGCACTTCACGACTGACACTAAAAGACTCGGATTTTTCAAACTGCACTGCGCGACGCGATTTGTCTTTAACGTGCACTAGGCGGGACAACCGCACTACGCCACGAGCACTTCACGACTGACACTACGAGACTCGGATTATTCAAAAGGCACTACGCGACCCGATTTCTTTTTAACGTACACTACCGGGACAACCGCACTACGCGACGAGCAGTTCACGACTGACACTACAGACTCGTATTTTTAAAGTAGCAGTGCGCTACGCGATTTCTTTTAAACATACACTACGCGGGAGAACCGCACTACGCGACGAGCAGTTCACGACTATCACTACAGATTCTGATTTTTAAATCAGCAGTGCGCGACGCGATTTTTTTTAACGTATACTACGCAGGACAACCGCACTCCGCGACGAACACTTATCGACTGACACTACGAAACTCGGATTTTTCAAAAGGCACTGCTCGGCGCGATTTTTATTTCAACGTATACTACGCGGGACAACCGCACTCCGCGACGAACACTTATCGACTGACACTTCGAAACTCGGATTGTTTAAACGGCACTGCACGACGCGAATTTTATTTCAACGTATACTACGCGGGACAACCGCACTGCGCGACGAACACTTATCGATTGACGCTTCGAAACTCGGATTTTTCAAACGGCACTGCGCGAAGCGAATTTTATTTTAACGTATACTACACGGGATAACCGCATTCCGCGACGAGCACTTAGCGACTGAACCTACGAAACTCGGATTTTTCAAACGGCACTGCTCGGCGCGATTTTTATTTCAACGTATACTACTCGGGACAACCGCATTCCGCGACGAACACTTATCGACTGACACTTCGAAACTTGGATTTTTCAAACGGCATTTCGTGACGCGAGTTTTATTTTAAGGTATACTACTCTGGAAAACCGCACTCCACGACAAGCAGTTATCGACTGACACTACGAGACTCGGATTTTTCAAACGACACTCCTCGACGTGAAATTTTTAAACCCGCTCTCTCACTCTTTAGTGAAGTCGCTAACCGTAACAGAAATAAATTATTGCATGTAATTTTAAGGAGTTAATTTTAATTTATTTAATTTTAATATAATTAAAATAAAACTGGAAGGCTTTAACAGTCTTTGAGGCTTCTGTCTTTATTCGCTGCAGCACTCACACACACATACACAATAGAGACGCTCCGCACTGACTGTAGTCACAAATTTTCTATTTATTACGCGAATTACACACAGATAAAAGCTTTTATTTTCATCACACGCTGCATTCATTACTATACAGGGTCTTTTCCTAACAGCGGAGCATAGGAGATTCGTGTTAGTTGACTATAGCACTCGGAATGATGGAATCTGAGAGCGCTGATTGGTCAATATTGCGTAGTACCAACATATAATAGGCCGTTACCAATAGTTGGATACGAAAAATGAGATTCATCCGCCATTTTGGTGTGGAGAAATGTTTACATGCTAATCGTAGCAGAAAGAGGTGTAAAATGGAAAAATGTCAAATGTTATCGTTACTAAAGTAAAAATTGAATACTTTGAAGGAAAATGAAGAATATTCATACTTTCCATTCATTTTTTTCAATTTTTACTTTAGTAACCTTACCATTTGACATTTCTCCATTTTACACCTCTTTCTGCTAGGATTAGCATGTAAACATTTCTCCACACCAATATGGCTGATGAATCTCATTTTTTGTACCCAACTATTGGTAACGACTTATTATCTGTTGGTACTACGAAATATTGACCAATCAGCGCTCTCAGATTCCATCATTCCGAGTGCTATAGTCAACTAACACGAATCTTCTATGCTCCGCTGTTAGGAAAATGTATACATACGAACGAAGCAAGCGAGTGAGTTAGGTGCGCGAAGTAAAAGCGCTGGTCTTTTTAATGCGATTCCTAAAAGCATCGAAAAATTATGGAAAAGCCATACCTGGCAATTACTGTACAATGACAATGACCGTCACTAGAGATGAAATAGTTATTACTGCTATTTGGCAGTTGGCACTGCTGCGGATAAAATTATGCCTGAAATATATGCGCAGTAAACGTGTCCCAGTGTCCCCAGTTCCTGACGTTCCTGAAAATCCTAATTAGATTGATCCTTCCTTGCATTCCGAATTCCGAGTATAATGCGCAGGAAGTATGTGTCTGTATATAGTTTGAGTGAGACGCGCTTTACAGATTTGAAGCGGTATTTATATGCAATGACTAAGGAGCGAAAACTAAATTAACTTAATTGACACAGATTTTACAGTAGTATTGAACAACAGAAATTAAAATGTAATATTAACTTACCAGGATACAATAGTATAATAATTCTATGGATTGAGTTTCATAATACTTTTCGCTTTATTAAAATATACATTGCATTCGAAATACAAAAGGAGAAATACATATTTACAATTATTCTTTAAACAGTTGTTTTTTTTGTTTATAATACGATAATTATAATAACGGTGACATTAGTGTTTATAATTATCAGAATTGTTAAAACGATCATTGTAACAATAAACTGTCACATTCTCTATTATTTCACATTATTATTATTATTATCATCATCATTGTACAGTATATTAAAGAATATTTCATGATTGACCAAGTATATTTGATAAGGCATCATCTTACCAAAACCAAAGTAAACAAATTAATACATAGTTATAATGATACAATTTTATATAATTCAATATTGTCAATTAATATTGCTACGTCTATTCATCGATTTCATTGATATATTGGTTTATTTTATTCATTCAAATCTCTACAGATTTGATAGATGATATCGTTAATTCTAATGGTACAGTGATAATTAATATTTGATAAAGCACAAAGTGAGCAACATTGATCTTTAGAAATTAGCACTAACACTCTTTTTTTCTGGTACAACTTGAGCAGAATGTATAAAAATTGATAAAAAGTTGCGATACGTTCTTTAGTTTATGATAAAAGATGGAGTAATCGCGTAAAATATTTCAGATATTTTACAAGGCACTGTTAAGGCCTATGTCAAGGCATTCTTAATTACCGATTTCCTAAACGATAGCAATAAAAAGAAAAAAATAGCTTAAGTCTGTACTTTAAAAGCTGCTTAGATGATAAAAATTATTATGGTAAGATGATTGATTTTTTCTGAATTTTCACCATCCATAAAAAAGAAAGCAAAAAGGAAAACGAAATATAACATACAAAGAGTTTGTGACATTTTTTCTACCACTAAGAATAAAATGAAATGGTGAGAAGGTGATATAAATTTTATGAGGCTTCCAGTAAATAATAAAAGTATTACTTAACGTTTTAATCAAATACAAACCATAAAAACGTCCCGTTATAATCAAACGACGAACTATCAAATCGAGCATTATAATAATTTATCAATTAAAAGCGAGTATATCTAGTTAAAGAAGGAGAACTTACCATTTGTTCTACGATATGTATGATCACAGTTACGTGCACGATATATAATAATAATGCAATAATACAAAACAATAATACGTGACATCAACTAAAATGTTTTAAATCTTATTTACAACCAATTCAATCGTCAATGAAGAGTACATGATATTATATTAAAAATGAATTTTCGTGTTTTCTAGAAAGTTAATATTACACGAAAGCTAAAAAGCAAAATAATCTTATAGCTCTCGAATTGAATAATATATTTTTATCCTTCAAGTTAACTCAGTGCTTAAATAAGGTTAAAGCTAAGTGTAGGGTTTTTCAGCCATTATTAAATATTACCTTTCCATCGCACTTTATCTAATCTGCTTCTTAAACAGACCAATTCGCATAATCTTTATAATCATTTTCCTAAAAATTATTTACATATTTCAACACGTTTAATAATTTTGTTAGCATTTGTTTAAAAAAAAAGCAAAACAATTTAATTTGTGCGCATTAACAATGCACATTTCGATATTATCCGAGCGACGTATGCTTGGCCAATTTTATAACAAATTTGTACACTCTCCTTGAGATAATAAATCAAAAAACAAAAAAATTGGGCAGATATGTATTGCAAAGATTGTATAATAAACTTTATATTAGCAAAATGATAAAGAGTATTGCGAGCTCTTTTTATTAATGATATCATCAGAGAAAAGTAACCTTTAAAATTATTTATATACACGCTAGGTAATCTTTTTCTCGTAGTCCATTACGTTTAGCGCTCTTATCAATAGCTTTAATTCAAGCTGAATTGTGATATGTGTAATATGATATACGTATTATCATCTAATGAACAATAGATGATATGCTTAATTGACCATATTTAATATCAATTAATAAGAAACAGAGTTATTGCGAAAATATTGCTCAGTTAATTGCAAAACTAAGGCTTAAAATACTTGCGTAATTAGGTCATGACTATTTCACAATTAAGAAATCACAATTCTTTTCATCAACGATGATATTTCAACAAAAATTTTTTGTACCAACAGTAATATTTTTCTAGGGTGCAGCTTAAGAAAAGCTATAATCATCACGATGCGACGCAAAAAATTGATTTATCATTAATATATTTTCTCCTAAGAAATGTTCATAAGAAAGAAATTTCTTGAACGCTCCCAAAGCTTACCTATTATTCCACGGCAAAACCACAAGTTTCTTCGACGGCTTGCGTAAGCTTATCCAGCATCTTTTGATAACTCGGATAACTCTGTGGTATATCTATTCTATTAAAGCAAGTGTGTGCTTTTGGTAAATTTTCACTTGGTGCATCAACAGCATGAATGGTAAAAAGTCGTGGTCCAGCTGCTCCCGTTGATCCTAAGCAAAATTTAGTTTGACTTTATTCATAAATGAATCACAAATAAATTAAGTATCATTGTAAAAATATTAATTAATTGAACAATGTAATCTTTTATTTAAATAAAAATAATTTTAATTACCTTGCAATGCTTTAAAACCTTGCAATGGGACTCTGGAACTCCCAGTGACAAATTGCAACAGTCTTGCTCTCATTTCTTCTCCATAAGATTCCACGATTTGCCAAAACCATTTGACGACTGGTGTATCCAATGTACAATGTTTCAGCCTGGTATGCATTTTCCAGTCATTGATATCTATTGTCCCTAAACCCCCAATGACCAGTTCCAATTCGCGTTCATCGAAGGGTCTTAATAGCTGTGGCGGTATAAGCTCATGGAATCCTTTTTGAAGGGCTAAGAACTGCTGCTCAATTCCTCTCATGAATCGATAATTCACGTAAAGACGCACGTACTCTCTCTTGTTCTCCTCCGTAACTGGAATGTCTTTGCCACCAGGTTTCAGATCGTGATTCTTTAGCATACCAAAACAGCTATGCTCAACGGAGAAAGTTGCATCAAGAACTCCGTTTATACTGTTCTCTCTGTTAATTAAAACCAATTATCCTTTTAACGTATCCAATACGACAATATCAGAGCAAGCTACTTAATACGCCCCAGAATTTAGAGAAATAATTGTAAGAAAATTTCATCTATTTATTTACAAGAAATGTCAATTTTTGCATAATTTTTTAGAAGCTCCTTTCTATTTGCACATTACAAGAGATCTTACGCAAAAAATTGATGTTCCGCAAAGTAACGCACAAATAAATGAATTGTTACATTCTACCTCTGGGACATCATAAGTGCCTCACCCCGTATATAATTTAACAAAGAAAAATTTGATATTATTTACAGCATCCATGTAAGACTCCTATGAAGTTCAGGGTCAACACCTTCTATATCTGTTAGGGTTATTGCTTTATTTAGCAACATTTTGTAAAAAGGTGTAGTAAAGCCTCCATCAATATGGTGGCCATGGAACACAGCAATGCCTATAATTCTTCCAACAAAATGAAAATAGGATAAGTGCTCGGGATTTATTCCCGAATCGGGATTGATCTGTAGCGTGTAATTGTCATCCCTCGAATACTGAAATAATCCATATTGTGGATTTAACATTTCATGGGACAGTAAATACAGCCACTCGCGGGCAACTCCTCCGTAATCTAGACCTTCCTCTCCACGGAATTTTACCATAAGTCTTTTACGCATATCTTTGGGACGCATTTTCATAATCAGTCTATACGATTCCTATATAAAATAACAGTTGCATAATTAAAAAAAAACAAACAAAAAGTTCTCATGGGATATTACTTTAATAATCATATAGTTTACCTCAAATATTTCATTTCTAGAGACTTCCAATCTGCAATGTCCACTTTGCGGCTGAAGAGCATTTAATTCGGCCCTAAGACATTTTAATTTAGCAACCAAATCCCGTTTATACTTTGGAAGAAGCTCGCTGTCCATGAGTTCTTTCGGCAAATCCGATACAGTTTGTGTATTTGGTGCTGGTGTATTTTCCACTGAAAAGTAAATATAAAATTAAACATTATTGACCCCTTAGAAAAGTTTTACGTGCTACCTACAAGTAGGGGAATTGTTGTTGCTTCCATTTTCAGTTCTTGTTCTTTGTTGGATCATATTAGGTGGGGTGGTAGGCGAGCTAGGAGCCTCTATTGTCGAAGATTCATTAGATGTGATAGAAGCATTTATTATATTGCTCGTATTCTGATTGGCTGCATTATTTTGCCTCCTACTAGAGATCAATTAATACATTAAATTCAATCAACAAATTAAATTAAACTATCTATTTAAGATCTCCTTACTTTAATAAATTGCTTATAATTTGACTGGATAGCCTTGGGTCAGTGAACTGTGTAGTTCTGTTATTGTGATCGACAAAATAAACCCGTCCGCTTTGAGTCTGCCTCATTTCCCATCCACTAGGAAGTGGACCGAGTTCATTGGCTAACTCATTTGCAGGCAAATCTCGAGGTATTCTAGGATCATGCCATGTAGAAGAGCCAGTTGGAACATGATAGAAATAAACTTGGCCTTGCTGAGTTTTCCTCATCTCATACCCTCTAGGAAGATCTAAGGGCTGAGGCTGCTCCAGCCTTCTTTCGTTATTTGGTGTCACGCTATTTCTATTCCTATTACTGCGATTAGGCCTTCGAGGCTGACTATTACTGCCACGATCTTGTCTGGTATTAATTTGATTACCATTCTGTTCATCAATAGGTCTCTGAGGCCTGCGTTCTCTCACGGATGATGCTGATGGTGTATTCCTTACATTCTGCTGATTTTGCTGATTCTGTGTTGGTGTATTTCTTGGGGTATTCTGAGCAGAACCCTCTCTGCTTGGAGTTCTGCTAGGAGTGCCTTCAAAAGACCATTCTTGAGGGTTTCTGGAAGGACTCTCAGTTCTTATATTTGATGGACTTCCACTGCCACTTGGAGATGTAGGCTCTGAGGAAGGTACTGGTGGTGGCTCAGGTGAGGTTGGTATAATACCATTGTTAGGTCTAATTAAAAACATGAAGTAAAATCGAAAGAGATACAAACACATTTTTACAATGTAAATGAATAAAAGAACAAAATTTATACCTTGTATTAGGCCTAAACCATTGAGTAGTTCTGGTATAATGATTTACATAGTAAAGACGACCATTAGATGCTCTTCTTTCTTCCCATCCATCTGGTAAGTCTGTAGGACAACTTAAATCTCCAAGCAAATCAACTACAGCGTTATGACCAACTGTATTGCTAACAGCACCATTGTGCCCATCGCGAGAAAGTAGAGATACCACTATTTGACCTTTTATAACATCTGTATCATCTGTACGAGCTTTACAAAGATCCAAGCGTTGGTCTAAAATTGCAAAATTTGTAAATAATTTTAATTCATTCATACAACTAAATTCACTTAATCAGTCATGTAAAATGCTTACATCCAGTGTCTTTGAGTCTTTGAATTGTATTTGATATAATACGAACACATCCTAAAAAGCCTCCACCCTGTTTCTTATGTATTTTTCTTTGATTCCAAACTGATATAGTGATACCATCATTTTTTCCAATATATCTATAACATAAGAATAAAACAAATAGCCAAAGAGTTTATGTCTTAAATATTTTACTGAAAAATAACTCACAAGTCGTAATGCTGATTCCATTTGGGGTCCAAAGTAGCTTTGCAGGTCTCTGTACTATGACATTGGCCAGAGCCATCAACAGTTATTTTTGCAAATGGATCTGGTAGGCCTAGATTACAAAATGATAAAAAATAGCTTATAATGTTATTACAAATTTTACTTAAAAAGTTATATAGCTAATAGGTAAGAAGCCCAAAAAACTTACGAAATAAATCTTTTCTTGCAAGATTACGGGCACATAAAACTGAAACAGCACAGCAAAATCAATTAATTTATCAATAATAATAGCCAAAATTCATATATAAACTAACAAATAAAGGCTAGTCAAGCATTTTTCACTTTTTAGAACTCCTTATAATAAAAAATATATGTCAAGTTTTACTTTATGTTCATAGCTGTTCATAGTGCACACAAATGCTATAATAGTGGTTACATAAACTATGTGAGTATTAAGAACATGCAGTGGAGCAAACTGATCCAGAACAGAATATTAAACTTAAGAATATCATTGATTATGGATAATTCCTTTTATTAATTAGACCAATGATATTCTTATGTTTGATATTTAGTTTTTCATAATTATCATTGTGCAAAATTTTTTCCTTAATGAAGAAATAAAAAACTAAAAAATGAACAAAGCAACTGAGAATATAGAAAAAATACATTAAGCTATATGGCAAAATAATGAATTCTAATATATTGCATTTATTTTGCTTATATCAATTAAGGTCTCAAAATTGAAGTTATTTGTCATTAATTTTCACCAAAATATTATGCAAAGAAGAATTGAGTAACCACTAGACAGAAGGAATACAGAAAACATTTTACAAAAAATGTTAATTCGGATCTATCAAATTTAATTTGTTTGTCCCAATTAAGGCTACTCAGGCGAGGTCCAAATGTCATTTTTGATGAATTAATTTTTCGACAGAATGAACGAAATCAAGGATTTAACTAACTTGAAACGAGAGAGAATGGAAACTAATCATAGTTTTTAAGTGGAATTAGTTGGAAGAAGTTGGAAATTAAATACATGGAAGTATGTACCACCCGTGGGCTCGCGGTGGGGTCTTGACCTCTGACAGGGAGTTGCCATAACCAAAGGAGGAAACTGGGCTCTAGAAAGAGACCTCCTGGACTTCTTAAAGGAAGATAGGATGTCCACTGATTGCGACAAAATGTCGACTAAGGTTTTTGAAGGAAGAATTGTTAAGAAAAGGCTAGCAACAGGAGCCATATTGAATAGCGCATAACAAAAACAGGGAATGAGAGGGAAGAGGACACGCTGTGCTTTGCTGCGTTCGACTTTCACGATTACACCAGAAAATTTTCTGGTTTCCACTCACTCGTCAGACGGATCTTCATGGCCCCGTTCCTCCTGCTACCTCCGGGATTCGACATTTTCCACGCACATTTAACGAACCTCACCGTACATCGGCACTAATTGGTAAATAAAACCGTTCGTTAACGCTGCGGTGGACCCCAACAGAACAGCACCACGAAGCCATCTGTCGATTAAATAAGTCGATTTAAATCGAGCTGAACAAGAATCGAAATGGCCGTCGCGATTCGATCAAAACAGCAACTAATCGATTCTCGAGTAAAATGGCTATATATACACTCGCATTGAAATTAAGTAATTTAAAATCTTGTTCTTCTTTAGCAAATTCTCTCTCAATTTCCTCTTGTCTTCTCGAAACGGTATAACTTACCATTTTAAGTTTCTATGAGAACAACAGTTATTCCGATAATTATTCATTGCTCTCTATGTTGATATTTTTAGATGAAAGAACTATAATGATTTTTTGTGATAGGGTGAAAATAAAGGATTTTTTTTTCAATTAAAAATGTTTATTTTGAATCCGAATAAGCATTAAAAAAATATATAAATTAGAAAACGTAACCAGACATGTGTTGGACAGTAAAGTGGGTGGCACATATTTTAGAACAATTATACTATATATAATTATGCATTACAAGGGAGTATTGTATATTGCCATAGAAAAATATGGCAATTATTTATTGATTGAGACAGAGTATTTATGACTACGTGATAAGAATCGCGTAAAAATTCATAATTCTAATATGACTTTGTACCTAATATTACATGAAATGATTAAATTTTAAGGGACTGTCAAGTTTACAGAACCAAAAAATTTTCAAGCAAATATCATATTTTTAAACGCTATACTTAACAATTTGTGCCATTGTATCTTATTAAGTAGCTATACTACTGTAGAGTAATAATATGCATATAAACTATATGACAATTAAATTATCATAAGCTGTGTCCCATTCATCATGATGCATTATGCATTTATATGATATATTCATCACATACAATGTATGATAATTAAACTTTATGCTATAAAAGCTATTAGCTTAATTTGTACTATATTTGGTAAAGGCCACATGTTTCTTTTTATTTAATATTTAAGTGTGTCGATTAATCAATGACAGTCCCTGATTAAACTTTCTTAACTTAATTCTCTCCTCTGAATGTTAGAATTGCATCTAAAAGGAAAAGAGCTCCTTCGATTACGCTGATAGATCCCTTGGCCAATCCAGTATCACGGAATGAACTTCTATATGCCAGACTTCTGAAGAACTCAATATTAAGAGCACCAGCAGTTATGAATAAGACACAACCAATGAGAGAGAAAAATAGATCCTGTAAGAAGATATTTTATTAACATTTAAGCTTATATAAACTCATAGAATTGTATTTAAAAACTTACCACACGGCGGTTAACCGGGGTGCCCATGACTATTCCAGCAAATAAACCTATGAGAATAATAAGGTATCCCCCGAAAGTTCCCATTGTTATCATAGCTGTGTGGTGGTCTCCGGCATTGAAGGAGTTATAATGCAGTCCAATCAGTATGCATACTATGACCTGATGAAATAAAATTAAAATCAAATAATTGAATTGCTAGAGATTTATTTACAATAGATATTATTGTAAGTTAAGAAACTCATAGTGAAAAAACCAATAAAGTTCGCTGATCTCGCCCAGCTTAATATAAATAATTGAGGAGTGTACAACTGCTATGTGTCAGTAGCTCTGATTCTATTTCCAGGCAACAGGTACTGTCCGAGAGATCGATTTCTAAGACCATTCACGAAGTGACACGTAGATTCACGCATCAAAAGCAATACCATTCATGCTGCTCGAGCGAATGCAAAAACAGCATATTAAACCGTTATTGAAATTTTCATTACGCTTTTCTTACTCAGCCAAATTTTTAAAGTCATTCTTAGTTTATTTCATAATCCGTTACACTCACATTACCGAGAGAGAGAGAGAGAGAGAGAGAAGTACAGGTAAACTTTCCGATGTAAACATATACAGGGTGAGGCACTTAAGCCGCCCCAGAACACCCCAGAGTATGGATGCAGAAACACACGTATCTTTTTAACCATAAAAGATATTCAATTCTTGCATAGGACTTTTTTGAAAGCAAATAACAAGAGGCTTCAAAAATGTCCTATGGAAAAATTAAATATCTTTTATAGTTAAAGAGATACGCCTCTTTCTCCACTCGTATTTTGGGGCAGCTTAACGGGAATTCGTATACCGACATTACAGGGCGAAAACTGCTTCGCATGCAGCGTCGTCATTTATTGGCGGATTGTAAAGTTATTATAGGTTTTTGGAAATGCCAGAAGATTATCTACTGAAGTACGTTGGGCAAATTAACAAAAAATGAAAAAAAAATGTTGTTTAAATAAATATATTAACATTATCGAGAAACAACAATTCAATCGCAAAATCCCCCAACGTACTTCAGTAGATAATCTTCTGGCATTTCCAAAAACCTATAATAACTTTACAATCCGCCAACAAATGACGCTGCATGCGAAATAGTTTTTGCCCTGTAATGTTGGTATATGGATTCCCGTTAAGTGCCTCATCCTGTATATACATATATACTTACAAGCTCTAGAAACTTGATGATGGATAGTCTCGTTACTGCGGCCATTTTTAATGAATCTGTAGAAAAAACAAAAATGAATGTTTTCAATTGACAACACTTTATTCTTCTTTTTTTTTTTAATCAACAATATAAAATTGTATAAATTAGGGACAACAAAATGAGAATAATAATTTTCAGCTCTCTGAAGATCTTACTGATTATCATTTAATATTTTGCAGGGATACGTATTGTGCAAAAGGACTGTTTTGGTGGTTGCCTATTTGAAGGAACAAAGCTTATTAAAAATGGATGAAGCACTCGTGTGAAAGAATGAAGAATATAATTAATAAATATACATCATTATAGTTCATACAAGGTGGAAAAGTTTCCTTACTACGTCTACCACTATCTGAATTAATGCAAAAGTTGCGTATCAAGTAAACATTCACTGATTTAAGAGACGGTCAGTGATGCATCCGGCCTTTGCATACATAAACATGATGTCTTGCTTGCTTTTTTTAGTGCTGATCGTATTGGCATTATTATTCATTTTCATGACGATAATTAAGGTGTAATCTAGCCATAATGGTTTTCATGTTTTGAGTTTACAATTAACGTAAGAGCGTGAGTGAAGTATCGTAATAATAAATCTTGGCCAGGTCGGATTCGTCTATATTTTTGTGAAAAAAACAAACAAAACATGTACATAGAAAAAGACCAATAATAGCATTATTTAAATCTAAACAAATGATGAGTATTGCATGTATCTATTTAGTACATAGGCATTATAAGTGAAATTCGTAAATATAGTGACGATTTTATTAACTCCTTCGTCTGTGAATGGCGGAAATTCTTAGAAGCTTTAGAAGTGAATTCCAAGTATAAATCAATGGCTGTAAAATATTTTATCCACGAGATCATCCAATACGAATGCTTGAAGGGGCGAGAAGGATAGAAGATGAGAGAAGAGCTTTGTCAGAGTTGCTGATTCTCTTTGGATTGAATGGCCTATCAATCTTTAAGTGTACGTAAGCAAACAAAGCTGGGTCAGTGGAACGGCCACCCAATACGGACACCAGCAAATATAACGAGAACCGTAGACTCTAGATCGAGTTCGAGTATGTCGCTTCGTCAATCCTTGAAAAAGAACAGATACTCGTATAGTTTACTACCACGGAATCTCAGAGTGCTTCGAGTCAAGACAGTAAGTAATTATTGATGTTCGCGATTTGCGGGGAGAGGACGAAAAGAGTTCGAGTAGAAAAATATAAGTCGAGCATGGATAAAAAATGCTATGGATGTTTTGGGTTAAACTAATGGAAAAGGAGGGCAAATAACGACCGATTGTTTAACTGGGCTTGTGCAAAATCTATTATTAATACGCGAGGGTCTTAAAAGCTATACCAGACTTCCCATACACAAGGACATTTCATGTCCTCCCACAATTTTCTAGTATTGGATAGTAAATAAGCTGGTTGGCCAGCAAAATATTAATACGCATAAATCGCAGACCATAAACCTTTAACGTGGCTTCGGTTTATTTTCACTACATAGTTTCCATGCTTTAAATAAATATCGTTTTCAGATTGAATTACTGTTCAACAGAAATCGCATCCGTCAGTTTCAAAATTAACGCACGTCGATACATTTATAGTTTCATTGCTAAAAATTATATTTATCCCTTTAAAGACGTGATTTTCTCAGTGGAAAATTGGCCGAATAGGATAATAAACTTAAATTATTCTCATTAGGAGAAGAAGAGTACATGGAACAATTTAATATTAGATTATGCATAACTGAATTATGAAATGATTGCGAGAAACGCAGTAGTTTTGATCTCGCTGAACCCGTTGAAAAAGATATCTTATCCCCACCGATGATTCACGGTTAAATATAAAGCCGGTTAACAATATATCGTATCTTTTAGACATGTGTGCGTGTTTATGGCGCGTCGATTCAAGTGTTGAGAGCTGGTAGGAGCTTTAAAAAGACTCAATGTATCGTGATAAATGAGACTTTGAGTTTCGCGTGTTTCCCTGATATAAAACAAGCATCCTAGCTCTCTTAAAAATATCAATGTTGGACTAAATTGAAATAATCAAAAGCAAAATTTAATGAAAGAAAAAACTCTGTAGAAAGAATAATAAAAATTGTACAAAATTAGGAATACAACGCGTGGATTTGTGGAAAAGAAATCAATTTAAAAATTTGGGGAAGAATTCGATATTGGAATAAAGCGGAAATGAAAGAAATCAAAAATAAACGTGAAGAAATAAATTGGAGAAAGCCTAGAGAAAATGCAATATTGAAAATTGGTTGAATTTTGAAGAGACAAGATGAATCGAATTGTCGTGTTATTAAATTGAAAAATGTATGAAGAATATTGGATAGATAATGGGAATATTATAGTACACATGTTGCAGTAGAGGTGAGATTGTTAAAAATGTGAAGAAAAGCTTATTTTTACTTGACTTACAATTCGGCTTCGATTTTCAGGACTAGCAGGTGCGTGGATGTGAAAGGTTGGGCGGCAACTGACTTACTGTAAGTCTGTACTGACAGCGTGCAGCGTGCTGCGTGAGTCCGTCAATCGTCCAGTCCAGCCCTATAGTAGCGTCGTTCGCTATACGTTCAAAGCGTCTCGAGTCTCGTTTGAGGACGCGACGCGTGTCTACTCCGCTCCGAGGATTTTTACGTTGAGCCCCACCCTGCTCCGCTCCAGGGGGAAGGATTACCATGCAATCATTCGTATCTACTGAAATTACTACGCCACTATCCAAACAATGGAGGGGGAGGGGGCCACGCTTTCCGTTTCCTCTATCTAAAAATATAACTTTACCCTTCGTCCATTCAAAAGTTATTTCTCCAATTTTTTCCAAACATAATCATTGCTAATTTTAGATTCCTTCTAAAGCATTTGCTCAAAACAGTTAATATGTAACAGAGATCTCACTGGATTTAAGAATTATAAAAGCGATATTCGCGCTTTTTGAGGTTAAAAATATTTAAGGATAATAGTGGATTTCTTAAGCTGTCTTAAGCCACAAAGAGCAAATTATATCGATTGCGTCGATTCTTTGATATGACATCATTTCAGTGTTGGCCGGATGACGTCATACACTGTATCAGAGTCACAGTTAGTCAAAAATGTGTACGTCCTCACACAGACGGTCCAACACAGGTTTCTCACATTCGCATGTAACACGAATAAGCTTAAGGAATGTAGATGTTACGTCAGATTCCTTTAAAAATATTGCCAAGTGTTACCAAGACGCCCCAGCCCTGACACAAGCCATTAATTTTTCTGGGTCAACCCTTTTATAGTTAATTTACTAAATTAAACACTTACTCTTACAGAAACAATTACCATTTTATCGATTAAATATTCAATAAACAATGACCTTTAACAAATAATTTATACGAAATTCTGCCATCTTATTTTTTCTGTTAAAATTTATTCCTACATCACCTAGCGAGTTTCTCTTTTCCTTCATATCTTCCTATTTTTTTTATGAGGTCTCATATTTTGAAAATTTGCAGTATGCGAAGGCCGGTAAATATTTCGAGGTAAAATGGCTTAATAGCGAAGGAATCTCGCATTCACTTTTTCTCTTGCAGCGATTTATTAAATCATCTCACGAATCTCAGTTCAACAAAAAGAATGCAATCCTATTACTCATACACCACCCACTGATGATTCATAAAGTAAAATCGATTCTTACTAGTATAATATCTGAGCATTAATCATGTTATTCGCGATTAATCACGATAGATTTCGCGAAGCTACGAACAGATCATAAAAGCTTATCTTTGCTAAAGCCAATTTTATTCTTGGGATCTTTATCTGGATCTTACGATTTCAATTAAAGATATACATCTGTATTAATTCCATTAAATATACTTTTATCATTTCTTGCGTTTCGAAAGCATTTGTTAAAATTTCTAAAAATATATAGTATTGTTCTAATATTCTTTCGCTCCCTATTTTACCGACTGAGCAATAACGAAAAATCTTCAACATAGAGGGCGTGCGAATCTTTATTTTAAACTTACAGATATAAGTGAGTGGCTGTTGGTAAGAGTCAATGCTTGTCAACGGTAAATTATTTCTTTGGCTTTATCTTTCAAATCTACAAAACATGAATCACATGGAATTCGTGAATTGGAAGATTTTTGCGTTTTGACAAGTGTTCATATAGATCTATTATGCAACAATAGAGTACTGGTGTTTCTTTATCGATACTCTGGAATTGTTAAAATTAAACGAATTAATTCTTGAATATAAGTGAGAAATACAACGTACACTGTGATAATCAATTACTGTATAATCAGCTGAGGCTACTGGCGAAAGTTGTTCCAAAGTAGGAGGGATCGGTTTTATTTCATCGGAAGGGCGATTCCTTCTTCCAACAGAATCTTGGCTAGAACTGCTCGAGCTTGAATCAGATTGCGGAGCTGGAACTTTTGCAGCACTCGTCATATTTTTCTCCTTGACCTGAGTAACATAAAGATATTGAATAAAAAACAAAATAGAGACTTATTTATTTACAAAATTGTAATAAATACCCAACGACAGTAGTCGTAAAGCGTCCAAAACTGCAGAAGAAAGAGAAACGTGCAGAAAATGGAAAAAATGCACATAATGAAATTGTGAATAAACAGAGGACTGTGCAAAATCTCGTCGTCAGAGATTTCATTAATGTCTATGAATTTATCCACATTGAACATTTCCATAATTCCGGCTGATAGCATCAACGCAGCTAACAGGCCGGAGCCAACGAAAGCCTAAAAAAAATCCCTTCGTAAAAAACAAATAACAAATTCAGTATAAAATGTACGAAGGTCATTACAATTCCGGGACGTTCGGGCAGTATTTTTTTATATAACCAGAGAGTCCCGAAAACGACACTGACGACCATTCCCGCTGGATAGGCGTAATAAATTGGATTGCCTTCGTCGGGCAATCTGCCTATGATGTTTCCTTCCTTTTGCAAATGATGACTTACCGTATAATGGATCAAGTGAAACGATTCTATACTCAAATTAATCGCCTGGCAATAAGACACGTGATATTAAGTGAATTATGAAATTGTTGCGTGAAAAAAATCATATTGCTGACACAGAAAAACTAGAAAGAATTTCTGCCACGATTTAATTAGACGCGTGGATGTAATAAAATTGTAGCAAAACGCAAATGCGTGTCAGGGGAGACGACGCGTCTCGAATTGCATAATAAAAACTTGTAGAATCGGCACGTTTAATCTAATTGTGCCAGGCTGAATCACGCGGGATGATAAAGGGGGGACGAGGGTGGGACACGAACCTGCAAAATTAGGTCGGCTGCATTTCTCGCTTTGTTTTCACGTTCACCACGACGACCCAATTGCGAATTTCCCCTCCCCCCCCCCTTCCCCCTCCACAAACTGTCACACTCCAACCCATGAGCCTCCAACCGCCGAGCGAATTTATATTTACAAGAATATATATATCGGTGAAAATATTTACTGTCCTAATGCATGTTAAAGCCGGCGATAAACAAACAAGGGCGACGATAATATTTAGACTTGAAAGACACGTTGTTTGGGTGATTAAGCAAAACTAATGAGCTTTAGCCGAATGCTCGGCGGTGAATTTGACCGCCAGTTAAATTTTTGCTGCGTGGGAATGACCGAACATTGTATTCTTTTCATCATTATCACTTTTTCTCCCCCATTCTCACTCCCAGGCGAAATCTTACGTAATAAATTTTAGAATGAGTTTTCGGTATCCGAGGACTAAGAAAAATCTTACAAATTGACCGAAATTCAAGCCGGCGTGGACCAAATGGTTTCTATTTGGATTTCTTCTCATAGATAATTCACTTCCGTAATAAATATTCTCGGCTCGCGAGAATCGGCGAATTTTCTCGAGTTCGGCCACCTCGTCCGTGCTAGAGTGTCTAGAGTTGGAAACTTGTCTCATTTCTCTTAAAACTTGGACGAAACGAACCGAACCTAACCTCACTGTTTCACTGTACTATACGATCTCTGTATGTTATGATCCATTTGCGTGAATCTCTCCGTTTTCTATTTTTACAATCGAGAGCAACGATTGCATTCTTTGAATTATTAGCATACAAGTGTGTTTAACTTCACTTTGTTACATTAGTGTTTTATTAATATTTTGATCTTGATCGTCAGCCGATGGAGAGGTTATGTACGTTTTTTTCGTTATCACGGTGAAATCACGAATGTGTTCGTACAATAACTTTGCACTGTTTACTGCACAATTGTACGATATTATAAATTAGTGCAATTTATCACTGAATAACTCTCGTACGAATATTTCTAGATGGATTGAAAATGCTTCACCGACCACTTTCAGTTTCCTGGCACAGATGTCTGTTGGAAGATTCATCGAATCTCCACCCTAAAGTGAAATATATTTTTTCCCCCTGGCTCACACTTGTGCACATATTTCACAGCAGGTAGAAATTCGTTTTGTGCAATCTCCAGGAGCTCTCCTACCCTATCCCCGTCGCCAATGACCATCTTATTTTCTCCAAACATTCCTCCTTCGATAATTTTTTCTTTTCTACTACCGGTTAAGCACAGCTGGAATATTTTACGATGTCTTCATCGTCGAATCCAAGCAAACTCGGGTAGATAACCACGATAATTACGATTTTTATTCCTTTTCGCTTAAATGTAACCGTCGTTAACGATTTGAGGAAAGGCGCTCTTAATGGATTAAGCTGTATCGTGGTAGAATAAATTTCACATTTTTCTTTCCTAATATTAAAGTATGCTCGCATGTTAGTATATGCGCGTTTATACTGCGCAGTCATAATTAAATTGCCACTATAAAAGATCATAGCTCGGTAGTTATCGCCTCCTCGCTTGTTTGACGGATTAATCATGTCTAACGATGATTAAGCATTAGGCTGTTATGACAAAAATCTACGAGGAATATTCAACAAGCCGATAAAACTCCTATACCCAACGTCGCCAGTTTTTCATTTAAACTTTATAAACCATTTTCTGAAAATCGCCATTTTATTCAACTTTAGAATCATCGTTGAAAGCACCTTCTCCTAGTTTCTAATGGAAAGTGAGAATAATAGTGAAAAAAAAAGGGAAATTCTAATATAAACAGAAAAGAGTGATAAAATTCCTATAAATCCTTTGAAAAAAGTATACATATACACACAGTTGGTGAATGGTGAAAACCGAAAGTGTAATAAAAGGAAGATAAAATTTCTTAATCGTTTGATGGCTTTGACCAACTGAAAGTATATATATATGTGTGTGAGTAATAATAATATTTGTATTGGAATACAGAAAACTGAAAGTTATAAAAATGAAAAGCAGATAAAATTCTCGAACATAGGGGATGCTGTTGAGAGGATTTTCAAGAATTTTTCATTCAAAAATAGTTACGAAATGGACGAAATTTATAAATCCTTAGACAAAAGTAAATATACATAAAATTGATGAATGGTGAGAAACAAAAGCGTGATGTAAAATTCTCGATAAACTTTCTTAATCGTTCGATAGCTTTGATCAATTTAAAATGTATGAGTATGAGAAATAATAATTTTTGTATAACAGGGAAAACTGAAGGTGTAGATACATACAAAAGTGAAAAGCAGATAAAATTCTCGGAGATAGGGGATGACGTTAAGAGGATTTTCGAGGTTTCATTGTTCGAAGAAAGTTTCGAAATGAATAAAATGCGGCTGGGAAACGAGAGTGACAACGAAAATCTATGCCCAACGAATAGTGGTCTAGCTGTCCAATGGAGCAAGAATAACTTTCCTCGATGAAAGCGAATGTCGCCTGTCCTCCAACGCTCATACATATATATATATATATATATATATATATATATATATACGCTTCTTCTTGTGCAACAATCGAGCAACTACAAGCCTTCCATTTTAAACATAGACCACGCGCATTGCAAAATTATCATTGAGAAAAAAGAGAGTTATAATAACTAGTTTACTTCACCTCCCTGAAGAGGAATTTAGCGAAAAGCTGAATCACCGATGCGTCCTCCTGAAGGAAGAATTGCAAAATTACTATTGAAAAAAAATCTAATGATCAGTTTACTTCAGCATCCTAAAGAGGATTCGACCGATAATAAAATTCGTAGAAACTTCTCTGATGAGGAAAACTGTGGAAAAATGGGTGTTTGACGAAAAGCTAGCGTGCGGATGCGTCCTGTGGAGGGAAGAAGTGCGCGAGGCAGCAGGGGTAGATGAGAAAACCTGTTTTTTCCTGCCGAATTCCTTGCGAGATTAAATACGTGGAGAGATCAAAGATCTGTCGGGAATTTGCTGGGCCAGAAAGGACTTTTCTCAGAATTGCTGAAAGGTTCCGGTCAGGAAGGCGCCAAATTCTCCCGAACCTTGTGAACTTTCGTCAGGGATATCTCGAGATCCGCCAAATAAAGTTGGCAAACATCACGCCGGAATTCGATTCATCCCTCGAAACGAGCAATAAACCGTTTTCTTGCTTTTCATCCCTCGGTGGAAAGAAAAAAACCTGCGGCTCGAGATCAAACAATTATAAAAGGACTCGTCGTGTATTTTTCAAAACAACTGTCAAGGCGAGTTGAAAACCGCAAGTTGTAATTTGCCTTCTATTATATATATATATATATATATATATATTGTTTATGAGGTTTTCGTCGAGATTCCAATTGGATGGAAATAAATAAATGGAGAGAGAGAGAGAGAAAGAGAGTGCGGATGAGAGAAAAATTGGAAACGGGAAAGAAATGGGGAGTGAATCAGATTTTTGGGGGAGAAACAGTTAGCTGAGTCACGACACGGAGCTTATATGCGAGTGTGAGAATCCCGGTTTATTGGCCGGATTAACGGTCTCAATTAACACATGGCCCCCCGTTTCTCGAATTGTATTTCCTGTTTATATTGAGCTGTTTCCACGCGATTCATGCACTCGTGAAAGTGTCCATTCAGCATTTGTTCAATCGACTCGTTATTCCCAAGAGGATCCATGCAACAAACGTCTCAATTATAACTCGTCCAGTGACTAATTGCACCACGAACAAATCAGCTACCAAGCCTCCAAACGCAATCCAATTTTTGCAAATCTTCAACAATCATCAATTTTGCTTGGAATTTATCGAATCTTTGTACAAACTTGATACTTTGGGACAAGCTTCAAGAAAATTTGGTAGATTTTCTCAGAAATTATTTTATTCATGAACAAATCAGAGTTTGAAATTTCGATGATCAAAAAACTATTTTTTCATCATTTTGGATTGACTCGATTTATTTTCAAGAAACTTTCTTCGTCCATATATTAAATTTTTAATATCAACCTTTTCTACTACATTATTATTGATTCTAATTTTTTCAAATATTAGCGATAGGTTTTAATAATAAACAAAGTACAGCGGTGAAGATGAGAACGATTTTATTAGTCAGAGTTGCATAAAGCTCCCATTGACTCTGTAGCTCGTTTTGATCTCGACTAGATGTCGACTGCTGGTGCAATTAGTTGATTAATTAATTAATCGGTCGGCTCCTCCTTCCACTCGACTCGTAGATTTTCGTGGAAACAGCATTCCAGATGGTCGTTCATTTATTTGCATTGAAAAATAAGATCTTCGTCAAATGCCAAGTTGCTCGGGCTCTCATTGCAGATATTGACTCGTTTCTCCTAAAGCCAAATAAAAATAATCTCGTTTATTAATAGACCAAAAATAAATAAACAAAATATTGTTTACAAAAAAATCACGTACCATAAATAAACCAACAATTAATTCTTAAAGATTTTTCCAGAGAAATCAAGAGTCAAGAATATAGAAAAGAATTGTATTTAAAGAAGAATTTTCTTTTTCTTTTTTTTAATAGCTGTTTATCCTAAGGTTTCCTAATCCGGGGGGTCCGAATTAATTCATCTCGCCTTATTAAGGGCAGATACCGCTTGATACGTGGATACCTGGTGCCCTCGGGTAAAGGGCGAACAGCTATAAACCCTCTTGGCATCCGGAAATCTTTAAATTCCAAAGCTGCTAAATTATTGCTCAATTAAGAACCGGAACTTGTCGGTGAGAGCGACGAGAGGAACGAGAAAAAGATCAAAACAAAGAAGAATATAAAGAGGATGGGCGAACTTCTTTGTCGATGGCCTTTGTTTCGGTGAATCCGAGCGATTGTTATTGAAAACGTGCAAACACCCGAGCATTAAAATCTCCGTGACAAATAAAATTGTGTCATTCTCGCTATCGTTACTAGGAGCGGGTAGGGAGGGGGAGGGAGGGGGGGGGGGGCTGTTTCTAATTTCTCAAAGACAGAGCATTCCTTGTTACAGTATACACGAAACATATATAGAATGATCTGTCAGCAGAAGAACTGTTGTGCAACCTTATCTCGGATATTTTGCAATGCGTGATTCAAGCCTTGTATATTATGATATCTCTAAGGTAAACTTTGAAATTTCAAGGGTAAATTGGCTTACCCGTGAACTACTGCTGCAATCGTTTCGCCTTATATTAATTTTCGTACGAAAATACCAAATTGACTTTTAGCATTTGTTAAAGGAACGTGATAAATTATCAAAGGGTGAACAAATAAATTATAACGTTGAATGTAGTGCAAAAATGGACAGAGGAAGAGTGAGAAAGAGATCGAGGGGGAAGGAGGAGGAGTAATTCGCGAAATGGCAATTGCGCAGTCCAATTTTCTTAGGAGGTGAACATCGCGTGGCCAAGGCACAGTTGCTACCGCATTTGCTGGGTCATCCGTGGTGCAGGAAACAGGAAATCCTGAGAGGAGTGAATCCAAGCAGAAATCGAGCGAGCAGGGAACGCACAGAGACATCACTGTGCCCCGGGAGTTTCTTGCTCGCGTCAGCGAGTAAACCAGAAAGCAGCGAGTCACGGGAACCGGTCAATTTTTCTGGATAACCCTCCCACCCCCCTCCCCTCCCTCCAACGTCCCCCAATACGAGGGATCGTTATCCTTCGAAGATTTATATTACAACCGGCCTATTCGCAACCTCGCAACAACTTTGCTTCGACGTTTTTTCAATTTCTTAAACAATTCCCCAACATTAACAATTTTATCGAAATTTCTCATTTCTTCTTTTTTCTCAAAAGTTTCCTCAAGGATTTCCTGGATGTTAACCCACAGTAGCCTTCCCTCTTGGGTGTACGGTGAACAATTAAACTTTCATAAGTTCTCTATTACTGCGAATCAACGTTGTGCACTAACTCATCTTGATTCCGCTGATGCAACCCATTTAATTTACGTGCTAGCTAAAGGCAATTGTTTGCCCTGCTTCTTCCCAAAAGATCTTGCTCGGTGGAAAAGCCCCTGAAATATCGCTAGCAATTATTGCTGAAATTTATTAATCGAAGCTTCGCAGGATATTACTTACTCCTGTTTTATATGTTTACACAAAAAACAAACTGCAATGAGCACATCTATTAAAATTGCATTATTTTTTAATCAGAATATAGGGAAGAGATATTTTTTCTAACAAGGTGATTTTTAAATAGAAATGGGTTAACTGATGTAGAGGAAAAACGTGGGGATGCGGTTTAACGAAGTTGAAGAAAAGTTTAGGGTGCTGGTGAATATGGTTTAAGGGGAGAAAGAGAGAGAGAGAGAGAGAGAGATGCGTCAGAGAGTACAGGTGGATGGTTGTTTGCGAAACGACAGGGGGACATTTAGAGACTGATGGCACAAACCTTTTAGGCAAACTAATGCACCGAACCTGCAACATCACAGAGCCCACTCCAACAACTGCTGTCCTGTTTCTGTCCCATCCTTACACCCTCTTACCCATACATACACACCAACATGAATCCTGCAGGTTCTACCAAATTGTTTAAAACGCAGAATGCATTTCTTATTAGAAAAACTAACGGTAAATTGTGCCTTCGACCGACAACACAAATCTTCCTCTTATTTAATTTTAAAGTGAAATTGGTCCTAAAGGATATTCGCTTTGTTCCACGCGTTTTGACCCTGACATCATATGCCTTTGCTTACATACTAAAACGAATCCTGAAGGTTCTACCAAATCGTTTAAAACACACCGTGCATTCCTTATTAGAAAAAATAACGGTGGATTGTGCCTTCAACCGACAGAAAAATTATAATCATACGATAAGCCTTCCTCCTATTTAACTCCAAAATGAAATTAGTCCTAAAGGATATTCGCTTTGTTTAATGCGTTGCAGCCCTAACATCCTATGCTTTAGCTTACACACTAACACAGAATCCCATAGATCGACCATTCACCAATACACCGATGGGGCTGTTCAGGATGGTCCCAGCAGGATTCATTATGGGAAGTGTAGCGTGTCTATGGAACACGTTTCTCCAATGAGATGTTGCCATTTACCCTCTACACTCCCCCCCCCCTGCATGGTCCACGACCACTTTCAGCTTCCAGCAATTCTGCAGGGAGTAATTATTAATTTTCCTATCACTCTACAGACCTATATCGGTGATTGCCACGCACTTTATCCCTTTCATTCCCCATGCCACACCACGCTACGACATGACGAGCTTTAAAGGCATTTCGTGATTTTCAATGTCAATGTTTGAGAGTGATTTTTAAGTGCCGCGTTTCAACACCGGAAGTCGCCTGGTTTCGCACGGTTCGCCAGCGTGGATGCTGACGAAGGTTTTTCTTAAGAATTTAGCGATAAGTACATATATATACACATCTATATATAATATAGAGAATAGTGAGCTTACGGCTATGAAAAGTTACATACTGTATATTATTAAAAGACAATGATTGAGCATGGAGGATTCACGAATATATATATATATACTCATGAATATCGCATTGAATCACGAGGGAGCAAGAGAGAGATAGCGTTTTAGGCTGGGGTGGTCCCCAATGGGAAACTACGAATTTAATAGAATAATAAATGGCCCCATGCCATCTCTTCTACCGCCTCGCTATTGCACGATTATAATCCCGATGAGAAAACCGTAACTTCTGCTTTGCCTGCAAAGTTTTACCATGGATTATCCGGCTTCTTAATGTCCAGATCTTTATCATTATCGTTCGTCATATTTTTACGAGAGCGACTTTATCTCCCAATAAAATTATAGATTACACTCGCGAAACAAATTTTCGAATGCCACATCCGAAACGTGCTCGAATCAGTAAATTACTCGCGTACAGCAAGAGAGACAAAAAAGCAGTACTTTGTAAAATTATTACAAATTTCGTTGAGACATTGTTTCTGTATGGGTAATAGTATAAATTAATTGACAGCGAGCTAAGCGTTTGTCTTTAATTACACTATTATCCTAATTTATTCGCTTTCTTTTTATCAATAATGAAGCCACGTTAGTCTGCTCAGTCGGAGGACGTGGAATTTTTGCGAAAGGACGATCAGGGGGAATTCTAGAGATTTCCGGAAGGTATTTGGATGGGATAACGTCCGGACGCACGTGGCTTATAAAATAAACATTTGTAGCGTCCGCTGCGCATTGATAACACAATTAGCTTGTCTCGTCATGCGCGACCGCCGATAAGGGAGTCTCTCTGCCCTTTCACTCATCTACAAAATCACCCACGCATTCGCTCATTCATACGCAAAGTTGCACTCACGCTTCAGCGTTAATTTGCTCGGCACACTCACAAACGTGGCTCCTCGATCACAAACACACGGATATTCGTGGAAAATTTGACAGTGGAACGCACGGATTTGGAGAGAAGCCCCACTCGTACAATTTTAAAGAAAAACCCATTGGGCTCGAGTTTGAAAAGAGAGAGAGAGAGAGAGAGAGAGATTTGCAAATTCGTAAAGCAGCAGCACATGCTCGTATACGCACACTTGGAAAGAGTTTTAGTCACACTTGCACCAAGCAATTTTAGTCTTGTTGGGTTCTTTTTCTCCCCCAAGTTGTGTCAAACGGGATCAGCGCACCCCTAGGGACGCTGTGACATAATCCTTTCGCCTTTCTCCAACCAGACTAGCACAATTATTCGTTAAATTTTAGCTACGAATTTCTTTCGCTTCCCCACCTCCCCCTCCCCCTTCTCTCTCTCCCTTTTTTACAAAAATAAGTAATCGAATGGCGTCCACTGACGTAAAACGATATTTGCCGCGAAATGATCTATAAAAAGGCTGTATTGCCTACTACGCCTGTAGGCTATGGATACAAACGGAAGTTGACGATAAATCGTGAAAAGTCCGAAATTATTTCGGCCGGGAGGACATTGACAAAAAGCCAAACGATCGTCTGGACCGTTTCCAATTTTTTCCCCTGCCGACTGTATACATATAAGAGTTTAGGCAGTCCAAGCGTAGGATATCGCAGAATCGACAGATAATCGCTATCCACTCTGTTCTTGTTCGATCGTGTTTCTCCCCAGTTGCTCTTTTTTACTCTTTCATCCTCTTCATTTTTCTTCTTATTTTGTCTTTCAATATTTCTCTCTACGTGGCCGTTAATTTTCCCAATTATTCTCTCTCTCTCTCTTTCTTTCTCTCCTTCTGTATTCTCCCCATCTGTAAAGTTATCGCACAATATTTAGATTAATTTATTTTATTGCAAGACCCTACTTCACTTACCTCCACTCTATTCAACTCTAGTTTCTCCTGTGATTCGCCGATATGTACTCAGGAGGCCTAATACAGCCCCCACTCCTTCAAATAAACAACACTCGATACTCAACTATAATGCTCAAATCGTAAATTTTGCTTCATTTCACCGCGTCTCTCCGTCTTAAAAGGTTATGTTTCGCTTACGCAAGTAGAAAGCACTACATTTGAACGCAACATCCGGTCCGATCGGTGATATCCGGTCCATTAATCGTCCATTCGAGTCCACTACACTTTAATTTCGTCTTGTTGCAGGTTTTTCGTGGAAAAGTTTTGGAAAAGAACGATAAAATCTCGTTTTCCCTCGATCGAGACTAAAATCGATTCTCGTGATGACACTCTAGAGACTGGCGGACCAAACGAGAAAATGGAGCATAGATTGGTCCTTTCCATTGATCGTTTGAACAAAATATATAACGATGGAAAGGTAGGTGACGAGGAATAATGGTTCGAAGAGAATTTTTGGTCCGAGCACAATGAGAAGTTGAAAATGGTAATGTGGCGCGACTCTGGTGAGTTTGGGCGAACAATGATGCGGTTAGGTTATGTTTTGGTGGGAGGGAGAGGGGAGAAAAGGCGCGGGATCAGAGTAAACGCAAGGTAGAAGAGCGAGGAGTCCAGCGGGCATGGGACAGAAGTTGGAAGCCCATGGGGGTGACTTTGTACGGTAATAGCGTAAATCCATGGTGTAGTTTGGCCCCGAGCGCTTTGGCCGCTTTGCCGACTCAGGTTAGAAGGGTAGGGTGGGGGGAGCGGGCCAGGAACGAACGAGTGGCCTGGCGCGGAAGAAACGCCAGTCGCCACTCGACGCCCGTTCAGTCAGCATCGAGAGACGTAGCGCGAATCAAAAACCAACGAAATACGCGCTTCGCCGTAATTCTAAAAGCAACCCCTGCTGACGGAAAGAAACTACTCATCCTACACGAGATCGTAGGATGACGCGATCGGAAAATTGGCCGATTCACCATGTAAAACTGTGTCAGTGACGGGAGAGTTTGTGCAAAGTGCTGGATCGTTCCCACCCTTCTCATTATTTTCTTTGCTTTCCTTGCGTTCTCCAATCGCCGATGACCGACGCCGATGACAACATTTGGAGCAACGCGTGACGCCACATCTCGTTAATGTGAAGAAAGTGGGAAGAAAAAAGGGGCATATATCTAGACGCGGTGCTGTGGGACCTGTCGTGGACGTCGCGTCGCGTCGCGCTACGACACGACACATCGGAGCAGTGTCAAAACACTCGACAGTCAGGGGCCCTCTTCCGGCATTTTAAAAGTCAGGGACGTCGCGCGCGCCAAACGACGCGCGACACTTTCCAAAAGTGTCGTAATTTCTTTTTCTCTTTCCGATTCGCTTCTCGAAGAGGAGTACGGACGGCTGAAAAATTGGGAGTAGCGTGTCACGACAGGACAAAACGAACAATTTCATTAAACGGGAAGACCTGGTGGAACGGGCAAGAAAGTGTCCTGCGGCGAGACACGTGACCCCAGACAAAAGTTTTCCCGAAAGAAAGCCGTGGCCGTAAAACGGTGTCCCTCGCGACGAGAAAGTGTCGCCGTCTTTTTCTAGCGCGTTTCTCTCCCGCCGGCTGCGACGACGCACGCCTTTCGAATTATTTGTCAATTGCGGGAGGACAGAGGGGGCAAGAAGGTGGAGAAGAAGAAGAAGAAGAAGAAGCTTTCGCAAGCTCCTCCTCGTAAACACAGCAACTGAGCAATCGCTACGGAAAATTTGTTCAGGACTTTATCGGATACCCATCAGTCTTTAGTCGTCCGACGCGGAGTCGAATGGTAAGTTTCTGTGTAAAATTTCACGAAAATCCTATTCCCTCTGTCCACTGACATCCATGTGAGTCTGCTTTCTCGTGTGCGTTTCTTATCTGCCTGCCAGTACGCCACTTCTCGGGAGATTATTGCTCCATTCATGCATAAGCGACATCTGAGTTATATTTGCGTCAACACGGGACGACACACGCCAATAAACGCTCGCAGCGCACCAGCAACGCCACAATCGCGCGCTAATAGACACACAAGACGAAATAAAAAACCAAAGTCGTTTATTTCGTTAATTGAATCGCGATAAGTAATGCTTAATTATGTTGATAGCTGTAATTAAGTGTTATGCTCGTCGCAACGTGGAGAGACACGTGAGCACACAGGTCTCCTTCGTTTGGAGGTTAAACAGTTTGTGAAACAAGGCTTCGAGTTTGGTTGGTGAAATATTAAAATGTGATTATCACTGATTGTACTTACCGTATTCGTGCAGTCACGATAAACACGAGTCTATATGGTTAACCTGGAGTTTGTCAACAAGATAATTCTTGAGTAGAAAGATAAATGACATATATGATATTAATCGAGCAAACGAAAGAAATCACAGAGGGATACGGATGAAGAGCGAGGATTTATGGAAAAATGTGTAATATTAATGATGTTGGAGAAAGTAACGAGTGATTTTGATTAATCTGGGTATGGATTATCAGTGTTGATGCGAAATTCGTGCAGGCGAGATAAACATGATCCGAGTTACAATTATATGAAGAATTTGGCGTTTCTCGGTTACTGACGTGTTGTTTGTCAACAAGATAATTCTCATGAGTTTCTGGCTTGACAGAGAATGCTCGATCTGCGTGTTTCAATCGGTATCGATTGTCACGCGTAACAATAACCCCAATCCGTAACTCGCCATCAGCGCGAAGGTATCGTGTCTGAGAAGCAACATGAATCCTAGCTCCTACTAACACCACTGTGTAAGATCAGTTTTCAAACGTCCAGCTCCAGTTCTATCGAATCTTCTTCTCCATTTTAACTGGCCCATTCACAATTTTCAGAGTTTTCATTTTTACCCGTACCAATTGGTCTCACCATTGGTGGTGATTGACAATGAAGATGCGCTACTATAGTTTCTTCAATACAAGTAAATATTTCTTGTATTACCATCGAGCACTACTGTTTTATTCACAAAGTTGTCCACCCTACCAACTATATTTTATCGACGAATTATCATACTTACTAAAAATCCGTAAATTTCATCTTAACAACAGTCAAGGGAACCGAGGTATTGCAGATAAAGTATTCCCCAGCTACACGGAATCACATAAAATCACTATTTCTACGTTCATGCTGGATTTTACAAAATCTTCTCGGTTTCCATTGGTCAAGGCTGAAAATTAGCATAGTGAGATTATCGATAACTGGGAATGTTATAATTGAATGCGGTAAAATCATTAAAGTTAATGGCCTCATTTGAGCTGAAATGATTGTCAGATTTAGTCGACTAATTAAGTTACGGGCTGAGAACGAGCTGCATCGTTAGAGAGCTTAACTGGCTTTTTCGGATAACGCGATTGAATGCGTTCACTTTCAATCGCAAGGAAGGAGAAGAAGCCTTGAATGGCGAGTGATTGAAAGGACGGTGAGTATTCCTACGATTCATTGCGAGATACAATAAGAGATCCATGCTTGACGCTAATTAATTGCCAAGGATTATCTAATAGCGATTTTTTCGTGTCCCATTACGAGGTTATTATGTAACTGTCACGCGTTTGCTCGGCCAAGCGCACCACTAACATTGCATAAGGGGAATCATTGCACCGGTTGAGAACCGCTTTCACCGTAAACCAAACTAAACTTAACCGAGCGACGGGGTCAGCTCTGACCTGGACTGAACACGACAATTAAGAAGTTTCGTTCTAACACAATCTTGGAAATGACCGCACGCTGTCCGGCATACCGTTATATTATCTATATATGTATATACATTTACTCTTTTTCCCTCCAATCTTCCTTTGACAAAGTTGATCACCGCTGCTTTACAAGAAAGACCACCAGAGATGTATACTGGGAAGATGATAGGAGCAGCCAGTTGTGTGATAAACCATCTCAAACTCCCTCTAGCTTCCACTGATAATTCGGTAAAAGCTCTGAACTTTGAACAGCATCTCAAATCCTATCACGATCTTTCGTCGCTATATACAAGTATTTACTCATTTACTAAAGTTAATTACTGAGATACATAGCGCAAACTTTTGCGATACTTTATGCATAACACACTCCTGCATGCGAATGTATGCAAGTTCAACGATCTCACTTTGGAGGTTATGTCAAGAGTTACGTTCGAAACGTTAATTGGTCGAGCAGTTTGAGAAACAGGTTGGAAAAACTTACGCGCTTAGGTTGAAATTTTTAAGTTCCGTTAGAGCACAAGAAATTTGGTTTTTGTCGGCAGGCAATTGAGACGCGCAACTATATCGCTTCAGCGGAATTCCAGGTTAATGGAGGTTAGACTATAGGGGGCTACCCGGCGTCCGCCGGTAGAGCGCTGCGGAGGTCGAAAAGCTCGTCGGCCATCTTGCTTTTTGGCGGGAGGAATCAATTTGGGAGAGAAGCCCCTTATGGTAAATTTGTGCCCGCGTCGAGTGTTAATTAATTTTTAGTGTTTTATCACTATACAGAGTGGGTGTTTTATTTTCAACGCTAGTGTCGATATTGAAGAGAAGAAGAAAAATAGGAAAAAGAAGAGTTCGAGATGAGACGGGGACTGTTGGCTGGGATTCCAGGTTAATGGAGGTCAGGATCCGCGTTCAGGTCGTGGCGAGGCCATAGAAAAGCGGATCGAGATCAAAGTAGATTGCGACTTTAACTCGCGCGAGACTCGTTTGTTAGTTCGTGCCCAACGTACTGCTGCTTATTGCTTCGGTGTTGCAGGTGTACAGTCGCTTATGACAATATTATGAGCGCCATTGCCCTATCGTCGTTTGCCGTTTGCCGTCCCGACCCGACCCGATCCTGTTTTCTAGCCTCGTGCATCAAGCTGTTTGACGAGTATTCCACCCGACTATACTATTCTATACTACTCTCCTGCAACAATCATCAACTCCGCGCTGCTCTCCTTCCACCATTTTATCCTCGTTCGAATTTACCAATGTTTTACCCCCCTCCTCTTTGTCTCGACCAATCAAAATCTTTTCTCCCGGACCGTATTTTCTTAAAATTCCTCTCTATCTCTTACAGTCTCCTCGCTCGACTCTAAAATACCTCCTGGACCGATTGTTGACAGAATCCAGCGAGTTTCCCTTTCGATAATAATTACGATCTCAAACTCCGCCGATCCGTAAAAATCGTAACGTGGAACGTACTGTTGGTCTAGATTCTTAATCTCAGCTTTAATCTAAAAGTGCATACTTGGCGCGCATACTAACCACGTAAACATAGAAGTGCATTCATTCCTCATTCGTGCTGCATTCCTTTCTTCGGAAATGGCATTTTTTACCGTATCTATATAGAATGTATAATTTTTTATCGCATTAAAAATTGCAACAACGATTTACCTCTGCCATCGAGTGCTATTTTAGTATATACAATAGAGAGTCTGAGATGAGTTTATTCAACGGAACGTGGAGAGATTTGGCAAATGTGATTTGTTCTGGGATTGAGTGGCAGATATAGTTATAATTGGAGATTGGCCGAATGAGAATTGGAATTATTGTGATTCGACGAGGGGATGGTCAATGAAACTCTGCAAAGCGCCAGATTCATCTCACGTTTTGAGGCTTAACGACTGAAAGTACGTACACCCAACTGGGTCGACCGTGACACTCTTTCCAAAGCTTCCACGTCAATGAAGAGATTTACCAACACGAAAATCTATAGCAACACTTGGTCGAGCGACCGCAGGGGTGTCAGCAAACTTTCGATTGGTTCAGTTGACTAAACTTTCACGTTCCCATCTTCGAAAGTACCTTCGCTTCGTCCAAAGCCAAAAGGGATATTGATTTCAGCCTCGTTTCTTCTGTAAATTAATCCACCGTGATCCAGTCAACCTCTCGAAAGGAGGGAAAAGCGAGTGTTGGAAATTATGATCGGCCAAGAATTTCTTTCCTCACGAATCCGAGGAATCTGAGATATAGAGTGAGAGGTGCAGATGGAGATGGGAGGAAGAGGAGGAGGGGGGGGGGGGGGGAGCTACGACGCGACCCGTGTTTACCAACAGATCATCGGATGTTTTATTATATATGTATATAAACAATGTTGTGTGTATACTAATGTATGCATCTATATACGACCAACGTGTAAATAAACTTACAAAGAGATTCTGAGAGAAATTTAATCCCTTGTATCATATCCACGCTAAAACCGAACGGTGACCGCCAATTCAATCAAGTACCAACCAATCGCAACCCTCGAAACGGAATTTCACTGATGCATGTTCAGGGATTCTGATACGCTCCAGCGGGACTCGGTAAAAATTCGACCAGACTGTTTCGACCTACCTATATAGATATATAATTTCCACTTTAACAAAAAAAAAGTGTAAGAAATCTGGTTTTTAATTTTTTTTTTACCACCAGCAAGAAAAAAAAGGTGATCCACTCGTTGAATTTTCAGCGGTATATTTACGACTCTCGGCCATTTTTTGGAATTCCTTTCTCGCGAAACTTTCAGCTCAATATTGTCCGTTATTCGGAAGGCGATCGGTGCAGCGAATGAATTTATCAATTAATTTTACGACTCGTGAAATTTGACGGGACTCGTTAAAGCAGTCTCGATCGGCCAGACGGTTAATTGAGAAAATTTGAGGAAGGCTCGAGACACATAAGGGGATGCACGATTTTTCGAAAGATAAACGCTCCTTATGGAATGGAAAGTGATTTCTGCGAATGTTCATTAAATTCCGTCCGTTAATTTCTGCACGTATAATACGAAGAGTCGTTAGCCGCTACGGTAATTTCCTGGTAGCACCGGTTTCGTGGCGTTATATTACCCCGCTGCGCAATGATTTACGAGTCATGAAACCGAAAAGGCGCGAATTTTAATCTGCGAATTGCGCGCAAAGCGTCGCCAATTGTGAATACACGATTTTTTTATTTTATTCTACTTTGTGGAGAAAGAAATAAATAAAGATCTCTGGATTATTTTGCTTCGTTTGTTGCTATATTTCATTATGTCAAATGGCATTCTTCTACGTCCCTAAGTCTCCGAAAGGGATGAAAAAAATAGAAAATTTGTTTCTTTATTTCTCTCCACAGAGAATAAAATAAACGAATAAATAAATAAAATTCTCTGGATTATTTATTCTTAATTATTGCGCTATTTACGTGAAGTGAGATTTTTCAACGTCACGTAATTTCCCGGAGTTGAGAAGCAGGTAATTTCCGAAGGGGGTGAGAGAAAAAAATGTAAATCGCCGGAATCACTGGTAATATCTAGCGAGTCACCATTCATCAACTCCTTTCATTTTCTCGCTGGGCCTTTGGAGGCTTTATTCAGCTTTATTATCCGGCCCCCGGGATACATCAGAGAGTGTGAAAAAAAGTTGGCAAGCACAGACACTAATGTGTATCAGTGTTGGTGTACCGTAAGATCCTGCTTCCTGGTTTCCCCGTGCTCGCGAGAAAACGCGCTCTTCACTGCTAATTCTTTCCACGACCAAAGCAAACCGAGTTGCAAAACACGGAGCGACAGACTTTCCTATATACGATTCGCCTTATTTTTCACGTCGAAGCTCCAAGAGAAATTTTGTCAATTTTTGCAAAAATTCCCCCCAGCACCACGGGGGAAAATCATTGAGCTAATGACATATTAAATCAACTACCTAATAAAAAAATTTAATATATATCTTTTTACCTTGGAACATAATTAGATTCTTATATATACTTTGATTTTAAAAATTCTCAATTTTAGTCAAGCATGAATCGTTTAATCGACGTTTATTATTTTTAATGAAATATTTACTGCTAAATGATTCCTTCATTAAATCAATCTTGCACACTTTTCCGATTAATATTTGCAAATATTTCTCTATACATGTGTAGAGTAATCCTGCTGACTCTGCTGTTATTTCTATTCATTGTGAAATAGAAAGGTGAAGAGAGGGGGAAAGGGGGAGTGGCGTTGCTGCTGTGTTTATAATTCAGCAACGTTTTCGTGGCTAGTTGGCCAAGGCGGAAGCAGCGAGTTAACAAATCGAGTTTGACCATCGCAAGAGTGGTGAGAGTCGAAACCTGGGGAGAATGTTTACGAATCGTCGTAGGATGGAAATCCTTGGTGCAGGTTGCATAAGTCCAAATGAAAATTACGAGCAGGCTTCGACTGGATACTCGCGGGGAAACTATTAGTTTCGATCCGCGAAATTTTCTCGAATGTTCCAACGAATCTGAGTAAATTGATTAATTAGAACTGAATTAACGATTCGAGAAAGGTAACGGAATGGAGAATGAGCATCGCGAGTCTGGGAAGAATGCTCCCTAATCGTTTTAGAACGGAAGTCTTTGGCGATTGCGCAAGCTCCAAAACAAAAATTACAAGCAATCTTATGATCGAATACTCGCGAGAAAACGTTTAACGCGAATCCGCGAAATTTCCTCGGATGATCCAACGGATCCGAGTAAATTAATTGATTAGAACTGAATTAACGATTCGAGAAAGGTAACCGAACGAAGATTGAGCATCGCGACTCTGGGGAGAGAATGGTCGTAGGACAGAAATCCTTGGTGCAGGTTGCGTAATAAGTTGAAATGAAAATTACGAGCGAGCTCCGACTGTGGATATATACTCGCGCGAGGAAACGATGGGGCGTGAATACCGAATCCGCGGAATTCTCTCGAGTGATCGAACGATTCTGGGTAAATGGATCGATGGAGTCGAATGGTACGAGAAAGGTAGACGAATCAATTGAGTCGAATGACTCGAAAGACTGAATGGGCCCAGCTGGAGGCTGGAACGGGGTCAGAGAGCCGAGCAAACGGTAGGCGTGAGCCAAATTCACCGGTAAAATCATCAACGACGCGCACGCTCTGCCCACACTCGCTTGGCTACAACATCGTTGATGATCGTTGTAAAACGGTATCCGGCCGGTCCTTGAACGTGAAACTCGACTCGGAGGGTCCAAGCTTGTAGGAAACTTTTGCCTAAGATCCCCCTCCCCTCTTACTCCTACTTCTCACAAGAAAGCCATAAATTAATAATCCGGCCTTTGAAAATATCGTTTCTCACGTTTTTATGATACATATATATATATATGTGTGTGTGTGTGTGTGTATGTATATGAAAAGACCGATTCCGGAGAAACTTGAAAGCGCAGGTAAAACGGTAGGTAAGAATTATCGCCTTTTCGATAATAAACCGCAGGTACTTCTGGCAGAGTATAATATACTATATATATACATATGTATACAGGGTGTCACAAGCGTATTTGCAAAAGTGTTGGGGCTTTGTAAAGGGGGTCATTACGAACCTTTTTTGTTAAGGTGACTTTGTTTTTAAACCAACCCCTGAGGTTTTATCGACGTCTCGACTTCTTCGTGTAAACTCCACCGTTAACTTGCTTTCGATGAATGGCTTATTTTTATTACAATCTTATAACCTTGAAAGTTTGTCGCGCAGTGTAAGTGCTACTTGTGGTCGAGATTACCGAGTAGTGAACAACTAGCAACGAAGTGGTTGTTGGTTCTTCATGGAGGAAGAAAGTAGATTGATAATTTAATTCTTTTTCACAATTAAAGTGAAAGAGAATTATTCGGAGGGAAATTTATAGTGCGTTTTTAATACAAATCTAAGGGTTGATTTAAGAACAAAGTTGTCTCGACTGTAATTTAAGGATTTCTATCGACTCCCTCTATAAAGTTTCTAAATTTCCCCCAATATCCCCGAAAAAGCCTGTACATTAAAAGCACCGTAATTCCTAAGCTCGCAGTTCTTCGACCTGACAATATTCACAAATTGAACGTGATCACAAATGTATAATCCGGTGGAGGTAAGAATGTGTACGTGTATACAGACGAGAGCAATGAATGTTCCCATACAAAAAGAAATTCTCTTATAATCTTCCCTTTTCCGCTGTCCCTTCGTTACACTCACTTGTAGGCTATATAGCCTGCATCGATTTTGTTCCCAAATAATTTACGACCGTAGCATTTTCACCAATAAACTCTCTCACACACACATACGCAAATTCTACATCGGTATTCCATTATATCAATTTTTAGGCTACCTGTGAAGGTCCCAAGGAAGGCAAATTGAGTGAAATTAACTGTAAAAACCTAGTTTCATCGAGCAATAATTAAACAATCGACTGAAAGAAAGCTGAAAAATGTAAGGTGCAAGAAAGTGGTGTGGGCACCTGTAGAGGAAACATACGCTGTACTCGACTGTACCGCACGAGCAAGCTCGCAAACGCGTCGAGCACGAAGCCACTACAAAGCAGCACTAGAGTTATACATATATATACATACGTCGCTCGACTGCTGTGCCATTCGAATAAACAGTGTAGTATATATACTATACTATGCACAATAAACCGTTGGAGCTTCCTGGAAATGCTTTGACGGGCTCGTAAAAATTAACTCTACATTCTTCGTTTATTGCGATCAAAGTCTTCTTACGGCAAGCGCGAATCATTTCTCTCTCCTAGAATTATCCACAGCGGCTGGTCAATTAGTATTAACAATTAGGCTTAATGAGACAGCCAACTCCTCCACTCGCAATCCTGTCCCGTCTCTCACTTTTATCTAATTGTTTATGGCAATCGTACCTTCCACTCTAAACTCCCCCCCTCCCCCCTCTTTTACCTTGGAAAATTGCAAAGAATTAAGAAATCGCGAACGCCGAGTGAAATCGATGAAGCCAACCGACCTCCACGCACAGTGGAGAACGCGCGTATCGTTATTAAGATCGAGAGTGGGCCCTGCAATATTTATTGGAGGGTTGCCATAGAGTTCGATTGTTATATTGAGTGATTTTGGGGAAGAGGAGGGGGAGGGGGGGGGGGGGAGAGTAACAAAGGAGCTGATGAGTTTTCACAGAGAATCGTGCAAAGTCCGATACGATGGTTAATCCTTGGATCCCTGCCACTTTGTTCTATCCGTTCTATTCTATCTGTCCCATTCTCCGTTCTTTCTTTCCTTTGTGGCTCCGGGCTTTATGGTCGGGCAGTCAGTCAGTCAGGCAGTCAGTGAGGCAGCCAGGCATCGATTGAAAACCCAACGCGTTTACACGGACGACTTGACCGGGACAAATCACCCAGTTCTCCGGTCTCTCCGCCATATTCAGAGTGTTGGCGAATCAATTACGTTTAATTATAGGCCTCCTTTGCCAGAAAGATCATTCTATAACAACCAAACCCTACGTTTTCCTCCATTCCTTTTAACCAAACGAATAAACGACCTTATCTTATCCTATCGAAGAAACAAAATTTCAACTTGGCGCGATAAAACAATTTTCAATCTTCCTGCAACTTTAAAACGAACGAAGGAAGAATTTTGTAGAAGTTCTATTTTTCCATAAATTTCTTGTGAAACGAGGTAAAAAATATAAACGAGAGAAGCGAAGGTGGAAAATTGTCAGTGTGTTTCGAGCGAATGGGCGGGAAAAATGTGGCGATAGACAGACAGGTATAGTGTAGAGGAGGTCGGTGGCCATGACAGTCTGGTGTCCCTTGTGCAGTTGGCGTATGTACAGAGAAGCTTTGGCACTGACCCATACACTGCTTGGCCCACTTACGTGCACCAACTGCTCGTGTCTCGTCCAAGCCGACGAGATTGCACATTTTGGAATTTCCAGCTCGCCCACGTTGCACCGACTTTCCTCGCTAATGGATATTTCGCGTAATCCTTGACCCCCCTCCCCCCTCCCGCTTTACATCGGTTAAGCAGTGTTTTTCTCACGCCGTCGCGTCGTCCAATCAGCACGGCTGTGCCCCTCGTTATATACATACGTATAATGTACCAGCCGAACCAAGACCTACCTCATTTTACATCAACAACCGTTGGTCTCTCTTCGCCTAGCGGAGCCTCGAAACACCTGCCTCGAAAGAAACAATCCTTCGAGCGACTCGATTCGCGAGAAGGAATCGCAGCGATCGAGTCAGGGTCGATGAGATTGAAAGAGTCCAGCTGAATGATGGAATTGGGAGAATTCAATCGAGTATGGCACACCTAATGACGTTTCAAACCAATGACTCTTCTCGACGTCGAAGAGTTTTTATATACGGTTCGATGGAGTTTCGAGGGTTCTCTATGTATTTACTGGTTTCGGTTTTTCTGGTGGGGGCATATTTGGAGGGGGGGGGGGGGGGGTTAAGGGAGAAAAAGAAGGAGCCACGCGGTGGGAGAAATAAATCAGAAAAAAATCAGTGCTGCCGGGTCGCCGATGGTTTTCGTGTGAACGACACTATAATCGTTTTGGGAGAAGATGATGTTCCTGCAAGGCGGTCTGGTGGCCTTAGGCTGTCGGTCACTGACACTGTTTCACAACCGACTCGTGCGGTGGGCCCCGAACCCACCGCCGCCGCCGCCGCCGCCGCCTCCTGTCAAGCGATCCACACAGAGGTATAACCACCGAAAAATCTACACACACACACGAGTACGGGCCTCCGCTAATCCTCGTTTCTAATGTTTTTATCGATACTTTCTTCCACTCTGGATATTCGTCAATATTCAATTATATAAAGTTTTTTTTTTCAATGTCAAATTCGTAACTAAACTACTTACCGTATTCGTGTATTTATACAAATTGTGCAAGAAAATCATTTTGAATAGAAAAAAAGGGGAGGAGCTACCGGGCGTGGGTTGTTGTATAAAAAATCTGAGATAAGGTGTATATTTTATTAGAATTGACTTTATCGGAATGCAATATTATAGACTATCTTTTGGTGTTTATCGTTGATATAAATGTGTGTTTGATGCAACGCGAGCAAGAAACAAGATGTTCTTGAATGTTGACTCGCCAGCTGTCGTCGAGATTGGATAAATGACGAGAAGTGCGCGTTGGATGGATTAGATGGGGAATATGAAAGAGAGAGAGAAGGGGAGAGATCGAGATATATTGATAAACATACATATATACAAAGTGAAAAGTAAAGCTGGAGGATAAATTAGTAGTTGGAAGACTATAATGCAGGACTCCGTCAAAGGGCGTTCTAAAATCAGCTTTAAGGTCGACTGACGCTGGAAGATAAAGATTATCTCGTGCTTGTTGCGTTTCTCGTGAAGCAGTAGCTCCATAGCAGTGGCGTATAGTATATATGTATACCACGTATACCAACCAACTCTCATCCTCCTTGCCACAAATGAAAGGGAGTCTATGCTACAGCCTTGGATTCTCCTCCATTTTAGACCTGCTTTCCTTTAACCTCATTTTTTCACCTCTTCTCAAATAAACTCGTACAAACATTTTCCTACGACTCGAAAACTTTTCCATCTCGTCCAAGCAAACAAAACTCGTGCGTTTGTCCCAATGGATGCATCTGGCTCGCTCGACCAATCGATCGTATCAATTATCCATCTATCACGACCATTTTCATCGTAGATGCTGCAGGGTGAGCTCCTTTACGATCGATTGACCCGATTCGATTAACCCAGAGCCACCGTCACGGCCATCCCACATCTCATCCTCATCCTTCTCGATTAAAAGATTCGCCTTGACGCCTCGCTCGCGAGGCCGAAATCGTTACGTAAAACCTTCCATCATCCGCACGCGCGTCCGATACGCATATTTTTCGCTCTGTCATATTTTCACCAAACTCATCCCCCTCGACTGAGTTAGCAAAATATTGTTTTGGAAAGTCTGAAGAGATTAAGAAAGAATATTAATATTATATTCGCGAGAATCTAGCTGTATTAAAATTAAATCAATGCCACGTTTATTTCTGATTTTTCCCAATGAAATCCGATGATTGCAATTTACCTAGGACTTCCTGTAATGGCGGAATATTTTTTGAGAAAGTCTGGAGAGATTCAGGAAGACTATTAATTATAGTCATGAAAACCCTGCTGTATTAAAAATAAACCAATGCCATGATTATTTCTGAATTTTCCCAATGAAATCCCACGATTGCAGTATTCCTGAGACTTCCTTTCACCATCCGAAGTCTTAATACGACGATGAGAGACTAACGATGTTCGATTAGGAATAGATTATTCCAGAGAGGATAACTGTATTCGATCGTCCAATTGATTTGACGATCCTTCATTTTTCATTCTATTCGCTTCCTGCTTCAAGGAAAACTGTCTATTAATAGAAAAGAAACTTTCCTCTCTATTTTCAGATTTTATCGTCCAACAGCTCGCATCCTTGCCAGACTAGTCTTATCGTTAAATGCAAACCGTTCTTCTCCTCTCCCCAGTGTTATTTCTGTTTTCGAGTTTCGATAAAACAAAGACGGAGCGTTTCCTCGCCAGTCGAAAGGGGCTGATGCTTTAATTGTGCCAGTGTATTTAATTAGAGTGTTCTCACAGTCCAATTGGCAAGCTCGCTGGGAGCTTTGAGCAGCGTCCAGTGGAATACAGCTTTTAGAGATGGTGCAGAGCAATCAAGGAGGGTGGGAGAGGGAGGGGGAGGGCAGTAAACAGCACGAAACAAGTGACCAAGGATACAAAGAACGAGAAGCACACACACACACAGCCAAGCCTTGAACGCGTAGCAAGAGAGCGAGCGAGCACCGCTTGGTGGTGGCTTTTGGAAAAATTCCACCTAGCTAGCAATCCTAGAGGCCTCCCCTCGCGTGCCAACGTGAGCGCGAGCGTGCGCGCGCGCAAGAGTCCTGTCTTGACTCTTGAGAAATACGAAGGCACTACGGCGCCTTTAATCGACGGAGACTTCCTTTCACTGCGGTGGAAACTCGTGATTAGCCGGACGAGTGAAATGAACTAATGGACGACCGCGTGAAAAATTCCCCGACGGAGCAGAGTGAAGAAATGTGAGGTAATACGCGAGACCAGAAGGGGCATCGAGTGGAACAAAGGGAACGCGCGAGAGCATGTAGTGTAGAGAGAGAGAGAGAGAGAGAGAGAGAGAGAGAGTTGAAAAACAAGAGGATTTTTCTCGAGAAGCGGAGGACAAAGAAAACAAAAGCAGCCATAGCGAAGAAACGAACGACCAACGGGAGCGGAGCATAAAGTAAACAAACATCGATGCTCCAGGATTAATCATGCACCGAGGCAAATAAATACCGCGAATTCGGTTTACAGCTCGACTGACAATATTGTGCCAACGTTTTTAACGCATCGCAGCTTAGTCTATATATATATACACGAGCATAATAGAATAGGTCTCTTTCTCATCAACGGTGCGAGATAGGTTCGAGTGCACTTAAATTTCTATCCTTTTTTTTCCAAGCATCTTCCGAACGCTCTACACAGGGTTGCTCAGTCAGCGTTTTTCCGATAACCGAGATAAACCGCGAACTGACCCGAGCACCTTTTTCTACCATCTCGAAAATTTCCTCGTGCGTCAGCCAGTTCTTCTGGAACTCCGATCACCTTTGCGTGCCGACCGTTTCTTTTTTAATTTCGCGTCCACCTTGAAATCCGAGACTCTAATGAATGTACCTCTCCGCTCTTTGTTAAAGACGACCAGAAACCGTTGCCAGATCCGCTACGCGAAACCACTAAATTTTCCACACTTAATTATCCGACGAGATTCACCCAATTATCGAGTGCAAGAAAATAAAGAAAACACTCGCTAATTTCACGCTCAACGACCTTTTCCACGGAGACCAAATTTTCCTAACGAGATCAACGGAACTTTCTTATTCCGGACAGGTTTTTCTCTCACTAAGAATGATTTTTTTCTTCTGTTTCTTTTTAATTGTTCGCGACGCCAGACACACGGCGACTGGAAGATTTGCAACGTTAAAAATAAACGGGACGAGGCAAATTTATTTTTATTATATAGTTTCTCTACTCCGCTCTTTTGGCCTCTCGTACAAACTATCGAGTTTCTTCTCAATGCGTCTCAAGATAAATTCGAAGGTTGTAAGATTTTGCGTAAGCCTGATAACTAGTGAAATTGCGATAAGCCGCGCTCTCTAACAATGCGCGAGTATCGCTTCTAACGTAACCCTATTTCGTTTGAATATTTCCCCCTATCATCTTCATTATAGTTTCAAACTAATTTACATTCATATTCGCTCGTTCAAACGCGTTTAAACTTTTCTTATTTACAGAACGCAGACCATTTTTGGATGATTCCAGACGATATAAATTATCGATAAGGAAATAAAGTATTTTTAATACAACGCGCGAATAAAAATCCCTACCGGAAGTAAATATGAGGTTTGGATAACTTGGTACCATTCGTTCCTTTAGAACCACAATATAGATTTACATTTGTTAATTAACAATAAAGTTACCATATATTTGGTGGTGAAATATTCATTTTTAAATATAAACACACGTTTATAAAAAATTCTCTGTACGTGTAGCGTTAAAACTTTTTCACGCTTCTTTTTTCTAACAATTTTGGGATTATAATTCAAGACGTTTATCAATTAGAAAAAAAAAGTATTTTTAAAACACCGCGAGAAAAAAATCTCTAGCGGAAGTAAACACACGATTTGGATAATTGGTACCGTTCACTCGTTTCAAACCAATTAAGATTTTCTTTCGTTAATTAAAACGTTTCTAAACTCCTTTTTATTTACAGTTTGCAGGCCATTTTTAAATGATTCAAGGCAATAATTATCGATACAAAAAACCCGTATTTTTAATACAACGCGAATGAGAAATCTCTGGCGGAAACAAACGCGAGATTCGGATAATTAGTATACGGATACGAGGAAATTTAATAATAGTCGAGGGTGACTATTTGATCTTACCGACTGATTTCCGTTTCATCTCAAGACTCTTGGGTAGTAGTAATAGTAGTAGTAAAATTATGAATGCCAAGCTGAGAGAAACATAAATATTATTCCGAGCTTTTTCCTCGATAACCTTCTCACGCGCTGCGAGTTATGCGCCCAACTGTCTGGAAAGTTTTGGCTCCAGGCCAAAAGCTCAACCAACAGAGAGCTTTTGGATCCCGCGTTTCGCCCCGGAGAGCTTTCTTCTTCAAACTTCGACAATTTCATTTCAAACCTGACGCGCATCTCTTCCAAACTCCTGCGACTCCTCCCAGAGGCGTTTCGTTGCTGAAATAAAAAACAAAAAACAGTAAAGAAAAAAGCTCTGCTTAGAGTTGAAAATAAGGTGGATAATTTTAACGTTTATCGGAGGAAAAATTTGAATGATGGAATTAGGCGATTTGGTGAAATGGAGGAAAGGTGAAGGAAGAGTATAGGTGGGTGGGGGTCGTAGATGTTGAAGAGTCGTTAAATGGGCAATTGGGTCGAGCGTACGGTGCGAGTATATATATATATATATATATATATATATATATATATATATTTATATACGTAGAAATTGCCTGCTATAGGAAAAAATCTTTCGAGCTTTCGTGGTGCTTTTCACGCTTTCCGCTCGTCGACTCGAATGCCCGGCAAATCGTCACCGTGTCGATTTCCATAATTTACGCGTGAATGCCCGCGCGTGTACCATTAACTGCCACGTCCGGCTTTGTAAAAATGCACGAGAGAGCGCGAGCGCGCTCGCGCTAGTTAAACAGAGAGAAAAATCGTTTCACAATTCGCGCTCGCTACCTTTTACCCGACTACCGTTCTCTCTCTCCCAACACACGCGACTTCACGGCCCGTGCATACGGTTCCCTCCATTATTATCACGACTATCGTAACTATATCCCGTCGAATTAATTAATACAAATTATCGGAATTATCGAATTATCTTACTGGCACGATAATTCCTCTCCGCGGTATTCCTGGAAAAATTACAGAAAATTCAAAAGATTCCGAGGGTGTACTCAACAAGTATATACATATATAATAATAATATAAATGTATCCTTATACCGATATACGTTCGATCGAATCCTCCGAGTTCAAAGTGGAGCTTCTCACACATGTACACATCTTTATATATATATATATATAGAAGGATGCAATTTTATTTACTACTCAAGTTATGCATCAGTTTCAGTGCTATTAGGTCGATCGGTTAATTGGATTAAGGATGTGTGTGTGTGCGAGCATCGTTGCGACTTTTCAGCTTAATTTCAAGCACAGAGTCGACGTAATCGAGCGGAGAGGTAATTCTGGCATTCCTGGCGCAATTATTATTGATACAGCGGCTCTTCGTTTAATTTTACAAGCACGCCGTGCGATACAACAAACGCTCGTGTCGCGGGCTTGTAGCTTGGTGCAATCGTACGCGCGATACGAGCCACTTCCGGTCCCCGGTCAGTCGCAAGTCGGAGATACAAATCGCGCTACAGCTGACTTTGCACAATAATCTCATGCACATTTCACCAATTGATCTTCGCTTTGTTTCGTACCACCTTTTTCCACTCTCCTCTTCGCGTTACTCTGCTCCTCTTGATATTTCATCATTTCAGATTAATTCTATATACTCCTTGTACGATTATTACACTGACATTTATACAATTATCGATGTAGAATGTAAGAAACTTTTCAAAAATTACAATGACAGGCAACGTTAAGACTAAAGCTGCTAGTTTATATCAAACCGTAAGAGAATAATTTAATAATTATTACTATAAAATTGTTGTTAAATTAAAAACGTAGATTTATACAAATTACAATCGTGTGTTACAAAGTTATTCACGACCCTCGTTGTAATTTTACATAAATTTATTGCATATGCTGTATAGTGGTTTTTTTATTTCTTTTATTACACGATGAATAAGAAAACTGATAATTCCCGGACGTTCATATCCAATGCACGTGAAAGAATTAGCAGCAATGATAATCTTGCTAATTAAGAGGTCATCTCTTCAGCTTTGTCTTGTTTAGCACTCGCACGTGCATGCACACACGCACACATCCGTGCAATTTTTTATTATTCAACGGTCCGTTCTACTTTTGCTAAACTACGATGAGATTCACGGTAGAATTCGGTGTATTCGAACGAAAAAAGCAGACAAGCGGAATTTGATTGGACGGTTGAATTAATTTTTATGGTCGTTTTAATTATTCTAACCAACAGGAACGATTTGATTGGATTGTGTGGCAATTATTAATTAGAGAGTCGTGCTCTACATCAGAAATTCTATCGCAATTCATTCTCCCACGGACTTTGTATACATCTCCGACTATGGCCGGATTATAAGATACGATTCGAGGACACGAAGCGGAGTCTAAGAAGTTTCTACGAATCCTTAGCGCTGCGCGATTCCTTCAGCGAACAATGCAACAAAAGCCTAATTTAATTCCGAGACTCCTGCTTACTTTGAATTCACTTAATCCGTTTTAATTATATTCTCCAAAGCTTCATGTTATTCTCTTGAATTTTCTTACACGATATATTCCAAATGTTCACACGTGTATCCATCGCTATTTGTATCGATTTTGTTCATTTTCTACTTCGACTCGTGCATGTCCCTCGTAATTTTCTCGCTGAATATCGTCTTCGATGTATCGTTGGTGTTTGCTCTTTCCCCCCTCCACTCCCATCCCCCTACCATCCACTCTTTTTCAATCGTTAAAAAAAATTCGAGACTGTACGTGTCTCGAGCCGCGCAAAACTCTATCAGAGCGTGTCTGAACTTGCTCATTTAATTTTTATCCAATCCAGTTTGCCGCTGCTGATATTTGTTACTTTCGCACTCGCTACCTCCTCCGCCCCCCTCCTTCGATTTCCGAGAAGAAAATCCATTCCCAGTGGAAGATCCGTCGTGCTGGAAAGATTATATCGATATAGAAATTCCTTGGCTGTGCGCGAGAATAAAAATGAACCCTGGCGGGAAGTCGATATCGAGGAGAAATAAGATGGAAAATTTGCATTGGAGGAGTGTAATTTATTGGTGAGAAAATCGCTCGCATGTAGAGATTAGAATTGGGGAAAATAATCGATGGAAATTTAACCGTGCTTGTGATCTACGAGAAGAAATACCGAGTGGATATAAACCCGTTGGGATAAGCGATCCCCGGGCGCTTAGTATCTATTTTCTCCTTAGATTGCAGCGAGACCTTGAAACCAGCTGCGTTTCTTTGGTACCGGTTACCAAGTTTTATGTGTAAACTAATAAAATGATCGACAGCGTAAAATATCGTCGCTGTATTTACGAAACTCACCTGACTTTATCGCAAAACGATTCTCTTCCCTCCTCTTCATCATCGTCATCGTCCACCGTTCCCTGCTAACAGCTTTAAATATAAATTACGAGTTACCGAACGATTTAAATTTCTTAAACAATATAAATTACAATCCGTGCGTCGAACAATATAAATCGTTGAAAATTGTACATACTGCAGGGGACAGCAACTGTCAGGAATATTTAATCGTTTTGACAGCATCTCCTCAGACTCTATAATTCACGGAAAAGGACAATGCTATATAGACAAATAAGAGTGAAAATAAGCGAGAATGGAGGAGACTGATTTATAGCGAAGGATTAACCATACTTCGATTATCCATTTTAGCCAATTCCCTGCAAATGCTGAAGCTCCCAAAATAAAACCAATATTTTAACAAAGACTCGTGCACTCTTGTATCTTCAAACGCATTTCTTACTGTAAAACCTTCCTTTTCTGTGTGTTGGAACGTTTCTATTATCTCCCGCTAGAGGAGCGCATTGTCGTGGTGGCGCTACGCGCAGCATAACCTCACTTACTCATTGTCGTTAACGAAAACTGTCAATGATCTCCGAGTTTCTGAACCTTGAAGAAGCTTCGAGGCTAAGATATGACAGGTGAGAGAGAAAGGTTCTTGTTTAGGATAAGGACGCATAGTTTTCCGGTAATTTATAGGGCTGGCTGATAAATTTCTTTTTTTCACGCGATACCAACTACAAAGTGGGCTTACGAGCTACCCCCTCCTCATCCCTCGCCACCGGGAAGGGAGAGGGGCACACACAACAAAAACATTCTTGCCTGCTGAGCTGTGAACGTTCCACCATCGGCCAGTAACTTTCAGCATCGGCCTGCAGCAGCAAATTCCATCCACCTGATACTCGTGTCTTCTCGAATTCTCTTACTTAGCCTGCATCTTCGCCGCTATCGCCTAATTACGTAATTTCACATTGCTTCTATCGATAAACCAAGCAATGGCGTCTGCACGATCCTTCGACACTCTCACTAATGTGCTTTTTCTCTAATTTTATGGTGAAAACAAGATGGCGGACGACAAGAAGGTTACGTAAGATTTTGCCTTGGGGTTATTATTGACACCTCGCATTCATCCATTTTAACAGCATGATAGAACATATCGACGGGTTGCGATAAATTACCAACGTTTTCAACGCAGCTCTTGAATTTATATCGATCTCGTGGCTGTGAGGTAACGCTGAAACCTGTAGGTGCAGGTCATTATCGCAATTTACCGCCATCTTACTGCATTCCCAATACCTCTTAATAACAAATAATAGTACAGGGTTACAAATAGAATGTACCACCGAGACACGTGCGGTGAGCGAGATGAATAAATTTCGCTCAACGGTTGGACTGATTTTTTTCTTCCTCTACGATACCTCTTCGAGACTTCCTTATAACTCAAGCGAAGTGGATGGGACGAAGCTATAATATAAAAGAAAGTTTCAGCTGGAAAAGGAACAAAACTCCACCGGACTATACGTCGACCCGAGAAAAATGCATTTACAGCTAAATATAGCCAGGCACCGGACGGATTTAGAAATCCGGCTCCTTCGTCCATCTTTTTGGCCACTTTGCGAGAAAAAAGAGCGACGGGGAAAGAAAACCGGTAACCGTCACCAGGGGTATGCACGCGACTTTTCTACGACTGCAAAATCTCTTTAACGAATTATCCGGTACAGGCTCCAATGAAAAAAACCAAGGATAAAGTAGAAACTGTTGGGTTTCTTCCACTCGCGGCAATCCGAATTGAGAAAAATCGTAGAAAATCGTAGAAAATCCTGGATTCCCTTTTGATATAAAATAGGAGAGATTTATGGATAGGCAGAGTTTAACTAGACGAGTATTTTTGGTTTATGGTAATTAGAGGAGTTTGAGCGGTTTCGGGGAGGAAAGCAGGTGGGAATGATGAAGAGTATCAGTGGACATCATCCATTGGAGTGACGACGGAAACCTGGCTACTCGCCAGAAACTTAACTCTTACCACGACCCAGACGAACTTTTGGCCATGTACCGATTATTATTGCCGATCCTTCCTTCCAACCTCGTTGGCGACTGGCCAGACATGTTGCAAGCATATTCACGAATTTCCGCAGCTAATTCACATCAGAACAGGATTACCATTAATTCTGTTTTGTTTTCTCTCTCTCTCTCTCTCTCTCTCTCTCTCTTCAATGAAAATTGGAAATAAGCACGGAACGATCGGGGATTATCGTGGATCCCTGTTTGCGCGAGAAGAATAGCTATAAAATCTAGTGGAAATAATATGTTCGGGAGGTAGAACGTGAGAGAGTAAAAATAGGATTGACGGATTGCGTATTGTCGTCGAGTGGTGGAGAGAATGGAGGTTAGGAAGTCGATCGGCGATGGCGATGGCGATGGCGGTGGCGGTGGCGGCGGCGGCGGCGGCCGCGGCGGCACGGTGACGGCGTTAAGAGGCGCCGGAGAGCCTCGCGAGCGAGACGTCTCTTGCTTGCTTAGTGGAATAAATCGAGCATCGCCGAATGCACGAAGAGGTGTCCTTCGGCGAATTTTTCCAGCAGATAAAGCAGCTTCGTGACGTGCTTCGGTCGATGCATCGTGATCATTCCCTCCCCCACTTCCCCTCCCACCCGAGGCGTTCCCGTGTCGTTTGTGTCGCTATAAGAAAAAGCCACGAGAGTGGCCGCGTCCACGAGAGATTCAGCGGGGTCAATGAATCTGATCTGGAAAGCGTCGTTCTCGTGGGAGCCAGCAGGGAACTACGCAGCTGCGACCTCGAGCCTCTCCTCTCCTGCTCCCTACCTCTCCCCCCTTCTCTTTTTTCCTCCCTTTCTATCTCCTATCTCTCCTTCTTCTTCCTCTTCTTTTTTCTCCTTCTCTATCCTCTATCCTCCATTCTTCCTCTCATTCCCTATTTCTCTCCCTTCTATAATTTTCCATATTTTCCACTCACATCCTTTTTCCATCTTTCGTTTCTCCTCCCTCTCCCCCCTCTTATGCCACAATCACTTTTTTCTCATTCGCTCTCCCTCTTCTTCTCCCTACCTTTTCTCCACTTTTCATAATCTCTTTCTCTTCTTTCGATCGACTTCGCATAAGTTTCATGATGGTTTGTTTATGTATCCTCGGTGTTCCCTGTTGTAACGTCTACTATAAACAGATTTTAGTAAACAGATAGTGTGTTCGGTGATGGAGGATAGAGGAAGCGAAAAGAGGGATGAGAATAAAGTCGAACGGATAACTTGGATTAACATTTCGTGGATCATTGAGAATCCGAGAGGTGATTTATTGTCGTATAGTGACAGTCGAGCGCAGACATATTCCAGAATAAACGGAAAGTCGCAGGTGTCGCGGGGGAAAAAGTGAATGCAGAAAGACCGATCTGTTTTTACCGTTACGCAGCGATTATGTCTGCTCGGCGAATAACGCATACAAATACGAGAATCGACCGGGTGATCGTGCCAGGCGTGACGGGGCTGAGAAAGAAACCAAGAAACGCGATTTGCTTTCGCGTCGAATCGCTCGAAGCACCAACCTAACCTTTATAAATGATCTATAGCAAGGATCTTATTTACTTTCGATAAATTCACCATGTTCGTATCACTTTCTTCCGATTAGCCAGCTATTTTCCACATTCAGATTAGAAACTTTTTAGATAACCACGAAAATTCAAAGTTATTTGAAAAGTAAACTTAAGTTCTCACTCAGTTTTTACTTTAATTCTCTAGATGGCATGAACGCCATGTTTGAAAAATCTACCAATTAAGTTACGCATGCCATTTCTTTCATTTTCAATACTTTCAGCGAGTTCCATATCTCGACGTTTTAACGCACCATAAGTAATCTACATATTTTTTTTTTTTTTTTTTTTCAAAACAAACGCATTGCTGAGGGCAAGACTGCCAGCCTGATGATCGTGCAATGTAACGTATCAAGCATTTTTCTTAATTCAAAATTTACAGGAAGTGACTAATGAGACGCTCTCGACATTACAGTTGATACAGATCTGTTACAGGGGTTATCTTCATTGGAGTCTTGAATGAAATGGCATCGATATCGCCGACGGTGCGGGTTCACTGGCACAAATCACCGTAATAGTATTCGTGTCATCGTGTTCCACTTGTTTTCATGATAATGGTCCATAATGGTGACGCTTTGACGCGCATCGAGCTTTCCAGACAACACTTTCGGAAACTAAGCAGAATTACCTTAACTAGAAAATTTTACCAATTTGCTCTCCTGTACATTATTCTCTGCACTATCAGATGTGAATTCTATCACTGAAATATGTCAATAAAATTAACAATTTGAATTTTATATATCACACTTTTTAGTACTCACGTTTCAAGTTGCGATGGAACTTTCCACACATCTGCAGTTTCCGGAGTTTCCGCAATAAGCATGTCAAACAAAAAGGAGGGGGGGGGGGGGGGGGGGGCAAGAAGCGACACATACCACAACCGCTAGAAAATAAAAATATACAATTTTCACTAGACACTTTACCAAACGAAATCTGTCTGAAAAATTTATATCATGCTCCTCACATCCACGAATTCTCTCACACAAATACATTTACAGATTTACGTGAAACTCCTACAGAATATCGATTAGTTCGGCTACTCGATTAAAATAAGTTAAATAAGATTTTTGATCGGTTAATTAATAATACTGGATGATATTCGGCTGAGCGGAGCAATTTGCGGACTGCCCGGGGCATCTTCCCATTTTCCCAGCCCCCTCCCCCCTCCCATCCATGGCGGCCCCGCGTATTTTCTCCGTCACTTCCATCCGGTGCTTGCGCTCGTGTTATTATCTCGATAAACACCGGGATCCCGGATTGATCGAGCGTTTCCACAGGCGGGCCGAAAATAAGCTTGCGAAAGCAGAACGGGCCTGCGAATTCCACAAAGTTTCACCCAAGCCATCCATCCCGTTCGAACCCATCTGCATTGGCTGGGGAAGAAAAAAAAATTATTTCTCTCTCGGCTCGAACGTTATTCGCTGATTTGCACGTGGGAAGCCTCACTTTGCTTGTTGAAGAATGAAATTTATTTGCTCTATCCTCTAATTCTCCCTGCGCAATCTTATCCTCGTCATTTGTTCCTCCTCTTCTTCTTGTTTTTCTTCAGCCTCTCTCCCTCTTTCTCTCCCGTTTTACCTTTTTCCGTCCTCAACTTCCTCCTCTGCTTCGTCATAGGCTATTTTCTCCCTTTTTCCTCGCTCTTCAGCTTCTCCGTCTCCTCCGTCATCGCTTCCTGTTTTCCTCATTACACCGCATTTTCTTCGTGTCTTACGAAGCTTCTCAGTACAACGTTCTCCATTGTTTCAGGCCCGCCAAATGAGTCCATCGACGATGGGAAGGTGACAGGCAACGGAGGAAGACTTGAACCTCGATAGCCAAGAGACTCGATCGAAGAAAATCAACGAAATGTCATCGTCCATTAAGAAGACTCGTCACTACCGGTTCAAAATGTCCCTCGTTGATCACTTTTTGATCGCCTTCGTCCTCTTCGGGGTTTGCGGAGCTAGATCCCTCACAGCATCCGTGAAACTCGCGCAGCGGGACGAAAAATCCTCCACGAGGAAACTGGAGGTGTTGCCCAGTGATGGCCTTGAACATTCTGGAAAGTCATCGTCGTCCAAGCACATCGAGGAAGTGGGCTCGCCGAGCGAATTGGCTTGGCAAGCTTGGCTACTGGTGGACGCGGAGGGTGCCCATTCGGGTTTGGATTCGGCGAGTCTCTTGAGGAGAATAACCCCGAAGAGTGTCTTCATAGCACCGGCACTGCCGGCGTGTGCCGAAGGTTACCGAGCGGACACGATGGGAAGATGCGTGAAGAACGTTAATATTGATCAGGACGCTCACATAGATTTTCTTCTTCAGCGACTCAACGCCATGTACGCCAATCGTGGTGGTATCGGTGCTCTCGCACCAAATCCTATCAAGCAGTCCAATGGTCCGCTACAATTGACCATTCCATTTGTATCCAATTCTGGGCCGAAGACACCGTCGGAGGATCCGAAGGAGTCCGCCTCTAAACCAGTCGTGGTGGTCCCCAAGGATGAAAGCTTTGGTACCACTGAAGAACCCAGGAAGGATGTTAAGGTTGATGATGTCTTTGAGGAGGACACGAAGGAAGTTTTTCAGAAAGGTAATGAAAAGGAAGTCGTCACTGAGATCCATGACGAAGATGTCATGAAGGATGTTCCTGAAGTCGAAGAGGTCAAGGATGTTCATGACAAGGTTCTCTTCAACGAGGATAAAGGTGTGGTCGAGGAGGTTAATGATGAGGAGATCTTCACCGAAGTGAAGAAAGATGGTACCGATGAGGTTTTTGATGAATTTCGAGATAAGGAAGTCCTGAAGGTATCCGATCCTCCTCCGATGCATAAGGAAGAGCCTGAGGAACAAGTCGAGGATGATGAAAAACTAGAATCATCCGATGAAATCACCAGTCAGGCTAATGGTACCACTTTAAGCTCGTTTTTTCAATCTCCGAGCGGTACTAACGATGTTCAGGAAGCTCCTACAGTGGTTCCTGTGGCAGAATTTTTGGATGAGACCAACGAGACTAGTTTTTCCGATATGATCGACTACAAAATACCAACGGCTCTGTCCGTTTCGTCGAATGCTACCGAAATCTCCGATGAACGCGAGGAGACGTCGAGGAATTCTACGGTGGAGGAGCCAGCAGTATTTCTACTCTTAGCACCTACAAAATTACCGAATTTGACCTCTACTCCCAGTGTCGAGGACGTCAAGGTCGTGAAGAATGAAACGGATCACCAACTCATCGTCAGGATGTCCAGCTTCAATCACTCGAAAGAAGTCATCAGCGTCAACCTACCACAGACTGTTATTCCTCTGCGAAAGAAGATTCCAGATTTGACCTTGGATGAAGAAGAAGTGGAGGAAAAGGACGAAGAGGTCACGGAGGAGGCGACAACGGATGTGGAAGGTCTGATCGATGATTTTGGAAGGACCGAAATTCCTGAGTCCACAAAGGACCAAAAGGTGACATCCGAGGATGATGTTATTGCTCATGACGAAGAAGACGAGGGATTCTTGACCGTCCCAATCTCCAAGGTCAACGGGACTCGTCATACCGACGAGGAATACGACGAGGACGATTACTCCGACTCGACGGATCTTCCGGACGAGGAATCTGCTCAATCTGAGGGTGAAGACGAGATTCTGAAACCTGTTGAGGCTGGCATGCCCATTCCCATTGAGAACCAACAGAAGGTTCGTCATCAGGAAAATCGTCGTACTAACGAAGACAAAAAGCTGGCCAATAAATCGACCAATCTCAACGAAACCAAAATCGAGGCGGATGATACCAGCAATGTCTCCAGCGAGGTCAGCATCAAGAACGACTTTGTCGTGGAGACCACTCTGCTCGACGTGAACACTGCAAAAAATTCCAGCGAAAAGAACAATATGGGAAAGAGCCCGGATGAAACGAAGAATACGAATATTGTGCATTCAAATTCCAGTGGGAAAGAAAATTTTAATCTTCATGGTTCTCAATCAGTAAATTTGGGTTCGGATGGATCGAGGGATAAAGTTGACGATAGATCCAGCATCGAGAGTTTGAACTCCCAGAAATTCCATTCAGGTCCGATGAAACCGGACGAATTCGACTATGACGATTACAATCGCGATAAGTCCACTCACAATGGAGTCAATCCTGACAAAGGCAGTCCAGATAAATTGGATTCTCATAGATCCGATCAAGATAATATCAGTTCTGGCAAGGCTAGGCCCGAAAAGACTAATGGGAGTATCGTGTTGGTGTTTACCCCTGACGAGTCTCACGTTTTGTCAGTTAATGTCGAGGATGTTAAGGACGTGCGGGTCGTAGAACTGAAGGGGCCAGCACCCACCACCACGGGGTCTCCGCTGATGGAGCTAAAAAGGAAGCAGGAAATCAGCACGGAGACCGAAACAACGCTCAAGGTCAAACCGACCACGCGACCGGCGTTCAAGCCGGTAAATTTTAGGCCGGGAGAGTACGTGAGGTTCCCAAATCCGGTGAGGCAGCAGCAGAAGATCAGATTTCCCTCGGAGGAGGTGAACAGTATCCACCAGGACTACAAGGATAGGTTGCATCCGGACGATGGAGTCGCCAGCACGAAGAGCAGCGTTTTCTTTCAGAAACCGGCAATCTGGATGCCGCCATTTTGGAGAATCGATCGTCAGCAGGCGAACGTGCAAAATTCCAGGCAAAAGAACCGACCGGTGGTTCTAAACTTCTGGACCAGAATGCCGCTCCTGAGGGATCCTAGTCTTTACCCCACGGGACAGGGTCCTCAAGCTGGACATCAGCAGCTCAACAATAGGTACTACCAAGGTCAATCGCCGAGAGGAGCCAATTTCTACAAGGACGTACGTCCGCAGGACGTTCAAAAGACCCTCGCCCAAAAGCCCAAAACGCCTATTGGCGGATAATCGTAGGCTTCTCAGGACTCGGTGTCTTCGACCTCTGATGTCCTTGGGAATTTTCTTTTTACCACGGAGATGACTTCTCCCGTTTCACGGCTCTCCCCGTGCGTGAAGCTTCAAGCGATTCTATAAGCTCGGACGATGCTCCCAAAACTTGGGCTAATGGGCTTTCATCTATGATGATCGAATCCTCCCCTTTTCTCTTCTGGAATGATACCGTCATTCATCCTTCCAATCTCCCCAAGGAATACGCGAAACTTCTAAGAAGTACTCGATGTCTTCATCAAATCTCTTCTACAAACATGCGCGTCGATTTTTACCCAATTTTTCAATTTTAGTCACTGATGTCTCTAAAAATTACGAAAAAAATAATATACACGATCTCTGGATCTCTTCTTTGATCTATCTTTTGTCAACAGTAAATGAATGATCGCTACACCACCGATCCTTCCACAAGTATTTTTTCGTAAGACTGAACACGCGTGTATGTCAATTAAGAAAATTAAATTTTTACAATTTTTGATATTGTCAAGATTCTTCGTAATTTCTACCTTTTTTGTGAAGGATTTCAAATATATCCTCGCGACACGTTTCTAGCGATTCGTCCTGGTGAATCCTGTATCGAACTTTGTATCATTCGCAATGGTTGGAAAATGCTAATAAACCAGCAGATCACTCCAGACGCAATAAAAAATACTCCATGAGAGCTATGCAAGTCATTAATTTTTATATAATAATTTATAACGTATAATGTGTGCCAAGCGCCTATGTTCTTGGCCAAAATGCAACCAGGAAGGATACAGACTGATTTTAGTGGTATTTAGAGAAAACCCGAAAACCTGGCTTGTACTTCTTCATTGAATCAAATAACATATGAGCTCTTGTCATATCATATTAATAATTAGATAAAGCGAAACTATAGCTTTGCGTTGAAAAATATTTGACTCGATCGAAAAAACTTCCTAAAAAAGAAGAAAAAAAGTACAAAAAAAATATGCAATGATAAAAAAGAGAAATAATAAGCTTCTCTAATGGTAAAATTAGAAGTGCTTCTTCTCAGATAAAAAGCCAGATCGCTTTGTTAAATAATCTAATTGACTAACTATCGCATTTGTTTATACCATTTCTACCTTTATACCGTCTAAGGAAAGGTAATTTATTATTGTAAGGAAAATTAAATGTTGTGAAGTACAGTCGTTATAAATATTAAAACCGTCGCACCTATATACATGTTTCTCAGTCATAATTAAGGATTGTATAGGATGAAATATGTATCTAATGTGTTAGCCCTAATTAAGTTAATTAATCGATGTGAGACGTAGCCAATCGTCGAATCTTAACATAAATGCCAAACCGACTCGAAGTGATCAGTGAAATTGATCAACTTCGATGTCCAAATTTTTTATGGCCATTTCTACAATTTATATCATTTATATGTATGCGTGGACGTGTTAAATTAAATTTTCATCATTTTTAAATAAAAAAAAGGAAATAGTCACATATCTATTCGTAACAAGCATAAAAAAAATTATAAAATATATGACGTCGCGGCCAGTAGCTTCCTCACTTAAATATATTTCGATGTGGTGTGTAATCTTTTTCATGTATCATGTGTCGATTCATGTACATATTTAATTTTATTACAACAAATTGTATATACAGTATAATTAATGAATAAAACGTTATTTGCGTCTTAATATGTATTAATAATAGTTCTATCAAATTACATGTTATTTATAGTTAAATAAATTGATGTATATTACAGATTAAACTGAATGTTTATTATATGTCATCTCATAAACTAAGCTTTCAACCCTTTGAATCCTCTGGCTAAAATAAATTTTTCTGAAGATTCGTCTCTGGTTGCTTCTGGTCTAATTATTTTTACAGTCTCATAGAATTTAAGTAGATCGTCTTCCAACTTTGCTGACCTTCCTCCATCCCAGATTTTAGTTAAAAATGTACCACCCAGTTTCAGATTTTGAACAGCAAACTTAACAGCAATATAAGAAAGTTTAATTATATTATCATGGTCCAACTCCCTTGTACCAGTAGCATTTGGAGCCATGTCAGACATTACCAAATCTGCTTTGACATTATCTAATAGCTGTTTTAGAGCTTCTTGACTTTTAGCAACAGTAAAATCCATATTACCTAAAATGTGCGCTCCTTCTATACGATATATTGGTTGCTTATCTATTGCTATTACTCGACCTACTGGCTCAGGATTTCTTCCTTGAGAATTTGTATATTTTACTGCTACTTGACTCCAACTACCAGGAGCAGCACCCAAGTCCACAACAGTTTTTCCAGGTTCAAAAATGTTAAACCTTTCCTGAATTTCCAGTAGCTTGAATGCACTCCTGCACCGATAGTTCTCTTGCTTAGCTTTTTCTACATAGGGATCTCTAAATTGACGTGTGAGCCATAGCTGAGAGCTGTGTTTTTTGTTTTTTAAATTTTTTGGTCTTTCTTTCCACAATGCATGGCCAGTATGCACCATCCTAATTTGTACAGATTTCATGAACAAATGCATAGCTTCTAAAAAACATAACCTAAAAAAAACCGGAGTGACAATACAAACCGATTACGTTAAATGGTTATAGTTAATATACTGATTTTTATGCGTACCGTGTTTAATAGACGAAAATAGAAATGGATAAATAAATCAACAAAGTGTCAAGAACTGTTTTGATTTGGAAAACATTCGTATTTAATTGTATTTCATCAAACTGATCTACAAATATTACTACACACCTGCCATGCCATGCTGCGGCCGCTGCGGGCTGCCGCAATGCTACGATCAGATCAGCCAGCGTTGGTCAGCTTCCTTCAGTCAAGGCATCCACTGGGCTCTCCTGTGTCTCCACCAGTCTCCAGTAGTCTCCACTTCCATCGGCAGCGCCAGCCGCCAGTTCTTTCAGCTTTCAGCCGTAATCAGCTGATTGATCATATTTACTTGGCATGCGCGAAAATGGCGTCATTTTGCAGTGAACAAAACTTTCACATTGTTTGCCGGTGAAGCAACGATTGGTCTTGGCAAAAGAAATTGTAGAAGCGAATGCTAAATTAAAACTTGAAATGAATTTAATTTCGGGTAATCCCCATGGAAATGGCCTGCTCTATGCTGGTTTTAATCAGGATCAAGGTGAGAATCTTCATTCCATATTTTGGCATTTACTCCTTACTTCAGCCCTCTAAGCGACACATTCGGAAAGTTGTCAATGATTTTCTATCATTAACGAACTTATTTTGATATATTTACGACCAATGATCAAATTTGCTTTTATCCCAGGAATAAAATTTTTAACAAAATAACCTACAATGAATATATATTTTTTTTAACGTCATATTACAAGCTGCTTTACTGCCCTTATGTTTGCTTTTATTTTTATCAATTCCATGTGATAAAACACTTTTCTCATATCATAAGTTTATTATTTTTTGTGGACTTCTGTCTCTTAATATCAAGAAGGGAAAATTTTGCTCCTTCGGAATGATCGTTCATTTTTATGAATATTATAGCAAATGGGAGATAACAATGTTGAATGTAAACAAGAAATTATTGATTTACTGTGTAAGAGAAACAAGACAGCCATGATTTTGATTATGTATCAGACGATAATAATATTATTACTTTTATAATTTTTTATTTGTAATAGGATGCTTTGCTTGTGGTATGGAAAATGGCTACAGAGTATACAACTGTGATCCTTTAAAAGAGAAGGAAAGACATGATTTTAGCGATGGAGGACTTGGATATGTAGAGATGTTGTTCAGGTGTAACTACTTAGCATTAGTAGGTGGAGGAGAGAAGCCTATTTATCCCACAAATAAAGGTATTTTATTATATTTTATCTTTTATAATTATGTTTTGTAATCAATTTTCTATTTCTCCAGTTATGATATGGGATGATATAAAAAAAAAGCCATTAATTAAGTTAGATTTTAATGCTCCAGTTAAAGGTGTTAAATTAAGAAGAGACAGAATAGTTGTAGTGCTTGAAGGTGTTATAAAGGTCTACACATTTACCCAAAACCCACAGCAGCTACACGTGTTTGAAACTAATACAAATCCAAGAGGACTATGTGTCCTTTGTCCTAACAGCAACAATTCAATGCTTGCTTTTCCAGGAAGAAAAAATGGGCATGTACAATGTAAGATTCATAGCTGTGAGATTAAAATTATACAAGAAAAAATAAATGTTGAAGTTTTAATTTTTATACAGTAATAGACTTGGCTGATACAGAAAAACAACCATTGGATATAGAAGCACATGAGACACCCTTATCCTGCATAGCACTGAATCTTCAAGGAACCAGATTGGCAACAGCATCAGAAAAGGGTACCCTTATTAGAGTGTTTGATACTCAGGATGGACATATGATTAATGAATTGAGGAGAGGAGCTAACCATGCTAATATATATTGGTAAAATTTTATTTATGCAATTGACAAATACAACTAATACTACAATTGAAACTTTATGTTAATTGTTGCAGTATAAACTTTAATCACGATTCTACGTGCTTATGTGTGGCAAGCGATCATGGAACTGTACACATATTTGCTGTAGAAGATCAAAAATTAAATCGCCAATCAAGTCTAGCTTCCGCCACATTTCTACCGAAATATTTTAGTTCGAGTTGGAGTTTTTGCAAATTTCAAGTGCCAGGAGGTCCACAGTGTATGTGTGCTTTTGGCAGGGACAACAGTAGCATTATAGGTAGGTCAAATATTTCGGCAATTTTAATATTTTTTTTAACTCAAATCGTTTTAATGAACTATCTTTGCAGTTATTTGTGCGGATGGTAGTTATTACAAATTTGTGTTCAATAACAAAGGAGAGTGCACCAGAGACTTTTATGCACAATTTCTCGAATTAACGGACGACAAAATGTGACTGAATAATATCATACAAATTTGGAACTATTTTCCCGTTATACCATTACTTGCTTTTTGAAAAATCGTTGAAAATTGGTAGAGATATATTACGTGTTTATGACGTTTATCAAGTAGACTGTAGGTACCGGGAAGCGTTGATTATGCTCTTTTGAGTCGAATCATTTGACTGAGGACCAAAGTGAAAATAATTCGGAGCACACATGCGAGTGGTCCTTCGATCATTGATAGAAATTACATTAAAAATTAATAAGGCCTATTATTAAATACTTATTCGTGTAACAGAATTCAAAAAAAGAGAAAATAACCATTAGAATTTTCAATAATTTATAAAATGTTTTAATCAAGCTTAGGATAAATCACACGATGAAATTATGTGCATCATTATTAATGTTCGTTAGAGGGAAATAAGTTTATTGGCTGTAAATTCAATTTGAGTTTATTAAGCTTCATAAATGTTTTATAAATATCATACACAAAATTTTTATCTGATGATGGGCAAATGAAATTTCTATTTCTCTCTTGAGAATATATTATGAAAATATTACGCTAAATGTTATATATTATATTTAATTAAGTAATCTAGGATTACTCGGAGGATTTAATATGATAAGATTTTATAAGCTTTATTTTTACTTTTATCGTATATTTAATATACATATACACAAGAAATAACTACATTCGATATTAAGAGAATGCGATGGTAAAAGTCCATGGCAAAATTGTAATTTCCCGAATGAATTCCAAGTTTTAGACATGTGAGAAATAAACAAACTTATTAGGTAAAAATATTGTTGGTATAAATTGTCGATACATTCGTTCTATTTTCATCTTAGTCTGACGTTATGCGCGGCTAACAATGTAATTTTTTGAATTTTCATTCTGTCTCTTTTTATCAATTGTATATATGAATAGTTCAGTCTTACGACAAGAAACGCCTATTCTGGATCACAAGCGAAATAAACTTAAATAAGAACTCAAAAGACTTCACAGATCACTATTTCATTTGTAATTGATTGATCTGCAAGATGAGATTTACTTTTCTATACACGTGTATACATACATATTATATGCACATATATATCTAACTTAAAGTTATAAGATAGTCTTATATGAACGAAATATGCTTTATCACTTTAGTCCTCTGACTAAAAATACTGTCGATTAATTAAAATTCCGAACACAAGGATAATCTGTACTTACATGACTAGTTGATTGTTGAGAAAATATGAGAACACATTTTAATAAACATTTAAAGCCAGCTTTTTGGGTGCAATCACACTTAATAGAGTAATTAAATATCCTCCTCATTACGACTAAGATAATGAATAAGGAAAACCAATAATGTAATCGATAAGTAATTAGGTTTTGGCTTAAAATTTTCCACAGTTTGATTGTATTGAGTCAGTTCGAGTTATTCATTCTTTCAATTAATAATCCAACCAATGTATTCTTTGCCAGCACATTATAATTAAACTCGAATATGTTTCCCTATTTTTCTAAATATGAATTCTGATATCAAATATTTTTTTCTTGTTTTTTTTTTATTTTTTTTTCTTGTTATCTTAATAGGCCGTCGAAGTGAAAAGATGAATTTTTTATGTCAATAATTTTGATTGACTCCAAAACGACTGAAATTTTATCCAGCGGCTGAAGTAAAGTGCTTTTGCACTGATTCGCAAGTGATCTTACACGTCGAATGGTTTGTTCGCAGAAATTTGCGACACTTTGGAAATGCCCGCGGCGATGGGTTTCTTTTTTATATCATATACCTTGTGCACCATTCCTTTTTTCGTCTCAAGACTCTTATAAGTACTATACACGACGAACCATACATAAAAACTGATGATTATCAGAACCAGAACGATCACACCTTAACAATAAACCAATTCATCAGAATAAATTATGAAATACGTTTAAAAAGAATACAGAACGAGAAAATAATTTCAACTTACGTTCGCATATATCGGCTTTGCCGCCTAAAGAGGCAATGAAGGGACAATCTTGTTCCACCAGAAATAGTGAAATTGTCAGAGCAGAAATTATAGTTATCATTACCATCATCCATGGTGCCATAAAATGTCGATTGTTCTAAAATCAAAAATTGATTTTAAAATTTAGAGGAAAATATAATTGTTATAATTGAAAAAGAGTTTTGTACCGTTAGTGCACCATATAACAAGAGTATCGATGATTTAAAATGGATCAAGGCTATCACGAGTCCACAGTACATGGAGTACACGGTTTCTGAAAAATTGATTGATTAAAAATTGTAGAGCTAGAAGTACTAAAGAAGAAAAAATGATAAATGATCAAACCTGTTGCATTGTGATGCGCAAGGTCCATTTTTTTCGTATTCAAGTGATTCGAAGAGATTTCTTCAAGAGCTTCTCTCTCCAAAGCATCCTCTGTGTCTCTTACTACCATTTCTTGAATTCCCATTGCATGTGCTAGTGCCAGCACAAAAAATATCGTACTGAACCCCGATGCAAACTGTAAAGTACCTCACCCGTATTATTCATCATAGATTTTCTATCATTTTATCCATTAAAAATTTGTCTCTCACCAGCTGAAATATTGCAATCAATATAGTTCCTTGCCTGAGGTTGAAGTAGTGCAAAAAATTCTTCAAGAGTCCAACCTTCATCTTGATATAATTTGATCAATCTCTGATCATATAAGCTTTCGAGCCTGAAAAAGAAACGAGAAACATTAATTTCAAAAAATTCGCGAGAGATAGCCCGATGCATTATTGAAAATCAGCGACAATGGAAGGAGACGAAAATAGAACTCAAGAACGAAGACACTGCGATAGAGGGATAAGTGGAACAATAATAAAATTCAAGAAGGAGAACGAAGGACGAGTGCTGTCACGATTTAGGGTCAGCAGGTTCAAATGAGTCTGGGTGAGTGCACCAGGAACAAATTTTTTAAATCCATGCAAACTGTTACATATATGTATTATATTTAACGTGCAATTGTAAACAATGTTATAGAAGCTGCCACTCACTCACCTGTGCAAAAGGTGCGTTCGGAATCTTCGTGAAACGGCTGGTTTGCAATGGGAATCAATAATCTCCACTGGCTAGCGGGATAGAGATAAAACATCCGGCCTATCTACAGGATAAATAGAAGACCACCCAAACAAATATTCTGTTCGATTGCCACGAGATCCGAGAAATTATCTGCTTTAAACGGCATCGGAACGACCTGGACTCGCCGAGCTGGAAATTCACACCGTCAAGAACAACCAGAAAACCCTGAAGAGCGAAATACTCGTTTCAACATTCGCGCACGCGCGTCTTTTTACTCGAGAAACTCGCACCTGCTCACTACGCGTACCTAATATTTTACTCTTTCTTCTCTTCTTTTCTTTGATGACACTCATTGTTTGACATTATTGATCAAACTATCAATAGTTGCGATCATTGAGCACAAAAGTATATTCAAATCGTACCTTCTATATTCACTATGTATTTGTATATAAACATTTTCTCTCTATTTTTTATTAATTCAATTAAGTAATTTTATTGGTTTTAATATAAAATTCTACGTATTATTATTGAATTTCGATTAATGAGGTAATTTATTACTTATTTTATTATTAAATTAACTTTAGTGTAATTTTAGAATTTATTAGTATTTTTATTATGATTGATTTTTCAAGATGACCCATTAATTGATTTATTGGGTTATCGCCCATTGATTATGTACAATTTATTGGTATGAAAAAACGTTGGTTCGATCGAGTAGTCATAGAAACTCGAAAAACACGAGCTGTCAGACTCGTCATTATTAGTAAGGATTTGGCACTCCGATCATCAACAGCCAATGTTCCATCGGTCTGAAAAAAAATTAATTATTTTTGATAATTATTTAGATTTTACTGGAAAAAAATTTTAAACAAAATAAAGAAAATGGAAAGGAGATATCAAAGAGTTGAAGCAGGAATCGGAGCTTTTCACAATCCAGCCAGAACTGTTTATAGCGATGAAACGAAAAACCTTGTAAAATGTAAGCAAATCATTTTTTTATTAACTGGAAATTTTAAGCCTTAATATCGGATTTTTAATTTTTAGTATTAATGGAGGAATCAAAATTGTCAATGATGCTAAGGAAATCCATTCAGGATGCTGTGGACAAAGGTGAATCTTTACCGACGCCGTCGGAGCGTTCGAAATCGGCTGTGCAAAAATCGTGCAATAATAATGACGTAAGATTATACGATATTCTATTATAAAATAATTTACAGAAGCTACAATTTAATTTTAGAGTATTTTCCCATCCAATTTTTGGAAGAAACGCTCTCAAGAAACTATTATCAGTAGCGGAGCCTACGAAAGGGATCAGTTTAGAAGAACAACGCCATTGAGTACACCAATTATTTATTTTCATGATAATTATGCTAACGATAAATAGATTTAAGGAATTATGTTTGTAAAATTTTATCTCAGTTAACAAGGATAAACAAAAACGTCATTTGGCCTGCATGATGGCTTACGGTAAGGAGATACCGGAAACCCCGCATGGACCAAGAATTCTGCACAAAAAAAGGCGGGAAGCGAAACTTCCAGAAAATCTAGATCCAATGAAAGACCGTAAGTGCCGAAATAAGAACAAATTTTTTGTTCTTCATAATTTAAAATTTTCCTATCTCTTTTTTCCAGTCATTGGAGGTATAAGGGAAAGATTGGAATTTCTCAAGGACATGGAGAGTCTTGGGTTAGGAAAGAAGTATCAGCCGATAATACAACAGGAAATAGCACACAAAATTAGAATGATAGAGGCTGTCAGTAATAAAAATGTTCCAGAGGACATAGAAAAAGAATTAAGTACATTAAAATATGAGAGACCTATGGCAAAGCCCTACCCTTTAGGAGATCTAGAATAAAACAAATAGTTTCTTTATAGCCCAAGATTTTATTAGTTCATTGTAAGAGCTTCTTTACCAATCAATAATGCCCCCACGGAAAGTACACAAACACATATACACACACATGTAACCATGGATGAACTACCATTCTTATACCATAAGTTTAATCTCTCAACAAGTATTACTCGTTCATAAATTGAAATGAGTTGAATAAATGATTTTAAAAAACCCTGGAGAAGAAAGAGTTTTCCCACTGCGCGTTGTGATTGGTCGAGTTGGTTGAGGCGGAAACCGAAAGATGTCGTTGAGATAGCAGGACAAACCGGAATAATTCGCCAATGACGTTGATTGGCGCCGCCACCGATCGTAATTTCAGGCTTTTCAGTTCAGCGCAGTTCAGCGCTACTAGTCGACGGAGAAGGTCGTGAAGGATGTGGAACTGAAATTCGAGGGAGAGAAAACGAGTTAAAACATTTTCAAGCGGAAACGCCCAGTCGAGCATTTTTTTCAATTGTAACGTCTATACGCGACAGTTCCTGTCATCCTTGGCCGTCCTCGACCACGATCTGGGAAAATCCTCGATGATCCACGAGTGATCCAACATGGCGTCGACCGATCTTTCGTTCGGTAATTCGTTAAATCCGGTTTATCTCGTAACCCGTGATTTTTCCACTCTGCCAATGCATTCGAAAAAACCACTGATTCATCTCGTATCCGGCAATGAAAAAGATTAAAGTGATCGTCGAGATTTAAGTTGAAATTTTAAAACGACAGTTGCAATGCTTTTACGCGTTCTAAACTTTGGTGAAAGTGTCGATGCTTTATCCATGAAAATTTGTGATGCTTCACCTAGGAATCCATTGAAAAACTCGCAGCACTATCTTCTCCACGTTTATTACCCTTTTATTAACGTTTACAGTTTCAGTTTTATTTATATCAATAATTTCCAGTTTTTAATAAGAAAAAAAAAACGAAGAGAAATCTTTTTTTTATTCCCTTTTTTATTTCCTCTAATATTCTTTTTATGCTTGTGTTTTATCACCTGTTTTATGTTTCTTGAGTTTGATTTTTATTTTTTATCAACACGAAGGTTCGATTCCGGCTTTCTACCGTGAAGTTTACGAGAAAATCTGTTCTCCAACCAGTGGGAATATAGAACGCGAGGTTTTTAAATCCTTACTTGTCAAATCCCAGCTGAGCAGCTCGATTCTCAGCCAGGTATGCATTAAACTTTTGTTCTTCTCCTTTTTTCTTTATCGTATATCTGTTGATTCGACGGATTGCAACATTAATCGTAACATGGAAAATAATTAAACAAGCCTAAGAATTCAAAAATCTCACACTAATTATAAACGCGCGACTGTATCGTCAATTATATACTTAAATGCAGAATAATCTTAATTTGGATGTAATGATTTTTTATCAAATAAATGTAGCGAAATTAAATTATTTTCCATACTTGGCTGTTGTTCTAGTTTGAGGAATGCACATCTATGCTTTTCTCCGTTTTCCCCCTATAAAATTGAGAGAGAGAGAGAGAGAGTGTCCTGAACTCTCGCAACAATTCGTTTGCGAGTCCACCAATGGTAACGATTTAGTTAACTGTTCATTAGTACGTGCACGACACATTTTTTTCCAACGGTATTTTTAATCATTCTTATTATCCACTAACCTTTAATCTGCAATAAATAAATTATTACTCCTCTTAATAACTCAAAAATTTATTATTACAATTATTTTATATAAAATAACGTTTTTCAGGTAACAATTAAATGTAAACGTTTCATTATTATTCCAACGTACTACGAGACTAGTAAAAGGCACTGTAAGAATTTTTTTATGACCTCTTTATTCCAAGGGATTTACTTGGGGATTCCAAACTCAAGCTGAAAGAGGAAACTTATGTCCGGACATCCGATAATATTCTGGCACATTGAACAAGTTCACCGAACAATTTCTAGACTCCTATCACCCTTATCATTAAAGTGCCTGCTGATATTCCACATTAACGCCCCTTTAACAAATAAAATTGCCAGCACGTTTGTGCAGCTTGTCACAACACTGTACTACATCCAATATATGTATATATCAAATGGACAACTGGAAAACATAATTAAAAAAATGCCAGATACGCGTTCACTCTCGAATTGCTAAAAACAATTGATTCCAAAACGCTGTAAAATTCTTCAAGTATCTACCGTTAATTAAATAATGATTCAACAATTAAAATTGCTTTTTTTAAAATATATATCAAATACTCTCTTTGTTTAGGAGCTTGATTACTTCAATTAAAATACTACATAACTTACTAACAATCGACTCTTTTGCACTAAATATAGAGTTCTTCCTCTTTCTCACAACCAAACGATAATTGTTTAAATAATCGAGTTGAACGAAACGAGGCGTGAGAATTTGTTCAGGGCGAGTTTTTGAAATACTTTGAAGAAAAAATTCGTTAATTGGAATGAGATTGGAAAGTGGTGCCACGTTGCGCTACGAGATCAGCCTTTTTTTTCTTTACTATGTTACGACACGTTACACGACGTGACGCGATCAGGGTCGAGCTTCGGCAATGTTCCATTCATTGAATAATCGCGAACCCAACGTGGGTTCCACTGGAAATATTCCGGAATGACCACGACGCTTCGCTATTTATAAATCACGAAGAAATTGCTGGATAGAAATAAATGGGATTGTGCATCGTATAGTGGCGAGGGTCAACATGTGCAAAGTAATTAGATTTGGCGGGAAAGGGGAAATTAACGAAAAAATGCAACTCTACGGGACTGCAAAAGAAACGATCGTTTCACGCTTGTGCAACTTTTATCGTGGCGCGCCTCGAGTTGTAAATATATGTCTTTCATCTGCTTGATTGTCGTTTTCCGCTAACGTCTGCTTCACACAAAACTAAATCGTGGCGGTTATTAATAGCATTAATTTATTTTCAACCATCATCGCTCATTTATCAATTCAGCTTATTGTTGCAAAAATCTTCTCTGTATATATTTCTATTCCCTCTATTTTTTTCGGAGCCTCGACTTTTCTATGAAAGCTAAATCAACAAATTAAAAAGAGCTTGTTGTTCTTTTTTTTTCTCTTAAAAAAATAATCGTTTTAGCTTTATTCGTTCATTGCAACTTTCAATTATTGAGATTTTTTGCTATAAAACTGTAAATAAGAGATAAAAACGAGTTAGATTTAGGTTATTAGCAAAATATTATTTATTCATGTTCTCTCCCTCTCTCTGTCTCTCTGTCAGTGCCTCGATTTTTCTATGAAAACAAAATCAACAAGGCAGAATTTGTTTGTTTTTTCTTTTAATAAAAACATTATAAATTCGATACATTTTCAATCACTCGAATTTTAAATTACAAATCTGTAAATAGAAGATAAGAATTAGAGAAATCGTTGGATGCTGCTATCTACTGTAAATGTAACCAGTAGTAGTGTACGTACTATATAGTAGAGCGTAATACGTGTGCGAGTCTCAAATGTATTCATGAAGCGTACCATGCGACGATAGACACTGTTGCGATACGTGAATGAGATTCACCTCGCGTTGTGCGCTTCCTCTACGATAGAATAATTTTCTTTATCACTTTGCCGAGTTTCCCACACGCAAAGTCATACTCATTTCAGTCCCTCGCTCTCTCATTCGTTTGTTTGTTTGTTTTTTTGCTATTCTCGTTAGGAGAAATTTCAAGCATCCATGAGTTTTTATTTTCTGCTAATTATTTATTTATGCAATTCTTCTTCAGTCTCTATATTCGAATTTAATACCAGGTTATGTTAATGAGTAATAATTCTTTTTAATTTCAGATATGGGAGTTGGTGGATAGCAAAACTGGATATCTAACGAGGAGTGGATTATACAAAGGCCTGGCATTAGTAGCTTATGCCCAGCAAGGAAAACAACCCAGCGATAAATTACTGGAGAATTCCGAATCTCAAGGTTAACCGCGCGATAACAATAGCGATGACACGAGATGACACAATTATATCCAGCTCTCTCATGATTCTATGAAAATATTTATAATTCTGGATATATAAGTTTAGATTATTTCATCGATTTTTGTTTTATCTCTGATAGTTTCGTGGTCGAACAAATGTTTAGATAACGAGTCAGCTGGCTTTGGTAAATAAAAACCAGTTTTACTGCTGCCACTGACCACCTCAAATACTCGTTCTGCATGAATTAATTTGAAGAAAAATTCCAAACTCTATTCAGGATGCAAAAGAAAACATTCTGCTACTTTTTCTCCTAAGACACGAAGGATTGCGACATTTCTCCTATAAACGCTCGATTAAAAAACTAAATATTATTCATTTCTTCGCAGAACTGCCTGTACCTGTTCTGGGGGACCTGTCCGAGGTGACGCTCCTGGCTCAGAGACTTCATAGAAACAGTAATCCAGCTAAACTGAATCTCAACTATACCGATGTATGCAATCTCGACACGATCGAAGTGAACTTGGTTCCGGAGAAGAAAGGAATCTTTCTCAAACACGTTGAATATCAAATCTCGAGCAAGGTATAGATGGAAAGTCAATCAGTAACGTAGGATTATTAAGTACGGATGATATATCTAACTGTGAAATAATTCGATCAATCTCTTATAATTTTTAAGAGATTCAATTCAACCGTGTACAGACGCTACAATGATTTCGTATCACTGCACGAGCTGCTGCTGGCAAGATTTCCTTACAGGCTAATACCAAAGTTACCACCAAAAAAGATTGTAGGAGGTAAAGTAAGAAAATTTAGGAAATTAAAAATTCGAGGGAATTTATTTGATCGAATTTGTTATTTCTACAGCTGATTCCCAGTTTTTGGAGGAGAGGAGACGTTCCCTCTTAAGATTCCTAACCTTAATCGCACGACATCCTGTGGTTAATAAAGATCCAATCGTCCATTTTTTCTTCACTTACACGGGAGAAGAAACGCAGCACAAAATTCGCGAAGTTTTTCGTCGTGTGCCAGATGAATTCGCCACATCGGAATTATCTTCGAGAGCCAAGGAATTGGTGCCTCCTGAAACTCTAACTGAATTCGCAAACAGCCGTGATCAGGTTAGGGTGATATTGCTAGGTGTTTCCCGATTAAAGCACATTGCTGATTGCTTGGCGATCAGATCGCACAGTTACGCAGTCGATATGGCAGAGTTGGGCTCGCAACTTAGCAATCTTTCCTCCGAATCCTACAGTAACAGTGTCTGGGTTACCGGAGGCTCCACTATTTGGCGAGAAATGAAAAAAGGCTTTCATGCAATTTCTAAGTAAATTTAAAACTAAATGATCATTATTTGTAAAAACTCTATTGGTTTCTTATATATGTTTATTAATTTTATGATTCTTTTCTTAGGGAATTTAATCTATTGTCGAGCAGAGCGATCCAACAAGCAGTAAGAGAGGAGACTATGGTATGCGAGAGACTGAATTTGCTTTTGGATATATTGGTTGCACATAGAATTTTATGCGAGAGGCACGAGAGAGGTGTCAGTGCGGATCATCAACGTGCCTTATCTACTATGTTAGCCTTGAAAAAGCGACAAATGCAAGGAGTCATTCGTGGAACCGACGTGAGTCAAGGAATTTTTATGGATATTCGAAGGAGAAAATCAAAATAAACTCTTGTATTTTCATTAATCTAAAAAAATTTTAATATTAGGCTGACACTGTGGAATATCTGGAGAACAAAATGGTTGCTCAAGAATCCGTCATTGCTAATGTGGAGCTGAGAAATTGTTTTTCCTTGCATTGTTTACATATGGAAACTCAACTTGTTCATGCACATTTGGAAATTTTGGCTGCAGTCTTGCAAAGCCTCGTTAACTGCCAAATTAGAGGGCATTCTGAATTAGCAGAGGTATGGAAATTAATCGAGCCAACCATTACCAAATATTTACCAGAAAAATCAGCGAGCGGATCCAATGGTGTTTCATAGCGAACGACAAAGGATAAAATGGTTGCCCAAAAATCTGTGATCCCCAACTTAGAGCTAAGAAGCTGTTCTTATGTGCATAGTTTCCTCACGAAGTATTCAATTTGTTAACGCTCATCTGAAAATTTAACCGTGGACCTAAAAGTCCTTGTCAACCATCGAATACAAAAGCAGAGAGAGACCGAGTTGGTGGAAGATTGATTATTCATCCAGTCAAAAATCGTTAAATTACATGACAAAATTGTTCATTCTTATATTTTACTTACTAAAAATATCTCTGCGTAATAATAATGACATTTATTCGTCAAAAAGTAAGAAATATACGAGAGAGAAGACTTATAAACCGTTAGAAATCTTAATTGAACGAATTATCGAATAAACTTCAACGTTTTCTTTCAGAAAGTGCAATAATTCGATCATGCTCTCAAAACACTTACGAAAAATTTCGTGATACGTCGAATATACATTGCAAATTTTTAGCTTAAGATTTCTTTAAATTTTTATACATTCCTTGTTACGTACTTAATATATTTTATGACTCATCTTTGCTATATTCGTATGTTATACAGATATTATATTATCGTGTAAATAATTAAGGGATCGAAGCACGAATACGAAACTTGTATATATATATATATATATAATGCAATTTTAATTGTAAATAAATCCATTACCGGGTTTTACATCGATATTGTAACATATTCCACGTTGATCGTGGCTCTCAAAATACAATACTCGTATATTCATATTGATCTTTTGGAAAAATGAAATCTGTACAAATAAAATTGGTTAAGAGTCAACGTGTTATTTGAGAGATCACTTTTCAATTTTCTTATTTCTCTGTACTCCAAATGAAAAAACACTGTACAATTAAAAGTTAAATAAGACAATGACAATAAAGTACGCGTGGTGTATTTCGCAGTTTAATTTTCGCGGCGAGTCGAGATCTCGATATAGGGTACATCTTGCGAGCTATCGATATCTCGTTATTGGAAGTTGAAAGTTTTTTCGTAAGGTGGCGATCGTGTCGCCGTCCCAGCGATCAGTGCGAAGGTGTCCTCCGGGGAAGGGGGAACGTGTCCACTGCTGATTATTCCATTCTGTGTGGGTGGTATGGTATGGTGGATGGTGTGTGGACACACGAATTGCCGATCGCGAACTTGCCAATCCATAATTCGTGGTTTGTGCCAGCGGCAGCTCTTGATTTCGCAAAAGTCATCTATCCTGGAAAAGAAGCAAAAGCATAATGGCCGCAACTTGACTAGGTGAACACGAAATACTCAAAGCAAAGTGCATCGGTTCTCAACCCTGTAGTGTGTGTATGTGTCTCTTCATTCCCAACGTCACTGGCTCAAATCGTTCAGTGTGCGCGAGTGAGGGATAGAGATAGATATATCGATAGAGAGATAGAGTAGGTCTGTCTCTGAACGTGAAAAAGCGTGGGTGGGCGTGTGCATAAGGATATCTCAGTCTTTCCGTGGTGTGCCAGTTCATTGCGAATACGTCGACATGAGCGACGACAGGAGTGAGGAAGATCCGATAATGGACCTCTGGTACAGCAACTGGGAGCAGCAATGCGTGGAAGCCATCGAGACTGAGCCAGATTATGAGAACCAACTTCACTCTGAGAAGGAACTCTATTCCCAGCATATCTGGACGGGATTTCAGACCACGGCGTCCGCCATCGCCCAGTTATACAAAGGTAAACCAATTCTTTGCATTATGAGAGAAAGAGTGAAAGAGAGAGAGAGAGAGGGGGGGGGGGGAGGGGAGAGAGAACGTGGGTAAAGAGGAAGGGGTACGTTCATTTGGCTAATGGCAGGAATCGCCAGTTTGTAATTGTCCTGCCTTGCCAACCCTTCCCTCTTCTCTACTTTTTAATATTTTTCCTTCTGAGTCGTGCAACGTTGCCATTTTCACAGAGTCATTATATTAACCTATACCAACTACTCATTTTAACCAATTTCAAACCTCTCTTCAGCATTCCATCTATTAATTACCATAATAAACATTACCATACTATACACCGAAATGCACTATACTACTCTTGCAAATACCCTTCATTGTTCTTCCACCCCCTCCCCCCTGCGGATTTCTTTGTCATCAATTGCGAAAGCTTTATATTTACCATGACAGGACCCTACCAGAACTAACCTGCACAAAGAATCCCAGAAATCATTGCTGGACGTTGCAGCTGTTTTAGTTCTCTTGTTTTTTTAATAGAGGTGGAAAGTAACTTGCGCAGTGTTTTTAGCTGCATTGAGCAATATTTAACTGTGCAGTTCAATTCTGAATTTACCATTAACAGAATTTTCCAAATTAGAGAGCTTTGGTCCGTGCGATACAACATTGCCGTAGCAGGATTTTCTTAATAACCTATAAAGAGATAGTTTTGTACTGGGCTATTTTTAGAGTAAAGCGTAGGAAATTGGGCAATGTTTCAAAGCTTTACATGGAACTGTTTGTTTTGTTATTGCTATCATTCATTCAGTAGCTGTACACTATACATGTGTGCTTTCGATACGGTGTTTTTTCGCCTTTTTAATCAAAGGCAACGTTGCCACACTCAGAGGGTCGTTAAAATAAACTGTGCAACGGCGCATTGAGATTGGTGCTTTTCTCTTTCGTTTTCTTGCTTTATTTTCATTTTGATAATGATGCATTGTTGCCAGATTAACAATGCTAATATAACCTAACTTTCTTAGCGAGTGACCATTAAAACTCATTTAACCGCAATTAGAAGAATTTAAACTAAGAATCATGGACTGCATCGATTATATTCTTATATCTGAAAATGTATTAGCTTCTTTAAAAAAGTTATTTACGAAACTTTCCTGATTTTGGAGTTTCTTCATAAGCTTATGTTAGGGTTTGATCAAATGCGCAGTTGCCAGCCCCTTCATGATTGAATTAATTTTCCATTTATATTGTTCAGTTTATTTGTTTGCAGGTTATTCTATTGACCTTTTTGCAGAGAATAACTGGCCCCTTCCTCCCTCTCTCCCGCCCTCTGTCTTTCTCAAATAAAATTTTTAATTCTCTATTAAAGTGGGTCTATTAACGCTGAAGTTAACTGAGCGTACAAAGTCAAATATTTAAAAATCACAGTAAAAAATATAAATGCACTTATAAAATTTAAATATAATTTTTAATAACTATTTAAAAAAAAGTCTATTAATAATAATGTTGTTTTAATAATTATTATATTATGTGAATTTTGCAAATTTTACTTTTGCAATTCTCACATTTTTTACACATAATAGCTATTTTGCACTTTGCGCATAAATTTCTTTTAATTTAATTCAGCTATGACTATATTTTTCAACACTCTAAAAATAGATTATTTTTACAAGTGATATTTTGTTTTTTGACTTAATTTGTAGATTTTAAGTATTTCAATTTTAAGAAATTATCGTCAAACGGCATGATTTTCATATATCGTCCATGTTAAAATACGACACTTCAAATATTATAAATTTATGAATTTGTTTGGTAACCTGCAATTAAAAGCATAAAATTTTGTTTATTGAAAACCCAAGAATAACATTTTTCAATATTATGTAAATTTGCAGACTTAACCATTTTAATAGAAACATCTTAAATAAAATCGTCTCATCAGGAAAATGAAAAATCTTTCATTTCTGTATTATGTTTCTATAACTAACAAAAATCATAACAAAAGAGGAAAGTTGACATTTTAGAATGGGAATGAGTTTCAGACGATTGTTGTAAATTATGTAAATATGAATGCTTTGTGTAATTACGCGTACTGGAAAAGTACCTAACACATTAAAAAGCCGACGTTTTCCATTTTGACAATAGCTTTTTTAACTTTTAGATAATATTGACCTTTCTTTGTGTTTTCAGACCGAACGCAGGGTGTCTCGTTGTGGTTACCATTCCAAACAGCAGCAGGAACCGTCACATCTCTCTACAAAGGTATATATATATATGTATATATATATAACCGGCATGTATGTTTTAATATTTTTTTAAATTTAACCTACTCTTTCTATTTCTTATATATGCCAGTTCTTTCTTTTATAAAATTATTTGAGGCCTTTTTTTTTATTTAAAAAATTTTCTTTTTTCATATTTTATATCAAGTGTTTTTCCAGCCACCTTCGAGTCTCTTGAGCTTCATCAAATTCCACAGGCTCCTCGAAGTACTATCAGAGATCCCGTAGTATTTCCTTGAAGTCTTTCCTATCGACAATGAAAAGATTTTCCTACCTTCCGATATCCTTCGGATCCTTCCTCCATTTTTCCCTTTACGACTACCCCTATCCCTTTTCCTTTATCCCTGAACGTTCTTTTCCCACTCTACTTTTGTACGCTCACACTTTTCTTCTCTCTCTCTCTCTCTCTCTCTCTCTCTCTCTCTCTCTCTCTCTCTCTCTCTCTCTCTCTCTCTCTCTCTCTCTCTCTCTCTCTCTCTCTCTCTTTCTCTTTCTCTTTCTCTTTCTCTTTCTCTTTCTCTTTCTCTTTCTCTTTCTCTTTCTCTTTCTCTTTCACTTTCACTTTCACTTTTTCGTCTGGACTCACGTACACACGCGCGCATACACCCATATGTACACTACTTGAAGTTTTACTGTACGCGCACATGTGATGTGCCTGTAACAGCTGACCGATATCGAAGGTCAGCTGTTACCGTAAATTAACTCACGCTATCATTTCTTATTTACAAATGTGTTCCTTTTACTATACATACAATTCTTCATTTTCTTTTTTTACATTTTCAATTAAAAATAGAATTTTACTTCCATAATTTTCATTTCTTCCATTGATTGCCTATTAATAATAAATTCCTTCTAGACTCTGTGGATGGTATGAGACGCTGCAGTGAGCTGGGAGTAGAATTAGGAAGACAGAAACGTAGTAAAGAAATAATGAATTGGGCCAGGAAGAAGAGGCGTATGATTAGGAGGGAAGATCTATTGGCATATCTCGCTGGAAAACCGCCACCACCAAGACCGCATTCACACAGGTAATTCCTATATTACTGAATGATGTCTATTATATTTTGCAATATAACCAAACTACTATTTTTATGATACAGGAGTTCACCTAAACCTAGAATGATGGTGTGTGGTTCCCCTCCATCACAGAGTCCTACACCAAGTATGGTGGTTTCACCATCACCAACACCAGGAAACGACCCAGATCCCGACTTACATACATTTAGGGAGGCTATTGCATTATCCGGTAAGAGCTCTTTTACACTAAAATGTGTTAAAAAAAACATTCTTAATAATAAGTATAATGATTCTTTTCATCCTATCTTTGATAATTTGAATATATGGCTATTAATAGATCGTTAAATTTTCTCAGGTTCCCCAATGTCACGTCGAACGGGAAGGCAATCAGAACTGTCAGCCTTTATAAGTAGTGAATTTGCGCGACATCATAAAAGACCAGCATCGCATGATGTAGACATGGGATCTCCCACGCACAAGCGTTCGCGTTTTATGTAACGACGCGAGACGTGTAAAATAGCTTTACTCCCTACTACCTTAATAATTAATTAATTGATCGACTAATCACTAATGGTTCAGTTTTCCATCCAAAAATAAAGCAAGAGGCATGACTTGGTCATCTTTAACACGTTCTATGCAAGCTATTCTCCCAGAGAACTTTTTCTATCTTATATAGAAATTTACCAGTAGCGCACGTGTATACCTCAAAAGCAGAACAAATCCTTCGTAGCAAAATCTGAGAAATTTTACGTGAAGAATACTAGAAAATATACGTATTTATTTATTTCTCTGATTTTTAAAAATCCTTTTCATGTGGAAAAGGAGTGATCCTATTTTGAGCATAGATAATTGAAAGTAATTTAAGTTTGAGTCAAGAAATATCTATATATTTATTTCTTGGATTATTTAAAAAATTTCTTTCTGTGAGACACAGATCTATGCAATTTGAGAGGAATCCTTTATATAACAAGCACATAAAATTTTATAGAAATTTAAGTTTAATGTGAGAAGTATTTACATACATAATAAATGGTCTGTCTGATTTGTGGATGTACAAATGTTGCTGGGACTTTACCAATAGGACTTATTTATTATATTTTGGATGGACTGTCAGTGTACAAGACACGTTAAAACTTCATTTACATTGTACGTGTACAGAAATCAGCAGCTATAAATAATCTGATCCAGTCGTTGTTATACGCTTTAACCTTTTGTATTTAATTAAAATATTTTGTAAGATTTTTTTTTATCAGCAAGTTACATTATTGCACGAGAAGTTGGTGGTGATTGCACAAATTACAACAACTGAAATTGTGCAATTGTCAGTTTGTATAGGATTTTGAAGGATAAACTCGTACATCGCAGGGAACATTCTTGTTAATGGGTGGCTGTAAATAGGCTGATAATTTTTTTAAAACTGTAATTTAAACAATTGAAGAGTGAGATCCATGCATAACGGGTATAAATGGAGGGAAAAATTAGTTCTGTAGTATATTTAATGTTTTTTGCTTTTTTGCCTTGGAAAAAAGTAACATTTGATTTATACTAAGTTTTTCTTGTTACTTCGTACAATATATATAATAGTTTGCAAAAGTCTTGTTCTTGCTCCAGAGTCAGTTAAATGATAGAATTTTTTTTCAGGACATTTTTTATTTTCTTTTATTATTTTTTTCTTTTTTTAATTCAAAAAATTTTTTTTCTTTTTCTTTTTTATACAAAAGAAGAAATAAATTTAAAACATGATCGATTTCAAGGGATAATCTAGGAAAAATTTCACATTACACAGTCTTCAAAGGTGGAATGTTAAGTCACGAGAGCTGATTTATTTTTGTTGGTGCTTCAACTAGAAAATTGGCAGAGCAGAATGCTCGAAGAGTTGCTTCTTGGACAATGTTAGCTACAGGTCTAAACAAAAAATTGATGTAATCCACAAAGTATACCCTCGGGTATTCTCAGTAAGACTGTTACCATGTTTACTCAAATTATAACGCTAATGCTAGGATCTTATGTTGTTAATCATGTTACCACCAAAAATAATTGCAACAAATTTGACAATTGTGGGCTTGGAATGAAACTTTGTCAAGTAGCAACGACTTTTTGCAATTATAAATATATAAATATATATATAAATTTATTTATATACCTACATACATAATACATAAGCATGTATATGTATATATAAATGCATAGATATAAATTAAAAGTAAACCCTACAATGAAATGTTATGTTGAAAGACTTGATTGGGGGTGACTTCGCTCAGTTGTAAAGTCATTGTAAATGTACATTAATTCTTAGATATTGCTAAAAGCCTCTACATGATTTTTGAAGTAAATGTCACAGAAGGCACCAGCCATGAGGCAATAATTTCCTAAATACTTTTCTCTGAAAATTATATATTAGAACAATCTCGTATTGTTAACTCTTCAAAAATCCTGTAGAGGACTTCATTGTTTCTTCTCGAAATCATTTTTGAATAAATCGAGGACATGTTGTTGTTCAGTTGTAAATATATGATAATAATTATAACGATAAACAATAGCCCTAGGGAGATATTGCTAATATTATTATCACTATTAATATTGACTACTAAGCGATACATTTAATATTAAATAGTATTTATCATGCGGTCGGCCACAGAAAATAAAAACAGAAATAACAAAAATTGAAAAATAAATCGAACTGTAGCCTCGTTCTAAATTTTGGGTAATACAGCGCTCAACAAAAATTTCATTTTAATCAGAAAAATTTTAGGAAGCTAACATTTAATTTTTATTTTAGCCACTGTCCTTTGTACAAAGAAGAAATAATAAGGCAAAGAAAGTAACATGATGCCATACTTAGCTGTATTTTATCAGTAAGGACTTAATATCACCCAAGTGTTTTGTACAAAATGATAATCGAAAGAAAAAATGATTTATTCGTCTTCGTTTATTCAGATGCCAATATTTTACTCTGAATTCAATGGTCGAAGCTACCCGCTTCTTAAATCTCTTCTAATAGCTAGATAATCTTTGTAAAAAAAAAAACGAAATGTTTTGGTATTTTCCATTTGATCAAATCCCTAGATAGAAAGTGATTCTTTGTTTTTACGGAAGGGGTCGTTTTATTCTCAGAGATTTCGCCTGAGATATTAGATTTGATCGGGTAATTAGGAAGAAAAAAGAATTGTCAGAATATTAGTCCAATCTTTAAACTCCAGGCGACTAGAAATTTTGTTTTTAGTAAAATGATTCACCTGGTTTTATAAGATCTGGGTTATACACTTGCAATTATCGCATTATTATCTTGTTTTGCTTGCATAACAGATCGAGGAAGACATTTCGAGGTCAGCAGAAAGAAATCTCCCACGAGCTTTCCCTTTCTCATGAGATTATCTTGGTAAATCTTAAGTCGACCCGTAATGACATTTCCCCATCTGTCTTATGATAGATTTCAATTAACACTTTCATACCAAAAATAATTAGAACGAAACATTGTTTTGCCGATTCGTTCAATCCGTTTAATACAGGGAAAAGTATAATACGTATTATCTTAGAACAGGAAATAGAAAATTATCAAAAGTCACGCTAGTTCTTACTAGACTCGGATTCGTGAGCGCAAATGATCGATAAGGTTCAAACAACTGTTTTAAGAGCTTTCGTCTATCATAACTTATTCAATATCTTGTAGAGATAGCTTTGTCTTCCAAATTATTATTTCTAAACATTCCTTTCGTAGAATCTACTTGGAATAGTTCTTGATGAGTTTGCTTTTGTATAGTCTGATAAACATTTAGATATTTTTACAACAATGAAAGGACGAACTGTTATCGATCATTGCGTTTTTCTGTCAGGAGCACAGGACGCACTGAGAGAAAAATGATCTCTCTCGCAGAATCTTCATTGACCCCCCCTCCCCACTCCTCCAATTGCACATAAATACTGTTTGCACCATAAATGAAAGGATGGTGCTGTTATTTTCTGCGAACATAAAGCTTGTATATTTTTGCGTCTCTTGTTTGTATAATAATCATTTACAAATAAATCACAAGAAAAAGTAACTCGTTGACAATTTCATATGAAGCAAATGTCCTTACTGAATCTCTAAGGTGCCAACCAATTCCTTTTCAATACACAAATTTTTTCCTAAGTAAAATGTATATACATTCATATTCTTGTAACCCATTGTGTACAATGTACAATATACTTAAATCTAAAAGTAAAAAAAGGCACTTCGTTTATAGTAGTAAAATTAATTTCGGTAGTATATCATAATCTATTCATTATGGATTCACGCATTAAACTAATTTTTCTAAATTAATTAATTTACACAGTAAACATTTTTATACATAATTCATAATTTGCTGTCTTTTATAACATTCGCTGGTTCTTCCAAGGCCTTTCTTCTATTGGCTATTGCATTCATAAGTTTTCTCCTTGGGCCAAGAGGAAGTTTTAAGGCGGCTATATCAGTTTCTGTTAGCAACATCAGAGCTTCCAGGTCAATTTGTTCAGCTTCCAGAATTCCATGAATGGATGAAAGATTATTGACCAAAAGAAATCTTTGCAAGGGTGTCCATTCTTCCTCCACTTCCTCTTCTTCTAAAATATAAATCTCTAACTTTCTTTCAGAATTCTTTATTAAAAATTTTGAAGGCCAAAGAAAATTACCTGAAACGACATCATCATCCCATAAACTTTGTCTCCTGGCAAGGCTTCCTGCACTACCTATACTAATTTCCTCATTATGACCATTAATATTTATCCTTTGATTCACAGAACCATTCTGACCATCGAGCTGGGTAACAGGTAAATTCTCCAAATTGCTCGGTACCTTAATGAAATTTTCTCAAGTAAATAAAGTATGTTGTTTGACGAAATTTGAGTTGGAAAATTAAGTTTACCGTTTTGCGAAAGGCCACGGATCCAAATCCAGGTCTGTTAAAAATACTGGCTGGCTCTCGAGTAAGTACAGCGTCTCTTATTGTATCCAAATGTTCTTGGTCATCCTTCTCCGCTTCTTCCTCGTCCACTTCAAATAGTCTGTCACCAAGGAGATCAGGCGTGCTTTGGGCTCTTCCCATGGTACTCCAAATATCAGAAATCTTACCCCTGCGTCCCATTTGTTGGCTAATCGGATCGTCGTAAGTGTTAACGTACATTACTTCTGAATCCCTTTGCAGTCCTGTCAGGCTCCTCACTGATTTTCTACCGTCCACTTCAATCTACAAAGCAAACACAAATATGTCCAGTTTCTTCTCATTCACGTTTTGTATAAAGTAAATAATTTTTACATCATAACAATTAAGCAAAAATGTTTACCTCGACTACTTTAAAATCAACAGCAGTTTTCTTTGCCAGTGCTTTTCTACAAACAGCACTACCGTATTTTTTAGTAGTGGTACCAACGATATCACTAAAGGTGGGAGAAGGTTTTACACGACTTTTCAACGTTAAAATGCTGGTAGCTTTATGAGGTAGAATACTCGCTTCGTTCACGATATCCAAATCCGTTTTAGCACGATCCTTCATTATTTTCTTTTGTTCCTTTTCAGCCCTCAACTCTGCCAACTTCTGCTTCTTCATATATTCTTTAAGTCTAAAATGACATAGTTCTCTCATTAATAATTAGTAATATTTATCATTGAATCAATACATTCTATATTCCATTTCTCAATTGACTCTCACCTTTTTTCAGCATCCTTCTCAGCCTTCTCCTTAAGCATACGAGATTTCTTTCGCGAATTCAATTCCTGATCTGCCTGAGCCAAGTCTAGAAACTCTAGGATCCTCTCGCAGCCATTTATAGCCGCCAATTCTCGTGCCGAGTGTCTGTCTATGTCGAGCGACCAAACATTGCAGCCAAACTTCACCAAGAAGCGGACGCACAGCTCGTGACCCCTCGCTGCTGCCAGGTGGAGTGCGGTGTTTCCAAAATAATCGCACTTATCTGGATCCCCCCTGTTGAGCAAGAAAATTATTCCATTGAATCAATAATGGAAAATATACACCCAATACTAATCGACTAAGGTGTATAAAATTTATGTCAAGCAGAAGAAACTAATATAAAAATATGTATAAATATGAACATGAGAATTGAGAGTTGCCTGAAGGGTTTTGTCGTTTGTTTTGAATGAGTTTCAAATAAATATACAGTCGACGTTTTTGCGTATTAAGAGCAGATGCATGAAACAGGAAATACAGTATATAATCTCGTATCTATCGACCCTACAAGCGGAAATTGCGGCCAGTCGAGCACCGTCCCAGGAACAATCGAACGAAAAGCAAATGGGGATCAGAGGAGGAACGGGGCTAACCATGTAAAAGAGAATTATTATAAAGTCGGAAAGAAAGCGACTTGCAATGTGACTGTTCTTCTATTATTTCGAATTATAATATTTATTTTTCCAGTTTTCTTCGCTTGGTTCTCCGTGGTATCCGGTGGAATAGCTTCCGGAAGCTTTCACAAAAGTCTAAAGAGTGGGAAGGTAAAACGGAAACATTAAAATATAGAAAATAAAAGCCAATGGCCAAGCTACGAGTCTTTTAATGTTTTGATTTTAACGTAAGTATCGACACTGAATTTCTCCACTATTTTTTGCGGGATTACTGGCTTTTCCATGAACTTGATTCGCGAGAACTTTTTTAACTTAATCAAAAATATAAAAAAAAGGATTGAAAATATAAGATAAAAACCAAAGAGATGGAAAGAGTAGTATAAATTATCAAACCCCACGAATATCTCTTAATGCTTGGATTAGTTAAAATAACGGTATAATTATAGATTTTCCCCATTTTCTTCGCAGGGGATTGTTTGGTTTTCCATGAATTCGCTCCCGTGAGGTTTCGCTATTGCCACAGTCGGTCCTCCGCGAGTGCACTTAACCTTGAAAATCTGCGGTATTCGGGCACGAGGCCGTCGCGGCTCGTGAGCCACACAAAGCCAGTATTACGATAATATTGTAATTAGGGACCGGGTGAAACACCAACGGATGCCGGAAACGATGGATGAGTTGCTCCAACGCGACAATCTCCCCACTTCTAAAAATTCAATAAACCTTTATTGTTTTCCTCTTGTCTCGCTTCTCTGCTTTGTTTTTGTTTCATTCTTTCAAACCAAAGCAACAAAGCACACTTGCAAAATTATGCAAAATTGTATTATAAGAAACTCAAGTGTATACAAACATTATAAGATGAAGCTGAAGGTTCGACAGATTTTGTTACAATTGCAATGCAGAGTAAAAATATAATTGACAAATGTTTTTCTTTTTCTCGTCGAGATACATGTGTGTGTGTGTGTGTGTGTATGTATGATGATGATTTCTTGTCGATGGAGGAGAAACAAGAAAGCAGTTTTAATCATACCCTCTAGCGACGAGTAGTCGCAGTGCATCTGTGTGACCTTCAAAGGCTGCCCATAAAGTAGGGGTCATTCCACCATCATCTCTCGCGTTGCAATCCTTTCTCGTTGCCTCCTTCAAAACTTCCAAGACACCTTCTCTCGCAGCCCTTAAAAAATAAATACGCATGTAATTCGCAGCCATCAATAATTCGTACTCCATTCTTTCTCAAGCCTTAAATTATAATACCGTAACAGAACCCCCCCCCCCCATAAAAGAGCCCAGATCGCTCGAGATGAAAGAGACAAAAAATATAGTTTTTTCTTAAATTAATTAGCCCCTTGTCAATTCTGCTGATTAACGGCTGGTTTCGCGTGTTAAAAAAACTTTAATTAAAAAAAAGAAGATCGAGGAAAACATTAATAACGACACGCGACAAATTTTCTCTCACCGCCTTTCTAATTATTCCAATTAGAGAGATAAAAGATTATCGTTCTGTTTGTCACGGAGAGAACTTTTTTTTAACAATTGTTCGATTATTCAAAACACAGTGCGAAACGGGCTCTAAGCAAAGTTTAGTGATTAGAAATGGTCGATGAATTGCTGAAAACTTAAAGAAAATGACCCGTGAATTTGAGTGCATTTAATGCAGCTTCACCCTAGCATGAAAGTTGAGGAAAAAAAAGATTACCGTACGCTGGGCTCGTTAATCACCGACTGATAAGGATTACATTGTTGAGCTATTTCTTATCCGATCGTCTTTCATCCTGGAATGTCGTTCCATGACGTAATTGTTTAAAAATTCTTATTTTACTCCCACTCGATTTTCACGAAACTCGAGATAGTCGTGATCATTTTTCCAACAAAACGTAGTGGTTCGATCCCGAACGATCGAAGAGAAACGATCCATCATTAATAACAATTCGATCGTCCATCTGTGTTTTTTTATTAGCTCAGGTTTGCTTTGGCCCGAGTGGAATCGATAAGCATAACAGGAATGGCACGAAATGGCACGACGCATCGAGAACACTCCGAACTTCGTAAATTCCGAGAATCTCGCGAAAACAATTTTTCCTTCAAGTCTGTTTAAACGGACTTTTGTTGTCAGCTCGACAGCTCAGTCTTTCCAATAGGCATTAACTTTGTGATTTTATCAGAGGTTTTGCAATTTTTCAATCAGCGTGACGCCATCCTATTAATTTGTCCATAACCTCTCATCGATCGTGGCACAATCGGTTTTGTCACAATTCGTTTTATGAGGTTACAACGATTTTTACGATTCTATCATCCTTTATGCGATTCACCGATCGTCGTGACACTTTTCAGTCGATTTATTCGTAATTGCGAACAATTTTCGAGAGCAGGCCAAGTTTTTCAGTCTGAGTAGTCGATTACCGGGCTTATTGGGCCGATTCCGCTGGAAAAGTAGATGTTGCATTATTGAAGTGTTACAAAACGGCAATGCTCGTGAAAGAGAACATTCGTAGCCCTAAAGGCATCCAGCATAGAAAGTAAAGTGCAACATTCGCTAATCTTTTCCCCGTTACCCCTTTCCCTCCCTAACCACCTCCCAAAAAGAAAAACAACAATTCTTTGGAATACTGCACACGTGCTCTTTGTTAATGCATCAATCTATTTTCTTAAACAGTTTCTTCTTAACAATTTTTGTTTAATTTCATGTACATTACCTCTTTTTCTATCGCACTCAACCACCTCTGAGAATGTCTTTTTCGAGAATCTTTTTCATGGCGAAAATAACGCTGATTGGCAAAGAAAATGGACGACTGTTAATCGTTAGAATCGAGAAATCGTTTCGTGAAAATCATTAATTATAAATGCCCGCAACGGAATAACGCGGTTTTTTTTTTAGAAGAATGAGTTTTTTAAATTATATAATGAGAAAAAATCTGAGAAATTATGCAGTTAAGAGTTTTTCACATTCAACGACCCGTTGCGTGCTCGGGAGTGTGCGCGTGCTGAATTTATTCATGAAGATCATCGCTCCTGTTCGTTCAACCTTTGAATTTATGCCATCAATTATAAGATTTTTTTATACCATCAACAATCTACTCGAAGATCGGTGTCAAAATACCGATAAATCATGGTCTTTCTACTTCAGCATAAAATCAAACGGCTGTAAATCCTAATATTTTTCGATCGTTCGAATTTTTCCATTTAAATTGAATAACAAGAACGACATGATGGAATAAAAGTGGTATTATATAGTTTCCGGTGATCAATTTTGACTTAAGATATTAAGGCAGCGTAAAAAAAATCTGAAAATCTAGGAAATAATTCTTTAAGCAAATAGACCTGCTCGGCATTCGATAAAACGACAAAAGGAAAAACGAGAAGAGCAAGTCTGGAGCACGTATATGCACAAAACCTGATTCTCTCCTGGTGCACAGAAACACTTCGACTCTTGCAACTTCTCACTGGAGTTATCCGCGGTAACCTTTAAAGCGTACGATAATTTTCGAATGCACAACTAAAAAGCGCAAATGCACTCACTTGTGAAATTTCTCGGTCATTTTGACGTTTTCCGAGGAGTATAGCATTAAAAGAGCGCCATTCGTTAGAGGGGTAGAGGCATTTTCTCGGGGTTGAAAATTGTGGAAAAGATATGGATACGGAAAGGGGATAGAAAAAGAAAAGAAGGAGAGATCAGGTTAAGTACATTTTGAAGCGATGAGGATAGTTTGCGGGGCACTCGCTATGGCGACCGGCGATGAACTGGAAGTGGAAGTGGAGCTCTGTGGAACTAGTGGAAGTGGTTCCAGGTTTGGTAGGTATGGTCCCCAGCGGTCTGGTGTGGTGTACCCGGTGCCATGGAACAGAACTGAACTGACTGAACTGAACTGTCTGAACTGCTGGAAGTCTGGAAGTTGAGTTGAGTTGAGCAGCAGCGGAAAGTTCCTTGGGCTGGCCGCTGGGTTTGCTGTTCGCCACTTCTCTCACTCCCCTCCACCTTTTCTGTGTCCCTTTCTTTCTACGTTTTAATTTTCTCTATTCCTTTCGCACTCTTCTCTCCTCTTCGTCTCTTCTTCCCTTTTGTTCCCGCGTAAACGCGCCACTTCTCCGCCACCTGACTCTTGTGCCTCTTGTGTTCTTACCTGAATCAGCTACCACCCCTCTTCCCTCTCTATCCCCAGCAAGGATCCACCATCGATTTTCTTTCCCCCTTTCACCACACTTCTTTCCTTTTTCACAACTCCCGTCACGCTTCACCGCTCTCCAACGACCTTATCGCAACTGATCGCAATACAATATATCTCAATGATCTTTATCAACGAAACGCTTAATTTTGTATTTAATGTATATCTTTTTTTAATGATAAAAATTAATTTTGGTCAATACTACTACGTGTAATATCAATTTATCTTATTAGTAGATTTAATCGGTGATTGATTTTATCGATAGATAAATTTTAATTACCGATTACCGGTAAGTTACTAGCCAGTGTTATCATCTACCAATCCCCCTCCCCTTCTGGAATAGTAAAAAGATTCCCTTCCACTCGAATCGAATCTAGTCTCATTTCTAAACCTTCAGGGAGCAATCTAAACTCTAAAGTAAAATATAAAGCATCGGGAATTGAAAGGAAAAGTTACTTGCGATTTAATAAAAGAAATTATCTTAACAAACCGCTTTTAATTTTGTATTATTGTGATAATTTCTTCACATTTTATCGTTAACGGTGATTTTATAAATTAGGTAAGCCATCAGTTATAAGTGAATAACTTATTACGAATTTGACAAAGAGCCAAATTCAACAAAAAAATTCGCAAAAATCCTGCAGGATCCATTTAGTCAGTAAACTGGTCCTGATATAGCCTATTTGGCAATATACGATTCGTTATATTTATTTATTCTTTTGTATTTATTGTTTCTTTATTCTTATCTGTCGTATTCCACAAATTGTCAATAAAACTTAGATTTATTTAATTTTAAATATGAGTGTTAAATAAGTGAAAATGACGTCATATTGAAATTCGTTTACCTTTAAACGTCGTATTTCTATTTAAATTATTGGTTCAAAAATATATGTATTTCTTGTATGAGTTCACAATTATTTTTGAATTTCTTGTCTATACTTAAGTTTCTTACAATAATGCAGGATAGATAATATTGTGTAATTATTAGAATTCATTGTTAACAATAGATGAATGACAAGAATGCAGTACTTATATATATCTATAAATTCTAATACTTAAATTGTAGTACTAGTTACCTGTTTTTATTAATTTGGTGATTTTAAATGAAGTAATATAATTTTTCACTATTTAAAGAAAAAAAGATGAGTGCTACCGACAAAAAGTATCAGCCTGACAATAAAGATGCTTACAAACCAGATATTCCCAAAAATGCCAAAAGCTGTATAGAGAAAATTTTAGGAGATGTTAGTAAGAAATCTGCTACAAAACAAATCGTCATTGGCACTGCATCAGGATGGTATGTACATGTACTTTTTGTTTAAGATTTTGTAAATTAGGACAAAAGTTAATAAATATAACTATTTATGCATTCAGGGTAACTGGTTTCCTTACCATGAAAGTTGGAAAGGTTGCAGCATTTGCTGTTGGTGGTGGTATTATTATTCTACAAATTGCTGCTCAGCAGGGATATATAAAAATTAATTGGGACAAAATTCAAGAAAAAGCAGAAAAAATTACTGATAAAGTAGAAGAGCAAGTAACTGGAGAGGGCCCTAAATTCTTAGATAAGGTGAGATGCTTAATGAATAATTGTTTGTTCATTTATTTATTAAAACAAACTTCATTTACAGGTAGGAATATGGTGTCGTAGCAATACATATGCAGCATCAAGCTTCATTGGTGGTTTTATTATTGGCGTAGCCTCATAAATTGCAATATTTACAGCTAAAACTAAGTGTTATGATAAGAACATAAACTATTTATACTATAATATTTTTCCTAAACATAATTCTTATAACCATTGTTAATACAATTTTCAGCATAACTTTTTATACCGAATTTCCTTAAAAAAATAATGCTTCACATTTTTTATTTTGTGATTCCACTTCAGTAGTCTAATCAATACCTTTATTGATTATCTACATTAGTTATAATTTTTTTAATATCACAAGACAGATGCTAAATTCAATTAGTGAATAGCTATAATCAATAAATTGTTAATTTTGTATAGATAATAACAGGATCTACTGTTAATTATAAAAAATATTTAAAGTAATAGGGAAATCTAGTATTCTATTATAGCTTTTCATTCTCTCAATAAAAAATGTCTAAAAAAGTTGTTTATTTCTTTTTGACAAATTAACAACATTTCTGAAAATATATCTCAATTAATTTTCAATTTCCTGCTTGAACTAACCCGTTTAAAGCACTAAATTTTCTGTAGAAATATTTTTTAACTATAAATTTGTTTTAGGTTGAAAGATATGTAGACAAAAAAGTTGATAAAGCCGAACGATTATTGAAGAACGGTGAGACTCGCACAAGACGCTGGTACCACAAAATTACTGGAGATCCCAACTTCAGACCAAACGAGTTTCACTTCTTCTTAGCTTCCTTTGCAGCAGGTCTTACCATTGGTATAGCCTGTGCAAAATAAGAGAATATTGTTGCCATTCGAATACAACCAAAAACATGAAAAGAAGATTTTAAGGATTATCATTAAGAATAATTACAGTAGTTTGCATGAAATTATTGTAAACTTTAAGTAGACAAATGCCTTTGTGCTACCTATATTGTGTAACAATAATTACCTTATTTCCAGTATGCTGTTCTTCATAAAGCATTTGAATAGAACAGTAATATTTAATGTATAACTTGGCTAGGAGCATTCAGAATGCAACAACTGTACATATGGTTGATATGTTTTATATTAGAATATAAAAATAAATTTGCTGCTATAAAGAGTTATTATAATTTAAACACCAGTGAAAGTAAAATGTATTGTATACAGCAGCGATAAGAACTAAATCATGTTGAAACAAATATGTATTTGTTGTCAAACGTTAAAATTATCAATTGAACTTATTTATATTTTTCTACAAATTGATTCTTTTTAAGCTATACAATATTATATACATTTTCTTTTGAACAATGCAGTATTTAACGCATGTAGTTTACTTTTTAAAGTGAAAACAAGATTTCCTTTTCCACCTTTTTAAAAATACAATTATAATGTAACTACAATTATAACTTCTTTAAAATGGTTTAAATAAAGCAACTTTAAAAATTAAACAATTTAAACCTTTTAATCAACCTTTGAATTAACATATTAGGATTATATTGAGAGAAAAATACTACTATCATTATGGAAAATATAATTTTTTATTAATCTGACCACGTTTGTACAATTAAAACCTTTTAAGACATTGCATTATTATGCCTCTTAATTGTCTTCTAAGTTTTTGGTCTCCGTTACAAAATATATGAGTCGAATTGTCATTAATTTGTATTAAAGTATCTTCATCTTGCTGCAAAATGAAATTAAAATTATTTATTAATAGGCAAAGAAATATGAGTTGTAAGTAAACTTACCAGATGAATACTAGTCGAAGATTGACCATGCTGTAACTTTGCACCTTGAATACCTTCTTGATTTAATTTCTGGAGTAGTTCCTGCGGATCTAAAGTACCATATTCATGTTTTCTTTCTTTCATTACTTCCTCCTTTATTGGGACTGGTGAAGTTGAGGTTGTTTTACGCTTATTGTTAGGTTTATCTTCAATATTCTAAAATAACATAAATTACAGTTTTCTTATTAAAGAAAATTTTGTATTCCCAGTTAGATTACTTACTTTTATAGTGTACACATTATCCTTTACTTCAAGCTCTCCAGTTACAGATGCTAAGCTCAATCCTGGCCTAATTTCACTGGGAACAATACTCCCAGCTAATTCTGGTTCAATAAATACTCTGCTACGTTTTCGTTTTAAGGGTAATTTTATAACTTCTCCTCGCTTAAACGTGATCAATGGTTTCTCCTGCAAATTCATGGTAAAGTTAGAAGTTCATATTATACTCTGTTTAAATAAAAGAATATACCCCAACAGACTCGATAACCAAATCTGTTCTATGTGGCACTGTAATTGGTGGTTGAGTATAACATTCCGGTACAACTAAATTTTCTGGTTTCAAATCTCGTATTAGCTTATTTGCCTGTGTGAAGTTCAATGATGTGTCGATCGGACAGTGCACGGCTTTCATCGCCAGAGGCTGGAATGGCGCCAAAGCGTCTAAGTATGGAAAATCAGGCTCTAAAACAAAATTTTATTTTGTAAAATAACAAAAGCTTACTAAGGAATGAAATTTATAATTTTAAAAGCTACCTGTGAAAATAATCGTATGTTGAGGGTTGTTTCCCCAGAGTTGCACAAAGTGAACAGCATCTCCAAATCTTAAACTTGGATGGCCACAAAATACAACACAAGGTTGTCTGTAATCTGAGCTGAATCCTTCAGCATAAGTTGAAGTGTAATGTTTTAGTCTTGCATTTTTAACAAGAAAAGCATGGGGAAATGGCTCTTCTGGAAGATAAACTTTATTTTGCTTATTTGTTGAAAGCCTGAAAATTATTTTTATTAAAAGAATATTATCAAATCACTGTAGTGATAAATATATTTTACCATTCAGCCAAAATGTTAGAATATGCTAATGATGTTTCTGCTACTGGTGATATAAAGAAAAGAGGAATCTGAGTAAATCCAGATTTGTCTAAATGTGTACTGAGGCATTCAAAAAGATCATAGACTACACCAGATGGGTAGCATGGGATTAAAACACATCCACCATTTCTCAATGTCATTGCTAAAATATAAATAAGTTTAACATAATGGTTTTATAATTTAATGAATTTTGCTATTCTCTGCTGACACTTACCAACTGTCATACATAGTTCTCCCAACATTGTGTCTGGATTAGCAGTAGGCGTTTGTGTTAAGCCAGTTAAAATCAACATATTAGCCTGTTTGAGGGTTGCTTGCTCCATAGGTCTAGGATGTGTTGTTAATGTAGATGATCCACTTACAAATGCAACTTTCTCATGATCACAAGATATTAACCAGTTACTACTACCTAAACAGTACCCAGAACTGATTGGCGTTACCATTAAAGCTCCATAAATGTCCTAAAGAAATAAATATTACTATTGGTTTGTCCTTACTAATTGGTTAACATATTTTTACCAACCAATTTTTGATCATATCCTACTAGTTGAATATTAGACAATGCTGAATTAATTGCTGCCAAATTGTAAATATGTTTCCAGCTTTTTGGTTTATAAACATCTGCTAAAGGAGACGGTAAAACATGCAACATTTCCTTCCAGTGCTTTGCTAATGTAGCTTTTGGGGTCTGCTCAATAAATTCTACTAGCTCTTCCATGAAAAATCTTCCTATTTGCAAGGTGGGTTCTGTGGCATATATAATACCTTTGAAGCCTGTACCTTCTGTTATAAATGGTAGTGCTAACATACATGTGTAATTTGAGATTAATATTGCATCTATTTCAGAAAAGTCTATTATTTTTTCTAAGGGTGGACAAAACTCAGGAGTTGAATCCACAAATAGCCTTCCACAACAATCTTTTAATTCCTAAAAATATAAAGATAATATTACAGTATTTGGTCAACAATTACAAAAATACTTTGTAAACAAAAACATACTCCTTCGACTTGCCAATCCTGATTATTATCTCTGGGAGACCATGTGGGTAATGAGTTAAATTTTGTACTTGGTACCATAGGCATTGGCATGAAATGTAAGATTGATTGCATATTTAAGCCACAATCTAACATTAATGTTATACCTTTGAAGCTTAAAATCAAACATGGTTTTGTTGGCTCACTAGATAAGCAATACTGAAAAGTAAATCTAAATTACAAAAAATGAAATAATATTTCATTATTACGAATTATTTGTTGTTTTTATACAATAAAAAATGATTACAACATGAATAAGTACATTTAATTACATGATTTTGGAAGTTTGATTTCTCAACCAACTTTTTTCACACATTTAAAAAATAATTATAATTTATAAAAATAAAATTTCTTACTAGTTTCATTTTTCTTGATTTCTTTTAATGAATTTTATCTAATAATTCCAGACATATATGATAATACACCAAACATTTCTGGTCCAATTGTCCTGTTAAAACGTTTGTTTCTTTTTTGTTAACCTCACTTTTTCAGACAAGCACCGGCCTCTTTAGGCCTGGGGTCGGCTGGGGTTGGGTCGTCACTCGTCACTCGGGTTTGTACTTTGTATTTAAGAATCGTATACATATATAGGATTTGCAGTCAGTTGTTGCTTAAATGTAAATACGATTTTGAACAAAAGATATTTTTACTTTTCTTTTTTAATAATATTTATATATATATCGTTTCAGATATTATAAAATATATTAATATTATACATATATTTTTTATTAAATTTAACAAGCATCATAAATGAATTGTGAGGTTATTGTACTATTTGATGGGTATTCCACAGAGTTTGCTGATGGAATAATGAAGGCAAATTGTTCCTGCGTTTTAATTAAATGCTCCAAATTAATAATTGTTGATACTATGACAGCGTGGGATGGAAAAAAAATTATTCAAGGTAAATTCATTTAAATTTTTCTATTGTTACAAATACGATTAATAATAATTTGCATAATCAGCACTAGCCAGTTATAAATTAAAACCAGAAGATATTGACTATGTAATTTGTACTCATAGTCATGCAGATCACATAGGAAATAATAATTTATTTTTAAATGCTGAGCATATTGTAGGCTATTGTGTTCATAAAGGAGAAACATTCTATGAAAACAATATAAAAAATGGTAAGATAATCAATTAATTTATGTGTATTCAATTTCAAAAAACAGTGCACTAATAATTAGAAAAATTGTAAAAAAGTTTCAAATTACTTTAGAGCAGTGGAGAGAAATAAGATACTAATATTTTAAAAAGTGCAAAATGAAGTGTGAAATGTTTGCCTTAAGATATTTTAACTTATTAATTAATTTTTTTTTAATGTAGAGAGCTATAATTTAACTGAAAATGTTAAAATTGTTGCAACTCCTGGTCATACAACTGATGACATAACTGTATTTGTTCAAACCATAATTGATGGAAAAATTGCCTGTGTTGCTATTACAGGAGATTTATTTGAGAAAAAAGAAGATATAGAAAATCCATTATTATGGAAAAGTTTAGGCATGCCAGAATTGCAAAAAACGCAATCACAAATGCGAGCCTTTGTTATAAGTGAATCAAATTTTATTATTCCTGGACATGGTCCAATGTTTATTGTCACTGACAATATGAGGAAACTCGTTAGAGCGCAAATTATTAAATAGTCAGACTGTAAATTAAAAATATATTTTAAATCTAAAAATAAATTAACATATTATAAAGTTGATAGGAAGGAAAAGCGCTTCGTGAAAAATGATTTGTGCGTGACAGTTTCCGAGCACTATATTAATATATAAAATATAGTGTTAAACAAAAAAACGTCTTTTATAAATATTTTTATTAAACATTGTATCATATTTTACATAGCATTACATTTTTATATTATGAATACATTAACATTAGATATTTATTATTAATTTAAAAGATGTATAGAAGTAAATAAAAGCATATAATTTTCATAATTGCAAAATCTATAAAAAAATGATTTAGTTATTCTTTGAAACAGTTTCAGCAGTCCTCACAGCCAACATTGAGATTGGGTTTAGTATATAATTATAATTTTTGTAATATATTTAAGTCAATGGTCAATATTTATCTGAAAAAAAGTTACTGCAATATTTATTTTTAAAATCAAAGGTACTTCATGAAATGTTTCTGTTTCTATAGCAAATTAAAATTGATATCTTAACTATAAATGTCTACCAATCAAACCTGGTAGGGTGACTCTTGTGTGGAGTGGTAGTAATCCTGGATTAACTTCTCCCATCACTGTTTCCAGCTGCTCCACAAAGTTAAATACATCAAGAATCTACTCCAAATTTGTAAAATTATTATATTGATTCTTCTACACAAATATATACAAAGGCTTCATGCTTAATACACCAAATTTAATGCACAAAAATAGAAAGAAAAATCTGCTCAAAGAAACAATTTATTTGCACTAACGCATCGTTATATGCATAAATAAATAAGTTGCTTTTTTAAATAAATATAAATAATTTTCTACAATTTGAAACTCATAAATTATCTTTCGTTTAAAATATTTACACCTTATCATTATATCTATCTATATTTTATTATCCATACTGATTTTCCATCAGTTATTTGTACTACAAGATTTTAAAAGAGCAACATATTTATTTTTTCATGTTATATATTACAATTTTAAGACTTGTTTTTCTTCAATGAGTAATTCTTAGGATTATATGTATGTAATACTGATTGACAGTTTCATGATATGCTCCATAATCAACAATAACTATTAAAATTGTGCTAGTTTAAAACTATACAACAATTCATAATACACATTTCATTAAACATAAATTGGAGCTGTTGTTACAAAATATTGATAACAAAAATGATTGTTAAATAAAGTTTTAAATATTCATAAATTAAATTAACTAAAAATAATTTACAATAAACAAAATATACAGCAATGATTTTTCATCTCAGGATAAAAATTAGTACTCTTATAAATTATAAAGTTAAAAATATACTAAAATATTCTGTGTTGTGTTGTATTTTCAGTACTCCCTTCAACTTTCTGTGAAAAAATGAAATCAAATTATATGAAACAGTTAATTATGAAAGTCGGTTGAGTAATTAGTTGTGAGGAGTTGCGAGAGAAAATATTTTAGATAGAACATGCAAAATTGGAAAGGAGTAGTTCTTATGTGAACAGATATTTTTGTTTCTTTTCTTCCTATCCAGTACTTGGTAAAAATAAACGACGACACTCTTACAAAGCGCTTTTATTTCTACATCATTTATCTATAACAAATCTTTTCCTTTTAATAGATATACACAAGTATAAATATCAATTGAATTCCAGCTGACATCTTTTCTTTATTATATTTTTATAAAATTTTAATAAACTCTCACACAATTTATAATTTGTATTCGTTAATATATTGGAAAATATATACCCTTATGGTACATGAAATACATCCATTGAAATTTGCTCATAGTTTATATTTTGATGTTGAGTGAAATATTTTTCAATAATTTTTGTCGCTTCTAATATCATTTTAGTTTAATGATAAAAATGAATTATATTTCCTCAAAACATTAATTATGAAAAACAGAAGTGCAATGAGTTCATTAAATAAACAGATTCAGTAATTGTAGTAATTAACAGCAATTAAATTATAAATTGTAAATGAGATTGAAATGAAAACTTCTTTTTTTCTGAATTAATGATGATACAGATCTTCTCTGTAAAAATATGACTTATTTGTGAATTTTAAAACGAATGAAATTTCAATGAAAAAATATCACAAACATCACAGTGGAAAATGGTAGTCTGTAATACCATTAAGTTAAAGTAGACTTAATGAACATTGAAAATTATGCTTAATGCTTATCATCAGCATTATTGTTCTAAATATTAAACCTATTAGTAATAAAACATAGAAAAAAGAAAAAACATAACTGTCCTACACTACACTATTTGGCATTGTTGCATCATTAAAGATGTGTAAGGGTACGTGTTCACAGAGCATGCAAATGTTTGTAAACTTAATGATTTTTGGTGAAGACATAAACCATGCGTATATGGTCAGCATTTGCAATCATATTCTCGGATTTTTATTAATTTCACTAATTCATCGATACGATAATAAATGCTATCCAATGCACATTGATTTACATCAACACATCAAAAACTGATTGAGTTTGCAAAGATTTGAGATACTTGCACGCTTGGTGGAGACATATCCTAATATGTTTACATAATATTAATACTTTCTCAACATCACAATAGTAAGTTCAATATTTAATTATTGGATCTGTTATTTAGCAAATTTCCACAGTTTACATAATAGTCTTTCTCTTCTATTATTCTACTTCGTTTTAATCTACAAAACTTCTGTCAAATACTGTTTTTTAAGAAAAGGAAGAAGAGATTAAAAAGTACTTTTAATTGTCCACTTAGAAATAAGTGTAATGTGAAAAATCAGTTGCTGCCTTAATCCTCTTATAACGATCGTAACGGAATGAATCCTTCCATTCCGATGATTGTCAAATCTTCATCATCATCATCATTATTTCTTTTTCTCTAAAAAAATCGGCAATAATGCAATCAAATTTGCACTAGAAATATTTAATAATTACCAACAAAAAAAACTCAGACGAAAGCACAAAACATTTAAAAGCCATTGAATCGAAATTTTTCTTTTGAAATTGATGACTATCAAGTGAACAGCGGACATTAAACATAATTTTTGGTATATACATAATAAGAATCAATCATAAAAATGAATTATGAATTTTCGGTAGAGATCTATTTTGTTTTTCACTGCATTCAAACATTAGTGTATACATATGTATATGTACATGTTATGTATTATATTTATATATATATATATATCTGTTCTCTGAATTCTATAGGTATGTATTAATAGATTAGTAACAAAGAAGAGAAAGAGAATACCATGCCTTCCACGACATTTTTTTATAATAAACCACAATAATCACGGATTATTGCATTACAAATAAGTATTAGTACAATTAGTGCTTTGGAAAACAGAGAGCAATAATGATATATAAAAAATGTTTTTTTGATTCCATCATCTTTAATACAATACAATTACAAATTGCATTGTAAAACTCTGAAGAAAGCGAAGAGAGCCATTAATTAACAGTTGTAAAGGCTAATAGTCATGGTTTTTTCACATGCAAAAATTGTTAATCAAAGCATTTTTTATATTAAAAGAAATATTTCTTATTTATATAAGAAAGGACAATAATTACTATCAAGTATTAGCATTGCACTTTTAACAATCGATACATGAGTATTAGAAAATCATCAGCTATTCCGACTAGACGAGTTTTTTGCATAAAAAATGCAAAGATTAGATTTAAATATAAAATAAACAAATTACACAGAAATAATATCAAAAATTGTTAAGATCTTTTAACATTAATAAAAGTGACACCAAAAATAAATCCGACTTTGATTTTTATCTAATTTAAAGTTTCATTAAACGATAAACCAAGTTCTATCTTCGATTTAAATTCAGTATAACGTAAGGTTCATCCGGATTACCGAGATCGGTGCCATTTGGCTGATAACACGGATTTACAGTGTAATTCAGATTAGGTTGATGAAAACTCACCGGCTGGATACTGGTTCTGCCTCTGTCCGTTCTATCTTCAAGACAAAGATCTGAATCTGAATCTACTTTTGCGACTCCATAATCCTGAACATTAAACAAATTTATTTAATAAATAGGGGAATGTTTGTATTACTAAATCTTTGTGGCTTTGAAATTATATACCTGTGTCATTTGCTGTGTTGTAGTTAAAATTCTAGCCAAAGGTCCACAGCATACAGGTAGAGTCTCCAAAAGCGTAGGTCTTGAATGGGTTAAAAGTGGCTTCATGTACTTAGTATCAAAGTCACCCCAGATCCTAGCTAGCAATGCTTTTTCATTTGGCTTTGGAGTTGCACCTGGCTGAGCTCCATCCTGCATAGAATTATACTGCAAAATTTCAGTAATATCCACGTTATCCATCCTCTATGACTCTAATTTGTTGCTTTATAGTATTAGTTATCGATAAAATAATCCGTCGGTTTACATAAAAATAATTATTAATCATTAATCTCAATGAATTGTCGTAACGTTATTTGTTGTATGAGAAGAACATGCTAATGATACATATTCATTCATGAATTTCCCAAATTAGCTCTAATTATCAATCTTTTTATCATAATAGGCAACATACAGCATGGATAACAAAATGCTATTCTGGAAAGCACATGCAATAAGCATCAAATATGAAAATAAAAATTTTAAAATTAATACGGGGTTAACTTTATTATTTTAATTTGTTAAAACTGCAGCATTGATATTGGAGAAATCATAATAACTAAATTATGAGTTATGCTACATAGTACAAATACCTTTCACTACTATATACCACAAAAAATAATTTGCTATAGATACTCATTTTTTGCGACGAATTCCGTTGAATACTCAAATAATTGTTTAAACTGTTTATCGTACTATGTAACAATTTTTATATATGAATACTGTATAAATGCTTGTAAAAAATTGATTCCAATGTTTAAATACTGCAATTTTTAGATGGCATTTAAAAACTCTAAAAGTGTTTTCCTAAGGTGAAAAATCTTCTGATTTTAATTTTCAACATACCGGATGCGCTCTCTCCCTACGCACGTCCAGATCGCCGAAGCCACCTTCTCCACCAGACTATTAACATTTTCCAAGTTAAATTGCTGTATTTTATTCAAAATGCATTCAATGGAAAAATAATTATAGTTCATCAAGCATTATGCTTTAAAAAAACGTAATTTTTTTATTCATGCTTATATTCACAAGTATCTTCATTAAAATAAGTATAAATTAACCAATTGACTCTTTAAATGAAAATCTATCTAACCTAATAATAATTATTTACATAATAAAGTTTCTTATTTATATTTACTTTTCATAAAAAGAAAGCCAATGAAAATAATACCTATGAATTATAATGTCCAACACAGTAATATTCATATGAATTAGAAGCTTAGAAGAAAAGCATGTATAAAATATGAGAAAAATCCAATTTGAATTTTGAGTTTTTGTTTTCGTTTTATTTTAAAAATTAATTTTTCTTTAACTAAAATAAATTACCATTAATATAATTCTAAATCATGGCTGATTTTTCTAAAAGACTAGTTTTCAATATAACGAAATGTAAAGCTATTTTTGTAATGTTAATACAACAGGAATTTGATTTGCAAAATATTGAGTAATTTATTAAAGCTCATACATAGGGGATCATTCATGCTATTCATGATTCTTCCTACTATTCCAGGATGTAGCTATAGAAAACAACTTTTAAATTAACAAACAAAAAAATGCCAATTTATTATTGAAGCATGCATTCGAGTGTATATTTAGATGCTCTTAAAGGAGATATTGAAAAGCTATTTATAAGTGTTAATTTAAATGGAAAGACCAAAGGATGCAACTACTTTTGCTAATATATTCATTTGTCATCTAAAATTTACGAAAGTTATGATTTTTCTGCTTTACAGTTTTTTAATACTTACATTTCGTACTCCATTTTGTGATAAGCCTTCTACTTCTTCATCTACTCCAACTCTACAAATTTCAAATCATTAGTGTAGTTTGAAGTAATATTTAACACTTAAGATAGATGACTAAAAATATTCTTACGGTATATTAAACCAGTTTAAAAATTGGGTTGTGGCACCACCTTGGAAGATTACCGTTAATATAACGATTAAACTTGTTGTAGTTAACATAGCTTGCCTTGCATCTGAAACAGTATTTCTAATTGCAAGTGCAAAACTCATAGCCCCACGTAAACCAGCAAAGAACAGCATATGCTGATAGTTCATAGAGATCTTAGGCTTTCTTGCTAAATTTAAAATGAAAGACAATGGGTATACATTAGCTGCTCTTCCTATCAACGCACAAAACTAAAGAAAGTTGTTAAGGAAATCTTTCAAAATTATTTACAGATTCTTATAAATACAGATTAATACAAAAATAGACATTTTAAGGATACAAATCCTGCAAAGATGAACCCTGGAACAAAATGATGTTTAGGAAAAGTAAACATTGACACCCCTATATAACTAAAAATGAAATTTTCTGCAAGAAAGTTTAGTAACTCGAAAAGTTGCTTTGTTCTTTGTCGAGAGTCTTGGCTTAAATTATTGTAAGTATAATGTGCTTGGCATATTCCACAAAATAGTACAGCTACCACACCTGTATAAAATTAAAACAAAGTTTAACAAGATAAAATACTTAACTCTACAAAATTTTTATATAATTTACCTGTGAGGTCTGAAGCTTCGGCTATTAAAAAAGTACTGTAAGACATTAAAACAAATAATGCTGATTCTAACAAAGGGAAATCTCTGACTCTAGTAAATTTGGTCAATAGTGCTGTTATACAGCCCATTGTGGCACCTATAAATAAAGACAAACTAAAAATTCCAACAAAATCTCCCAAAGATTGGAAGAATGCTACTGTTTCAAAACCTCCTGAACCTGATTGATAGCGTTCTCCATAATTTTGTATGGAGCTGTAAACATGATAAGATATTGTGATAACTAAATTATATTTTCTACACATTATAATATGTCATAATTGCAATACATACCCACTGAGAACAATAGCTACAGCATCATTTAATACACTCTCTCCAAACACCAAGGCATATAAATTCACATCTACGTGTAGATCATTAAAAATCGATATTATTGTCAGTGGATCAGTAGGAGATATTAATGCACCAAAGTATAAAGTATCCAAAAATGTGAAGGATGTGGACAAACGTGGCATTAACTGGATAAATGCATACATCAATGCTCTGTAAAAATTGAAAACACAATTCAGAACATTTTTATTGTATTATAGTATATACAATTGAATTTAATCTTATAAAACTCTTTATTCTTATGTTAATGATTTAAAGTAGGTATCATAATAAAGATAAGAGTAATCTGTGAACCATCCACTGGTTATCATAAAAAGTAGACATTATAAATGCTTAGCCAGCAGACATATTTTAGATAAAAAACAGAAGATAAGAAAAAGTGAGTCAAACCTTTACATTTGCATAAAGGAAACTTATTTTTGCTTACCCAATAGTAAACGCAGATATAGTTGTACCAAGTAATGCATACATCAAAATTGCACCTAAATTTCTAAAGAAGTATTTCTGAAGAAGAAAAGAAAATAATTACATTATTTTGGTTACAAGAACTATATAAAGTTAAAAATATTTTTACCCGTTTTAAACTATAACCAGCATGAAAAATAATTGGTGGTAATATAATATTAAAAAATATTTCAGGGTCAAAAGTAGCCTGAAAGGAATACTTGGTATTAAACAAATTTCAATAATTAGTAATCAAGTGTGATTGAAGAAAATACCTTTAAATCAATTTCATTGTCTTGCTTATAAATTTCTCCACGAAATGAATAAGCAAACGTCTTATTTTTAATCAAACCACCACCTTTGTCTTCAGGAAAGCGTAATGATAACAAGTCAGGAGGAACTGATTGATTATATTTACTACTATTGTCAGGGACAACTGGCATATGGAGACTTGGACTTGTTGAAAAACCAAATCTAATTATTGCCCCGATAATTAAACCTGTAATAAAAACCAGACATAAATTCTTTATTAAAACAACCATCTTCCTAAAATTACAATTTTAAATCAATACAAAATTACTGTTTATAATTTACTTTTATGAACAAAATGTTAAGAATTCCTCTTTGAAAAGTAAGAAGTTTAAGATATATTCTCGAAAATTTGATGAATTCTTGAAAAATCAATGAATGAGAAATATGGCTTCATTTCATACTTGATAAATGATGGAAAAAAATTGAAGGCAAAAAGAACGTAATATATAAAAATAAAGAACATTTCAAGGTCGACTAATATTTTTACAATAAGGATAGATTTACCATAGATGACGGCCAAACCAGTTTCATGCAGGAACCTTAGACGACGATGTTTAAATGTCCATATCGTCAAGACAGTTAATATTAATAAAAACGTGTATAATAAAAGATTCAAGCTGTCAAGCCTATGTAAAGATTGTGCTTTCGCATCGAGCTCAATATCGGTTGCAGCTCCATTGCAAGATTTCAAAAGGAAAATATTGAAAATACCAGAAAATAATACCGAAAGACCATTCATCGCAACCATTTTTCCAAACCTGACCCCCAAGACTGACTAACGAAAGTCAAAAGCAAAACGTCGGAATCAGTCGGAACCACGAACCGAACATTCAAACGGACGAAAGTCGCCGAAAGTAGATAAAAGAGAAAAACCGCCTACAGAGCCAGCTATCGTTGTAATTTCGCACACACAAAAAACAAACAACATATTCTCGGTCGATAAGTCATGCATGACACACGTATAATCCCTTGAATCTTTAGTCCTTTGATACTAATAATTCATATTTCGTACCCCTCCGCGTTCCCCCTAACATCTTATAAATTTATTATCCAACCCCAATGAATTCTTAAACTTTTTTAATGATTTTACGAATATGGTTGAAGAGTATTTTTGGAATGAAATGGTAACAGAAAAATAATATTGCCGTAAATATGCTGTACTGTTTTCACCTCCCACTAATGATAATTAGTAGTAAAATTTTACTGATAGTACAACATATTTTTTATAAAATCGGAAACTATCTAATTCATTCACCATAATAACTCAATTCAACTATTTCTCGGTTATTCAACATATTACGTTATAAAATACTTGTTTTCAAACTGTCTTATAATTATACCTTATATGTACTTGCAGTAGTACATAAAATTTTATTATCGATTATTTTTGCTGTGAATGTAAATAAACATATCACTTATACCGGGATAAAATCCCTTTCAATCTGCTATAACCACAATAATATCGAATTAAAAGAATTGTCATTATTGAGCTATTCACCTTCCTGTGAAATAAAAATGTACTTTTGAGGGACATCTGTAAAGTTGAATAGAATAATATTGTATTTTGTTAACAAAATTACGACGCATGGTCGACGTCCAAAGGTTCGTAACTTCGTACAGCGAATAAGATCCCAGCAAATACAAATGTCCAATTTAAAAAAGTTCGCTGCTAGCCCTACAATGATGATGGCAATGGGCCAGTACCGGTCCATTGATAAATCGGACATTGTTTGTTGGGCTGCTAATATAAGTCTCCCGCAACGAAAGTTCTAGAGTAATCCAACGAGCAATTGATTGAAACAATCTATACGCACATGGACTACACGTGACATAATTGAAACGATTCACTAACCTATACTGCCCGTGGCTACTTTACTCTTCTCGGTCATCTCGATCTCTGCAGACGAAAAAAATTCATGATCAAGCAATGTCTCCACTCCGATTAAACCCCCTCCACTCTCAATTCATGCATCAACTACGCGATCCATTCATTATTAAACAATCGATTCATTGATTGCTAAACCCCTTCCCTATTTATTTTGCAATTTATATTAGCGATAATACATAAAAGCTACTTTGAATTTTCTAATGAAAAAAACTTACCGTAAGAATGACTCAGTTTCATTAATTATGCTGCAAATGAGTAAAAGAACAAAATTTATCTTAAATTTCTTATCAAAACATATCAGAAGTCTTGTTATTTGGGTGAGTTACGATTGATGGTATTTAACAACCTTTTAATTGAATAGTAATATTTGGCTATTGATTAGCAATCAATTTGAATTGTATGAACCACTCGAATTGGAATAAATGGATGTTTTTATTCGTATTTAAATTCATTTTTATAAGGTAAAAAAAATCAAATGAAGATTTTCGAATCCTGAAAGTTTGTTTTTGGTAATAGTTGAAAATTTTTGTTTCGTAAAAAATGTGGCAAATAGTTGAAATTGGTTTCAGGTTCTATAGTATGTATTTAAAACTTCATGTCTCATGAGAGTTAAGTAGAAGTGGTTCAACCCCTCATGGAACATTTGAGTGGGTCGAGTGAGTAATGTCGACTTATAGTCAGGCAAACTTTTCCTATACGGAATCTTTCTATTACTGCTAATAACATCAATCTCTTAATCATATTCAGTTCGTTCTGCATTATATTACCTTCAATTATCTTATATCCATTACAATCAATTATACAACAACTCTTCGTGCAAAGATCTTAATAAATCTAAAATTTTTCTAATTTTTTAGCTTATCATTAATTTACTGCGTAAAATATTCTATTTTTATTCCATTTGCTGACTACTCATTTTTTTCAGATAGACATGACGCGTTTGATCGAAAACGTAATAGAAACAATATAGTTTGCTTTTGAAAGAAATCACTCAAATAGAAAATGCGATAAGAAACTAATAGATCCACAGAAAATTGTATGGAAAATCATTAAAATTACGGAAGTAATTCTAATACAAAGAGCGAATTTGCGAAAATATCCTCGGGATTATAGGAACATACTGATATTTTATTCTTAGATGAATAAAAAAATGTTTATCAAGGTTGAAAAATATAAAATTTTTTTAGAGATTGAGAATTAACACAGTGGAAATTTACGGAGGGTGGAGGGAGGGGGGGGGGGGGACGGTTGATGATCTCTTGATCAATTTCTTTAATTTTTTGCTTATTTCATTATAATGTACAATTTTAATTGTTTTTGTAATAATAGTGGATATTTGAATAAAATGTTTGTCTATTAGGCAATTCATTAAACACCCGGGTTATTTTAATGTTATTGTTTAAGTAATTTTACTAAGATAAGAGGCGAGAAAAATATGAAGGAAGGAAAGAGGAAAGAGCAAATATGAGAAATGAAATTTAGGAAGAAGTGAGAAAAATTGTGGAGAAAAAAAAGAAAGATTGATAAAGTTATAAGCAGGAAAAGGATGAGAATAGGAGTAAAGGCGGGAGAATTTTGTATGATTCGTGCGAAGTGGTGCGAACTGGTTAAAAGATAAAACCTGACTGGTAACCAAATATAATGAGGAGCGATTGGATTGGGGTGGGAAGGGGGTTTGGCTTTCTTTTAAAGCGCATGCTTAGGTTCCCAGGAACGCATTCACGATCCACGCCGCGAGGAAGTCGCTTCAGGTTTCTTACCCTTTAGAATCTTCTTCCAATAGTCATTCAACGTCTGTTGACATAGCGACTATTAATTCATTATTAAATTGTCATTACCGTCAAGAGCCACTGATCGGCCCTTTTGAAAGACCTCGTTTTATTTTCAGTTGACTGTTACTATTGACACGTTTTTCATAAAAACAGAAAATGGATTTGAAAGTTCGAGTAAATTCACCAAAAGTCAAGTACGCTGAAGATTACATAGAAGCGGAATATGAGTATCAAACAACCAAGGTTAAACAGAACAACACTGAGACTTTCATGGTATGATTCCTTAATTATTAAAGAAACATCTAGAGATTTTCTTTCAAATTAAGACAGTTTTTATAACTTACTTTTTATTTACTGTTTTCTTTCACAAACAAATCTCAGAATTTCTTTATTCTAGGAAAGATTAAATTCCTTCTTCCTTTTATGTGTTTAAATAAACTCTTTATGTGAATAATAATTTGTTATTTTATATAGTTGTCTATAATTTTCTTGTTTCATTTATGTTGAAAATAAAAAAAAATTAGATTTTCATTTTATTATCATTATTTAATTTGGTTACCATTTTATCTTGCAAGGTAACACCAACTTCTACAAAGTTGTTGATTAGAACTATAACTCAGCTTCCACGTTTGGGAGTAATGCTGGTAGGATGGGGTGGTAATAACGGATCTACCATAACTGCTGCATTATTAGCAAATAAATTAGGAATCTCTTGGGAGACCAAAAATGGCATTCAAAAAGCTAATTGGTAATTGTATTTCTTTTATATTTATATTTATACTATTTTATTTATACTAATTAGTAGTCATGTTTAGGTATGGCTCTTTAATCTTAGCATCAACTGTAAGATTAGGCAGTGAAAATGGCAAGGATGTTCATATTCCAATGTCTGATATGCTGCCAACTGTCCATCCCAATGACATTCAAATAGATGGCTGGGACATTTCAGACTTGAATCTTTATAATGCCATGCAGCGGGCAAAAGTTTTAGACATTAATTTGCAAAAACAATTGCAATCTCACATGGAAAACATGCAACCAAGAAAAAGCATTTATTATTCTGATTTTATAGCAGCTAATCAGGTAAAACATGCTTAAGCCTTTATAATAAAACTATACATAAATAATAATTCAAAATTAATTTTAAATTTGTAAATATTTTTACATTGACAGGAAAAGCGAGCTAATAATATAATACTTGGTAAAAAATCTGAGCAATTAAACCAAATTAGAAAAGATGTCAAAGATTTTAAAAGTAAAAAAAATTTAGATCAAGTGATTATTCTTTGGACAGCAAATACAGAAAGGTTTTCTGATATCATTCCTGGTATAAATGACACTGCTGATAATTTGCTAAAAGCTATCAATTCAGATCATCCTGAAGTTAGTCCAAGTACAATGTTTGCAGTGGCAGCAGCTTTAGAAGGGGTAAAATGATTTTAAATTTAGTTAATGTGAAAATGCAGATTATGGTTAAAAATATTATCATTTTTATCATTGTAGTGTACTTATTTAAATGGTTCTCCACAAAATACATTTGTACCAGGAGCTATTGAATTAGCAGAAAGACAGAAAACTTTTATTGGTGGAGATGATTTTAAATCTGGACAAACAAAACTCAAATCTGTTCTTGTGGATTTTTTGGTTTCTGCAGGTATTAAGCCAGTGTCAATTGTTAGCTACAATCATCTTGGTAACAATGATGGATACAATTTGTCTGCACCTCAACAATTTAGATCAAAAGAAGTAAATCATCAACTAATACAAATCCTTTTCAATTTAATAATATATATTGATATAAATATTATATTTTAAATAAATTTGCTTTTTTCAGATTTCAAAAAGCAATGTAGTTGATGATATGGTAGAGTCTAATAAAATTTTATACAATACTGGAGAAAAACCTGATCATTGTGTTGTAATTAAATATGTTCCTTACGTAGGTATGTGGATTAAAAGATTTTACATTTATTTTATCATATTAACTGAATAGCTGTTTAAAGAAAGGTTTGTCTAAAGGTGATAGTAAACGAGCAATGGATGAATACACATCAGAAATTATGCTTGGAGGACATAATACAATTGTAGTGCATAATACTTGTGAGGATTCATTGTTGGCCAGTCCTATTATTTTGGATCTGGTGATTTTAGCTGAACTTTGTTCACGTATCACGTTCAAACATGCTGACATGGATGAGCCCTACCATGGATTCCATAGTGTTTTATCTGTATTGGCATACTTGTGCAAAGCTCCTCTAGTCCCACAAGGTACTCCGATTGTGAATGCATTGTTTAAACAACGTACGGCTATTGAAAATATACTGAGAGCATGCCTAGCATTACCTCCTGAAAATAATATGCTGTTAGAGCATAAAGTCAAGTTGAATTGCTAAAACTTTTTAATATAATAGTTTCTGAAATATTTTTGCTATTTTTATATTTTTCATAAATGTTTGAATCTGGCAAAGAAAAATGATTACAATATGGCAGTATTACAGACATCAAGATTATAATCTTGACAATTTTTAAATGTATAAGTTTGATTAAACTTAGTAATATGTATTTCCTATTATTCAAAATTGCATAGTATACTAAGACAATATATATATTTTTGATGTAACATTTAAAAATTTATAGCACATTCAGTAAAATAACAGCATATAGACATTTGATCTTTTTGTCTAAAGAATATATTTAAATAATATACAGGGTAAATAGATTCAGTAAATTTCTATTATTTGTATAATGTGTTACATATAAATTGAAAACTATAAAAATATTTTTAGAATCTTTTTAAGCTCGTATATAATCATGTTCAATAAGATGTAAATTATCAACTTTTAGAAGTTTATGTATGTACTACATGCACGTAGCTGTAATATATTTTGTACCAATTTAAACTATTAGTGCTATTTGCTGTTCTTATAAAAGTTGTTAGTTAATTGCTGTAGCTGTACCTTCTATGAAGTTAACTATTGTTGGCTTGCCTAAATGAAGTATAAGGTAAATACCATTATACCAAAAGTGTAGAAATTACAGTTAGAATAAAAAAATCCCTTGATGTGTATTATAAACTAAAAATGTTATATGGACCAAGTAATAAAAATGTTGTAACAGTTATGATAAATATATTTTATAAAACTATGTTATATCATTATTATCCCAAAAATCATTTTTCTCTAAAACTTCATTATTTTAGTAAAAAATATTATAATAAATAAAAATTCAAGTCATAGTAAGAACAAATTTAAAGAGAGAACTTACCGATTTTGGCAATTAAGCGCAATAAAAATTTTATTTATTTTTCATTAAAACTCATAAAAAACTTTAAAAAAAATTAATTTGTAAAAATATAAAATCAGATCAGTTAAATCTCATTATGATTCAAAATCATTCGTTTCATTTTCTCGCGGCCATTTTATTCGCAAGCAACGTCACGTCATATTGGAAAGTCGAAATCGTTGAATTTCGGGTATTTCTGTTTCTTCCTCGGCAAAAGAAAGATTTTACTATTATCGGTTTTTGAGTTTGTTAAGTCCAGTGATATCCAAAAGCTTGCTAAATGATCTGATTATAAGACCGGTAATTGATAATTGGTTGATGTTGATGAATTGGTGAGTCACGAAGCTAGGCAGTAGGCATGGATATTCTACGAGTATAGAATCACCCATAGCTTAAAAATAACAAATACGTCGGACGCCATTAGGTATGCGCCATCTGGATAATGCTACGAAGTTATGGTGTTGTGAACCTCCGAAAAACTTTTGAATTATGTTACCAGCATTTCCAAGATCATCAATATCAACTAGTAATTGATCATTAGGAATCATATGATATATGTAATAAGCTGAAAAAGTGCTGTAGCTACTTTAGGTGATTACCCTAATAATTTTTTCCATCAACAGAAACTCATAACCTCTAAAAACAAGTTCCAATTTTGCATCAAGCAATTGAATATATAAATACTATAATTCTCAGAAAATATTGTTCTTGTAACTCTAGGCTTCTTCTATTCATTTTTACCTTGCATTCATTCCTTAAGTTTTTCTGAATATTTTATGAGAACTCTGAGAATAACAGTTGTTTTGATACAGAATGGTATAAATGCTCTGCGTAAAACATAGATATAAGTTTTTAAAATTTCTAATATTGTTTGCTTTTTTAGCTGTAATTTAAACCCTCTACCTTTATTAGAGTTAAACAGGAATTTACTCTATGACTCTGATTAAAGATGAGAAAAATAAGTAATTAAAGGTAATCAATAAATATAATCGACTTCATTGTTAAGGTAACTATTTCTTTTTATGTTCTACATGTATGAATAAGAGTTTGGGTTATATATGCTTTTGTTCAATGTGTTAATTTATATTTGTTACAGTTTAAAGTAATTTATTTCCATATCCTGAATGAAGGGTTGTATGCATTACATATCTTATACTAATTTTGATGAATTAACGGAGTTTAAATGGAAATTTATTTGATAAATACGGTAACTATAATTTTGTAATTGTTATCTCTTTGCATTCAAAACTATTATTTTACTATATAATAGATTTGTTTAACATCCACAGGAGTTATGTAACTTATATTAATTATTATATCTTTATTAAGGGCTCAATGTTGAGCTAGAACTACACTCTATCTATTCAAGAATGCAGTATTTACATTAATAAATCACCCAAAAATGCAAAATTCTGAGATTAAAAATCGTGATCATAATTATAGTGAAATAATAATAGAAAAATTTGAATGTAATGATGGAGATAATAAGTGTGTACAGGAGAAAAAGGTTGCTAGAAGGATAGTAAAAAATAGTACTCCTGTAGCAATGTCTACTAAGGAGATTATAGGTGAACAAATTAAGGACATTAATGAGTTGAAGAAGATAACACCTAAAGTGAAATTGCTTAGTCGTGATGTTACATGCTTAAATGAGTTAACAAAAATTAATAAAAATTTATATGAAAAGAGATTGTCTACAATTCAATTAGTGATACCAGAGGCAACAAAAATAGAGCTAAATAAATATTGTCGTACTTGTGCTGGTATGAAACTACCACTTGTTAATATTTTTGGAGAAAAAGGTATTCAGATGAGGCTTAGCCAGCAATTAAAACATTTGGAAGTAATTAACGAACATGATAGCTTATCTACTCAAATGTGTATGGACTGTATATGTGATTTAAAAATGAGTTACAAATTTTTTATGCAGATTAAAAAGGCAGAAGTTAAGTTAAAGTCTATTCATCATACACTGACAGAGACTGCCATAAAACAGGAAAAGCTGCAATCTGTGATTACCCAAGAGCCTGAAAAGATTGTAGAAACCAATTTTAATATTGTTCCTTCTACTAGTCAGGAATACAGGAAAACGGAGCCAAAAATTTCCATAAACTCTATGAACAATATATCAAATACCGAAAAAAACATCAGCTCTGTTTTGACAAAAGCTGACCATGAAAGTTTGGAAGAAATACCAGTTGCTCAACAGGAAGAGGATAATGAATCTCTTGAAGAATTTGATCCTGATGACCCTCCTTCTCATTCATCAGACTTTGCTGAATCTGATGAAGAGCATGAGAATCCAAAAAAACGGCAAAAAAGAGATGAAAATCCTTCAACTTTTCAAAATACTGTGTTGAGTAATACATTTCCACAAATTATACATCAAGAAGAGAAAAGGGAAAGTCTTGTTCAACCTATGTATAAGTACAATGCAGATTTGAAAGCTTATGTTAAAGTAAATGTAGAAAAGGAAGAAGAGCAAAAAGATGAGTCAATGATGGTCTCAAAAGTTGAGAGCAAGATTCCTTCTGACAGTTCACGAGAATCAATGAAAACACCTAATATTTTAAAGAAGAAACTTCCAATGCAATTAAAAAGGGAATTAGAAATTACTGAAAATTTTGGAAGTGTTGAAAGAGATTTGAAACTACCAAAATTAAATATCAATACTCCATTAGATATTCCAGTTGAACAGGAAGATGGAATAATGTATGTTACAGTTAAGGGCACCAAGCCAAATGAGCTGTTATTAGTGAAAGTTAAAAAAATGGATAAGCCATTAGAAAGGAAAGAAGAGAAAGCTATGAATAAAAAACCTTTTGATATAAAGCCTGTAGAAAAAATATTAAAAAAGTTTGAAGGTTTAATTGGTAAAGAAAAGGATTTATTTTCCGACCGAGTAAAAAAGGCTGATATAAGGGAACAAATAATTGAGGAACAAATTGAGGAATATAAAAAGAAGAGAGAAAAGCTGCTTGGTCAAGGGAATCCGGTATCTATAAAATTGGAGGATGGCTCATTTCGTTTTGTAAAACGATCAACATCTGAACCAACTTCTGAAAATCCAAAAGTGTCTGAGGTTAAAGAAGAGGCTGTAACTGAAACTGATACATCTATTACTAAAGTAGAGGTCAATTCTCGAGATATATTAGAAGTAAAAAAAGAAGAAGAGGAAACGGACGAATCTCAAAAAAATGTAAACAAATATCTGACAAATCAAACTAAATTTAAAAATAACTGGGAGGAGACAAAGATAAAAAGAGAGTATTTACAGCAAGAGTTAAATAATTTATGTGAAGAAGATAGTTTTCAAAAGTTGTCTAGGATTTTGGGGGAATCTGAAGAGAATTTACAAGACTTTCAAGATTATTTGAAACAAAGAAGAATTGTAATTAATAGACTGAAGGACGAGGATATAATTTCATTATATGAAGACAGGAATAACACTTCTCTTAAAAAGAGTTTGCCAGATCTAATAGATGAGAGCCAGCCTGTTGACTACATTCCAGAGGAAGATTATTTGGAATGTGATTATTGTCCAGCAACCTTTTGTTCTAAAGAAATGTTAGAAGACCACTTAAAACTCCATGATTATAAAATAATGCATTACTGCGAAGATTGCACGGAGGAATTTCCAACAAACAAGGCGAAAAGGAATCATAATCTCAATTGTTTAAAGAAGCTACAATGTAAATACTGTAATACAGTGTTAGACTCTAAAGGAAAGAAAAGACAACATGAGCAAAAGCACTGTGACAATCTTTATGGTCAGCTTTGTGATGTCTGTGGAGAGAAATTTAAGCATCAAGGAACTTTGGACCAACATTTTAAAACTCAACATATGAGTTGGGAAAAAATTTTTCAATGTCCAAAATGTCCAAAGAAGTTTGCATTTAAACAAAAATTAAGTTTTCATCTTAAATCGGTTCACACAACCATGAGGGCTTATCTATGCGAGGATTGTGGTGCAGACTTTAAGAATCCTGCTAGTCTAAGGCATCACAGAATCCGAAAGCACCAACCAGTGGGTAACAAACGAGAATGTCCAGTATGCCATAAATTGGTACCATTTTACAGTTTATCAAAACACATGCACACTCACAAGGCTTATACGATTCAGTGTCCGCACTGTGACAAGATGTTTAAGAATAGCTCGACTTTGAAGCAACATGTGAGAATTCATGAAGATCAACGACAATATAGATGTGATACTTGCGGTGTAGGATTCAATAGGAGAGATGGATTGAGGTTACACATGAGAGTTCACGAGAAGACTGGGAGCAGAGGCCTGAAGGAATGTTCTTGCCAGGTCTGTGGAGAAAAGTTCCCCAATCACTCCACCCTGGTAATTCACAGAAATCGTGTTCACAAAGATGGAAGACAGTACACTTGCCATATTTGTAATAGATCTATGATATCCACGAGATCTCTCGAATGGCATATGTCGCATATACACAACGAAACTGTACCAGGCGTAGTAAAAGACGAATCCGACGGTGGAGCTGACAAAAAGAGAGTCTCTTGTTATCACTGTAACAAAACATTCAAAACCGAAATGATATTAAGAACCCACATAAAGAACACACACATGGAGAAAGATCCAATGAAGTGTTTGGACTGTGAAGAAACTTTTACATCCGAGGTGAGACTGAGGCATCACATGATGGTTACCCATAATAGACTGGAGGGCACCTTACCCTGTCCACATTGTCCAAAACGATTCGTTAACCAGCTGAGATTAAAGACACATATGATATCCCATTCGGAGGAGAGGCCCTACTCTTGTGAAATATGTGGATTCAATTTAAAAACCAAGATCCAATTGATCAAACATCACCAGAACAGACACAGCGACGAGAGACCATTGCAGTGCAGGTATTGTCCTTGGAGATGTAAGCAAGTTAGTGCTCTCGTCTGTCACGAAAGGACCCACACGAACGAACGTCCGTACTCTTGCAGCGTATGCAGACAACGTTTTAAATATCTAGGAGATAAGAATAAACATGAAAGAAGGCACGAAAGTCTAGGCGGTTCTGGATTTAAAAGAATCGTACCTGGTAGGAATATTAAGCAACAGAAACTTCAGAACGAGGAAACTTCTAGTTCGGAGCAAGATCAGGAGACCTTGGTCCAAGTCGAGGAACAATTGATCGAGGAACAATACGATGAGCAAATGAACGATGAAGATTACGAAGAGAAATATGAAGGCGCTCAGATCATCAAATTCGAAGAGCCAGAAATCTCGGAGGAGTATGAACAGGTTTATGAACAGGTAACTGATTCACACAAATTTTTCTGAAATTTCAAGAAAATTTTCATTGCTGATAATACGGTAAATTTTAGGAGTATGAGGAAACCTCGAGGGAGGCGTCGGAGGCAGCTGAAGTTATTATGAATATGGAAGAAACGACTGTGTATACGGAAGAAGTGACGTCGGATAATATAGAATCGGCGGAAATAATGGCAGATCAAATGATAACAAGTGAGATCTTACAAACTGGTACAGTGGTTCATTTGCAACAACAAGATGACACTGGGAAAATTCAAGTTATCCCTGTAATGTTATCCTTACCCGATTTAACTGATGCAAATGCTGAAGTGAACTTGGCGACAGCCTCTATCATGTACAATAATTAACCTTAGGTTATCTTGTACATTATGTGGTATTCGCGTGTAAAATACTAAATATACAATATAATGAAAATTATTTTTTGCCATGGATTTTAAAAATGGATTACATTCCTGTAGATAATCAGGATATTTAAATGTGTCTCCACGAGACAGATATATAATTTATATCACAAGAATACACATATGTATCTACAACACAGAAATATTCGTTAGATTGTTTTATAAAAGATTCCTTTTAACATTAAATAATACATATAAATTGTGCTGATTTGATTTAATAAATTTATAGGCATAACGTAATGCTATGTAGAAAGGAAGTTATGAACTGATTTTTATTGATTCTTTTAAAAACTTGAGAACGTCACGTCAAATTTATCGAGGTATTTCTACTAATTCATACGCATAACATTGTATTTTATATTTAAGAAATACTATTGGTAAATCGTTTATAATTAAGAGTGTGGCATGAATACAAATTCTAGAACCTGTACAAATGTAAGAAACACTTTAATGATATAAGTGTAACAAGTTATATTTAAGTATTACTAAAATTTCAAAAATACAAGAATCAAATGATGCATTGTCCTTTTTCTACAGCGATGCATGAAATGATAAAAAATTATTTATTGTAAGTTTAATGTTTATAGGAATAGAGATTTGTTTGCAAGAGATTGATACTTGACATAGATTAATTTTGTATGATATATAAAAATACGGACAGTTCATAAAACGGCAATATTCGTTATTAATTGCACGTACTGGCAGTTCTGAAAAATCTATGCTATGGATTACTTCTTATAGAAGTTTCATTACTGATAGTATTTGCAGCTAATAAACGAATGCGGCCTAATTCGTCATGTTTGCATTGCAAAATAATAGACACAAGTGGAGAAATAGCGTTTTTCATGTCTTAATTAATAGTTACTTGCAAATAATTTTAATTGTCTTATATTTTACATTACATTTTAGAATAAAAAATGTATTAATTGGTATGGTATTACATACGAATCTTAAAATAAATATTGTTGAAAAACTATATTCTATAATTAATGATAAAAGTTAAGAGATCAAGTTAATACTATAAAATGTTTTTAAAAAGTACGCGTTTTTAATACTTTACTTTAAGACGTAATGATAGTGGAACATGACGGTAGTTAATCAAAATTGCAAAATTACTTTATTTATTGAAATAGGATAAGACAATTTGGATAAAGAAATTGAGAATGAAGGGAAAGCTGGCATAAAGAAGTGCTTAGCAATAAAACCTAACGGAGTGAAAAGTTCCATGATCTCGCGCCATTTATTTAAATCAATCAATACCAGTTTCTGTAGTTGTCTTTCGTTCTATCTTAGCATCCTTGTTCTTTTTTCGAATCTTTAATTCAGAAAAGCTAAGTCTCGTTGGGTAAGGTCGAATCCTACTATAATATTTGGTAGAACTAGGCCTAAGAAACCGTTAATTTACAATTTCAAATAAAACTTAAATGTAAATCATTTTCTATAACAAAATTTATTAATCTATAGAAATGATTTAAGTCAAGTATAGAGAAATTCGAAGTAAAGCTTGAAAATAAACTTTAACAATTACATCTAACATATAAATATTTCTTTTTTCATATATGTATAATATAATCTCATCTCTTCGAAAAATAATATTCAAATAGTTTCAAAGATCATATAAATAATTTGTAAATAGATAAAAATATTTTCTTACAATTTGCTGTGCATCAAAATGCATATATTATTTACTATTTTATTTAGCTCATTAATAATTAGCCATTGCTTTTAATGCATCAGTAGAATACTTTTGCTACTATTGTAAAATAGAGTTTATTCACAATGGCTTTATATTTCACTAAAAATGTATTTACAATTATAAGTAAAAATATTTAAATAAACATAAATAGAATTAATTTATGCCTCCGGATTTGCATATACGAAAAGTTTCGTAACTATAAACATTAATTTACCTACAATTTCATCTAAATTCTTTTTAAGACAATATAAAACGATCATTTTTTATCTAAGCTTTGATAATATTGTGCCAGAATACTCCATGCTTTTGAGGACATAAATCCATCAGGTGGATTTTGACCAGCTTTAGCCAATTCTAAAAATAAATATTCATTTTTAATAATTTTAGGGCAAAAAACACTAACTTTATATAAAATTATAAACCTCTCATCCTGGTCCCTGATATAAAATCGAAATCCTGTTTGCGACTAGGATCAAAGAAGGCCATTTTCTTAAATTTTCTATCGTATGCTGCTACTATGAATGGAATAATTTCGAGACTTTGGAGACCTCGAGCAATTGTAAGCACTCTTGCACCATGGGTTGGATCATATAGATTACCATCAGGAGTTGCATCTTTTATGGGATGAGGAATTCCCGCAGGATCTCTACCAACAATATAAAAATTGGCACCCGCATTCATTCTTGACTTTGCATGCCACTGTACCTGAAAGATTTAATATCCAATGTGTAATTGCAGTAGTTGCTTAATAGTATTTTTTGTTTAATAAATGTATGCATATATGAAATACCTCTATTGGGCCTGCATACATCATTGGACTAGGAAAAATAGCAAGGATTGTATCATCAGGATTTAAAATACCCTCGTCTAGAATGGCTTTGTGTTGAAGTATTCTTGTTTGTAGCGGTACATCATCGTCTTTTGTCCAACCACCCAAAGGATGTAGTAATAAAACTGGATTTTTGAAGCCTCGTTCTTCCAGTAAACGTCTTCTAGTATCCTATAATGAAGCGAGAAAAAAATGAATTTTTATTCCAAATATGAAATACAGATTAATAAAGTTTACCTGCATTAATAATGCATGACCATTATGTATCGGATTTCTTAATTGAAATGCATAAACGGCATCAGCCTTCATCCGCTTACATCTCGACCTAATCTCATTTGGCGTTAACCTGTAGTTATCTAAACCGTCATACCATTTAATTCTTTCTAAAACTTCTACATCACCTCCCATAAGCCAATCTCCTGATTCGTAAATTATTTTTACATAAGGATGATCTAAATTGTGAGTTCCAAACTGCCAGCCACATCTTTCTTCCTTTCTATGAAAGTAGAACTCTGGTTTTCTTACTATAGCTACTGCTTTGTTTTTGTACTTTAATGTTACAGCTGATAGGCCCTCTAATCGATTTTTGTCTGCTGTAGTTAATGGTAACACTATTGGAATGGACTGATTTATTTCTTTACCATTATCTAAGAGGCACTTTAAATGTTGAGTCTACAAAATCAAAGTAAATGTTGACTAATCTTTAATTGACGCAAAAATATAAAATATGTAATGCTCCTTTCTGGAAATTGTTTAATTATACCTGTAGATATTGGTCTTCCCTCATAAAACCTGTAAGAGGGGCTGCCCAACCTTCGGATAAAACTTGTAACCATTGCAAATCTATAAAAAATATTTCTAATTTTTCAAGAGATTCAGCCTCCTCTTTAGTAGAAACTATTCTTGACTCTGGTACAAATAATTCCCTGATTAGCTCAACAGGTTTAGGAAGGGCTGGTATAATACACTGTTTTTCCAGAAGGTTAATTACATGCGAGGCTGACTCTTCCAAAGTGCAATTTTCTGTAGTTACAATTAAATCAGGATTCAGTGGCCTTTCATACATTTGATCAATTCCTGTGAAGCCTTTTATTGCACCTTCCCTAGCTTTTTTGTACAACCCTTTCGTATCTCTGGCTTCGCAAACATTGAGAGGAGTATCAACAAAAACTTCAAAGAATGGCAAATCAGAAACTTGATGAATCTGTCTAGCCATTTGTCTGTCTTCTTCAAAAGGAGAGACAAAACTACATAAACAGATTTGACCACTATCCGCAAAAAGCTTGGCTACTTCAGCTACTCTACGTATATTTTCCTTCCTATCTTCTTTGCTAAATCCTAAATTATAATTTAAACCACTCCTCACATTATCTCCATCAAGGCCATAAGCAGCTATTCCATGGTCTACTAAAATAGCCTCTACTTGGAAGGCAATAGATGTTTTTCCTGCTCCAGATAAACCAGTTAACCAAACAGTACAACCTCTAAATCCTCGCACACTTCCAACAGCCTGGCCTCTTTTTGCTCTAGACACTTGATGGGCCTGTTCCGATACATTTGTACTAGCCTAAAAATTTGTATAAATTATTCATTGTAAAAATCATATGAAAAATAAAATTTATTATTAGTATTTAAATAATTGCAAGAAACAAAATATTCATGTAATATTGTTAAAAAAGAATACTATAACTTGGTATACTTACAGAAATTCTTTTATTTGACATATTTATAGTATATTAAGGTAAAAATATGAATATGCAAACAAGTTTTTATCGAGTGGAACTTTTGTTGGGCAGAGCTCCGAAATTTTAATTCAGGCTCTTATAATAACTATAACGATCGAGTTTCATTTCTGTTTTCAATAGTGAGTACTTGTGCGAATAGTTTAATTATATGCATTGGTTCTATCAGCAATTATCAGCATTAGAATCAAATTGCAAAACTTGCAAAGTTCATTCGTTCTTTTGTTGATTGGGGTTGGGGTTAGCGCGTGAAAATTTTAGTCGAATTAAGTCTATAGTGACGGCTCTAAAGCCTGAGTTCTTTCGTTTTCCGGATGACACTGACGCTGATGCTCTGACAGTATACTGATTATTGAGTAAGAGTATACTGACTGACACGTCAAACAAACCCAGTCAAACCTTGGAATTTTATCTATTACAATCCATTCCGGCGCAACTATTTCCCTCTCCTACTTCATTCTATATTTCCAGTACTACTCCTGGCCCCTGATTTTCCTTCATATCAACATCCTTCTACAAATTATAAAAGTTATAAAAGATAAATTGTATAGAGTTATCATTATATATAATTTCAATGTGTAAAACTTTGTGATAAATTAATTTTTTAAATTTATTTATTTCTCTCATCTCTCTAATAGTATAATCAATTTCCTATATGCGTCCTTATGCGATTATATATTTACTACTCTGTGACATTGGGAATATAGATTAGCACATCATCATTATTGTTATACATTATACCTATTTATTTTATAAAATTTTATAAAAGTAAATATTACTAATAATGCTACAATAATGTATAAATTAACTATTAATATACAGGCCATTTTCATACTTGATTATAAATATTAAAAAACATTTTTTAATATTATTGAAAAATCACTTCTTTGATAAAATTAAGATTTATTCTTTTACTAAATATCGAATTAATTTTTTATATATTTAATATGTCATTATTAACAATTTTTTCGCAGAACGAATTGTGAGAGTTCTGTTTCGTCAAAATAATAATATGATTTATTAATATTATTAATTGGCAGCTAAAAAACTTGTAATATTACTAATAGAGCTCGTCGTAAGTTCGACAATTGTTGAACAAATTCTAATGTACAGTAAGTATGTACAGTCTATATTTAGAGAATAGACTTATGTCGAAATTTGTATTAAATTTAAAAGAATTAATTTATTTGAATCTGGTTAAATTAATGGTGCCATTCGGTAGCCTTTCGGTACGAAAAAATCCGGTTTTGGGATGATGTGGATGAAAATAGGCTTCTTTACCGATTAAGGGAAAATTGAAATGCTGAATGAAATATTCCATAGTAAAGGATGTCATATACAGAGGCTCGGTAAGTGGACCAAAAATATCATCTACATCGCCAAGATACAAATTTCTTTTTACTATTGGAGAAGGAATGAATAGCGGTGTTCCAATATGTAAAAGATGCGTTGCACTCAGCGGCTGTATCACTAATTTTCCAAGTTTCCTTAAATGTGTTTTTATCAGACCAGCAGGAAACAATATATTTCCAACTGTTCGTATATGCTGGTGTTCTGCAGGATTATACACCGGTAAATTATTAACGGTCCTAAAAATCAATATTTATAAACATCAACGTTCAATTTTTAATTGTGAATTTAACAATAATTTTAACTGTTATAATGAATTAGTCACATTTAAATATGTCCATATAAAAGGCATAAGAAAAGAAACGTATCGTAATTAAAATATGTATTTCGAAATATAATAAATGAATAATATAAAATATATTGTATCTAGGCGAATATATATTAAGATATAAATAGAAATAATAAAATATAAATTTAAACCTACGCTTCTAACGCTGCTACTGTGGATATGAGGGGTCTGTCCAGATCCGTGGTAATCGAAATCGTGATTTGATTGGCTTCTGGCTCGTTGGAAATTGAAACACGACGTGAACTGGTGGATTGAGTTAAAAGGGCTAGTTCACGTGAATTTGTTGCCATTGCCAGTCGATTTTCATTATTATTGTTTGGTTCATTTGAGTCGGATGATGACTGATTCGAGCTAGTTGGTTGATTTATTCGATGCGAACTTCTAGATCTTCTGCTTCTGGAACATGAAGGCTGGCTTGTGCTCGAAGGCTCATACGATTCACATGAACTTGAAGCTTCGCACGAACTTGACGGTTGATGAGAATTACTTGTTGATTGACATGAGCTGCTCGGTTGACACGAACTTAAAGATGCACTTGAATTCCAGGAATCAAATGGACTAGGTACTCTTTCATTTGGATCTCGATTTTGATCATGATTCGAATATGAATTTTCACTTGAACTGGACGAGCTTGTTGGTTCCATGTTGCTAATAAACGTGGATTCCAAATCTTCGAACCTTCGAACGTTGTTATCGTTTCGAACTTTCAAACCGTACTAAACCTGAAACAGTCGATTGGTTTATATTTAGTGTCAATGACTTTTTAAACTCATAACAAAAAAAATTGTTTATGGAATATTATCTATAAAACCGCCAAAATTTAAAGTTTAGTTGCTTTCCTAAACACAGCGCTAGTATCAAATACAGCAAATACTGTATATAATGTATAGTATGTTATCCTCGGTAATAGTCGGCAATCCTCGTGTGTAATATGTGGTCTGTTTTTCTTCGCTGATTGCTACACTAGTCCACCCATACAATGAGTTAAAGTGAGAAAACATATGTTTGTATCTTATTTCAACTAATTGCACCAGTTCGATAGTGTAGAAAAAAAGAACAGACCTATGTATCGCAATTCGCATCGTCGTGAGCGGTGAGCGTCGTGAGCGTAAGACTGTAGAGTTTATCATATATGATTTATTTTGTAAACTCCCATAGAAATTAGAAAATGTTGAAGAGAAATAAAATCTCCTTCTATAGACGGAGCGAATTTTTGTTAAAAGTTTGTAGATCATATTTTGCAAAATCACAAAATGTCAGTTTTAGTCAAAAGGTAAAATCTTTCTTAATATCTGCTAATAGTAAATAAACTTTATTCTTTAATTAAATTAATTTTAATTATAATATTGTTTTTTAGACAATACAAAAAATTTATCCTAGGAGGATATTCTCTGGGATACAACCAACGGGTAGCATGCATATAGGGAACTATTTGGGTGTCATTAAAAAATGGGTAGAGCTGCAAGAGTCCAAAGAGGATGTGATTTGGAGCATAGTTGATTTACATTCTATCACATTATCCCAAGTGAATTGTTACTTAAATTTATAATTAATTTGCTAGTTTAGAATTCAGTTTTCCTTATGCAATTATAATTTAAAATTCAGGATCCTAAAAAATTATCAGAAGATATCTTAAAGATGACAGCAACTTTATTGGCTTGTGGCATAAGTCCTCAGAAAAGTATATTATTTCAGCAGTCTTCTGTACCTATGCATACACAGCTATCATGGGTACTTGGTTGTATTTCAACTATGCCAAGGCTTGGGCATTTACCACAGTTTAAAGAAAAAAGTCAAAGCATTAAAGATATTCCACTTGGCCTTTATATATATCCAGTCTTACAAGCTGCTGATATATTACTGTACCGGTATAAATGTTTTCAGTGATTCTTGTAATTAGTGTTTTATTTTTGTAGTAAAAAAATTAATCCATTAGTATTGATATTGTAGAGCCACTCATGTACCAATCGGGCAAGATCAAGTTCAGCATATTCAGTTAGCTCAGGATCTAGCAGAAAGTTTCAATAAGAAATTTGGAAATTTATTTCCAATACCCCATTCAATGCTTAGTGGTATATATATATCATGTTCACATAAATCTATATTATTTGAAAAAATATAACTTCTCAGTATTAATATATGTGATTCCTCCTAGAGAAATCCAATAGAATAAAGTCTTTGCGTGATCCCAATAAAAAAATGTCAAAATCTGAAGAAAATCCAAAAGGTAGACTAGATCTACTGGATGAGCCTCATGTTTTAAGGAGTAAAATAAAAAAAGCAGTCACAGATTTTAATTCTGCTGTGACTTATGAACCAGAAAATCGTCCAGGTGTATCAAATTTAGTAACTATACATTCTTTACTAGTTGATAAAACACCTGAGGAAATTTGTAAAGAGGCAGAGGGATTGGAAACAGCACAGTAAGATCTAAATTAGTTGCAACTGAAAAAGATCAATAGGTACAGTAACTCTAATTAAACAAATTTTGATGCAGGTATAAATTGTTATTAGGAGATGTAATAGTTTCCAAGTTAGCACCAATACAGGAAGAAATATCAAAATTATTGGAAGAGCCACACTATTTGCAACAAGTTTTAGAAGATGGTAACAGAAAAGCCACAGAAATAGCAACAAATTGTTGGTTAGATGTTCAGAAAAAAATAGGATTTAATATTGAAAACTTATGCAATAAAAGAGATACATCAAAACTTAGAAAAATACTATAATTTATTGTATATAATTAAAGCATAAATATTTTATTTTATAAATTCAAAAGTCTATTCACTCATATCAATAACTAATTTACCACGTAAGTGTCCTTGTGATACCCTCTTGTAAGCTTCAGGTAAATTTTTAAAAGGATAAACTTCTTGTATAACAGGTGTTAGCTAAAAACAATACTGTTAGACTTGGTCTTTTTATTGATTAGAGAGAGAGAGAATCGTGAGAAAAAAGCTGTACCTTTTTATTTAAGACAAGATCTTGAATTAATGCCATTCCTCTTTTTGATGGCGCAAAAAATGCCCATCTCACCGAGCCTTGATTAGATACATGTGGCAAGTTTTGTCTAACTATGCTATTAATGTTTTGAAGCGAACCGCCAAACAAACCATGTTCGTCGACATTTTTTAATAATGGCGAATTTAATGTTATAAAAATATTATGTTCATAGCCTCTTCTTTTCACATCATCTACTCCTTGTTTGCAGCAATCCAAAATTATATCGTAGCTACAAGATATTATTGTCGTTACAAATTGATTTGACAGGGTCTCTCATACCGACATTAAAGAGTGAAACGCGTGTCAACGATACAGCCTTATTTGAAAATTGATAATAAATTAATGTAGTATTTGAGTGTGACGTTGAGAAAGTTTCTTTTCTTGAAAAATAGTAAGATATTTGAAAAAATGTATAAAAGATTGCATGTTACAAAAGCAACTAGTTAACCCTTGTTTTTGTAAGTCAACTTTCATGTGACAGCAGCAATCACATTTATGAAGTTAGCACCCGATAAGGGTTAAACAATTTTTATCCCTTTTTTTTAAAAATCTGACCATTTTATTGGAAAGAGTAGCTCGTGGAGTCCTTATAATTCTACAATAAGTTTGAAATTCGTCGTCAAATTACACTTCATCGTTAACACATGCTTTCGATTTTTGCTCTGTAATGTCAGTATGAGGAATTTCATTAAGCCCCCTGTATAATAACATATTAACTTACGGCCCCTCACACTTTACATTTATATCAACCTTTTCATCTTTGTAATTAATAACTTTATCAGCCCCTAATCTTTGGAGCATTTCTACTGCATCTTCATTGCATGTCGTCACGACCTACACAATTAGTAGAAGTATTTGATTGCATTATTTTATGTGTGAAGAAAAATTGAGTTTATTTACATTGATATCTTGAGATTTTAAAAGCTGGATAGCCATTGTTCCTACTCCACCAGAGCCTCCCAATATAAGAATCTTTTTTTTCTTTTCACTTTCCTTTCTTGTTCCACAAAGGAGGCCTCCAGTTATCCACAGTGCAGAATATGCAGTAAGACCCGCATATGGAATACTGGCTGCTTCAATATGCAATAAATTCGTTGGTTTTGAATTAATCTGAAAAAAATATTCAATTATCTTTATGATTTGATCATTAATAAATATAAATTTAAACCTTACCAATGAATCATCTATAGCAATGTATTTAGCATGGCAACCTTGTTGATTAATAGGTACAACTCCCCATACATCATCACCCAAGTTCAAATTACTTCTGACTGCATGTCCCTTCAATACGATTTTTCCAGAGAAATCTCTACCTAGAGTAAGAGGAAATTCCACATTTTCATTGTAATTACATCTTAATTCGTTAACTATAGATCTGGTTCTGCGCATAAGATTCAACGTTGTTGCTCCATAACCCTCTAAAATTAATAATAAATTATTAATATTGATTAAAAATAATTAATAAGTCATGATTTACCTGTCATTAACACATCTATTGGATTGACACTGGATGCTTCCACTTTAATCAGAACTTCTGTTGGCCTTGAAATGATAGGTATTCTAGCATTTGACAAAGCTAATCCTTTTAAACCATCATAACTGTGTATCTGCCAGGCTGGCATTTTTTCCTCATTTTCCTTATTTTCTACTGACGCTTTTGAGAATGCTCGCCTTAATATACAGCGATTTTTTACCCTCAGTTTGGACAAAATCGTTCTTATCATCTTTAAATTAAAACTGTTCTATTCTTGTTAACAAAAATTACACGCTACTTAGGTTATGTTAACCTGTAAAATATAATAATTTTATAACAATTAAATATAACTAAATCATTGAACTCACATTGAAACATATTTATATTTATATAATTTTATATTTTATAATGATTTAATTTTCGATAATTTTTCTTACCGCGCTTCATTATCAGTCGTACAGTCGTACCGGTTACTTTACTGTTTCCTGTATGCCGTACCGGACCGGATAAGCTACCAAGTAAATACCAATACTTGTGTAAGCACTCAACAGTCAACATGGTTATACTGAATGAAGTTACTGTGCACCAGTGCGCCCTGTGCACTGTGCAGAAAAGATATAACATTAATGTAGCTGCAGTAGATATTACTTATATGTTCTAGACATATTTATTACTTTAAAATGATAAAAAAGTAAATTGAAAACATAAAATTTAAGATACTTTATTAAAATATTTGATCCTAATAAAGATTGAATGTTAATGACTATAAATTTTAAATAGAGTTTATCCGTATGAAACTGCAGTAGTAAGAGTCAATGAGTATAAGGACACTTGTTTGATTTTACCATATGAAACGTTATTGCTCAACAAACAATTACAATTAATTATAAAATGCTTACAATATAAATAATATTTTAAGATTTACGAATATAAGAAAGCAACTATAATTCACACACAAATATGAGCCCAGCAAGATTAATAAAAATACAATATTGATAAAGGAGTATTGTTTCAGCGATGGAAGCTAGAATGAAAAATGGAGTGACGATTGTTTATTAATTCTTTTTCGGGTAGGGTAGTTGGATTGGGGGGTGTCCGACGGTTTCTCTTGGGGATAGCTGCTGGAGAGCAGGGTTTGCGCATGCCTGTTATTGATCTCAGGATCGCTATAGTTACGCCTTGATATAGGAGACCATCGGGTTTCGCGAGGACGGCGACTTGATGACGACGAAGTCGCTCATCTCGTGCGAGGCTGACGCGACGGTAAGTTTGTTTAAAAATAAAACAATAGGAAAACGAGAAGGGAAGTAACTATCGCTTACATCGCGAGGACGAGCCAGAACCGATTCAAGAACGGTTAACGATCGAAATTCGAACTCTGAGCAGGTTTCTATTGGTCGAGGAAGCCGCGAGCGTTACCGAGGTACAACGGAAACCTCCGAAGTGTGAAATCGGTTAAGATCGTGTGTTCAAAAGCATTAGAAATTCTTAAATAAAAAGAAAAGCAAGAAGAGGATAAATCAGGGTAGAGATTGAGTTTGGATGGGCGTGAGATTGGTGGTGGGACGTTGCGAAAGGTGTGTAGGTGCTTTTCGGGAGCGAATAGCGGGTACGAGTGTGAGTGAGGATGGATATGTGGACCGAGATGGCGTTGCCATCCGGAGGTTGTTGAGGTTAGGTAGAAAGGAAAGAGAGATGGAGAGAGTGCATCGTGAGCACAGCGAGCACAGCCAGAGAGGATATTGACATTTTCGTCCAGAGGGGAGCGCATTTGCGCTCGCGCACTCTTCTCTCTGTGTGGGAAAGTGCCAGCGGGGTTGGAAAAACTACAGCTTCCCCCACCCCTCTCCCCTTTTATCCCTCTCTGTTTCTCTCATGCTCTCTGCATCAGTGAGATTCCCTTTCAACAATAATACCATCATAACCATATCCATACACATTTCTCCTCGTACACCAAGCCGAATGAGCTCGTGCAGGAAAGGGAAAATATTTATTTGTATTGATGGCATTTTTGCCTACAATATTATGGTGTTTTTGCACCTGCTTATGACGTCTCTCTACCACGTTGGTGAGGTTCGTTTTGAATATAATGATAGAATGACGCTCCTACACTATTATACTCACTTTCATTGTATTAGTGAGATACTCCCACTACTGTATAACTACACTGTTTGTACACACAACTAGTGAGATTGTTATACCATCATAGTATGATCTTACTCGTGCAGCATTCAATTGGCAAACACTCATATTCGTCTTTTTAGACCAATCTTGTACTAATTTCTCTCTGGCATTTTAAAAGCTTTGTTTATGTTATGGGTGTGTTTGCAAATACTCGGTAGTCTCGGCTCCGTATTCGTGTCAGTGTCCATATCATGGATGCTTCACGTATTATGGAAATATCACGTTGATACAGGTCCCGCGTAAGTGAATAAATGCAACGATCGCCTTCGAGCTTTCCTAAAAAGTTTTCATAGTTGTATTGTGTAGCAGGTATCACTGGAACTTAGTCAATTTTATTGCAATTTTAAAGAACAATCGTAAAGGCAAAAGTTTCTCGTGAAAACATTTATTTTTCTGCCTTACTTATAAAAACAATTAAAACGCATATAAGCACGACACAATATTAAATATTCTTCAAGTTCTCGCTAAATTCTCAAAATGAAACAATTATTGAGAATTAAAGAAAATTTTTACACTACCTTTGTAATAGTGAGATAAAAATTGCCGTACCGGTGAATCGTTGTGGTTATCTCAGCGAATTTCAGGGAATCTAAAGATTGTGTGCAAAATTTTGAGTTTAAAAGTGTGCACGAGAACGATATAAACATATGTATAATGTATATATTGGATTAGACGTGAATAGGTTGATATCTAAAAGGGATGATGGTGTGAGAGAAGCGGAGACACACGGATATGTGAGAGTAGTAAGTGTAAAATGGCGTGGGAGGTAGAAGGGTCGGTGGGGATGAGTTGTTAGTGGCTCCTCGGCCGATCCTGCAGTATCCATGGCTACGTCGTCCGTGAGGATTTCGTGGCTAAGGACGAATTATTAGCGCAAGTGCAAATTCTGGAGAGCCGGAGGTTCATCTCCAGCTGCTCCAGGATCACCTTCGTCGCTGTCGTCCCTCGTGGAAGCCACAACCATCCCAGTCCGCCATACTTGAAGCCTCCACACCCTCGCTATTCCCTCTCTCTCTCTCTCTCTTTCTCTCTCTCGTTCTCCTGTACACCCCTCCCATCTTTCTTTCTCTTTTTACTCTACTACTCCATCTCGCTTCAACCATTTTTCCAACTCGCTGATTAGCCTCCAGGACAACCTTCCCGAGGATGGTGTGAGTCACCCTTGGGAGGTTGGATCGAAAACTCGGAAAGGGAGGATCCCTGGAGAGAGGAAGAAACGTTGTAGAAAAAAAAAAGAGAGTGAGGAGGAGGAAGAAGACGTAAGGGGAGAGAGAGAGAGAGTGAGAGAGAGAGAGAGAGAGACGTAAAGAGGGACAAAAGTGCAGTGGAAATGGACAGATGCGAACAGACGTGAGACGAGAAATCCTATGAAGGAACGGCTGGGGTAAGAAGAGATAAAGGGGCTGATATATGTGTGGAGAAGCTAGTGAAAAGAGATAGGATAAATCAGACAAGCATAAACAGGCGGCTGTATAAAAGGAAAGTGAGAGATTCGACGAGCGAGACTGGTAAATGGAAAGAAATAAGGAATTCTTTCTTGATTCGGACGGTGGGTGGCGCGAGGCGTTTCATCGTGCATCGGGAAAGCGGGTGGTGCATCCTGCCTGGCGCAGTGTTTACCAGAGCGCTAGGGCGAGGTGCTTGCGGATAGGCGGTGCCGTCTATACTCTCTCGTTCCACCCTTTTTAACCCTTTTTGCCATTGAAACGCCAAACAACATTCCAGCCCCCTTTTATCACCGTCTTTACCAACACCGCATTCTTCTCCGTGTCGTCTGATTATCCCTGTCTTTCTCTCCTAGCCGAATAAACCACGAAAATTACTACAAATCTCCGAATCTCCTGCAATACGATTCGATACAATTTTTCTCCAGCCAATCCCTTTCCTCCGGTTCGTTTTTCTCGTCCATCAGTAAATTGGTGAATTCTATCGATAATTCGGAAAATGCGTTACTCGAAGACATTTATTTCGAGAAAGTGTTAGTTTGGTGTTAGTGTTAGTTTAAAGTTTTTGTTGCGTCGTGAATTTGGTACTCGTGCACTTTGCTCGTTTCCGGTGCACTCCCTTGCTCTCACCCTTTCTTTCTCTCTCTCTCTCTCTCTCTCTCTCTGATATGTCGTGCTGCGTCGTGAATTCCGCCGATAAACGCCCAATTCCCTGAACCTTCCAGTCCCTCATTCACACATTGGGCGTGCTACCTCGGAAAACCCCTCATCCCCTCCTCCAAAAAACACGAGAAATTCATCGATTCGGACAAGCAGCGAGTGTAAGATAAAACTCGACTCTCCGTTTTGGCTCGTACGTTTATATATATATATATATATATATATATATATACACACACAGGATTCCGCAAGAATTGATCGAATCCAGGTGTTTTTCATTTAAATGCAATCAATTTAGGAGACGCGTAGTGGTGTTTAGGTTTGCTGGAATTTTTAGAAAGCGACGATCGTAGGGTGTCATTCATTTATAGGTAGGGGCACTACCAAAATCGATATGGAGTTTGAAGAAGGTCTTTTCGCCCACGCCTGATACGCTACCTGGGCGCCTACTTTGCCCCCTCGTCCGACGGAGAGCGACTAATCAGAGCCCTGAGCCGTTCGAGGCTTCTCCTCTACCTGTACTCCATTCAATACCCTCCCCCCTCCCTCCCCATCCCTATCCGCCCAGAATCCATTAATCCCTGAATTCACCCACGGACAATCCGTGGCCCAACGATTCTTATCCAAGATCAATGCAACCCCTGCCAATTGTCGAATTATCTAATCCAATCGGAAGTAGAAATGCTGAAATTTCATCAATTTTCGTGCAGCGGAAATTTCTATTTAGTTTGAGAAATTCCGTCCAATCTCTATGATGAGGATCGGGGGTTCGGAGTATGGAGGGAGGTGTTGATCGAAGTAATATTTTTAGACTGAAAATGAGAAATTAATTTGAAGGTGCGGAAAGGAGGTAGGACTGGATTGATTTAGATTTAAAGGCGTGCGTGGCTGGGGAAGTGCGAGCTTTGTTGGTTCAGTAACCCCGAGCGTGCCGGCACTATAATTATCCACTGCACTTCTGCATGACCGATATTGTTACCTTATCGATGCACAATCAGCGGGGTGAACATTTCCTTGCGCAACCGCTTATCGCGATCGACTCGCGAAGGTTCACGAACGTCACTCTCACCCAGTAGTCATGACCTTTCTTGGCCAGACACGAAAACACTGCAAGAACAACACTCGCATATTTATTCGTTTCGCTATAGATTCTCCTTTCTCGACTGAATTGTAAACATTGAGTAGAAATTTAGAAAATTTTATCCTTTACTTTATATATCGTGTATCGCCGGGTTTACTATTATATTTACTCGTACTACTTGGCTTAATTTCTCGTATTCGGGGCATCGATAGATATTAGTTCCAATTAACCTTAGATATTCTGCAACGTAATACGTTGTATTCTTGATAGAGTACGACGAATTATTGACCTAAACTACTTATCCTTCTATCAAAGAGAATTTTTAAACGAACAGATTTAATTTTTGTTGCAGCGATCATGCCAGGGAGAAGCTGATAACCTTGCACGGCCACAATAATGTGACAATAAAAAAAGCTTCTTCTACTATCTGATATCTTGGGGAGTTTCATCCCCTGGTATACAGTGCTTCCCATACTGAGAATCGAAGGAAAGGAGAGCATAAGACAGAACCGAACACCGAGATTTGTATTCTCGGTGTTCAGGAAACGGTGCCAAAGGTCAACTGACAAGCCAACTTAAAGCTGCACAGTGTAAAGAAGTAAAGACTGGCGAGAAGAAAAGCAAAGAAAACTCAATCATCAAGAATAAAGTCAAACAAAAAAAAAAAGAAAGAAAATTCCCAGAAAGGAAACGCCGGGAAAATCAAGGAGGACGAGAAAGAAATCCAAACGAAACACCTTGGGAGAATATTGAAGTGAGAAGATTTTGGCTGGTCGAAGCCAGAAGTTTTTGGGGATAATTGAAAACATCATTATCATTCGACATTGTTGAACTTTGTAGAACGTCCTTGAGTATCACTAGGTATTACCTATCGCAGAGAAACTGTCGAATATTATTATTGGTAGTCAAGACAGTGAAAACGTTGGGACGTGACTGGGGCCAGTAGAAAGGAAGGATAATAGTCAGACGAGGCGAAAGAGACGATTATACAGCATTTGGAGATCGCTGTGGAGGATAAGGAATTTAATAGGGCAAAAGGGGGGTGATAAGGCTCGGTAGAATGGGCAACAAGCTGTCTTGCAGCTGTGCACCCTTGATAAGAAAGGCGTATCGTTACGAGGATTCGCCATGGCAGGCGGGGGCCAGGGGTGGAATGGGAGGAAGTGGAGGGCGCAGAGGTGACACTGGCCACTTGCTCAGGTGCGGAAGCTTAAGAGAGAGGAAGAGGTGCGCATACCATTATCATTCAACCATTCAACCATCCATTCTTATCGCTATCTCTATACCTATTTATCAAATTTCAATTCTACTTTCTCTCTCTCTCTCTCTCTCTCTCTCTTCTTTCACCCTTATTATTTTTTATTTCCCACCCCCACTCTCATGCATCGATCTCTGCATAATTTAATCACATTTTGAGCCAAACTCTGTCAAATCCAAAGCTTCTACTTCTATTCAGCACTATTCTCCCCTTTTTCAGCCGTCTTAATTCTCTTATTCGTATATGATAATGTTCGCTCTCCGTCACTTTCTTATATCCGCTTATTTTCTTCTTCGCTTTCTAGACTACTTTCTCAGTGTTTATATCGCAAAACTATAGAAAAATTTTCTGTGCGATTCGTTGTGTGGATTATTTAAATGGGACAAAATAATGAGGAGAATGTTTAGGCTATGGGCTGAGGTATTCCACGTGAGCGCCAGCGGTGCCGGGACGGTGAAGTGGCAGCAGGTATCGGAGGATCTGGTTCCAGTAAACATAACCTGCGTGCAGGATTCACCCGAGTGCGTCTTCCATATCACTGCGTACAACAGCCAAGTCGATAAGATCCTTGACGTTCGATTGGTGCAACCAGGTTAAACTCAGTTGTCCTCAAAAGTTCATCCCTTTTGTACTTCAACATTGTTTTAATACATTCTTAAAATTATTTTTAGGAACGAGAATTGGTCAAGCATCGGAATGCTTCGTTTACTGGAAGGACACGGTAACTAATGATACCTGGGGACTCAATTTTACCTCCCCTATCGATGCCAAACAGTTCAAGGAATGCTGCGTAAGTTTTTAAAGCGTTTGGAAGAACACGATCGACAGCCACGAATCCTCTTTTATCGTTTAAATTATTTCCAATGAAATAAAATTTTTCATTGAACAATGTTATTTATACTTAATGTATTTTCTATGATGGAGAGAGGATTTTTTGAGTGTTGGGCGAATTAACTGAATTGATTGATGATTATTCACGCAGTCACCGTCATTTAAGATGTCGAGAAAACCGTCATCTTCGTACTCGTTGAGATTGGAGCCGCCCAACAAGCAGAAAATTAAGACACGCCGGAAGCCAGTTTCCACTCCTGCATCGCCAAGTAGATCCAGAGAGCCACAGTGCACCTGCATGACCCCGGAACAATTTGCGAGACTTCGCAGCCAGGATCCAAGATACAGAGCATCTTGTGGTGAGGATACATGTATATATATATACATTCCCTCTCTTTTAACTCCTCCTAATACTCTTATGTAAACTATAGAAAGATTTTTAAATGAAAACTAAATATCAATTTATTACCCCAATAAATTTAATCAATAATCATAATTTATTTCTTAACTGATTTGCATAGAAGTATTTCAGTTGTAATGTTTAATTAAATTTTTACTAAATAATTCTACAAAATTATATCGGCCCTCACCGTTGGTTAATTGCTTTATGAATTAGACATTATTCGATTAATATATTGATTAAGAATCGTCAATTAATGCAATTTTTTTTAGGTCCGTCGACTTTGCCAAGAACGATGGCACGTTCGACCGAAATGGAACCAGGCCGTGACAAGATAACAACGGCCACTTCCAGCGCATCTCTATACGACAACGTTAATAACGCAAATGCTGCGCAAGGAAAAACTATGAAACCCGGAGAAGCTGGCAAGCAGAAAGACAAGCAAAACGAGACTTGCCAGACTGGACCGAAAACTGCTAATATCGGAATTGGAACTGCCAATGTGAGATTAATAAATGCACTTTTAATTAATTCAGTTTATCTTTTAGATACGACAGGCTACTTTAATTATATACAGGGTGGTGAAACAAAAATAGTGAGAAAGTTATTTTAAGAAATAAATATTTTAAAAAATGCTCATATACTTCAATTTTTACTTTGAGGGGATTTTTTTTAATATTGTCAGCTGCACTAAGTATACAAATAGTGTAAGGGAAAGATTAATTTTAAAAATTCTTTAAATATTATTCCTGAAAGTTACTTAGTAATTAGCTTTTCATTAGACTACCCTAAATATACTAATTACAATTTTATTTTTCCTTTACTTAATGTCTTCGTTTTCTTAAAAGCCTCTCACGAAAGAAACGTTTACAAATCTATTAAAAATTTCTAGATGGACAGTCCAGAGGAGAAAAATTCAGGAATTTCACCGAAAAAATTACTCAAGGGTGATTCTTGCCAACAAAACGGTACCGAGTTGTTAAAATCGGAGGGTACCCAGGCTGGAGGGACCTTGCAGAACAAAATTTTGAGAAAGGAACAGCTGCATCATACGAGATCAGCAGACTATACAGAGTTGGAGATGCAAAATGGCAATATATTCAATATAGTTAACAACAATCACAGTAGAAAATCAAAGAGCAAGAGCACCGATGATATGAGGATCGAGAATGCACAGAATGGTGGAATCAATCTGGACTCAAATACCCTGAAGAGGATGTTGAAGCCAATGTCGAGCATTGATAGTCCAGTAACGTCACCGGAAATGACGAGAAAGAGGCATGGACACCACAGTTATCATTATCACCCAAGCAATAACAACCAAAAATACGTCATTCCTGACACCGAAAATGAGAACTATGCTCATCCATATCGTACCCCTTATAACAACAAATTCCAAGGATCCAGAAGCGTTCACGATATTGGAGGAAGGCAATACTCTGGTGAGAAACCATATCACATCGTGAAAACCATATCGTCTCTCTAAAAATTTCAATATGTTCGAAAATTATTATCTCACGTTATACTCGGTTCTCCAAATAATTTCATCCGGTGAAATATTTCATTGTTGGATATTATAGTTTTGAAAATTTAATTTTACCAAGGTAGTAATTTCAGCGAGAGTTTTTGTACGCTTCATCAGTATAGAGTAGATGCGCGAAGCTTTTTTGCTTGGTCTTTTCGATTCATGCGCTTTTTGGGGGTTGAGAGGGATGACATCACAGGGGACTTGGCAATCATCTGCACGAGGCTGTCGCTCTGTTTCTCAGGTGGAAGAGGGAGGACGTACTTAGATTTGGAACGTAATCGGTGTACAGGTGATATGTCCCCACCATCCGACAACGTGATCTTCGACAACCAGTGTTACGCAACCACCCCGAGTTCTTCCAATGGAAATTCCGACATGGAGCAACCGAACCACTGCAATTCTCGCAGGTGCAACGGGGGCCAAGCATATCAGCAGCAGCAACAGAATATGCAATCCGTTTCAACACCTGGTAGCCCCAGCAGTCGGCTACTCCTCGAATACGAGATGCACCTGAGGAACACCCTCGCCAAAGGCATGGACGCCGAAAGTTACAGTCTCAGAACATTCGAGGCTCTCCTCACACAAAGCATGGAAAACCTCGGTATTCATGCCTAGTCTTTAACACATTTTCCCTTTCTCTGCTATATTCCCCGTTGAATCTCTTATCAACCTTGTAATAACCAATCCGAAGCATACAAAAAATGTCTTTATATTCAATTTTTATTAACACATATGCATACTCTCTCCTTCTTCTATCCTCTTTCCATAAATTTTCATCAAACACCATTATCATCCTGTTGAGTTTTTATCAATTCCATATCACGTCCCATTATTATCAACCAGCCAAGCTTCTTTGCTTTTCACTCGGTTTTCCTTCTTCTCGATGGACCATCATACTTAATTTTCACTCACTCATGTATTCATGGATATATGTATATTTTATATGATTTTCAGAATTTGCTGATAACATACCATTAAACGTGCAACGTACACCTCATGTTTCACGTAGACGTAAGTGCATCATGTCATGTATCATTCCGGGATGCTCGTTTCTTGTAAAAAGTGGATTAAAAGGGAGGGGGATGAAAAGAAACGTATAAAGATTAAGATTCAGAACGTCCAAACATTTTTCTTAACAATTCGAACATTTTTTCAGGATCGAGCTCCAACAAATCGTCCACTTTGCCACTTTCTTATCGTTACTGTAACGAGAGGCAAAACAGCAAGGATAGGGATGGGTACTACAGCGACAGAAATGAAATTATTCGTGAGAAATTAGAGAGGGAGGCTGAGCGTGAGCGTGGATATTTGAGTGATTATAATTCGAGGTAACGTATCGTCGAATAATAATTTATTTATTTTGTTAAGTATTTGATCTTTATTATTTATTTGTATAACCTGAAATCATAAATTTCATTTGTTCATTTTTCAAGGTGTGCCAGTTGCATCGGTGAGTCAGCTCGTGCCCAATGGTTTCGACATTCCGATGGCTGGCAGTCAGGAAGTTCAACTTTTGGATCGGGAGCTTCGAGTTCGATAAACCCAACGTACTCTGGTCATAAGAGGGAATCACCCTGGGACTCCCTGCCATCCCTCAGGCACGAGAACAGTCTTAACGACAGTGGATATAAGTCAAACAGGACCGATTCCTTCGAGCAAAGGTGATGAATCGGTCCAGATCTTAAATATAATGTTAAGAACAACAATTTATCATAATTAGGAACACTATTGTTTCATATAATAGTTGAGGATAATCTTTTAAATATAAAATTGATTTCCCCATGTACCGATTTGTAAAGATCATTTGTCAATTTTAATGTTCCATTTTTCAGGGGTACTTTCGATCGACAAGACAGCGTTAGATCGGATTACATGTCGGACAGAGATGGCAGATACGGAATTGTCCAACAAGCTTCTTTGGAGAGCACAGACTCCAGACTTTGCTACTTGACTTCTTCAGAGGTGAGTCTACAAAGTATCTATTATCCTCCACCACTTTCTCCTCCAACAAGATAAAAAGTTTGAGTCGTACGAACTTTGCAGTTTTTCTCTCCTTTTTTTAAATTCCAATAATTCGCGAAACGATTGAAATTGCTGCGCAATATTTGTAATTTTTCCTACACTCTATCTGTATAAAAGATAATCAATAGGACGTTCATTATCGTGTAGATAAAAAAAGTGATCCAAGCCCTGAGAAAATTTACTGTGTAATATAGTTTAAACTGAATATTAAATGGGAAAGTAGAGAAATATATATATATAATTTTTTTCAAGAAAAATAAAGATTGATTTTGTAGGTTCGCGTGTGATTGCGTGTATCCTGAGATATATCTCGTTGGATACGAGATATTATAGGGGGATTGACAAATGGGAATATCTCGGAGTGGCCCTGCTCGCGATTCATTTCAATCAATCGAAGTAGAATCCGGTGGATTGGTGAGGCAGGAGGCTGGTAGGCTTTATTTTTGTTGTTCTCCATCATCCGCTGTTTTATATACAGTTGCAACGTCACACGGATGGGCCGTTGCTGATAGGGCGGGGGATGAAATTTCCAACAGGTGCATGCGCAAACGCAGTTTTCTTCTGCGTTCCACTTTCCATCCCCCTGCAACTCCCTTCCAACCCCTTTCGATTCCTCTCGCATCCCTTTCCAACCCCTCCCATCGCGTCGACTCCCTGTAACCCTCCCAAACTATGCCCTAACCTTCCCCTACCTCTCTCCACCCCCAACCCCTCCCTCTTGTACCCATCCTAACACCCTTTCCACCTTCCGCGTCGTCCATAAACTATTTCGCCCGAACTGCCACGGAAAAAGTCAGCTTTTACAGTCAAACCGGAAATGTAATTACGAAAACGAGCGTAAATTCAAAACAGCCACGACTAATTAATTCGCCTCGATTATCTCATAGAATTTTCAAGAGCCCTGACACTTTCAATCGCTGCAGGAACTTTTACATTGGAATTAAATGTTTTTTTTTCTCTTCTCACTCAAAGGAACGTTCTCCCTTTTACCCCAGGGAAAGGCGACGGGTGCATCAATTTCTGCTAATTAGCAAAGGGACGCGCATTTGCCCCCACTCTAGCTCAATTAATTTAACCAAAAAATCAAGAATGAACGCACCGAGCATCGCTAAAATAGACGGAAGCACGAGGCGTATAAAATCACTGCGACTAAATTGGACTCGCTGTAACATCCGTGTAACACACACAACCTAAGAATAATTATCCTCCAAATTAATTATCATCCATAAAAAGAGAAAACGTATTATAAAATTTCGAGTTGTACCATTCCAGTAAAATTGGAGATTTGGGAATGTAAATATGGGGTGCAGGTTTAAACAGATGTTAAGGTGTCGTGGGGAGGAGGAGGAAGAGGAGGAAGGCGAGTCACCGGTGGTATTAGAATTGCAAAGGCTAGGGGATAAATTGACGAGACAGGTCGGTGAGGCATTCGCGTTGTACAGTTGTCGCAATGGTTTGGAGCTTTTCTATTCTCGTCCCCTCCCTCACTCTCGGACCAATTGCACAGGAGGTTCCCCTCCCCCTTGGGTGGCAGAGAGAAAGAGAAAGAGAGAGAGAGAGAGAGAGAGAGAGGTCGCACCCCTCCATGTTACGTGCATCCCCTTCCACGGAGATTCTGACCTACCCCTCTATCCTTTCACAAGGGCTGTGGTATTGATTCCCCTCGCAGTGCTGGCAGCTCTCTCACTTCCATATCCACCAGCGGCAGTCCGGAGCTAAGCGCGTTCGTCTGCAAAGCTCGGCGACTCGGCCAAACTACCATCAACTAGGAACAATCCTCTTTCTCCCTCCCCTCCTCTCTCTCTCTCTCTCACACACACACACACACACACACACACACACACATTCACGCAAACTCTTGTTCTCCCCTCCTCTCTCTCTCTCTCCCTCTGTCCACTCGATCCCAGCCAGAAACTTTGACTGGCGCAACCGGGAGAACTTCCTCCGTGCCTATCCAGCTCATAACCAGCCACTTCCGGTTCACGCGTGCTGCTGGTAACGGTACCGGACCGGATATCGCGCTGTGACGTCATCAAGCCTCAGCCTCCGGACGGATCTCATCTCTCATCGACTGGACACCCAAGAGAGAACCAAAATACTATTTATTCATGAGAGAAATTTATCCAAACTTGTACAATTATCAGATCGACACTGATGAAATTTGTCGGTGATGGAGTTACCGGAAGTTGATGAATCAAACTCGTTGCAAGAATTGGATTACCGAGATGATTTGGGATTCGAGTGAGACTGCTTTTGATTCCGAAAGAAACGAGGTTTTCAACTGTGTGGAGGATTCGATGCAATTGAAATTTTCTGGTACAATTTGGATATGCCTTTGACAATTCGAAGGGATTTTTGGTGAATGAGAGTGTTTACTTGTACGAGGATAGTGGTTCTGCAGTTTTGGATGTTGATTTTGGTGAACGATCTGGGTCTGGATGTTTCGTTCAACGTGGAGGACTCGTTAATTGAATTCTCGCTGACACAATTTTCTTTTCGAGTTGGAGAGGAGGAAGTCGCAGTGGAAAAAGCAGAGCGGGCAATTTAACGGAGACAGTCGAGTGTAAAGCAAGTGGACAACTTCATTTTTTCGATTCACCACTGGTGCAACCACTCCAGCACTTTCTTTGCTTCTACGTGCAACTGGTGCATCAAACGTGATTATTCACTTTGGCTATTTCTGCCTCGACTAGAAAAAACCTACCCCTGATAGAAGAGGGTTTGAACTCACACTAGCCAGGGGACTCTTCTCGTTACTTCTGCTTTCACTCGAAGACCTGTATATATATATATATATGTATCTGCATATATGTATATGTTCACCTCAAGGTCAAAAGTATTGAACAAACGGCCCTCGAGATCTGGCCCATCGAGAAATTAAAAAAAAAAGAGTGAGAGTCCTCGAGTTATTTTTCAATTGAAACAGGAAAGTAATTCTGTTACTATTGAAATCGGAGAGGAAGAGAGGATATGAGACCTGATTCATTTTTCAAGGAAGAGAAGCAGAGAGGAAATTTATAAGAATGTTTGAACGCAGCTTTGAGAGAGCAATCACAGTTTGGTTATTATACGAAGAAATTATTATTATCTGATGATTCCACGGTTGTTGGAACTCTTAAAGAGGCTTCTAGATGGATAAAGATTAGCGTACGAATGGAAATAGCCAAGAGATGGAAGAGGGTATCAGTGATTCGATGGAAGATTGGGATTACGTTAATCGGCGATCCACTTAATAGCTACGAAGAAATTTATGGTCTTGGATGTCTCTCTCTTTCTCTGCTATTTATATTATATCTTTATATACGATGTTGCATTATACATTTAATGTTTAAACGTCTTACACTTTAGCCATCTCTATATAATTATCATCAATCTTGCTATTGTTGTTGTAGCAAGTTGCTGTGTTAGCCCAGTGACTTTGTACCTGTAAACTAGAGGTGCTGAAACTTACCTTCGTTAACGTTAAACTCCAACGATTAATCAACGTCATATAATTATTGCTCGCTGAATAACTATATTAGACTTCTGTAAACTCAACTTAATCCCAAATTGAATTCGAGTTTTATCGATGCTTTGCAATAATTCGAGAATCCTGTTGTTAATAAGGAGATGAATATTTAAGAATGATATCGAAGCTTATTTTGATTGTGTTAAAATAACGAGATAGATATTTCATGATGATAATATCGAGATTTGATTGGAATTTGTTAAAATAACAAGATAGAAAATTGTAGAGATTGTGCTCGAAGGATTTTAGAATCAAACGTATAGAAAACTCGTGATATTTTCAGATGTAACATATTTTTCTATGAACAATTCGTATTGCAAAAAGATTTATATTTACTCCGGACAAGGATAGGCGTATATCTGTAAAATATATGAATTGTTGATTTAAAAACGAAGATGGATGAAAGATAGTAGTTTCGAGGATAGAAATTTATTTTAGATTCTATATACACTTAGTGGTCAAAATTCTATTTGGGGCATGGGGCAGAAATAATTTGGGACCTCGAGGTATCTCAAGTTAAAAATTGAAGAGAGAAATCAAAGTTTAAATCAATAGACAACAAAATATTCTTAAGTGCTGGGAGAAGCTTGAGAAACAAATTGAAGGCAGATCCGATAGGAATATTTGAAGGGTGGAGTGTTTCAAGGACAAAGTAAATGACGTAGGACTCGTGGTGGGGGAAGGACAACAGTTTTACCGTCAAGCTCTCTAAATAGAGAGATGAGTTTCGCTGTGAACACACAATGGTCGACCTGTACAAGCTATTTTTCTTCTATTTCACCTGCACGATCACCCTGTGCTTCTTCAGGAAACTCACCAAAGACACGTAACCAAGTCACGTCGCCATTTCCAAAGGAGTCCTCCAGACCCTAAACCAGAATCAAGAATCTTATCCCCCCCCCCCCCCCACCTGCAAAAAGGAAATCCTAAAATCTGTCTGAAAATAAAAATTGAGAGAGAGAGAAAAAAAGAAGAAATTTCAAAATATAATGAGGAAAATAGTGAAAATAATTGTCAGGAGCCTCGAGAGACGTTTGAACTATAAAATACAGAGAATAGAATAGTCGAGATAAAATCAATAAAGTTTCGAGCAGTACAAGACTTTGATAGAAGCGAATAAATATTACAAGCAATGAAGAGGAAGAAGTAAACGATGAAGGAAGGGTATAAAAAATAGTATTTTTTGGTGTACCAATGATGACTCGGTTTACTTTCTTCAGGATGTGGCAGAGGCGGGTGGATTTGTCTGTTTCCTCCACTAGGGGGATGATGTATTTGAGCCAGGTATCTTGGTCGTGCAAGGATCTCAAGGAGGAATGATGGTTGAGCCTAGATGGTCGAGAAAGTGCAAGAAAAGTAGCCAGGAAATTTTGAATCCGAGCAGTAGCTACACGGACTTGAAGACTTTGCACAGGCAGCAGTGCAAGAAATATTTCTGTCTGTGCAGACGTCACACGATAAGCGTGATCTGCATAAACGAGTCGCGAAAGCTCTACTGGTTCAATTGCAAGAGTGTCAGGGAAAAGGTGAACTTTGGCCTTGGAGAAGGTTACTACTACAAATTGCTGAGGATCATTAACGGGGCATTGAGTACCTGGGCCCAGCGATACGTCGATGGATTGAGCTTCGCTCGCAAGGAGATCATGTACAAGATCAACGGGACAGCCGAGAGAAACATGAAGCTCCTGAAGGAGGGTTGTTACTGCCATTACCATCCTCACATTACAGCTGACGCCTGCAACGCTGACTTTCTCAAAAAAGTCGTAAGTTCTTGGCCGAGCGATAGCCTCAGAGGGATTTGCGAGAAACTTCGCGGTATGACCAATTATACTAAAAAGGTAGAGACGTCAGTCCCCTCGATTTTATATTCTTCTAATTGATATTTTGTCTTCTGATATATATAGATCTTCAATTTTTCTCTTTTTATTATTCCTATTTCATTATTGTTTTTTATTTTTTTTATTTTTGTAACTATATATATATATATATATATATATATACGGATGGTGCATAGATTCTTTTCAATATTATGATCCCATTTTGATATTTGACTCAAAGGTTTCGTATGCTCGGTTTGTAAACTAAAATTCTCACTACCTTGGCACTGGAGTATAACCAAAAACACGAACAATCAATCTTTGTAGTTCTTTTTCAAGATTTTCATTGACTCCATGCCCCAAGCCTGTCGATTCACCATGCAGAGACCAATGGATTGTGATATAATAAATATTGTTTAAAATACTTGCAAACCCCTTGTTTTTCAAATTTTTGAAAGATTTTTTAATTTCTTGTATAAAATTCCTATTTAGCTTCCATACCCTGTTTTTGTGTAATTATGGATACTTCATAGATTCTTTTCAATATTGTGATTCCCATTCGATATTTGGCTCAAAGGTTTCATGTTTGGTTTGTAAACTACAATTCTCCCTTTCTTAGCACTGAAGTATGACCCAGGGCACGGAGCAATAAATCTTTGTAGTTTTTTTAAGATTTTCACTGATCTCATGCCCCCAAGTCTGCCGATTCACCAGGGACCAATGGATTGTGACACAAAAAATATTGTTTAAAATACTGCAAAGCCCCTTTTCACAATTTCTGAATGCAAATTTAACCCGATTCACCATAGTTTTGTAGATTTTACGTGTTATTCTTTTTTTTTAATATTATTTTTATAAATAATCATAATATAGCAAAAAGCAATGGGCAAGGATGACTTTTTTTTAAAATAGATTTTTTGCACGCACGTATGCGTCCCATTCGGTATGTTTGAAATTATTTTTATTCAAGAGTTTGAAAGATTAACTATTTATAAGAGCGAGAGAGAGAGAGAGAGAGAGAGAGAGAGAGAGAGAGAGAGAGAGAGAGAGAGTGTGTGTGTGTGTGTGTGCGAAAGATAAAGGGCTAAATTTGTAAACCGAACTAAATTGGAGCTTTAACTTGGCAATAACTTAAGACGAAGACTGAGGTGAGCAGTGTATCGAAGATTAAAATGAGACAACTTTGCCCTTACTAAGACCATACCAAACTTAAGTTCCATTTATAAATTTGCTTAGTAGATGAATAGTGAGAATGGGAAAGAATAAATGAAGAGAAAAGTGTGAAAGCTTGAATTAAAAAAAATTAAACGTGACAATGAAAGAATGAATGATTAGAGAAAGAAAGAGTGAAAGAAAAAAGTAGAAAATTATACAAGTATGAGAAAAATAATGAACGACAGAGTGTAGAATTGAAAAAGAATTAGAAACGTATCATTACGAATATTTTTGTGGCGTTGAAACGACGCGGTAGAGTAAAATCAGCGTGGTCGACGTTTGCAGATGTCAGACGATGACAGAATGTCATTAACGACTGCCGTGAGCGACGACGACGACGGCGAGAGTGTCATCAATTCGCCGTATCGTGGCAAACAAACTGGAACGGCGGCTGCTTCCTTCAATTGCACCGGAGCAGTGAGAAAAGCAGGGTGAGTCGAGTCTTCTCCCCAACTCATATTTATCTTTCCAGAGCTGGCCCCACGAATTTATCTCGCTCAGCTTTCAACCCCGTAAATCCACCAATGCATTTGCCAAATTATTCCACGCAATTAACTACGTACGAAACGATTTATCTAGAAATTTCAACTCATCGATAAATCCTTTCCGCAACTATTTTCGATAATTCAAGAATAATTATTATTTTTCGGTTATCAGAATATCCGATAAGTTGGTACCGATCAGAAAAACTATTAGGGATGTATCTAGTCTGGGTAGAATATTTTTGTACATTTTTTAATTTACAGTCCTATTATTCAAAAAGTAATTATTAATTAAGATTTTTTGAGTACTCTTTTTCTTATTGCAAGGTACCAATATAAAAAGGGCATTTTAAGAAATTCCATCGAGCAATAATTTTGAAAAAATGACCAATTAAATTTATTTAAATTCCTATTTTCTTATTGATCGAACTCAGTAAGGTACCAATAATATAAAACCGGAATAACTTTAAGAAATTTCAACCAGGAATAACTTTTTAAATAAGAACTAAAAAATTAGAAAAGTTGATGAGTGTTTTCTACTCAGAGTTGGTACTTCTATCGAAAGTTTTTCGGCTGCTATATAAACTTATATGAATAATCCTTCATACTTAATTTTTCATTTCTGCCGATCGATCAATCGACAATTTTTTGTTCGACTCAGGTTCCTCAGCGTGAAAAAGTGGCTTTTACGCAAGAAGCACCAAATAGAGCCGGCAAGGAAAAGGGGATGGAAGGGTTACTGGGTGTGCCTGAAGGGCACCACGTTGCTTTTTTACCCATGCGACTCCCAGGAAAGCAGGGCGGTTGAAACTGCACCGAAACACTTGATAATCGTCGATGGGGCGATTATGCAACCCATCCCGGAGCATCCCAGAAGAGATTACATCTTTTGTCTCAGCACTGCTTTCGGGGATGCTTATCTGTTCCAGGTAAAAATTCTCCCTTTGCTTCATTTCACTTTCAAATCTCTCTGCAACCACTTTGATTCAATTATTCTAATTTATCCAGATTTTCGTCTCTTATTGGAACCACATAATCGATATTATAATACATAGCATATAGAGATACATATAATTTAAGAAAAAAGGCGCAAGGATCAGGCGTATATATATATATATATATATATATATATATATATCCATATATATAACGAGGCAAGTTAATTCAATTTGATTTCAGGCACCGTGCCAAGTGGAACTGGAGAACTGGGTGAACAGCATTCATTCCGCTTGCGCGGCTGCATTTGCCAGACATCGCGGAAAAACCGGTACTCTGCATTTGTTGCAGGAGGAAATTTTCCGCCTGGAAAAAGCCATCGAATCGGTAAGCAATAGTTCGCACATCTAACGTTGATTTCAAATTTATTCAGAATCCATCATTATATTATTTTATATTAATACACCGTTATTGTGAAATTTCCCTCAGGATCACAAACTCAAACATATGGCTGATCTTCAGCAGTCAGTGGTCTCTGATATAGAGACGAAGCAGCAGATCAATAATCAGATCGTACAGTGGGAAGAGAATCTGGAGCGACTGCATTGCGAACAATTTCGTCTCAGATGCTACATGGCCAGCTTGCAAAGTGGCGAGCTACCCAATCCAAAGGTAAGAAAAGGATTCTCAGGTAGAGAAAGAGCTTGGTAAAAAACCGTGCAAATAGTTAATTAAATACACCATATTGATTGAGATAAAAATAAAGTGTATATATAGTTATAATGGTAGGACTAATTTACGCTTAATTAATCAGCTCGAGGACGAATTAGCTTTGTTATTTTTATTTCATTTGTGCAATGGAAATATTTTTCTTCCAATTAAATTTTAATCGGGGATTTTCAGAGTCTGCTGACTCACGTGTCCAGAGCGACCAAGCAAACTTTGAACAAGTTAAGCGCGTTCACGGTTTCCTCGTTCCACGCATTCATCTGCGCCAGAAGCCCGTCGTTGCTAAACAATTTACTGGCGGGACGAGGCGCCACCAAGAGGAGGCCACCCCTTTTGTCAAGGTCCAACAGTGGCTCCAGTAGGAGGTCGCTGCAAATCTCCTCCAGGGACGAGGAGAAGACCGTTAAAGTATCTGTACCCGATAATCAGGTATACCTACGTATGATTTTTTATTTATTTTAATTCACACACTCGATGGAATTAATTTGATTTTTGAAATAACAACTGCAGAGGCCTATAGAGGAACTGATGTATTTATTATTAATTGTTCATTATATCACGTTTGCAGAATTAGTGTATCACAGGTTCTCTGCATTTAATATTTATAATTTGAACGACCTTGTCTCATATTTCATATCGATCGAAACACTTTTTTTTGTCATTCAATAATTCATATGGTTATATATTATATATATATGAAATAATTGAATACTAAATCTAGGAAATATTTTCAGTTGGTGTCTGTATTTCTTCGGGATAACATGACGGTGGAGGAATTCCTGGCGAGTGCCTGCACCAGGAAGAATCTCAATCCAATGGAGCATTTTGTTCGCGTGAAGAAACGTCGCGATATGGAGGATCACAATTACTTTGTGCCACATAGAACAGACACTATTGAGACTTACGTAAGAAATTTTGTCCAGTGGATTCTTGTTCTTCGAGAGAAAAAGAAAGTTTTCTATTCTCTCAACTCGTTTGATCGATTTGTCTATAGTTGCACACTCACGAGATCGTTGAAGTATGTGCCAAGATCTTATACCAAGTGGAGCTCCAAAGGAACACCCTGGACCATATGTGGGGTTTCTCGGTGGAGGCTGAACTCATCGAGAATTCCGAGAGGCAAGACGAGCTCTGCTGCTACGTTAGTCGAGTGGAGGACAAGAGCGTCGCTATGCAAAATGGCAAGAAAATTCATCATGATTATTTCAATAGCACTAAAACTTTTCGTTACACATCGCTACTATTTTTTAACGTAATATTTGCTCAGTAAACTTATATCAAATTAGGATGATTTATGTATAGAAACAGCTGTAGACATTGATAATTCTTCGTCGTGATTTTAGTAGCTAAATTTAAAATAATATTTGTTAATTTTGAGATGAGAGATATAGACAAGAAAAGACCGGATCGTAAATGTAGAACGATCATCGAGGAGGGTTTTGTAGAGTTTTTTTTAAATAATCTTTGAATTGTCCAGTAGTGGTTTGAACGCTTCTGCGCGAGGTAAAATAACTTCTTGACCCAGTTCGTCAGGATACGAATATAAGATAATGGGCGTGCTTTCGTGTATTTATGTGTGCGTGTCCGTGCGTTAAGCACGCCAATGGGAGATAACTGAAAAAGATCACGTATAAATATAAGCTTGAAGCAAACAGTTTAAAAATAATACTGGTAGCGCTTGGAAAATGCACGATCGTCATTGAAGATTATTGATTTTTTCCCATGAACATCCACAAGCTTCGTCAGAGTTGCATGGATGAGTTTTAATGAGCCTTGCATAATGTGCCGGCATAAATAAATGTACCTTGTACCAGAATAAGCTTTTTTTCAAAAAACCTTTACGGCAAAAATTGTCATAGTTAAGGTTGAAGAAAACAAATTTCTATGGAGAATCAACGTTTTCTTTTAAAAGCGAAATTATATTTGAAGAATTTAATGTATTGAGAGTGTAGAATTGTATGAGGAAAATTCAAAGTGAATTGTAATTAACGTGGATGGCTCATGGAAACGAAAGATATATTTTTATTCTTTTTTTTATTCCGTGGATGAAATGATAGAAATGAGAAATTTGTATTTGGTATTTTAGGAATCATCAAGAGCGATGAAATCATGGTGATAAACGGTGCAATCGTAAGTGATTTAGATATGATGTATCTAGAGAGTGTTCTGCAAGAGGAATTGGCTCTGTGCATGATGATGAGGTCATCGAGAACGGAGCCACCTGATCTTACTGGAATGATGAGGAGCACCGATGATATAATAGACAGCCTCGTCTGTCCACCACCACCAACGGACCCTCCGGTAATCAGTGAGGAAATGATTTCTGGTTTAATCGTACCTGCCCCAGGCTGGAGTGAGTGTAATTTGTTATATTGGTCTCGAAACATAAATGAGCCACAATTGGTAAAAAAAAAAACTAAATTAACGAAATGAATTTCAAAATTTTTAGGCAAGGAAAGCTTGATGCAGGAGTGCACTTCCGCAGGGCACACGGAGAACGGAAAACAGGCATCGAGGACTAATTCATTTGAGATAGAAAATCTACTGAAGACAGCGGAACAGGTGACTGGCATCTGTAGGTCTCCAGGAGAGACCAGAAAATCAAGCCCTACTGGTAGTGTCATCAGCTCCCATTCTCAAGCTATGACACCCAGCAGACAACTCAGTGATGCTGAAAAACTCAAGAAAGTCATTCTAGAACTGATAGAGACTGAAAGGACTTATGTAAAGGTATATATATACACAACATTTTACAGCGCCTTCTTTCTTTTGACTACACTGTGACATCTCACCCTTTGAATACGTTATAATTGGAGCTTGCCTTTTTCTCTTCAGAATTTAAATAATTTGCTGGAAAACTACTTGGAACCTTTGAAACGCGAGACTTTCTTATCGAACGCCGAGATAAATGCTTTGTTCGGAAATATACAGGAGATTGTCACGTTTCAACGACAATTTTTGCAGAATCTCGATCATGCTATCGAGATGGAAGCAAATTTCAACAACTTTGACCATCCGAGTCAATTTAAGGTGAGAAAATAACGAAATTGCAGCAAGATTTATCTTTATAATGCGCAACGTTTATTTATTATTAAATTTTTGTTTCAGGGTGTCCTGTTTTCCATTGGAAGTGCCTTCTTATATTATGTAAATCACTTTAAGCTTTACAGCTCATTCTGTGCTAGCCATTCGAAGGCCCAAAAAGTTTTACATCCAAGTGAGTGCCTTTTTTCTATTCCTATATACATTGTTTAGTGTAATAGTCTAACTGAATTTTATTTGGGAAATCTTAAATTTCAGATGAAGGAAATCAAGCACTGCAAGAGTTTCTACAAGCGAGAAATCCACGACAACAGCACTCGTCAACACTGGAATCATATTTGATAAAACCTATTCAAAGAATACTCAAGTATCCGCTGCTCTTGCAGCAGCTTAGAAATCTTACCGACGAACGCAGCGAAGAGCACCAACATTTGATTGGTAGGTTAACTGTACAATTTATAGTTATCATTAGTTTGACGATACTTATTACATTTCACTCAAACATTTATAAACAAATCTTGATGATATTTCTTAGCTATCTTAAAGGCATAAATTAATATAGATAAAAATTCTAATGCTAACTTAATCAAGATATGTAAATTACATAAGTAAATTTGTATAATTAGAGAAGAAAGAATATTGTTAATTTACGAAAAACGAAATTCCACAGAGGCTCTGAAAGGAATGGAGAAGGTAGCTGAGCACATAAATGAAATGCAAAGAATTCATGAAGAGTACGGAGCGATATTCGATCACTTATTCCGACAACACCAAAAATCCTGCAAGCAACCAATAGACCTGAGTCCAGGTGATCTTCTCTATTATGGAGGAGTCGAATGGCTCAATATTTCAGATTTCCTTGGGAAGATCAAGAAAGGCTTGGAGCTGCATGCCATGTGCTTTGTCTTCAAATCAGCTGTCGTTTTCCTCTGCAAGGAACGACTAAGACAGAAAAAGAAACTCATGGTAATTTTGACGGATTTCTAGTTAATCATTATTTTCTATATTTACTTATCGTCTGAGAGTACAAACAATACTGAAATTTCTATAAAATGTATTAAATAACGTATAGAAGTTTCAGGACTGTGAGTATTCGCAATTTATTCAATGATCTTTAACAAAAATACTAATATTCCATAGGGAGTCTCAACAAAAGCAAACTCCAGTGAAGTGGAGATCATTCGTTATCAAGTATTGATTCCAGTCACGGAGGTTCAGGTACGAGCAAGTTCAGCCAAAGACATGGAGTCACACTTCTTGTGGGAATTGATTCATCTTAGAAGTCAATTACAAAGACGTTCGGAAAAAGTATACGTGCTGTCGAATAGGTAATCAAGCAATTAAGATACTGCAATGTTCTCCAGTTAGCAAAATTAGTCGTAATGGCGTCGACAATTTTAATTTTCGTGATGTCATTAAAATGAATTTTATAAATTGGCAATTTTTATTTCAATCATCAATGGAGCATCAGAATACCGAATGATATGGTTTTCAGCACAACGGAGTTCAGGAACGCATTCCTGAAGACTATTCGACAGATAATTCGGGAATCGGTGAGGAACATGAGTATCCCATCGACAAAACAAAATCTGGAGAGGCAACCAACGATGACTATGGCACCACGTATGTCAACGGGACACGTGGAGAAATTCGACAAACAGTTGCTCCAAAGCCAAAATGGTAACAGCCAAATTATAATAACAGGGACCCTATCGAAGAAGGCGATGAAGCAACAATTGCTGGCCAGTTCGCATCATGCCAAACGAAAATACAGCCACTCCAAGCAAGTAGTGGAGCATGAAAGCTCCGAGGACAAGGACGCCGAGGAACCAACCCACCAACATCAACACCACCATCAGCAGACCTTTCGTTCCAGGAGTAAAACCATAAGCGACACTTCAGGTAATCTTTGACGCGATTGCAAACAATTTCTGTAGAATGTTATTGTATATTATAACGTTGAGTTGTACTCTTTTAGGCGAGACGAAAATGGAAATGGACTCCGGGACAAAATCCGAGGGAGAGGAGGATTCGCAGCAAGCTTTTTTAGGTGAGAAGAAGACCAATCTGGGCCGAACGCCCAATCATTTAACTCTGAGCACCACCTCGACCATTTCCGCAGGAAGCACAGGGAGCCAGGCCAGACTGATTCAATCCTCTCATCAGCCGGAGAACTACCAACCTATTACCGTCAAGGAGCTTGGTTGGTTTATTTTGGTACCATTGCATTTTTTCACTCATGAAGAAATTGCTGAAAATCCATTGAAATCTTCGTTACAGGTTCGCCAATCTGGAAGCCACGAGAACTGCCCTCGCTGGGTGAAGCCACCACGTTACCGCGTAAGGGTAAGTCGGCGGGGGAGTTCGCAGATATGAGTTCGGCCCACAGCGCCTCCCGAAAATCTCTAATAGAAATCAATAATTCTGCTCAACAACCTAACTTTAATAATCATATTTAAGTTTTAAAAACCGAGGCTAACTCGTTAATGGGGGGAGGGGTATAATTAAGTTAATGGAAAACAGTCATTACGATTGTATTGTCTAATGGTTATAAACGAAGAGAAAATGAGAAAAAATCCCATACGCGCTCGTCGTCCCCGCGAAGAACGCCGCCATTTTGTTTCCCCGTAGCGACAGCGCTCACCTCGAGACTTTGCTCGTGGATAGCTCGGTGGTGGTAAGAGATATTCGCGATTTCTTTCGTGACTCTTACTCGCCGCGAGTGAACGAGTGAATTTAGAGCGCGGCAGTTGTTATCGTTGACCGGAAATTGATGCGACGATAGGAGCCTGTAGCGTAGAAACTTTACCAACGACTTTTTCGGCCAATCGCGTATCAGTCGGGTTAGGTTGGTAATTGTTTCTTTGCTGATAGGATTTCTATCCGTAATGAATTCAAACTTCCGGTTGAACGTCGTTGTCCTTCGTCTTCCAAAATACGACGATCGATCTTCTTTACCGACAGGGGAAGCTCGGCCAATCGCAAATGGCGGGGATTCCCCTGAAAGACAGTCGATGATTCTCGCGATAAATTCTCTCCCCATGCCCCACTCGAAGCATCGATTGATACAGAGTAATGAAAATAGGCGTGGGCTAGGGAATTATTTAGCTTCGCAAGAATCCATCGACCGATCGTCGTAACGTATGCTGATTAATATCTCGGTCGGCAAAACAGAGTCGAGAAAAACATGTTCGATCGTCTTACTTACTAAAATCCTCCCTCTTCAATTCTTTTTCAAGCGTCCATTGGATTGGTTCGATAAATACCTCGAAAGAACTCCAGCGACTAAGCAAGAAAGACAACAAACATTTCTCTATCGATGAAATCGTGATAACGAGTGAGGAAAGTGCAATGGTGTTTGTTTAATCAATTCGATGAACGAGCGTTCGATCATAGCCGGCGGTTCCTATTGGCCGGCATCGATCGAAATCCCAGAGAGGCGAGAAGATCTCGCGCGCGCGTGTCGGCAAATTTTTCCACGAAAAAAAAAATGGTCGTAACTTTTGGGGAGAAAATTGAATTGAAAGCTAAAGAAAAATAGAGAAAAATGAAAAAAGAAAATAAATTTTCACTCAGACAACTCTTGCGATAGAAGAAAGGTAATCGAGCCTGTATATAATATGACAACACGATATTATTACGAATGATTATTATAATTATTATTATACCGGAAGTGTAAGCGAAAAGAAAAGGGAGGGAGCTGGGGTGGTAGAGGGGGAAACACGAGTGACGACGACGTAACGAGTAAGCTTAGCGATTTTAAAAATCGAGCCGGTTTAAGGGAAATCGTAAATTATATATAAATATATTATATTATGATATACATAAATATACATACGGAAACTAAGATGGAAATTTATGAATTATATATATTGTTCGTTAAAAATAGCTGGCTTCTTTCCCGCCCGGAATTTTATCTTAACCCCTTCAAACTAAGCTAATCCACTTCCGGTTGGGGGTGTGGTCGCCGTTATAGCAGACTTTATTTTTAACGTTTCTTAAAAAGATATAATACGGCTTGGAGCACTCTCGCAACCAAAAGTCGATGGCCTGGCTTGACCAGGATCGTAAAATTGCTCGTTTTCCCTCCAAATATAGGCTAGGATTGTCCAAAAATCCCAAATGGCCGACAATTTCAAATATGCACCAATCTTGAATTCGATCAAAACACAGTATAAATTCAATTGAATCAATTCAATCAAACCCTTTAACTGCCTCTTTTTCTTTTTTTAGAAGAACAAAGAGAATCCATGAACGAGAGTTATATTTCTTTCGTTTTTCAGGCCATTTTTAGGGTTTTTGGTGATAAAGTTGAGGTTAGGAGTGGAGGGTGTACTGAAATATCGGAAGTGTGTGCATTGTAAAAGCGAAACGAGCGTTTCCGGAGAAAGAAGCCAACGGTTTCGGAATGAACTAACGATATCCGCTATGTAACACGTTGTTAATGGGTATTGCGATCATTTAAAAACCGATAAAGAGGGATTTATTCGTGTAAATTAGACGACAGAAAGTATCCACATAGACGAATACCTACAACCAGAAGTATATATATAAATAATGAAGATTTATATATATATAAATATATATACATATATTAGATATATTTACAGCACACATAGAAATATACAAGATACACACACATACACACGTAAGCACTGCAGTTATTTAAAAGCTTACAAAAAATGCAGCAGATAATTAATAATGATACGAGAAATAAATCGTGCTCGATATTCTTTATCTTCTCCGAACTTATCGAACCTTTATCGATCTTTTGAAATGTTTTACAATATAGTACGACATTTCAGTCGCTCTCCTTTAAATTTTACGTCTGACGAATCTTCATTGAACTGAATTACTTTCAGATTTTACTACTTATTTATTAATTATCGCTTTTATCTCCATTTGCATTTTCCGCATTCTCCATATACTACAAAACTTTCTTCAAATCGCGTATACACTCTTTAACGAGGGTCGGTTGGCTATTTTTAGGACTGGAATTAATTAGCAATCGAATGGATTTGATTAATCAATTAAATGCCCTTTCTCTGGAGACTGGCAATAAATATTAATCGTCGTCGCACAATTCCCGATCTCTCGAATGGAATGTTACGAATGTTTCATGATAATTTTTGTTGTTTCTTATATCAAAACAATTGTCGAAAGGAGACTTTGCGCTGTTTGATAACGTTGAATTGTAGGAATGAACATTTTAGATGAATTTCCTAAAGTAAAAAATATCGAGCACGATGGTGAAAATTTGAAGATATAGAGTACTCGTGACCATTGGAAATGTCGTGTGAATTGATAAATTATTCGAAACTTTTTTTTAACTATAATTCACACAATTACTGAATAATTATATTTTGTTCAATTCCATTGATTTGGATCGTTTGAGTCTTTTAGATTAATTTCACCGTTTATAAGATTAAGTTCAATGACCTTTAGGTTGAATTTTTGACAAAAGTCCGTCAATTACTAGTATACTCAAGCCCGTCCATAACCCGGGCAATTAGATAATAGCTGTATTTATCTAGAGATATATTTGGTCGAGCAGTATTATTATACACCGAAGGTACAAACATTATTTTGTACCACGGATACCTGATACGCGGTACCTTGCAGAAAGTAGCTATACATATACTTTCTATTTCGTTTTTGAAGATTAAACTTTTAATTTTAAGAATTCCGCAAGCAACGACTTTTCAACACGCAATTTTCTCAGAGAGTAAAAATTGCATAATTCAAGCTACTACCGACCTGAATGTTTAATAACCACCTAGTCTATACTATACAGGGTGTTGCAGTGACTTTATGTCAGCTTTTGAGTAATCATAGGGAGAGGGATTTTAAACAATTTTTATTAATAAACATATAGGGTGGGAAATGTTTAATTCAAATTTTAGAGCTAATTAAAGATTTATACTTTCCTCATTGTAACGCTCTACTTCACGTATTATATTATATTTATTATCCTAAATTGACTTATTAAATTCTGCATTCAGTATTTTATATAAATAAATATGAAAATACATAAACCTTTATAAAATTTTAACTTTTTAACATATTTAATGTTTTCCAATATATATTTACAAATAACATTTATTTGAAATAAAATACTCTCTGACCTAACAAGGTATGTTCTAAAAACACTGAAACGCCCTGTACACACACAGTATGTATTATATTACATTATCTAGTCTATAATTTTAGTTGAAAGTTTTTAATTAATATCATTTTTTATTTCATTTCATTAATTTTTAAGTTACGTGTGAGAAAAATATACCAGTCACCAGTGCTCTATTCTTGGAGAAAGAACAATTTTCTGCAAAAAAAATGCGGGATAAAATTTGATTGAATTGGGGAAAAGTCGAAGTATAAGCTTTGAATGAAATTGGTAGAAATATTAAGAATGACGTAATAAAGAATAAACAGCGCTGTATGATAATCGTCGTTCGAAGAGACGCTTTCAATAGCAGCATACGTAATTCACGAAACGATTGGTCGGTGTAATTGAGCGACTTTTCGCTGAAATGCGTCAATAAATCGTTTCGTCACGCACTTTGCTAGTGGCTTGATTGGCCGCTGACCGATTCCTTATCAGCCACCAGTTCTCTTATCAAACATCGGATCTTTCGAGCTTCTTCAACCCTTATCTCGATTCGCACGTGTGCAGACTTCGATCCGTCGAGCTGACCAAACGACATACAATGCGCGCGCTTTAAGTAGTTTATTCAAAAACATTGCCTCAGCATTTAAAAAACGTTAATTTATTCCTTACAAAATTTACTCAAAATAATCACCAAAATATTTAACATTTTCAATCACTTCTTCCTTTCGTAAAAGCTGCGATATTAATTCGTTAATAGCGACAAATTCGAGCGTCGACCAGTGTGAAGAATTAACGTGGACTTTTGTTAATCGATTCAAAAGAATTAACACAAAATGGATGTGAATATTTGATGTTACACAAAACGCTCATGAACAGACTCATACACGCAACATACGTACATGCTAATTCCACTTACACAGATATATTTATTAAGGCATCGGTTAAGATCTGACAGCGAAAAAAAATAAGATACCTACTTACTAATTAATTAATAGTTGAGAGAGATAGAGAGAGAGAGAGAGAGAGAGAGAGAGAGAGAGAGAGAGAGAGAACAAGTGCAGATTCAAGAATTTGCGAATGACCTTCTGTTATACTCGACTTATTGCATTGTCTACTATATATAAATTTTATTGGATAAATAAATTATGTCGCGGTGCGCCTCCGAGCAAGAATCTTTGTCCTCTTACCCTCGATCCGCACACAAACACACTCTCCCACACCCATACACACGTATATATTATTATATATAATATACAAGAAAGATATATAAACGATTGATATATATAAAGATATTAATATATTATACACGTATATGCCGAAATGTTTATCGAAAGATCATTTTTAACGCGATAAAATTTTGTAAACACCAACTTTTGTCCATTTCTTACATTTGTAATAATCGATTCGTTATCCTAACCATGAACAATTGATTCATCAATTATTGCGCATTTAAAGCGATAGAAAGATTGATCAATTACTGGCCGATATGTAAAGAAAATTATAACCACTGTTATTGGTTTCTTCTTCGGCCGCTCCCCCCTCCCCTTATTTCATTTTTGCGAAAAATATTCCAGATTTATCGGTCGTTATAACCACAGGAACGTTTGGGATTTTTCATGGTGAAATGACAAAAATCCAAGTAGAAACTTTGTACCAACAGCTTTTTCATCATTTCAATAAAAATGTATTAGTTTTGACTTTTCTTTATCCGGTTGCAACTCGAGACAATCAAATGGTACAGCAAAACGTTGAATTTTTCCTCTAGAGACATTTCGTTCTCGCTATCTTGCATTTTCTTGACCTGTTATTCGATCATTTATATCACGCCGATATCTACTGTATTATCGCATGATTCGCGTACACGAAGAAGGATGATTGAATTTTATGATTCTGGCTAGAAAAAGAAAAATAATTCTCATAAAAGGAGCCAAATTTTTTATTGGTAAATTCAATCGCCTCTTTTGTTACGAGTGTACAGAAACGATACGATAGGGTGAACATTAGCTTAGGAGCGTGTCGAATCAAGTTCAATTATCTGGAGCGTATAATTGAACTATGATTCCTTTTACTATATTGACTGTGGTTGAAGTCATAAGGTACCATAGAAAGAAAATCCGGAAAATATGATCGGCCAAGGACCGATCGAGACACGGTGAAAGCTAGTGAGAGTTGCACTGAAAAATAGATATTAAAGTTATAATACGAGGAAAGAAATGATTTAATGCGAAGAGATCGTTTTTCTTTTTTAAATGGATTTTCGTTTGATTCGACAAATTGTTTTCCAGTGCACAATCATTCCTTTCACGAGAAAGATGTTAATCGCCGGAGTTTGCCCGTCGATTTTTAGATGTTTAACGGCAGAGCGTAAATCTGCATTATCATTCGTCGATAATCCAACGTTAGATTTAGCCTACATTAAGAGGTTAGGAATCGGAAACGGTCAATTCCCAGGGAACTGGTCGTGTTTCGTGAAACTATTGAGTATTGACGAGAGCAAAGATGTTAAATGACGTATAGGGTTGGGAATCATTATTGAATCCCTTTACGAAGGGACGATTAATGGACTGATAAAGATCGACGACGCGTCGATGCTTTTTGCGAAATAGTAAGCGATGAAACAATTGAAGCAACGCTGAAACAATGAGACTAAGTGTACGAAATGGAGGAGAATAGGTGGCGAGAAAATGCAGCCGATGAGGTTTGGAGGTTAAGTCATTCTAACTCGGAGACGCATCCCAATAGTTGGCCTAGTACCAATATTTCATATTTTTCGCCCCGGTCGCAGCGAATCGTCGAACGATTAATCGTCTATTATATATTTATTGACATTCTTCCAGAAATTTTATTGATATAAACTTTATCGCTATCGTTGAACATAATATATTTGAGATTAGCTACTGTTCACAGCTGTATCCCAAAACCTCCTGGCGCGAGCAAGCCCTATTCTTCCCTCGAAGTAACATAAAAGGGAACGATCGGGAGAGACTGGCCGAGTGATATATATATGACGAAGAGCTCTTCCTTACCGACCAAAGCGCGAAAAATTGATGTTGCTGTTAGAAGGCATTTAAAAGAAAATTCCGAGCTTTCGATGATCCTCGGGGATTTGTTCAGGCTATTTCTTGCGGTCCAGCTGTGAATATTGGCTGAAAATGGCGGCAAACTTGGTATATACGGCACCGAATCGGGCAAGTGTGTCGACGGCGGCCATTTTCATGACCGCGAGTAGAACTTAGCGAGAATACGACGAATGACGTGTGAGTGACGATGAATGAGAACGAGCGAACGTAGAAAAAAATTGGATAGGAGTCATGTAAGGCGGCAGATGTATTATTAAAAACATGAACAATTTTTGTCTTTCTGAAAAAATCTTCCTTTCTTTTTTTAACTGGCGTCGTTGGAGCGAAATCCGTCATTGGACTAAACGCACGAAACAATTTTCGTTCTTGCTCTCATATGCGAGATTGGAGGATTCGTGTGGCTCAATTACAACAAGACACGAACGCAAGGGGAGTTCTTTGCGTTTATACACCCTTTTATGTAGCGAAACTCCACATTACTAATGGATATTATTATTAATATATTATTATTACATTTATTGTTATTGTTCCTCGGTTGCATGGAGACGTTTAAGAGTGATCCATTTGTACAATCATTGAGTCATTAAAATATGATTATTCATTATGGAATATTTTCTATACCGTATTTCTTTCCAACCCGCACCTCTTTCAGCTTATATACAATAATTATTGTAGTTTTCTTTTTTCTTATAGGTAAGTAACAATTTTAAAATATTTTCAACAATTTATAAAGGTTGTATATATATATATATGTATGTTATTTTATAAAATTATTAGATATTTTATTCGTTGCTTAATAGGAACTTTATACACAACTCTTTTATGTTTTAACAGTTTTATTGATATTTAATAATGATTCTGAAGATTCATTCGGTGTTCTCGAAGAAAAGAGTGTTCCCTTTAAAGAATGTTATCAACTTCACGCAGGTGTTCGTTATTACAGATATCCTATCTCTGTTTTAAGATGATAGTCATCGTCCCCCTATGGTTCCAGTCAACAAAATATTGAACACGAGTAGTAAAAATGAATAGGCATTGTATTAGTAATTGACAAAACCTCCAATAAATCTTACTCTCGGATTGGCGACGAAATCTCGAAGGAAATTTTATCTCGGGTGATTCATTAATTAATAGAGAATTTCTCGTTTTCGCGTGGACGATAAGAAATCTATGATTGGTGTGATAAAATTAATGCGACGTTCAAACGAAAATATTCATTTCAGTCATTCATCAGCCATGCATCAGCTAAGATAACGTTCAATCTTGTCCAATTTTGAACGAAACAATGTATCATTTTTTTTAAATATGCAACGTGATTCGACATGAAACTAAAATCATTTTTATTAAATTGTATATTCGACTTGATTTAAGTATAAATAATAATTCAAGTAGAGATAAGTTTGAAAAAGTTTGATACTAGAGTTTACGTGTGAAGTGATACAGAAACAAAATTAAAAATGAGACAAATTGTTTGGATTTTTGGCTCGATCGTTTTATCCAGTGTTTTTTGGAGGGTGAATTGCGATGGCCAATGCATTTGGTACGGCGAGTGTGCGAAAGATAAAAATACAAAACTATCGGAACCATGCAAATACACTGATCCAGCTGTCGAGCTTACGGACCAAAAATCATTAAAAACTTTGATGAGGAGATGCCCACATTTTTTTGAAAATACATGTTCGTACCTTTATAATTATTATTATTTCATTCATCTAATTAATTTCATCATACTTTCCACCATCGTCTCATAAATTCCTTCATCTCGCTATGTTAGTGTAATATATCATACACTTTTTATCAACTCGTGCGTTGCACGTGCATTGCACGTTTATGCAACATCTTTAAGATATCCTAAAATTCATGCAGCTACTCCAAAAACGTGTTGCGATCCGAAACAAATTGCCGAAGCAGATACGCAGATGACGATGGCCGAGGGTATTTTTGGCAGGTGTAGCACTTGTATTAAAAACATGTTTAGACTGATTTGCGATATCACGTGCGGTCCGGAGCACAGCAATTATCTCCAGCCAACTTACACAATAAACAGCGACGACAAGGAGATCGTCTCGAAACTGAAGGTCAGACATTTTTCACCTGCAAATGCGATAAAGAAAAATTAATAGTGCATTTCCAACATAATATTTATCTATCTGTAAAATTCGATAACTCGTATATAGATCTTCGTTACCGAACAATATATAAATGAAACCTTCGATTCTTGCAAAAATATTATCCATCCGGCAAGCGGAAACTTGGCGATGGATATGGGTTGCGGAGACCATGGAGCCAGTCGATGTACAGCAAAATTGTAAATAGAAATTTTGCTTATAAAATAAGATAAAGTGGAAAGGAGCAAAATACAATAAAAAAATACTTTTTACACAGATGGTACCAATATATGGGGGATAAGGCTGGAAATCAATTTACTCCCTTTCAAATGGATTATATTTATGACGAGCCAGGACGAGTGTCCTGGAATGCCACAGCTAAGAAATGCCACGAAGCTTATGACGTAAGATTTAAAATTGCAATTATTGGTTTACCTACCCTCTCGTTCGTTAAAAAATGGTTGGACGCTTCGTTTACGATTTGAAAAATCCACAGAAATCGGTAGCGTGCAGTTGTGTCGATTGTCCATCCGCCTGTCCTTTGATGCAGCTGTCCTTTGACCTTAACAACCCATACATGATCTTCAATTTTAATGGATACGGTGTTATTGCTGCTATAGTAATTCTTATCTTCAGCATACTCGTCCCAACACTCTATATGATTTGCAAACGAGGTACAAACGTGGTTTTCTCATTTATAATTCGAATCGATTTCAATCTTTATTTTATATTAATTTCTATGTAAAGGATCATGGTCCATAAAGAAGCCTTTTGGAACTTAAAATTAAAAAAATGTCAGATTTCTCAGTTGTGTGAAATGGTTGCATTTAATTCTTTTAGAACATATATATATTTTAAGTTTTCATAAATATTATTCATATTATTTTATACAGTTATTATATGTTCCCTAAAGGCCCAAAGACTCACTGTTTTGCATCTTTGTCAAAAATTTCCATTTTTATAAATTTGGTCTACTTTCGTTTCTCTGAGCGTAAGGTTTTGCAACACAATCTAATAGAAATATGTTATAATGTATATTAAGATAGGAATCATACATAAAGATAAATGTTGCGACTTTACACTCGCATAAAAATGTAGGTCGAAACTAAAATATTTGAATAATTTTAGTAAAAAATGCAAAATTATGAATATTCAGGCTCCTTGGAGATATATAATATAATTATTGCTATTATATATGTAAAACAATATAATTAATATCGAAGAAAATTTAAAATATACATATTTCAAATGAATTGAATGCAAAAATTGTATAATTCTGATCAGTCTGGTATTTTTTACATTTCCAAGGCCAAAACACCCCTTTATGGATCCTCATCCTTTTTATAATTTGAATTTACAGTAAGCTGGAGAGTAAAATTTCCAGGCAATTGTGCCTGTAACATACCAAGACACATAGAATCATTTTTCATTGTTTGGGGTAAAGGTCTGTAATAAAAAGAAGGAATTAACTTCGTTTTTAAAATAAATCCGTCGTTACGTCAAAGAAATTTTTCAGCTTTCTCAAAGAGACCCGTCGTCGCTCTTTTCTCTCTCTCTTATGTCATATTGGCTCTGTCCTATGGAATTATTTATCTTACCGTCACAGTAAATCCAATTGAGATCTGGGCAGCTCCGGAGAGCAGATCGAGAATCGAGAAAGATTACTTCGACTCGCGTTTCCAACCTTTTTATAGAACAGAAATTATTTATATCAAACCAGTCGGCTTGGAAGAGGTAATTTTCTTTAACAATATTTCATTACGTAAAAATTAAAACAGTTTATAAATATATAAATTACCATTTAATTTCAGGTAACGCACAATACGTCTAAAGGAATTTTGAAATTTGGACCAGTGTTTAACAAAAAATTTCTATTAGCCGTATATAACCTTCAGGAAAAAATTCTTCAGGTATTTCTTCTTTCAATGTCAAATTAATAATAGGAGAAGAGGCAAAACAAAATTTTCTTATGATAAATTACAAACTGTTCATACAGCTTGGTCATGATACTAACGAGGGTTTGGAAAACATTTGCTATGCCCCTGTCTACGATCGCTTTCTAGGTCCAATGAGCGTGGATTTCTGCACAGTTCAAAGTATTTGGGGGTATTTCCAAAATAATCTTGAAAAATTCAATGTTGTTTCGAATGATGCCAATGGTTTTCAGATCACTTATTTGGATCAAATTTACAAATGTTTACAGTGAGTTATCATTGTACACAGATTTTGCTTTGATAAAAGTAATTAATAAATTTCCCCCTATGATTTCCCATTAATTCATTGAATCACGCAGAAACCCATACAATATGGAGTGCCTGGCACCTTACAAAGGTCCAATTATTCCTGCAATAGCGATTGGTGGATTTCTGAAACCAAACCAGTACAACTACGACTCCGATGATTACATAAAAGCCAATGGAATCATTTTATCTTTCCTTGTAAAAAATTCTGTGCATTCGAACGACTTGAAAGCAGCTCTAGAGTGGGAAAAAAAGTAAAGATTCTCGAAATTTATTTTCTGTTTAAAATTTAATCATATTGTTAAGAATTTTATTCTTTCAGATTTATCAGTTTTATGAAAAATTGGGATACCAACGAAAGACCAGAATTTATGGACGTAGCTTACTCGGCAGAGAGGTCCATCGAGGATGAGCTGGATCGAACATCCAAAGCTGAAATTTCGACGATGATTGTCAGCTACCTCGTGATGTTCCTCTACATCGCTATCGCCCTTGGTAAATTTCGAAAGGACGCCCAAGCATGTTTTGTGAGTTTTTTCCTATTAGCAATGTAAAGATTATAGAGTAAATACTTTTTTGCCAGAAAAATCTCATTTATTTTTATCGAATTATTGTTTTTTTTTTTCAAGGTCGGTAGCAAATTCGTTTTAGGAGTTGGAGGAATCGTAATAGTAATTGCTTCTGTTATGTGCTCTCTTGGTATCTTCGGATATGCTGGTATACCCACTACTCTATTGACTATCGAGGTCAAGTTTATTTTTAAAAGGTTTAATTAACATATATTATTTGATTTTTGATAGATTTTATTCACAGTGAAAATATCTATTTCAGGTCATCCCTTTCCTGGTATTAGCAGTAGGGGTCGATAATATATTCATCCTGGTGCAAGCTCATCAGAGAAATCCTCGACGTAATGGGGAAACCATACCAGACCACATTGGAAGAATTCTGGGCTTGGTTGGTCCCTCTATTCTTTTAACCAGTACTTCTGAATTTCTATGCTTTTTAATTGGTAAACATATATATTCTATGATCGATCAAAAAATTTCTCCTTTATTATTCTACTTCAATTACTTTTGTAATTATTTGTATCAATTAAATTTTGATTCTAGGAGCAATTTCTTCCATGCCAGCAGTAAAAACCTTTGCCCTGTATGCCTCTGTTTCGATTGTAATCAATTTCTCACTCCAAATCACAGCTTTCATAGCTTTACTATCATTGGATTCTTCCAGGGAGGAAGTGAGAAAGATTTTTTTCATTAGATCAGACCTTCAAACGGATCTTTTGTAAGTTGATTTTTGCAGGATAACAGGATTGACGTGCTTTGCTGTATTAGGAGCAAAGCTATCATCGAGCAGGACACAATTGGATTGTCACAATTAATTTTTGAAAAAATTTACACTCCAATCTTAATGAAAAAATGGGTCAGAGCTTTTGTCGTAATTGTTTTCATCGGTATTTTTACTACCCATGCTTTGGTTGCACCAGACTTAATCGTTGGACTCGATCAGAAACTTTCCATGTCAAAGGACTCTTATGTCCTAAAATATTTCGAGGTAAAAATTTTTTATTTTGTTTTAACTAATTTTTTATCTATGACACTTTGTGATATCTTCTAATTTGTTTTAAAATTCGTAGTTAGCTTTTTGATTTTCACTTTGTTTTTAGTTTATGCAAGATCTCTTATCGATGGGACCACCAGTCTACTTCGTGTTAACAGAGGGTTTGAATTTCAGTGACACAAGAGTGCAAAATGCAATTTGTGGCGGGCAACATTGCAATTCAAACTCCCTTTACACAAAAATATATTCAGCAGCTAAACAATCGGCTACGTGAGTTTAGAAATTTCATAAAATATAAATAATAATTTATCACATTCTTTTGAGCTTCGTAGAAATATGAATTTTTAGATCGTATTTATCAAAAGCTGCTTCCTCGTGGATTGATGACTATTTCGACTGGTCTTCCATAAGTGGCTGTTGCAAATATTACCCAGATAATAACACATTTTGTCCACATTATGACGGTTAATAACTTCTCTGGACTTTCTTTGCTCTTTATTTGACATACTTTATTTTCTTTTATTCACTTTAGAATCCTGCAAGAAATGCGATATTTCCACAAACGAATTAGTCTCTAGGCCTGACAGTCTTAGCTTCGAAAAATATATTTCTTATTTCGTCAGTGATATTCCAGATGCAGATTGCTCCAAAGCTGGACGTCCTTCCTATCGTGACGTAAGTTATGTATTAAATGAGAATAAGCTTAAGAATAATTAATGGAAAAAATGTGCTAAATAAATAATCTGATTATAAAAAGGATCTTACAGAATTTGTTTCTTTAAGGCAATAAATTATTATTATAAGGAGGATGGTCTGGCCAATGTTAATGAAACCTATTTTATGGGATATCACACTCCATTAAAAAAAGACGATGACTGGTATAAGGCGATCAAAGCTGTTAGATTGATAGCAGATAATATTACAACTACATTGAATAATGCCAATTTAACAGATATACCTGTCAATGTTTTTCCATACAGGTACTCTACTACTAATATATATATGTACTATTTAATTAATCTACATTTTATAACTCGATTTAAATCTTTCTTTTCTAGCGTGTTTTATGTCTTTTATGAACAATATCTTACAATTTGGCAGGAAGCTCTGTCATCATTAGGATATTCCCTATTGGTCATCTTTTTAGTTACTTCCGTCTTAACAGGATTTTCCAGATTTTCAGCAATGGTTGTGATATTAAATGTATGCATGATTGTTGTCAACATAGCTGGTCTTATGTATTGGTGGAATATAAGTCTCAATGCAATATCCCTTGTTAATTTAATCATGGTTGGTAAAAATTTAATTTACTGATTAGATTTTTTTTTAACTAAAGTAAATTTTAGGCAGCAGGAATCTCTGTAGAATTTTGCAGTCACATTGTTCATTCTTATTTAACGTCCACTAGATTAACGAGGTTGGAAAGAGCTTCTGAAACTCTTTCTAAAACGGGAAGTTCAGTAAGTAATGAAGAACAGACAATTAAGAAATTCCAATTAATATAAATAATTTCTTCTAGGTATTTTCTGGCATCACATTGACAAAATTTGTGGGAATAACCGTACTAGCTTTTGCCAAGTCACAAATCTTTCAAGTTTTTTACTTCAGGATGTATCTTGGAATTGTTCTTTTTGGTGCTGCTCACGGCTTAATATTTTTACCCGTACTATTAAGTTTTATTGGTAAATATTATAACGACTTTTTATTATTATGTCACTATTTTATGATCATACAGGCTGTACAACTTTCAATACTCAATATTTTAAACATAAAATCCTTGAATAACTCCTGGCAAAAAAGTTTAATATAAATTTTTTCATTATGTTCAGTTTTTAAATTGTATTATCTTTTAGTTTACCCAATAACTCTACATCAGCAGTAAAAATAATAAAGAGAATAGCTAGAGTTGTCTTTCTTACCTTATTATATCCAATTTATTAATTGTACCAATCAAACAGTATTTTATTTGTTAAAATAAGAAATTAAATAATTTTTAAAAGGTACAGAATGAAAAAAAGTATTAAACTATTTGTCTGAAATTATTTCAAAAAATATGTTTAAAATATTAAGTATTGAAAGCTGTAAAGCTCCTACACAAAATAATAAACAAATATTTACATTACTGATCTTTCAGGTCCAGAATATTCTGTAAACAAAGTGACAAAGGCTTAATAAATAAGTTTATAAACTTCAGCTCGATTTTTGATTAATTTTTAATGCTTTTAATGATTACATTTGAATAAACAGAATTATAAGTTTGTGTAATAAAAAGAAACCTTTATATTAATAAGCACTACTAACTTTACTAGGAGTGGTCATCTTGAAATAGGAAATCGTAATTTGTCGGTTTTATCCACCACGAAGACGAAGAACTAAGTGGAGCGTAGATTCCTTTTGAATGTTGTAATCGGAGAGAGTCCTTCCATCTTCCAGTTGCTTACCCGCAAAAATAAGACGCTGTTGGTCTGGAGGAATCCCTTCCTTATCCTGAATTTTGGCCTTTACATTCTCAATTGTATCAGAGGCTTCAACTTCCAAAGTGATTGTTTTTCCAGTTAGAGTCTTTACAAAAATTTGCATTCCTCCACGTAGGCGAAGTACTAAATGAAGAGTGGATTCCTTCTGAATATTATAATCAGAGAGAGTCCTTCCATCTTCCAGTTGTTTACCAGCAAAGATAAGACGCTGTTGGTCTGGAGGAATCCCTTCCTTATCCTGAATTTTAGCCTTCACATTCTCAATTGTATCAGAAGCTTCAACTTCCAAAGTAATTGTCTTTCCAGTTAGGGTCTTTACAAAAATTTGCATTCCTCCACGAAGTCGAAGTACTAAATGTAGAGTGGATTCCTTTTGAATATTGTAATCTGAGAGAGTTCTTCCGTCTTCCAGTTGTTTACCAGCAAAAATCAAACGCTGTTGGTCTGGAGGAATCCCTTCCTTATCTTGAATTTTAGCCTTCACATTCTCAATTGTATCAGAAGCTTCAACTTCCAAAGTAATTGTCTTTCCAGTTAGGGTCTTGACAAAAATTTGCATTCCTCCACGAAGTCGAAGTACTAAATGTAGAGTGGATTCCTTTTGAATGTTGTAATCTGAGAGAGTTCTTCCGTCTTCCAGTTGTTTACCAGCAAAAATCAAACGCTGTTGGTCTGGAGGAATCCCTTCTTTATCTTGAATTTTTGCTTTTACATTCTCAATTGTATCAGAAGCTTCAACCTCCAAAGTAATTGTTTTTCCAGTTAAAGTTTTCACAAAAATCTGCATATTGGTTCTATAAAGAAAATAATGTCAAATTTACTCAAAAAGTATAACAATGAAGTTAATTAAATACATACTATTTAATCTGTAATTATAAAATATATATCCAATTTTCGAAGTCAGCTTTAATTAAGAGTAATTCAAAGGTTTGAAATCAAATAGAGAATTTTCTTTTAAAGATATTGATCGTTGTTTGGAAGGGAAAAACAAGATGGTGTCACCGTAACGAATTTTTTTTTTCGATAATAGCCAAATGCTTCTAGGTTGTGAAATTTATTACAAAAGGAATGAAAAGAATTTCAACGTTTAATAAAACTTAATCCAAACTCTACTTACCAGATTTTAAAAAATAATTGACTAATATAAACTAAATTCAGGCTGATACAAAATCAGTAAGCTAATTAGCTGATCCCAACTGATCCAGCTGATCCGACCAGACAGAATCCAAGCAAGCTTACGCAGTGGCTCACACTGACAGAAGAGATTGAAATTTGAGAAGATGTTGAGAGGAGTTCCAACGAACAGCAAAATAAGCAGAAACGAGAACGATGAATAACAGTAATTTCAGTATGACACGTAACTTTAATGGCCGTATGTATAAACGGTGCAAAGGTTTAATAAAGACGACACAAATGAAATAAATTGTCCTTTCGATTCGAATTCAAAATCAAATCAAGACGCGTAAATTATACATACAGCACAGACTACAGACACAGTTATACATTATACAGACAATCGGGACTGATCGGGATTGATCGTGAAATATACATACATATACATATATAACCTAAAAATTAAAGTCGATATAAAAGTTTATCGAATCTCGAATATTTGAAATTGCTTATTTATAAGTTTTATCTCTCAAATAAGTATTTTTGAGCTCCTAAAACAATAAGCGCTGATCATAGCCACAGTGAAAAGTAACAGTCGGAGACGGAGAAATTGTTAGGGGTAATAAAAATGAAAATATATGTATTTTAAGAGCAGTAAAAATGTCTACAGCTGATGAATTTGAGTCAATTTTACAATGGTATCCAGAGTTAGTACTGATTTCAAAAAGTACTGCTACTTGGAATGGTTTTTTAAACATTCAACGCAAAGTCAATATTTTCTCTGCAGTAAGGATTAAAATTAAATTAAGTGTGCCTAATTACCCTTCTTTGGATGATACAAAAATTGAAATTAAGTCCACCTCATTTCTGTTTTCTCCACAATTTTATGCCAAAGTTGACGATTTAATTAAGAAAGCTTCCTCTGTTTCTTCGTTTCTGAAGCAGCTGCAATTATTTATAGTAAGAGATTACTATTTTTATCTTAATTCATTTATATAATTGCATTTTAATAAAGATAAATTTTTTAGACTGATTATGTGGATGAGAAGAATGCAGAAGAGATTACGTACAGTACAGCTATAGATATAATAAATGAACTAAGAGATACTTTCAGTATAGAGTCTGTAAGTAAATAGAAAATGTTAAAATTAAGTATTTTATATTTTATTTTTTACAGGATGTTGAGATTTTTTTCAAGGAAAACTTAGATTTTATAAAACTCCACTACCAAGGCATAAATATGTTAATGAAAAAGGATAATATTTGCTTAAACTCCTGGAAAATTATATCATCTGATTTACCTAAATTACAATCCGATTCTTTTGAAAACAATATAGATAGTTTGATAGAAGCAAGACAAAAATTTAAAACTCAAATAGAGCTGTTGAAGCCTCTTTGGAAGCAACTACACCATATTGACAAGTGAGAATTAATTTTTTTTTTTAATTTCAAGAATTTTTAATATTTTTAAAAATTTTTATAGTAATTGTTATATAATGGACCCAGCAGAACCAAAACCATATCATTTGTATAGAAGAATTTATATAACACAATCTTTATCCATTTTAATCACTCTACATTCTATGAACCCAACTGATATTCCACATATTCAATTTTTAGGAAGTGATATTGAAGTGGATGCCATTAGAAGCATTCTATCAGATAATTTATCTGTAAGTAGTGTTTAACTTAATCTTTTTTGTCATAAGTATTTATCTAATAGAAACAAAAATCTTTAACAGAAATGGGATGCAGAAATTAACATATTGAATAATTTACAAAATGTTCTGGAAGTAGTAAAATTTCCAACAAAGCCTGATGAAATTTCTAATAATGTTGGAGACTGTATAGTAGATGATGATGAATGTTGTATTTGTTTTTCTATGGAATTAGAAGATGAAAAGTTTCCTACAAAAGCTTGTAATAATAGGAAATGTAGAAGAATATTTCATTTTAATTGCTTATTACAGGTGAATGAAGAAAACTGTTATTGTTATTTACTTATTTTTATAAGTAAATCATAAATATATTTTTAATTTTCAGTGGTTGCAAGCAGTAGCAGGTAATCAGGTAGTTTTTGATACTATTCATGGAAAATGCCCAAACTGCGAAGAAACTATCTCTTGTCCAGTCAATAAATAGATAAAGAAATGGGTTGTTGGTGGAACTATTCAAATATATGTATATTTGTATGATTCATTTCTGTGACACATTCTTTGATAAAGTAATTAAATTCAGTTGTTCCACATATTAAAACTAAGGTCACTTCAGGATTGCTATATCGTAGTAGATTATAAACTGATTCCTTATCAATATGATTTTCCACAATATCAATGCCATGAATGCTTGCATTTTCTCCTAGAACAAGAAACATAATTATTATAACCATCTAAATATTCTCTTAATTTTCTATAATTATTTTTACTTAAAAGTTCTATTGAAATAATTTTGTTTTTAAATTACATACTACTCTTTTGTGATATGTGTAAAGTGCACTTAAAATTCCAGTAATCTGATAGAGTCCTTAATTCCTTTGTAAGAGGAATATGAGAGACTGTTTGAAATCCAGCGATAAGATGTATTTTTGTTTCTTCGACCTCAGATTCTACAATATTTTTTATAATAGGGTATACAGCAGTTATTCCAGACCCAATACAATATATAAAAATTTGCCTATAACTAGATAAAATTGCCTTTACTTTAGAGTTTTGATCAAAGAAAAGCATTAGTTTTTAAATGAATAAATATACCTATTCAATTTATATAGAAAATCTCCATATGGTCCTCTAATATTAAATATATCTCCCACCATTGCTAGTTTTAAAATTTCACTAAATTTGCCATTTTTATATAATTTTACTAAAAACAATAAATAATCATTCCCCCAAGATATAGGAGTAAAAGGCCGAGAAACACCATTTGTTTGCATCATAATATGTTGGCCAGGATTTAAAAATATTTGTTTATTTTCAGTTTTATCTGCAATATTATTTATCTGATTACTAATATTTTGAAAAATTATTAAAAAAATAATATGTTATAAATATTTGTTTTAATAAAATTGTTTACCATTGAATTGTAACAATAGTAATATACAATCAGCTGAATTTTGGGATTTTTTAGTAATAATAAACTTTGTATATGCAATTTGGTTCAAAATGTTCTCACTTCTTGGTGAGTTATTTTTTCTCTTCTTTTTCTCCCACTCCTCTAATAATTTTTTATGCACATCTAATATGCATGGATTGCAGCCACTGCCACAGCAATCTTCTGACAAAGGAGTTGGTGGTCTGCTGTCATTCTTATCCATTTAGTTCATCCAAATACATGTCAAGGCAAGGTAAACTAACGGAGTAACAAAGAGATCCACATTATCCAAGCTCTTTGCTACTGTCGCTATATACTGACGACTCACGAACCACACGCCACACGGTCATAATTACTCATAATCAGCTGATCACTGTCAGTGATCAGTTCATAATATTAGTGATTCAAATGTGACTATATCACTTATACTTTATTTAATGTTTTTCTAGTATGTTTGAAGGGATAATATTAAAACATACATTTTTTTTGTTAGTGAAGTTACATTTATATATTAATAAATAAGTTTTATAGCTAATCAATTATTAAAATAATTTTATATAGAAAATGTGATCAAAAAAGGAGATTCTTTGTTAACAATTAATTACTAAAAACGTTGTATCTAGCTCTATCTACAGAACAAATTAAAAATGGAGAAATGTGTCATAACCAGTTAATTATAAGAATTTTGTATGTCAGCATATTATGTAAGTAATAATTATTGAAAAATGTAAAATTATTACAGTTCAACTATGCATGAACATAAAACTAAAGCAAACTGGAAAAACAATATAATAAGCTGAATTGTTGAGACGCCATGAACATTTAATAAGTCAAATTTGATATCAATCATTCATCACAATATAACTTAAGTAATTATTGGAAACAACTTTTACTTACTTGGTGTTTTTTAAAGTATTCAGTGTCAATTTTTTGTGTAATTTAAAATATGGAGACCGTAATTGTAGGATGGAAAAAGTATTTTTTGGTACAGCCCCCGGTATTATTGTTATTTTTTGCTCAGTCTATGTCCTGTAAGAATTACTTTTAATCGTAATGTATGTTATAAGCTTTTGTATTTACTTTGAAAAATAATTTCAGTTTTTTACAGCTGCAATATTGACAGACCTTATAGAAAATCGTGTTTGTACAGTAACTTTAAACATCAATGAAACAGAATGCAATTTGTTACACATAAACAGCAGTAGTAGTGAAGCTAAGCGACTAGATAATTTAATACAGCCAAGGACTAGTGTAATTATAATATTTAAATCTTTAGTAGATAGTTTTCTACCAGCAGTGCTTTCTTTGTTCATTGGGCCTTGGAGTGACAAATATGGTAGAAAACCTCTTTTAATATCAGGGTACTCAGGTAAAGAGATTAAACCAAATATATTATAAATTTTTTAAAATAAAAATAATGTATTGCTTCAAACATTAATTTCAGGAATAACAATATCATTTTTATTTTTGTCATTATTGTGTTATTGGAAATTCAATCCTTGGTTTTTATTACTCACATTTGTACCTGCTGCACTTTCTGGGGGAATCTGCATCCTTATTTTGGCTACGATATGTTATATTTCTGATATAACAAATGAAACAGACAGAGCATGGCAATTGGCTTACTTACAAGCATTAATAAATTTTGGAATTTTAACTGGTACTTTAATTGGACCTATTGTTTTCAATGTCTTCGGATATGGAGTTGTATTTTCAATAGGCACAGTTTGCTGTTTCCTTTCATTGCTTTACACTATACTTTTAGTACCAGAAAGTATTCAAGATAAACCTGTGGTACATTTAAAAAAATATTGATCAAGAATCTAATATTATTTCATCAATAATTATTTAATACTTTTATAGATAACTGTAAGGAGTCTATTTAACATACACCTTGTCTGGGACCTTATTGCTACATGCGTGAAAAAACGTGATGGCTTCAATCGTTTTATAGTTTGGTGTTGTATTTTAACTTTAGCCTTATACTGTATAATTATGGAAGGTGAAATGACAATTGCATTTTTATTTGCAAGTGCGAGACTTGGCTGGAATGTTCAACAATATTCTGTTTATTCAGCTACAAATATAATATTTAGTATTATTGGTTCATTAGTTGGGGTAAAAGTACTGGCTCAGTATAAAGGTAATAATCGAATATTTTAACATATTTTATTTAAGAAAGATACTACTAATTTGTGTAATTTTTCTAGGTGTTAAAGATGTAAACTTAGCAATATTGGCCATTATGTCTGGTTTTGCAGGCTCCCTTATGAGAGCTTTTACTAGGCAAAGCTGGCACATTTATTTAGCTACCATTACAGGAATGTTTGGAGGTATTTCTTCTCCAATTATTAGGACTATGATATCTAAATCTGTTCCAAGAAAGGATACAGGTAAATACTTATCTGATTAAATTAAGGACTTAATTAAAACATTTTTAAGTGGAGTAATAATTAGAGAAACTGTTTTATTTTGTTACGCAAGCAGATTTTGTTCTAATCTATAAAATTATTGTATTGTGTACAAAATGGTATGTAATAATTAAGGTACTAGTTAGGATTAGCAGGTCAAAAAATCAACAGTTTAATAATTGTTATCTCAATGTTTTATGATATAATTATAAACGTTTTATTATATTCAATTTTTCCTCTGATATAAAATTTTTTAAAATATTTATTTTCATTATATATTTCTCTTCAGTGTCATTTTTATAAATGCGGAAGTAATTACATTTTTCTCAATAACGGACAGCTAATCTTACCTTTGCTAGGCCTGTAACAGAAAAACCAAACGGTATCAAGAAGTAAGTCTACAATGCCTAAACAATTCACCATGGGTAACTAGAAAGCCTAAAATCGAAAAAATAATATAAAATAAACTTGAGAAAAATTCGAAAAATACCACCCTTTTTTAGCTTATTTTAGAATAAATTTTTCGAATTTTCCTTTAATCCAATTGTGGTGAATTTCCCTGAAATTGTATATCTATTTTATGCCGTTTGATATTTCGAATCAGACTTATCAAAACTGAAATTAGTTGTTTATCATCTAGGAAAAGGGACAAATTGAATAAAGAAATATTTGTAATTAAATAGTAAAGCATCTGATGAAAAAATGATTAAAATTTTGTTTTCTTGACCTGCTAATCCTAATTAGAACCTCTTCAGGGTTTATATAAAATAATAAAATATTTTTTAGGCAAAGTGTTTTCACTAACAACTTCAGTGGAAGTCATAATGCCATTTGGATCTGCATCTTTATATAGTTTAGTTTATTCAAACAATATGCCTCCTATTTTTCCAAGCCCAGCATGGTTAGTATCATCTGGAATGTATGTATTTATGTTAATGTTAATAATACTTATTCACTGTCACAATCAAAGACGGGCAGCTCCGTCATATGCGCAGGTTTCTCAGGAAGGAGAATAATTTTCTTTATTTTAATATTAATTTTAAGAAATCCTTTGAATTAAGCAAAAATCATCTGTGATAAAAACATTATAAATTAACATCTTTTTAAAGTATATACTTTGTATTGTACTTTTATAATAATAAATTTCACATTGAAGACAGTAGTTTTATAAACAAGTTTTTCCAAGATTCATTCATCATAATAATCAACATGATCCCCAGATTTATATTTGTGTGTTTGCAAAATTTCTAGAAGCCGATTAACTGTTTCTTTTGTACTTAAAACAGTTCCTTTGGTCAATAAAGTGTTAAAACTTTCTTTGACTTCAGTATCCTTAGCATCCCTAACAACACTTTGCAACATATCTGTATCTACAGGCCCTGGTGCATAATTTAATACATCCACATCAGGATTTTCAAGAGCAAAAACCTAAAAGTAGATAGGAAAATGAGTAAGAGCTATTTATATTATTTGTTATTAATTATATTTGAAAATTTTTATATTTCCTTACCTTAAAGTACATTTCTCTTGCTGCCTTTCCAGAGCAATAAAAGCCCATTGATTTCATTGGAGATATTGCACATAATGATGTAATATTGATTACTACTTTCCTTATGGACTTGTCATTGAATAAATTTAAAGCAACTCCATTCAGTGTAGCTACAGAGAAAACATTCAGGTCATAATAACTCCTCCAATCTTCAAAACTTGTCATTTGTTCTGTTCTAATTGAAAGATCTCCCATAGCACCCACATTGTGGACTAACACTAGCCTATCAAATTTCTTCTCTTTACATTTTTCCAATGCCTTTGTTATAACAGCTAAAAATTAATTTTTAACATTAATTCATTTAATTTAGAAAAATCTGTTATAAAGTTATACCTTTTAATTGTATAGTTGTAGCAACGCCAAGATCAATTGCCTCAAAATCTGCATCAACAAATTTTTTAACAGTCAAAAGCACTGATTCTAAAAGCTCAGCATCTCTAGCTAGCAACAAAGTGAAAGAGCCCCTTTCCAGTAAAGATGAAAAAGTTTCTGAGATTTGCTGGCCAATTCCTCTACTGGCACCAGTTATAATCAAAAAAGTTTTGCCAGATAATGGTTCGATACTCATTTTGTAAAACAGTATAAATATTTAATGATAATTAAATTTTTAATCTTCCAATTTCAGTTCTGCCTATTCAACTTTGTGACAATCAGTAGTAGCAATTTGGAGCACGTCAGCTTTTAATAAGTGAATCAATTCAGTAGCAGTCAATGCCTGGTTAAAAAAAACTGTTTAGAATAAAATTTACATTAAAATTTTGTTTTTTATTTACCTGCATGTGAGGTACAATATGCCTTATCACAGGATTTGAAGCTAGCTCTGCTTCTTCCTCAGACTGAAATTTCTGTCCAGCTGTTATTAAACGGGCTAGACAATCTTCTTTAATTGTTGAAAGGGAATTTACTAGATCTTTCTTGGTTGTTCCTCCCTGAAGGGAATTTAGTTTTGAATCTGAAAAAATATATATTTAAAGTTTATCAAATATAATATAAAATTTTATCTTTTAAGCACAGTTTTATAATAATAGATATTCATTAATAAAGATTCATGAATATTTATCAGATTACCTACATAGTTTATCGAGATACTGATCGGAGTCTAATAATTTAACAAAATTGTCTTTATTGTCTTCTTGGCTTACAAAGGAGTCCTCAAAGCAATTGTCACAACTTGTATTGGTAAGTGAATATGAAATTACGCCGCACCACGGATCGTTTACATCAGTCTTCATATTTGAGATTTTTTATCTTATCAAATTTCACGCTTTCACAGTATCTTTCATGAAACCAGTTTTGTTACGTCATAAGCTTGCTCTTATTAAAAAATTGCGATAAAAACCATTTCAGAAATATAAAACTCACTTCACAGTTCACAAGCAGTCTACTGTGTTTAGTTTCTACATTTCTACTCACGAATTCTTACGTATTTTTTTTTACACCTCTTTATTGGATACTGCAACTTTGACTGATTGTTCAAATTAATAATATATCTATTTGTTATTTTATTTCCTTATTATACAAGATTTTTTCCTAACAGCGGTGAGCGGAGCATAGGAGATTCGTGTTAGTTGACTATACATAAGCTGCGTTCATTTATTAACTGCGAGCACTAAAACTCTACATTGTACTATGTAGTACAGTTTCGGCCATTAATCTTGCGTCAGGCGAGGGGAAGTAGAAATTAGAGGGGTGAAGGGATATCTAGGGAGTTTGTCCGTAGCTGTCAAATGGCGCGATTAACCCTTAATTTTGGATTGTAAACAAAAGTAATGTTTTCGGAAAACGATTGCGGAAAAGAAGGAAGAATTTTAATACATAACAGAGAAGAAGAAATATATCAGATGAGTATAAATTAATAAAAAAAATGAAAATTATTGTGAATTTTTAAGAAAATATACTTTGTGGTTTTTTTATTTTTGTTACAGGTGAAATCCTGTTATGATGGCTTTCTATTAAGGAAAAAAGTTCTTATAAACAAATAAGTGCAAAAGCATTAAGATATGAAGCATTTCTTTGTGGCCCAGTCATTTCGATAATTGTGACTTAATGTTATAATAGTGAATGTGTAAGCGATTAGTGTATATACAACAAACTCTTATTGTAAATTTAATAATCTTGTATGACAGTTTTAATTGCTATTATTTTAAATTAAAGCTAGTTTAATTAACATATTATTTTTATTTCATCCCTTTCTCAAAATTCTAAACACACATGGTAATTACCTATTCTTGTAGTAGTCATATATTCGTTAAAATACTTACAAAATTACAACTGTTTTATATTTGTAAAGCATAGCTTTTTGTTGCAATGATTTTTATTATTCAATGTGAGAAAAATTGCATTGGGTTTAGGTAAATGATTTTGCTTTGTTAAATTAATCTTTCTTCTGACTTGCTGCTCCCGATACTTATCTGATGCTTTTTCCTCTTTATAGGCTGAAAATTGCATCCGATCTCTTCCCTTTTATACTTGATAAATAATATTATATATATGCACCATATTTGCATTATTTTCCATTCCATTTTTCGACATCCCTACATTTCCAACATAAATAATATGCTTTATGGATAATACTTTTACTACGTCCAAAACGTCATCTTCATATTTGTCGATGTCGCGTTTCGTCTGCTGTTGTCTTTAAATTTTTGCTATAAGATAGTATAGAGGAGTTGAGAATTGAGAATTTTGAGATGGACATGATTGACATGAATCAATTTTGCGAGAAGCATTTTTGCTACAAGATAGTATAGGGAAGCAGAAACTATACCTGTACATGATTCAGTTTTGAACAGTGTATGTCACGTAAAATATAGGTTCTCAATACTGGCAGTAGATAAACGAACGTAACCTGGACCCCAACGCCCCTAACTCTTAAATAAACTCCCAATGAAACTAATTTATTGAAAAAATGCGCGCAATTTGAACTAAAATTATATTTTATAAATCAACTTACATTAAAAATTTACTTACAGATAAAACAATGATAAATAACTTGGTAAAGGTTTCTCATTATTATTCAATTAAATAAAGAAAATTCTATTTTGTATAAAAATATCTTATGTTTTATTGTGGAAGATATAAGCAGATAATAATACTATTAAATCTTACATTATAGAACATTACAACAGTTCTTCAGTCTAAAATGTTTCACTGAGAAATAGCGTCTTTACACTGACTGTGATGTACCACCCGTAACATTTATCATAAAACGATATGTAGTAGACGTATATATATACATATATATAAATAATGCATTGCAATAATAAAACTATCAATCAATATGATAATAACATATAAAAATGTACAAAATTCATGTGTACAAAATTGATAATTATTACTTATGACGCAATACCAGAAATATAGGTAATCATCATTTAAAAGATTTACTCATAATTAAAACAAAAATTTAACAACCTGTTTACTAGTAAAAGTGGTTATTATAACACGTAGTTCTCAATGATTAGGAAACTACAATTTTTTCATAATTTCAATTAATTTAATAATGAATTAAATATAGCACTGTAAAATATTGGATATTATAATCTAAAATATTTTTAACAGTTAGTAAAATTATTCAGCGAGTACAAGATATGATATTAGCATTTTATCTGAATATGGATTACATATTTAATATAGGTATACATATACATATATATATGTCTAATATATATTCTTGCAATGCTCTTATATTGTTTTGTCAATTGCTTACATTTTATTTTCCACATAATGCTATATTTAGCAGGAACATTAATTTTCAGTATCAGGGGAACAATTAATGTATTTCTAGTATTGTATTTTTTTAACGGCAGCAATAGAGCTATATTGTTATGACATATACCTATATATTAATTCTATTTCAATTTCACAATATTTTCATTTTTTTAATATGCAAAAGAAACCCTTCCTTCCCTTTTCCATTAGCAATGATTTAATTAAAAACGAGTTATTTTCGTAAAATAATCAATCGTAATCACAGATAATTCCTATTGATAAAGTTAATAGAAAACTAATTGAGCTATAAATAAAAAAAATATCAGTTTGACGAGAAATTCCATTATTGCTTTAGCTATTAACGCTTTTGATTTATTTTTTGTATTGTAAAATTTGCTAAACAAAGAATTTTTCAGAAAAAAATGTTCCTTATTGCTCCACTTCACTGTAAATCAAAGAATCTTTCTTTAAAAGCAATTCAAGAAGCACAATGAATGTTAATCGAATTTCCTTTAAAAAATCTGTAGTTTAAAATGTAAATGTAACAAGCCATCTCTTTAATTATAAAATCATATCTTATAATAATCGACACGCTATATGCCATTTAGTATTTACTAAAAATTAATCAAAATGATATGAGTATTAATTCTTTTTACAATTACCACTTTGATTGTAATTGTACCTTAAATAAATTTCTTTTACTATAGTTACTAGTAAATAGAAAGACTTATCCATAAAAAAATTCAAGCAAGATTTACGCGAATTGTACAATATAAATTTTAAATAGGAAATTGTACTACATAAAATCGTCCAAAAGTCTTTACTTAATTATAACGTGTGAGAAATGTTCATACATTATAATAAACTGTAAGCTCTAAATAGTTAGAGAATAAAATAAAAATCCTATGCTATAATTTTCATAAGAATTTACAGTCATCTACCAAATATGAAATTTTACTTGACACTAGAAGAAAATTTTTAATGTTTAGAAAACATGGCCTTACAGTTAATAAGAACAATGTAAGAGTCACATGGATTAAAATTATACAAATCACAACCAGCGAGTCAGCGATTACGTACTAGTAACAAAAATATAATGAATATCCGATAAATTATACCGCGCATGGCTTTAATAGTATTACGTTCATAATTACAACCTGACTATCAGAATTTCAGTTTTCATAAGAAAAAAAATATATATAAATATTGTGATGCTTTTCTTTTGACAGAAATGTATAAACATCAAAGAGCATGATACACTGAACTTAAAATTACCAAACAGTAGGTGGAATAGTTTTGAGAAAGAAGTAATATAGTAAAATCATATAACAATAGTACACTTTCCTAATACTTGTGCTGATTTACTGCTATACATCTTGATATTTTCTACCTACCTGAAATTCTGACTGCAAGGCAGCTGTAACGATCACAGAGGGATTTTAGAGAGCCTAATGAGTTAATTTATGTATTACTCGAAGGTGATCTCTCCCAACAACACAACCATCTGCGCCAAAGAGGCAGAGGTTTTTTACGTCTGCATAATAAATTAGCACTACCTCGTCTAGTACTCAGGGCACTAACTATAGCTTGATCAAAAGCTTCCTTAAGATCATGCTGAGTCAATGCTGAAGTTTCCACATAACTTACAGCACCTAATCTGTGAGCTAATTGATGACCCTGTGTTGTTGTAATTGGAGACTGGCCATAAGCAGCTAGCTGTAGCATCAATCGAACATCTGATCTTAAATCACTTTTAGTTCCCACCTAAAATAATTTTAAAAAATTTACTTAAAATTATATTTAGTCAAATCTGAAATTTCTTTTAAATAAATTTAAATAGGTCTTACTAATATAATAGGGGCATTTGGACAATATTTTTGTACTTCATTAATCCATCTAGTAGCTACACTATGGTAAGACGAGGGGCAAACAACGCTGAAGCAGACTAAGAATACATCAGTTTCTGGATAACACAATGACCTCAATGGATCAAAATCATCTTGACCTGCAGTGTCACAGAGCTGAACATTTATTGGCTGACCATCAACATTTACAACAACTAAAAAGAGTTATATGTTGAATAAAACTAAAACAAAAATGTCTGATTTATTATTAAAATAGAGACCATTATAATTATCAAAAGCAGTGGGTACGTATTCTCCAGGAAATCCATTGGTAGAATAAGAAACAACTAAACTAGTTTTACCAACAGCTCCATCTCCAACCAGAACTACTTTAATTCTGCGATCCAGTGTACCATCATTTGAATTTCCATTAACACTTTGATTCTGTCCTGCCCTCTTTACCTGCATCTGCATCATCTGACCACGTTTCAACAACGGTTTGGTCCAATTTGTATGAGAAGATGGCGGCATTATTAATCTTATATTTCAAGCCACTTTCCTTCTCACTATAATCACAATATATACTTCAAGCTCATGAATCTTTTCTTCAAAATATAAAAACTCTCAATTCAAACTCCCTAAATTGTTTAATTTATCCAAAATAATAAATAAATTAATTTACACTTAACGTGCACCAAATTCTTTCTCAATAATAAAAACACAAGTTGACTCTTCACTTTGAAAATTCTATTGTTTTGTTTTGCAATATACTTTATGTAAAGAATATTACATTTCAGTCTCATTGATGATTACTTCTCACAAGCAAAATTCCATAGATAGAATTCCCTCATTCATCATTGATAGTGATTTCTAATCTTTTCTTTGATTTGAAAATTTGCTGGGAATCTAATCGAGATTTTTTTTCTGGAGATAAAAGAATAAAAATTAATGACGATAGTCAGCAAGTAAATCAAGAGCAGAGTATTTCAAGGTGAAATAAAAGTTTGATAATATCTGAAATTCTCACGTTTTTACTTATATTCCTTTCTCCTTATCCAAACCAAAATCCTACTGTATATAATGACCAGGAAAAAGATAAAACAAAATATTTCGCTATACTCAAGTCAAAGCGAATTAATACAAATCAGAGTCAGAGTGGTCCAAGGTGAAATCAAGGCTAGATCATTCCTAAATATTTTTCGGAAATTGTCGCACTTTTACTCGAAGAAGAACATTGTTTAGATTTGCTAGCGGTTTTTTCGAATCCCAATAGTTGTTCTATCGAAACGTAAAATCTAAATTAAACCTCGTATAAGTTACAGAAGGATGAGCGGAAAACAATGGATCCGACGAGTCCGAGAAAACGTAAGCTACCAAAAAAAAGAGAAGAACTAATCCACCTGCCGCAACGTGGAGCCACCTGTTACTGACTGGATAATATTTCTCTCTCTTTCTTTCTTTAGTTTTTTCAACTCTCTCCCTCTTTAGCATCTCTTACGCAGGTAATAAAAATCCAGACGAGCTTCCCCCACCTCGAGGTAAGTAAACAAAGCAATGAAATTATAGTTTTTGCAGGATTGCAAGTTGTAACTTGTAGACTTGCAGTGGTGTTCAGTTGCAGTTGATCAAAACTCAACCGCAACTATAAAAGTTTTAACATGCACAACTACTCTATTTGGAAACTGTTCTGAAATTCAATCCAAATTTCGTAAAATTCAATTCTTTTGCTTCATTTTTTTGTACGTTTCTAATTTTTTCGCCTATCCATGGAGAACCTAACCTAGAAACCTTTTAAAACGTTCGAATCATTACTGTGCAAAGTAATTAAATATTAAGTATAAATTATTGTGAATGAATTGAATACGTATATTTTAACAAAAGGTTTTTAACTAGAGGGATGGTGTGTTTAATTTCTGAAGATTGGAAATTCATCATTTTTATCAAGGAATTTATTTGTGTAAACAAAGAAACTGAAGTTGGGGATTGATAATACTTAAGCATGCCCCTTTCGCAATTTGTCATAAATCAAATAAAATTATCAAATTTAATATTTTTCCACTTCCTAAATTTCCATTATTGCGCAGATAATGAAATTTCGACTGCTTTCCCTATCTTTATACAAAGCTCATGGGTAGACTATACTTATCTGATAGTCTAATCTATAAACCTGGAGATCAAAAAGCAATCCTGAGTATAACTGTCAATTCATAGAAAACCTAATATAATATTAATATTTTATTAAAAATCTGTTTGTGGATTTTACTTTCATAAAAGTTTACAAATTTAACTGCTTTCAGAGTAGAGTAAAAGATTAAACTGTGCAGACAAAGAAATTGCAGCTGTAATCTTTCCATGAAATATTTTAACAATTTTTTATAATTGTTGTTTATGCGTTTATATTATAAATATAACTTATCCAAAGTTTTAAGTTATTTGTTGCTTCAGATATATTGTATTACATTTTTATTTGATTTATCCAAATGTCAGGAGACTAACCTGCAATTCACAAGAGAGTAATCAACCAATTACTGTCAATTTAAATGGATGCACGTAAGATATTAGGTATATGAATTTATTTGAAGAATGTCGATATATCGAGTATTTAGAAGGAGCATAAGGTGAGAATAAATTTCTTTTACTTTGACTAAGTTAAAGAAACAAATGAAGTTTTGACAAGTGTTTTAGTATATCTCCAATTTTGGGTGTAACAAGGTACACATTGAGACTGAGGAGATGCGAAGGAAAAAATGTTAATGTTAAAAACTGTGTGACGGATACCAAGGCTAAATTTAATAAAAAAGAATCATGGTATTCTTTTGTAAGAAGATGGGAGCTAACATTACCAGCAGGAATTGGGGTATCATTATTAGCAGTTTTGCAGTGGAGACACTTGAGGAGGCATCCTTATCCAAGATCAGATGATGGTACTCAGGAGCCTGTTAATGACTTTATAGTAAGTTAATTCTTTAACAGTTTTTCGATATATAAGTTTGGAAACATCAATTTATATGTGTTCGTCAAATAAAATTTTAATTGGGTTTTAGGTAACCTGCTACTGCTGTCTGCCTTTGAGAATTACTAGCAGAATTTGGGGCTGGATAGCCAGTATAGAATTACCCATGAGTTTGAGACCAACGCTCTATGGATTTTATGCAAGACTGTTCCATGCTAATTTAGATGAGATAGATGTAGATTTATCTATATTTCCTAGCCTTGTAGAATTTTTTGTTAGACCTTTAAAAAGTGATGCAAGACCAATTGCCCAAAATACAAACATTGTTAGTATTTTTATAGCATGAGAAAATTATATTTGCTTTCACAAAGCTTAATTATGATAATCTATAGGTCTCTCCTGCTGATGGTACTATCCTACATTTTGGAAAAGTATCATCTTGCTGTGTAGAACAAGTAAAAGGAGTTACCTATAACCTAAGGAACTTCTTGGGACATCTAGATGAAAAACCGATTTTAAGCGATTGTGATTATGTGAAATCTCTTCTCTCTAATCCACTCAATGAACTCTATCAGATTATTATTTATTTAGCACCAGGAGACTATCATAGATTTCACAGCCCAGCAGACTGGAAAATAGAATTACGTAAACATTTTCAAGGTATTTGAAATTTAGAAATACGAGTTACAGATACACATTATCGAACAGAAGCGTTAATCTGCTCTTTTTACAATTACAGGAAAATTATTGAGTGTCAATCCTAGAATAGCGAGCTTTATTCCAGATTTGTTTTCGCTAAACGAGCGAGTTGTGTATATAGGAAAATGGTTAGGAGGATTCATGGCCTATGCGGCAGTCGGAGCCACAAATGTTGGATCTATTCGAGTGTATTTTGACAAAGACTTATCGACTAATACGATTAAGTGGCCATTGGCGAAGCATTGGGAAGATGAAAAACTTGCTTCCCCCGAAGTTCGAAAAGGAGATTTGTTTGGGGAATTTAGAATGGGTTCAACTATTGTTTTGCTTTTTGAAGCCCCTGCAGATTTTCAATTCTGCCTCCAACCAGGCCAACAGATCAAAGTTGGTCAGGCTCTCACCAATTGCATGGTCAAGGACGTATAAAAGACTAATAATTATTCCAATATATTTGAAAACAAACTTTATCATTGTAAAAAAAAAACTTTTATACATACACGTGTACATCAGTATTTATATACATGTAATAGCTCACTGATGTAAAAGAACTCAATTTACCGTTAAGCATAAACCGTATCATGAGAAACGATAAAAATATATGTTATCTGTATCCAAGATGAATGATTAATTCATTTATGAATAACGAATGTTGGGAGAAGATGCGTCAGTGACTCGATGAAATTCAGGTGTTTTTAGAATATAATTCAACTCAACTGATATTTAAATATCGCATAATTAAGAAACTTTGTACAGAGATTTGGAATTTATGCTTTATAAAGTTAATTGATATAATCGATTTTTGATTTTATCTAGCAAGATCTTGCTCTATGTAGGACTGCGTAACTTGCCGTTGGTATAAAAATAAAATCGGGAATTCAGATAGTATTGATCTCGTTGGTGAAGGAAAGTTCGTTTGTTACTTGTTGCTCTGGCAAACAGAGAGAGAGAGAGAGAGAGAGAGAGTTAGATATTTTTGCTGGTGCAACTCTAAAAGAACATAGAACTAGCGTCCTTGAAATTAAGCTTGATAAGGGCACCTATCAGGCAAAACTGGAGGTTCCAGTAACGAGTGTAAAGGCTCTCTATATAGAACTTCTTCGCCTTGACCTGGGTCAATATCGTGAAAGGTTATTAAGCGAAGTATAAGGTTCGTGCAGGAGTCACCGTTAAAAATGTCTAAACTGGTGCAGACAAGAAAATAACTAAAATTCACAAAACTATCAATGAAGATTTACAATACAAGGTATAAATTTTGACAACATCTTTTGCCGAAAACGCATGGAAAAACTACATTATTCAAATAATTTGAAATTAACGTTTGAGAAAGCTTAATTACCAAGGAGACTACTGAATAGAAATGATTTAATTTGGTAAAACTGGCAGAACTCTAATTAATGGTTTTATTGAATCAAGTGCAAACAATGAAAAATATGTTGGTTTAGGTGTGAACGATTTTTAATGGTTACCTTTGGATAATAATGATTTGGTTCGTGAAATGGTATAATCAGTAAAATGTGTGCGATATATAAGAAGGGAGGAGAAGACCCGCATATGTTGTCCGATTACCGCAAGAAGTTTAAACTCATAGTATCTGGGAATAGCTGGGGCGCAAGTCTAGTCGAACTTTTCCCTTCTGCCCGTAACTTGCAGTTTCCCGCGACCTCTAAGCAAGCGAACATCGTTTAGCTTGCGTCTCTTACTTTTCTTCACCGGCAATTGATAAAAAAACATCTTTCCATAATAATCAAAACTCATCATTTTCCTAACTCTTATCAAATACCTCATATCAATCTCTCTGTCTTTCTCTTTCTTTTTACGTCAAAAGTTCCCTCTTTCTCTACAAGAAAGAAAAGAAACAAGAAAAAAATCATAACAAATATTATCCCTTAAATTATAACGTTATAATAAGTTTTACTTAAAAATTTTTATGAACCATATTGAACACTGAGGATTAAGGATCTCATGCATTTTGCGTTAAGTTAAGTTGAGTAAAGAAAATTTCTGTGGCATTAAGGTTAATGGTGGTGGAAAGATGAAGACAATCTCCGGTTGCATGAGAAATTTGACGGGAGGGAATTCGTATATTTTCGTGAATTTTTTGAGAAGCTGAAAAACAGCGAAGGATTGGCCGATGCGATAATTTGTTAAAAAGGCGAGAGAGACCCCAGATGGGGGGCGCCGATGGTCACTTCCGGGTTACCTTATCCCTCAGGAAGGAACCCGGAGCAGGTCCTGTTTACTGTAAAATGGAAACTTCTGCCAGATTTCGCCAATTAAAAACAGTAAAGATTAGCTGCGATGCCACGTATCGTCTCGATATCAGCTTCAAGCCCCCTCAGCTCTTGCAGTAAGTTAAAAATCTTTAACACTCCTAGGTAGCACTGAAGCTCATAAAATATATTTCTTAAATATTTAATCAATTTAAGAATACTTTCTGTAAATATTTGTATTAATTTTCGTTTTATCTGAGACTATTTTGTATATTTACTTGTTTGTTTCTTCTTCATTCTCTGTTAATTCAATTGTTATAATCGATTCAAATTGCTCGATCATCTCATTTTCGTGCAATTAGACAAAAACGATTCTTCTCGCAGGTTTAAATTTTCTTTAGGAAATTTCTTCGTTTTTTTCAATTCACTTTATCACGAAGGGGCTATTTCACGTTTAATCCCATCTCCGATAAAACCAATTAACACCGAATTATTTTCACCACACATTATGGAATTTCCGAGAATTTTAAGTGAAATTCTGGCACAAGAAGAAATGTATTTTAATAAAGTGCAAAAATTCGTTTCTTAATGGAGAATAATGATGAGATTTAACAATTGGGAATAGAGGTAAAGGCATTTATGGTATCGGACTGACAATAAATTTTGCCGGAAATAAGCTTGGGCAGTAATAAAAAGTCGAGTATATGGAACTCGGTGGTTGATGGGAGGCGAGGGAAGTATTGCATTAATAAGATTCGCGAGGCGTAGTGGAGCAGAAAATTTGGCGAATTTCCACGGGAATTTACTGAATCCTTGCAATATTGAGGTGAAAAGGTGAGGAACGTGGGAGAGAGGCCAGATGTTGGTCTTACCTCATAGACACCTTTCCTACTTGGATGCCTTGTCAGTTCCTAGCCTCCCCTATAACAGCTGCAATTTACAACGGCTACCTATTATTAAATTGAAGTAACATCTATTTAGAAAATTATTTCCACTTCATTTGCATCGGCATAATCAACATTGACGTCACGTTACGTTCATTATTACAAAATTTTCTCTGGCTCTAGACCAAAATAAACTCCAGATGGTGGTCTTATCTAACAACCACTTTTACTACTAGGTCGTTTTGTCAGCTCCTAACCTTTCTTAAAGCTGCAATTTACGACGGCTTCCTATTATTAAATCGCGCATATAAAGTTGGTATTTGAACAAAAAATCACTTTTTTTACATTAATACTGCTAACACTGACGTCACACATCCATTATTCTAAAATATATTTGCGAGGCTCCTCACTAAAATAAATTCCAGAAGCTGTCTTATCTAACAGACACTTTTACTACCTGGATTCCCTGCCAGATCCAAGCCTACTCTTCTCATAATCTATAACTATCCTTATCCTTCTTAATACCGTTATTATAAAACCAGATTATTGGTAACGTGAAAAATTGGAATTATATAAAATACCTAATATTTTCTTTTAAGTTTATTAAATAAAATATTTATCAAGATTACTACCCTAGTAAACTGGAAAAATAACATTTAGTCAAGTATGCTGTTATGGTAGACTTTAATTCCTGAAGGTCTTTGAAAAATGAGGCCTTCCTTGGTGATCGATGAAAAGTTTATAGAATTTTTTTGTGTTCAGAAGTTATTAGTAATTTAGCCAAATGGAGCAATGAAAAAAAAGCTAGAAAAACGGAATAGAATACCATGCAGTAATACAGAAAAGAATCGAGAGCTTAATTGAATCAAACATTAAAAAATTAATGAAAGTCGCGTTGGCTTTGTTGAAGGATAACGTTTATAGATGTTTAAATTGCTGCAATGCAATTGTGTGCGTGAGTATTTCTAGGTAGTTACATCGCAATAATAGAGCCAGCGTGAGTGCGGTAGGTTAAATTGATGCGAATAAGCGAAACGCTAGAATTTCTTCTTTCTAGCAAAAAAACAACTATGTTCTCATTTACAATACTCCCAATCATTGCACTATAATGAAATAGTTATTGCACTGCAGTAATTAAAGTTTACATTAAAAAAAAAAACTGCTAAAAATGATCGAATCGCATGAAAGACAGTTTTCATGTTGTAATTCAAATTTGTGTTTATTTAAAAAGAGAAAAAGATAAAGATGAATTTTACAAAGTCCATAATTGGCCTGGGACTTTTTCGCACTAAATGAGCCACTCTCCGAAGATGCGAGAAGCTATTCTTGCAAAGGTTGTAAAACCTCTTGTGTATTTTACGGGGTCAAAGACGTACTCAACTACACTTGTCACTTTAAGAAGAGACAGAACTCCGTAACGAACGTTTTGCAACGTGAAACACTGAGAAAATAACAAACAAAAAACTCTAAGGATATGCGTGCTTCCACAATAGCACAAATGATATAAAATTATATCAAAAGGACTTTTGATACTAGTGCTTAATATTTTAGAGGATATATCGTCGCGGACCAAGTCAAGTAAATAAATGTAGAAAGTCATAATTGCATAGATATTTGATACTTAAAGTATAAATGCTCTGTGAAAAATCGACTTTTTAGTGAACCAATTCCGTTCTATTAGTATTTATACGACTTTTAAATAGTTGATAACAATTTTCTTGAAAAATTACTAGTTTTAAGTAAATAGGGAAAAATAATCAATTTTGCACATTTATGGTTTTGACATTGGACCAAGGATATATTATATATGCGGGGTACTCAAAAAAATTGAAACTCTAAAATATTTCGAACACTAAGCGTCTTACAAAAAAGTTGTATGGAAATTTTTAAAAATACTTTAAAAAATCTGTTAGATGATTATGTTTGTTTGACCTTGAGAAGCATGATGGGAAACATATGAAGGTCACTTTTTGTTATTAAAATGGACATCTTATTTTTTATTGAATATTCTTGTAGTTGACATTAGACACTTTTTAAAACTCTCGTTTCATTTTTTCATTTCATCCAGGCATTTATGGGTTATCTCAAATTGAAACTGCATATATTTATGAGTTCGGTTAACATAGTGTGCGTGAACGCTACTCACACACGTGTATTTGTTCACCTACGCATTTTTTGAAACAGAACTACCTCTTAAACCGATGGACGAAATAAAATAATGAACAGAAGGTTTCAGAAAGCTCTTGAAGTCAGTTATAAGTATATGTAATAAAGTATAGGGGATTCCATTTAATAAACTCAAGGCGACCTTCAAATTTCCTTTGGCTCATCCCCCCCCCCCCCTCCCCAAGGTCAAGTCAATATGTCTGTTTGATACATTTTCTAAAGTATTAAATAAATCTATCATTCACTTCTGTCTAAAACACTTGTAGTTTTCGAGATACTCAGACGTTCCCATACTTTCTGAACACCCTATACAAATGGATTTATTGCAGATCACTTATTGGCTCTAACTGGCTTCAACGAGTTTATAGTATTTTTCAGAGATTCACCTTTATTGGATTTTACCTAGAGATAATCTATTGTAAATTCACTAGCTATATTTTATTTATTCAAGAAAGCTCTACTTTCTTTAATTTGCACTTATATGCATATAAATGATTGCTTCAAAATGGGTACACGCGCGTTTTTATGTTTCTTTAAGTTTGTAAATTCACATTTTGTTGATTAAAAATTGTTTTAATAACCTTTGACTTTTGGCCTCAGCAAAGGCTAGTAATTAGTAATAATTTTGAAAAACTGAGAATTAATTTTTTGTGGATGAAGAATTTGTACATATTTATATTTATTATTTTAATGTTATGTAAAGTGACAAAAAGATTAGGGGATGGAAGGAAGGGGAGGGGTTGCATTTTGCAAGCTCATATCTGGAAGTCATGCTAAAATGGATAAATTTAAACGTGCTGTATTCTCGGAAGCACTTACGTTCCTTCCTCCTTTCGTGTGTATAGCGCGCCAACCTACCAACTAACTGAATAATAGAATACTCTACTTAGTTTGGTATTGCAAACGTGTATTTAGAAACTTTCCTTCCTTATTGCAATCCTCATTTTTCATCCATTTTCAATAAAGTATCTCCTTTTCCTTCTATTCCTCGTCTTCCTTCTTAACAGCGAACAAATAATTTGTCTGCTTCTACAATCCCATTTAATTTCTATCACATTGAGCATTGCGGTATTCTGCAGTATCCTGATAAATTCTTCTAATAGTTTATCTTATCAATTTTTGCAAAATGATTTTATAGTTAAGTCCTCTTTGAATCCAGTGATATTTTCCTATGACAAAAATTAATGAATAGTATCTCTCTCTCTCTCTCTCTCTCTTCAATATAATTTCTTCAATAGACTTTAATTTGTTTACATTCTTCGGCCTTGCAAGCAAACTGGAAAGTTGTGAAATAATTTTTGCACTTTCCAATTTTTCACGTTAGTTGGAAAACGTCCAGGGAGCATTTTACTTATGGTCTTTGGGGAACATATTTTACGTTTCCTGAAAAAATAAACATCGTCGAAGATCTTACGATAACTGGCGCTCTTATATTTTCTTACATTTCTTACCAGAAATCGATCCACTATACACACATATAAGCATAATGTATACATAATATGTACGCTCACATATCAAAGCTAGAAAAAATTGCTTCTTCACTTTCATCCAAAGATCCCATATTCTGCTTCTAATAAATCTCTTATTCCCCGACTCCTATAGCCCCATCAATTTTACACACAAACAACCCCAGTTCATTTCTGATAAACATAAATTTTGCAATAAAAATTTAACATTAAATTAATATTTTCCAGCATTTTTGTATAAAAAAAAGATTATTCTTACTTTATATACTTATTGCTTCAACAAATTTACAATCTCACACTGAGTGATTTTTTTGTAACACAAAAAGTTGCAAAAATTAAACCTTATTGGAAGAATTAAATATTTAATAGGCAAATATGCAGATTGGCTTGGCTTTCTTGCTTGGAAAAATAGAGATGGTCGATTGCATTCAATTAGGTAATCAATTGATGAAAGCCTAAAAAATAAATTACAGGAGAAAAGATTTTGTTAAAATAAGGGCTGAGTAGAAATTAAAATTGACGAAGAATGTTGTTTTAAAAGATGAAGACTTTTGAACTATGCAATGCAAAAGAAGGCTGAAGAGAGTTTGTTAGGGGTCGATGGAAGACGTGATCTTATGGCGATAGTAAAACGGCTAGAGAGTTGGAAGGGAAAGGTTCGATAATTTAGTCGGTTTTTGTGTAGAAAAAAGTGGAGTCTCAATCCCGTTGGATCGCTATCGTATATGCCTATATAGCAATCAGGGCTAACCAGAATAGACGAAAGAGCAGATTAACAGCCAAGCAAAGCCGTATGGAATTCGTGCTGGCAATTTTGCACTTATAAAACATGCAACGTGTGCCAAGCTAATCGATCCATCCTGCAACGTGTGAAAGATAAAGCCATCTATTACCATTCATTTCAACTTTATTCCAATCAATTCACCAACTAATTCGCTCCCTAATCTTTCTTCATGAATTTATCATTTTACTACTAATTTAGTTATTTGAATCAATATTATCTTTCCATTAACTACTGATTTAATTGATTTCGTTTCTCATTACATCAGCACCTTCTATTTTACATAGAATTTGTAACTTCTTTACTATTCTGAAGATAATTGCTATTAAAAAGTTTTCTTAATTTTATTTTTTTTTACCTCCGATCATTTTTGCCAATCTAGATGTGCTTCTAATTTCTGTACCTGACTTTCTCCTCATTTCAAAGTCATTTTCAGTACTGTTATCAAAATTTTACGCAATCCTTTTAAATTGCAATGTTTCGGACAGACTCCTTCGATGTTATCCACTTCAATAATATTTGCTACTATTATTTTTTATAGTTTACTCCATTGTGCACTTTTCTCTTTTGCGTTAAAGATATTCACTTTGGTCCAACCACATTATTATTTTTTCACTTGTGAGCTTACTAGTAGAGAATTTTTTTTTATTTTTGTATATCCTTTTATTAACACACAATCATAGTGTTTTATTATTGATAACATTTTCTTCGACAAAGCATACAAGTGTAGTAATATCCTATGAACCCTGATTTTCTTGCAAGTTATATATTGGTTTAACCAATTTCTTCTCATCGATATTATTGAACTTGGAGAAATTCTGAAAATAGATTAAAGTAGAACGTCGTTTCTCGTTTAGCATTGAGTGACAGATGACATTTCGTCAAACAACAATCGAGGACAGAGCTAATTCTAGTTTATTTACAAATTTATATTTAAAAGTCCGCCGGAAACTGATGCAAAGGTTCCTCGCTAGTGAAACGAGGGTTAAAAATAAATGATGGTACTAGAAAGGTCTAGGCTCCGTTTACCTTTGGGAAATTTGTAAATTATTTCTCTCCAATTTAGAAGTCTTACTAACTTTTTTTTCAATTCCAATTTCCTTTATACAACCTTTTTCTCTACAACTAGATTTAAGTATTAAAAATTTATACAATCAGCCTTTGTATCAAGTACAGCGAACATCATTGCCCCTTTTAATAAAAAAACAAGCTTTAAAATGGATAAAGCAAAAATAGAACACAGTTTATTACAGCACGAGGCAATGAAAATAAAAGCTTTCTTTTAAATTTATAAATTAGGAGTTGTGTTTAATAATTGGGGTAATGATAATAAAACGTTATAAATATGTAAATAGGTCGAATAAAAAATTATACATATGTATATAGTTGAATTTAGAATAAGTATAGCTATAGATGAATGAAATTGATGTTGTAGAAAACGATGAAGGATGTTAAAATTGTTTTGCAGGTCGTTGAGTATAGGAGGGAAGAAAGTTGAGGCTATAGAGAGGGCGAGGGACGGCACTGCGTGCGCTTATAGCGCTTATCACAGCACGAAAGGTATTACGGCCAGTGCACGTGGGCACCGTGAGGAATTGCCGATTGCCATGCGAGTTCTTGGCTCGGGTTTTCTCACCACTTGCCTTCAAATCAAGTATTACAGACTGGATGACTCTAGCCACTGTGAATGGGGAGCCAAACTCCACTGCATCGAACTCGACTGCTCCTCTGTCGAAGGAAGACTCGTCACTGTCGACAGAGAAACTTACAGGAAGCTAGGAGTAGAATCTTAAAATTAAATCTTCGCCCCTTTACAGAAAACTCACTTTTTCTTAATAAACTTTCAACAGGAAGACTTATTGGAAACTGAAAACCTCTCCTCTTCCTGTGCGACAGGATACAGCTTGCAAAAGCTAAATTCATCATTTTGTAACTTCTTTCTTTGACAAGGGATTATAAATTGTAGTTTTTTAAAAAAAGTTTCAGGTCTGGTTACTTAAGATTTGAAAAGATTAAAAAATACTTGTTGTACCTTATTGCGTGCCTAATTTTACAAGAAAATGTAGACATGTAAATTGTTTATCAAAGTTTGTAGTAAAATTAAAGAGCACCAGCAAGCTCCTCTTAACTTATATCTATAATATTTGTACAAGACACACGACGATATAAACTGCCGTCGAGAATAATCGATTAAGCTTATTCCATACTTTTTATTGTATGTATCCGGATATATTCACAAAGATTAATTCTAACATATAGAGAAACCATAGTCTCACATAAGAGGCTGCGAATTGTTAAAGCATGATAAAAGAAAATCGTTGGTACACAAATTCTCAATTCTATCTCTTGTGACATAGAGAGCTACAGAAAACTATTTTTCACTAGAAAATAAAATCTATTATAATTTCATGAATGGGACTTCTTAACTTGAACAATTTATTACTAAGGAACTATATTAGAAAATAATACTTGTATAGTTTCATAATGAAAAATTTATATACATATTCTTCATCTATATACATATCTTAATTATACTCATATCTTATATAGAAAATCTGGCTTGTAATTTAGCAGAGCATTAGCCAGATTTTTATCATTAATTTCTTCTATCTTTCTTCGCATACACTTCACGATATTTGTGTTTCGTTTTAAGTACATCGCAGAATGATGAAAGGCTATTAAATATGGGACGGGACACCATTCTTTTCTAGCAATGCCCCTGATAAGATTGGTCAAGTAACACTCGATTAAAGAAATATCTTCTTCCTCGGGGTAAAGATATTCCTGAATGGGGATGAGCAGATTTTCCACTGATACTCTCATGTATCTAAGTGCACCCGCGTGCTCAGACCACAATAATTTTCTGTAATGAACGTCGTGCCTTTGTGCCAATACCACTAGCAAAATATTGGAAAATCCATCATCACCATAGGAAGAAGAACAAAATTGCTCGCACATCGCTGTAAACAAATCCGTGAATGAATTCAGTCCTGGCAATTTTGTTGTAAAGTCTAATCTTTTATAGTTCTGTTGCAATAAATTAGAAAACGCTTCTGTCAACAGCGTCGATACATCTTTATCCAAATAAATAGTTTCGCATAAATAAACTAAGACTAATCTACTAAATCTTAAACTGGGAGATAACTTTTCTAATAAATCGAGTAGAATTAATTCTAGACTAAGAACTACTATAATGCTATCCTTGCTTTGTTTGTTACACGACCCATTATTTTTACAATTTGTATAAATATGCACTAATGGTAAATAAAACCAATCCTTTGGCATCGCTGCTTGATTCCAATTCCCGCTATAACTTATGTATTTTTGGTATACAGATTTAACATTATATAGCAAATTCATATCAATCATACTAGTTAGAGAGCTTAGTTTCAAATTCGATAGTTTGTTCGTCACGGCTTCAAACTGCAGATTTTCGTCTGACAAAGCTATTTCTAATACTTCTCGCACCTTTATTGATTGATCAGCTGGGAGTGCTGATATTAACTTTATGGAAATTTTCCAAATCAAGTGTTGCTTCGATGTTTCCAATTTTCCGCCCATGATCGACGCCATTTTCACGATATTCGTTAAGAATGACAACTCTGTGCGCGTGTACCAAGAGTTTTCTAAACTCCATTGGTATTTTTCCAATTTCAGTAAGTATCTACCTAGCTCTGATTGATCAAACAAGTTTTGTATATCAGAAATTAGAGAATGTTCGTATAATATTTTAGCTACGGTATCTAAAAATAAAATGCAAGACTTTTTTGATACCAAAGGCTGCAATTCTCCATTCTGAGTTACAACTCCCAAATTTGGAAGACAGGTTGGCTCTCTTTCTGTTGCCAACAGACAGTCACTGAGCAAATTTGACGTTGAACTGAAATTATAAGATTAATATGAGGAAAAATATATTTTCCAAAGTCTGAAAAAACTTACCACAAAGTTGAACAAATTGATGGAGTCTTCAGCCACTCTGTTTTAAAACTAGTTATATCATCGACTGCCAGTAAAGATTCTGCAATTAATTTTGTGTTGCTCCACTGAAATTTAACCAGAAGTATCAAATTATCAAATAGCACATTTTTTCTAATTTATTTATAAACAAAATAAAATTAATTTACAGTTGGCGAAGTTACGAAAAATAATTGCGTGCTCCATTTGGTCAATAATATGGAAATATTAAGGTAATGTGCTGGTTCGCATTTAACAACGGCAATTAATGCGGCAGCATACTCAGATTTCAACTCTGAAGATTCACAAATGTTATGATTGCTCAATAAAAATTGCAATTGGGCTGCCAATATCAGATGCGCTCCAGCAATGCTGTCCAATATTAATTGATGGGTTAATAATAATTTCCAGAGTCTTAGTGCTTCTATGTTCAAAATAATATTGTGTATTCTGCAATGATATAAGAAAATTATTTTTTTATCTACTTTTTAATAAACAAGTCAAATAATCACTGAAATGATTTATTATTTACCCAACATCGCTGGTAATATAAGAGAAAATTTTTTGGCCAATTTTTAGATTTACAAGTTTTTCAGCTGCCGGTTTTCCCGCATATGTAACCAAAACTCTACAGAATCTTACTGCTGGGATCATGGGAATACCATAAGCATTATCTATTTGTTCCTGCATTGCTGTAAATAAAACCTAATTGTACAATAAACTAATTACACTTAATTACAGCTTTAATAAGTTATACCTAATTGGTCTGTACTTAAAGGAATAAAATTAGAAACAATTATTTCTAATAAATATGTTGTGGATGCTAAGCTTAATGCACTGCTCTGTGAATGCCTGGCAAGACGAGTTAAAATCTCTAATGCTGCTGTGACTCCAACTGGTGAAGGCCTCATTTCACTCAAGATGTATCTGAAAAAAAAACAGTGTAAAACAACAAGTTTTGTTTTTTCAAAGAATAAATATTTTTACCTCAATCTTAGAACGATATCAGTTCTTAAAATGGCACCAACTGCATCTAATTGAGCCAGTTCATGATCTTTTAAATCACTGGTGTCTTTTACATCAGTGAGCAATGGAAATAAAAACGGTTCTGCATAATTATTCAAACCATATAGCCTATCTAAACAAATTTCATCTTCTTTGCAGCAAAGAAATGATTTTAGTGTTTGTAACACTGCTGTAACTACAGCTATTGATGTATCATCTAGAGAAAATCGAAGAAGCAAAAGAATGTTTCTTTCGCTTAAAGCAGATAGGGGAGCTGGATGGAGAGCTTTGTCATACCAGCCTCTATGACTCTTTTCAATTATATTTGCTAAAATATTAAAAGCAGCGATTCTTTGTTGTTGTGTAGAAGATCTGCTGAGTTGCAAAAGTTCCTGAAGAGAATATCCAGGACGGTCTGGCTCTTCTCCATGATGATGAAGTCCTTTATCTATTGTTAAGCTTTCATCCTTATAAGGTAGCAGCAAACCTGCACAAAAATAAATATATATTTCATCCATTTATTTTGAGAATTCTTCTGATGCTATTTACCATTAAAATCAAAACGGGCATTATATGGCTCATTTGCATTTAGTTCTTTTTTTTCATCATACTTTACATCCTCCATCCATTTAAGTTTTTCTGATTCCACATTATCCATATGAAGCCAGCCCTTTTTACTAGCTTCTTTGACTAGTTCAGATGGTATTATTGTATCAATTATATCAATGTCATCCTCCATTTTCTCTTCTTTAATTTTATTTTTTATATTTATATTTTTTATATCCATTTTTTCAGCCTCACTATTATCCAGTTTTACAATTTTAGCAATTTTCTTCTTCCTTAAAAACTCTTTTAACTCTGGATTCAAAGTAGCTTCTAATTTCTTTTTCTCTTGCAAGATATCTTCCTTGCTCATCTGACTCAGTTTGTCTATATTTGATCTATGAATTTCAGATGCCCATGAGCCTTGTATCAGAACGCTAGAATCTTCATTAACCATTTGATTTTCATTTTGATTAGAGTAAACTGTTGAAATATGTTTGTCCTTTGAAAGTTTCTGATAGAATAAGCTCTTGCGACTATTAGTTTTCTAAATAATAGAGAATCAAATTAATATCCCATCTCATTGGTTTATACCTATATAAGGTAGTCATTGGCTGCATTCAGTAAAAAAGGCAGCTATTTAAATAATGAGATGATTGATCAATTTGGTAACATTTTTTTTAAACATCCAAATATATTGAGTATTTTGGTAGCAGCTCTATAACTGCTACTTCTACCGAATGCTACCATTATTTTCATTAAAATGGAAATTTTGCATTCTTATCCTTGTAAATGTTTTTATTTATGTAAAGGTGAGTCTCTGCCAATCTCTGATTTATCAAGCAATTCTAACTAATTTTACCAAGCAATCGAGCTTTAAATTAAAATGACATTGACTTTAAAGATCTTTAAGAATATTAATTATAACTTCAAATCTATGGGTGGTAAAAAATTTAAACAATAATTCTAATAAGAAATTCAATTCTCTAAAAAACAGATGCTATATAAAATTTTTGTAAAATCAATCAAAATAATTTTTAGAAGAATTAAAAGTAAGCTTCAGATGTCCAACAAATAAGGGATTGTGCAAGTCTCATTTTTTACACAAATAGAACATTTTTAAGGGTGAGAGGAAAGAAATTCCAACATGATAAAAATGAAAACCATGTAACCTATAATATGTATTCACCATATCATCTGAAAAAAAAACTTTTGGAAATCCAGTTTCCACATTTTCTAGTGGACTCATTGCTTTTGAAGCAAAACTAAATTCTTTAACATCGTGCTTTTTCTCAACTATATTCCCAAGAATTATATTTGGCAAGGTTGTCAAGTCCTCCATCTTGAATGTGTATACTGCTGTGCTGTTTCAGCTGTTTGCTGCCGTCTGTTCACTGCTCATCACTGGTTGCATTCAGTAGAGACAACAGTTGCGGAACTGTTAAGTAATTCTTTTTAAACTTCTACTTCTATTGGATAAAATTATAGGATCTAAGAGTAATAGCCAATAACATACACCGCTCCCTCAACATTTGTCTCTGCCTACTGAATGCAACGGTAGAGGGTAAAGTGCCATAAAATTTTATAGTTACTTTCTAGGGATGGAGCTTTCGATGAGTAGACTATATTATAATGTATTTTGTGCGCATGCGTGCGAGTAGAAGAAACTTACGAACACAAGTAATCCAAAAATGTTTTCATGTAAATGTGTGTGCATTGATACTTACAGCTGAAATTAAAAGATTATAATAAGTAATATAGAAAGTTTGAGGCATAAAAGAATTAAAAGTATAATAACCATCTCTGTAAGAAAACCAAAGAGAAATGGCCTGTCATTCACTATACATATTGATGCCATATGGCATATGCACAAAGAATATAACAAAAATACTTTTAGATAAGTATATCTTTTGTATATAATAAGTGCATATTCAAGAATAAATCTTTTGTATGCTTTGTGGATGTAATTTGTTTATTTTACAGATTTAATCATTTATTTATTGTAAGCCATCTTCAATTTTTTATTGATCTGAAGTTTACATAGAATGGAAATCTCCCACAGAATAATTTCCATACCCTTCGACAAAGAGTGAAAGATCAACTTAGTAATTTTTGACATATTGTCTAACAATAGCATGTTATATATTGTGTTTATATGCTTGATTAACACTAATACTTTACATATCGAAGTACTCTTGACTATTTAATTAGAAAAATTTCATCATACAGTCTTAGGTCTAGTTGAGATAGTGTCTTTAATAGGTCTGTTGATTTGATATTATTTGTAATATTCTAATGTATTTTTCATATTATTATTATATGTCGAGTTTCGAAGCTGCAATTAAGATCCTCATACCGTGTTTAATGATTACAGGAAGTTCAACTTATATATAAAAGAAGAAAATATTTGGAATTGTAATACAAGAATGAGATAAGGAAATGGAGGAATTTTTACCAGCAGCCATAAAGGAAATTTCACAAGTATTTTCTGAACGGTGTGAAAAGATGAGAACAATTCAACAACTCCTATGGTAGCATGTGTGGTATCTATGCTATTATTGTAATATGTATAGTTTGCTACGACTTTATATCTTCAACAATAACACAGACCTGGAAAATTGAATTTTCTCAGTTTCAAGAATGGACGGGAAGGAGGGGGGGGGGGCAATTCTTCCATTTTTTTTACTGAATATGAATGTGGCTTTGAAATTTCTCTATCACATCAGGTGTTTTGAAATATCAGTTAAATGGCTGAAAAACGGCTGTTTTCCTCAGTTTATGATTTTTATTTTAGAGAACAAATTTTCTTTTTGTAAATTACCACTATTGCATCGCATCCTGCTAGTATAATAAGTTTTGAAAATGGATTTTAAAGCTAACGAATAATACTATATGGTTTAATTGTGGAATTTAAACAAAATTCGTTCTCTGAAGTAAAATAATGAAAATGGCGAAAAAAGCCATTTTGTACTATTTAAGCTAAAAATTAAAAAAAAATCTGATGTACTGGAGTAATTTCAAAATCAGGTTCGTTTACAACACAATAAGATCAACAAGAATCGTCTCCGACCATTTTTAAAAATGAGGAAAATGAGATTTGGCACGTCTGTGTAAATATTTATTAAAATAAAGTGTATTAATTACTTTTCATATTATAAAAAAGAGGAATATAAAAAGCAACTTTAAAATACAATAAGTAACAGCTATAACACTAGTGAGATTAGACTGTTAAAATCTGGGTGTAGATAAGTGATGCTGAAATTATAAGGTTCTCAAAGGCGAGTGTTTAGAAAGGCTATAACTATTATTCTTCATCAAAAATATCTTCAGCTTTAGTGTAGAAAACATTAAAATTGTGTAATATGAAAAGGGGAATTTGTAAACGATTATATGGTATCATAAAAAATAATAGTAAAGCATTACGTAATTTATGAAAAAGAAATTATTTTATTGAAGACGAAGAAACACTAAAAAAGGAATACAAATATTTGTTTAAACATGCATACAAGTTTTACCTATTTATGAGTTCGCTCCTTAGTAAAGGATAATATTAAACACGTCAATGTATCCACTAAATTGTGTAGACATGCATAATCAAAATGTGTTTGTATGTTTTCTGAATAAGTTTTATTTAATTTCAATAAAAAATAAGAATAGTTTGCATTTCAAAACTATTATACAGTCAACATTTTGTAACTGAAAGAAAAAATATATGATTTCATAATCTCCAAATTAACCTCATACAGTACATAAATGTTTAAGGAAGGATGAACATTACTATATCATATTATTTTATAGTTGATGAGACGGTAGAGGGCATGTGCTGCATAATATAAACTACTCACCCAAAGTTCCTTAAATTTGCTATAGGAAAATATTATGGCACTTTACCCTCTACCGAATGCAACCACTGATAGTGATGGGCGATGTATCGCCGATTATGGAAAAATCGATGTATTTTTTTGCAAAATTGATTATTTAAAATCGATCTTTCTAAATCCGATTAATCGACTTTACATCGATTTTTAGATACCTTCTCTTCGATGTTTTGTGAAGCGGAGCGTAATGGCTCTGTAACGTCTCAGCTCAAACTACTGAGGCGGCACCTGGAGACGTAGCTCGGAACTTCCTCCTCTACTCATCTACTATAGGATAAGTACCTATATTCATAGCTTGCCGCGCCATCTCTCTGTGCACTCTCCGCTTACCGCTTGTCAGTTCCCTCTACTACCCACACTACTCCTTCCTTACCATCTTTTCTACTTTCCAGGCAGAATGTTCCCCTTCGTGGAAACACGGTGCATTAGGGGTAGTCATCCCCTATACTTCGTACAGGGGATGAGAATAGCCCATCACACCAACAAAACGCACCCCGGGATGTTGTGCGCCGATTGCTACCATCTGATGTCCCGGGCACACAAGAGGCACTACTCGATGGACGAGGTGGTGGAGATCACCAGAGAGACTTGGCGCATGGACGCTCGTTGCTTCTCGTGCCAGGAGCTCATATATAAGGTGTTAGAGCGTTGCACCAAGTGCCTGGCCACTTTCACGAACGGCGGACCATGCGCCGGGTGCGCCATTCATGATCCTAACTTCACGATCATACGCGAATGTGTGCGCTGCCACACCAGGATCATGGGCCTGGTTACCGCCTGTGCGGTTTGCGTGCTCGGGGGATCTTCATCTAGCTCGGGGTGGTACGTACCCACCTCCGACGAGGAACTAGACTCCCGACATCGGGAACCAAGCCCCCCCCGACGAAGCGCAAACTCATAGCTCGAGTAGAAGGGCCCTGACGCCTCTAGATTGTAAGTTCAATGTAGGTGGGGTGCAAACTTTCGGGCCAGCCATGGTGGGGGTAGACTAACCATGCATATTCTCCCTATTCTCATCTTCCCCGTGCTCCCCCACCACTCTCCCAAAAATGTTTGTGCCTCGCCCTCCCGGGGTATAAAAACCCCGGGCAGATTCGAATTCGCACTCATTATTTCTTTTGCTTTAACTATTATTACTGCTGTCTGTACTTTTGCTAAATTCTTGATATATTTGTATTCGCTATCATACGTATTATATAAATTCTGTCTAAACCATAAAATCAGTGCTTCTATCATTCCATTCGCTACCCTACTCAAACAAATTGATCATCACGAGCCTAGGAGACGTCCCGTTACTGCGCCACAGACGATTTTGTCCAGCATCTTCAAAGGTAAGTTCCAATATCATCTCCCGAATCGCTACCGACCCCGGGTTTACTAGGTGAACGCATAGTGCCCGAAACGGTTAAATTCCGAAAGCTCCGCGCTTTTATACTTCCTAACGCGAGACGTTACAGCTCCTAGCAGCAAAATGTATAATACACGTTAAATAAATTATAGATAAGTGATTTTTAAATTTGTTAACTATACATTGACTTGGCCATTATATTTTTTTGAAAATCGACTATGTAGCAGTACAGAGCCTGGCTACGTATATATTAGTTACTTTCCTTTTACTCCTAAAGTGAGTCTGATCGACTCATTTGTATACAATTTAAGTAACATAAACTGTACTCAACTGAGTCACATAACTGAGATTTAACTGAGTTTTGGTGTAAAAGGAAAGCACCTATTAATTTGTAATAATGATTACATCAACAACTTGTAAGTATTTTTGTATTTAATTATTTCCACAGAATAGAAATGGAAAACAAATGTATTTCAGATATTATTACTATATAGTATTTATACATATACTATATTATATGAAAATAATATATTTGTTTTGTTCACGCGATGATAGTGGTAAATAAAATTAATGAATAATTCTTTATTTATTTTATTTGTATCTGTTTATCCTAAGTGTTTTATAATAATAATTCAATATATAATTGAGAAAAATATAAAATTTTAAACATAGATTTAAATCGATTATTTTTAAGAATAATCGATCTTTTTTATCGATTTATTCAAAAGTCGATTTATTAAACATCGATACTTTCTTCTAACATCGCCCATATCGGCCATATCCCTACTCTACGGCCTACGCCACGGCCACTCTACGGCGCTCTACCGCTTCTACTGCACTTCATGGTGTTTATGTTATAGGTTACGCACGTGGTACATGCACTTGCTGATTGAATAAAATGTCGTTTCGAGGCCGAGGCGGTGGTGGCTTTAATAGAGGAGGTGGTGGTGGTGGCTCTAATCGAGGATGGGGTGGTGGAGGAGGATTTCGCGGCGGTCGCGGTGGAGGTGGTGGCAGAGGGTAAGTGAACTATATACTTATATATGTACAAATTTTGTATTCACTATTTTTATAATTCAAATGAAATTGTGATAGATTTGATCAAGGCCCTCCAGAAACTGTAATACCACTAGGCCACTTCACATGGACTGCACAAGATGATCTAGTAGCTAAAGTGGATATCGAAGATGTACCGTTTTTCAATGCTCCAATTTATACAGAAAATAAACAGCAGATAGGGAAAATAGACGAAATATTCGGTAACATAAGGGATTACTATGTGTCAGTAAAACTAGCAGAAAATGTTAAGGCATCTAGTTTTCAAAAGGATGCAAAAGTATGTTGCATAAATTTTTATATTTTATTACTGTTTAGTACTAGAAGAAAAATAATTTTCATTATGTGCAAATTTCAGCTGTTTATAGATCCAGCAAAACTATTGCCTTTGCAAAGGTTTTTGCCAAAGCCTCCTGGAAGTGAAGGAAAGAAAGGTGTTAAACGTGGTGGTATAAGAAAGGGAGGACCACCTGGTAGAGGTGGCAGAGGTGGATTTGGTGGTGGTAGAGGGGGATTTGGTGGTAGTAGAGGGGGATTTGGTGGTAGTAGAGGTGGAAGGGGTGGATTTGGCAGTGGTAGAGGTGGTGGAAGGGGTGGATTTGGTAGTGGAAGAGGAGGAAGAGGTGGTGGTAGAGGCAGTGGTGGAGGACGGTGGTAATACTTATAATTCTGTACAATAAGACAATAAGCGAAAACAAAATTGAAAATAATGAACCCTTGTACACATAAGATACCTTTTATTATAAACTGAAATATACAATTATATTAGGATAAATAAAGAAAGAGTTCCTTTACTACCTAAAAATACTGTTGCAAAACTGATTGAATTTGTTTTAAATATAAAACAGTTTAGACTTCCTCGAATTTAATGTGTTTTCCTAGGGCTTTCTCAGCCTTTTTTAAGAGTTTTTCCCTACCCCTTTGCTTCACTTTTATCTTGCCTGATAATTTTGTTTCTCTGTCCTGTAAAATTTTATCCCAATATATCTTCTCCTCTTCTCCTGCATTAAAAAATTTAAATATTAGCTTCAGTTAAAAAAATTATTTAATTTATTAAGTACCTTGTAAAACTGTAAATTGTTTGTCAGAATTTGATTTTTCAGCAAATAAAATTGCGGCTTCTGCACTGTCGCATCTAATATAGGCTTCATAAGATCCGATGGAAACATCTATATATTTTATGTTGCTATTACCTTTTAACTCATTCTAAAAATATTAAAGTTTTTTAATTGATTTAAAACAAATTATGCTGAAATAATAAAACAGTTTATTAAATATACCTTAAAACTAGAGGGGTCTTTGCAAGGTTTAACCATGTGAATTTTAACTATAACACCTGGAATAAATGAAAATCTGCAGGTAGATGAAATATCTGCTTTGTTGCCTTTTTCTTTTCCTTCAGTATCATCTTTTTCAATCTTATGTTTATCTGTATTGTACCATTGATTCCATTTCGTTTTTCTTAAATCTTGTTTCAACTGTCTCATTTTGCTTCTCTGTAAATCAAGATATTTATTCCTCAGTTGTTTCCATTGTTTTTTTGGCATTACTTGTAGGCCAATACTATTATTGCCTTCCTCAGTTTTGTTTCTTCGTTTACGTTTCTTTTTCTTTTTTTCATTATTTCCATTTTCATTTATGTTTGATTCTTCCATAGCCATGTTGGTTTCAATGGTTTCTGGAACTATCTCTAACTTCCTTTTCTTTTTCTTATCAGTACTTTCCTGCAAAGCTTTATCAGTAATTGTTTCATTACTGTCATATTGGTTTTCTTCTTTTCCATTGTCTGTTTTAAGTTCTTTTTTTCTTTCCAGCTCGTCAGCTATTATATTATTTATTTCTTTATGTTTCCTTTTTTTACCTTTTTTGATTTTATCACAATGTTCTTCTGGTTCTGTAAACAATTTGTAGTTTTCAACATATAGATAGCACATTGGAAAGAAAAGAAACATTACCTTTGAAAGTTTCTGTTGAGATTTCTGAAGAGTCTGAATTCATAGCACCTTGAGTACACAAAGGATTTTCTTTTACAGTGTCATCTGTTTCAGCATTTTCAAACGTTTTTATGCTTAAAAGCTCATCTGGTGCAGTTTGAAAAGGCAATAAAAAACCCTTTTTTCTAAATGCCTGTAATAATTCAGAATTATATTAAGTTGACATTCATAAATAGTATAGCACTGAATGAAGATCAATATTTCTTACTTCGATACACTGCATAGCACTTTGCGGTACATCAAATTCTATGAATGCAAAACCTTTTATTTTTTTATTACTTTTATATTTAGGTATTGATATATAAGCAATTGATCCATAACAAGAAAAAATTGAACTGATCCATTCATGATCTGCATCTGGTGGCAAACCTTGTACGTACACTGTGCATTCATCAACATTTTCTTTTTGCTTAATTGGTGTAATTCTGCAAACTTTTGTTCCATCTGCAGACAAAGACAGCATATTTGATGCCTGTAAAGCTTTGGCAATTCTGCTTGTGCTTGTAGTTAATTCTCTTATTTTATTAAAACGTGTAAAAACTTCAATATCTATATCTGAAAAAATTATTGTAATTTATATATTTGTTACAGTATTTTAAAATATATGCAATGCTTACTTGGATCATCCTTTACTAAATTTGAAAGGAAACGATCTTTACTTAAGTTAGCATCGCTAAAATAGAATTCCATTTGTTTAAGAATAGCTGCATGCAAAGCTTTCTTCCTAAACCTAGGTTTTCTTTTAAAACGATTTGTATTTTCATTGGAAAGCTCCATTGGTGCAGTTTCGAGTGATCTTTGCATTTGGGGTACTGGTACTCTTTCAGAATCCAACTCCATGTCTGACTGTTGCTCTTCTGTAACCATTGCAGCTTTTGAGCTTTGCAAAGGCTAAATTAATATATATCTTCAGTAGTTATAGATTAAGCCTATATGAATATTGTGGCTGCTGTATTTGATAACTATGAAGAATGAGTAAATATAATACTTAATACATTCGAATTTATATAAAATTAACTTACAATCTGATAAACTCACCGAAAACTTTACAGAATTATATTTTAAAAACATCCGTTTTTATTTTAATAGAAATTGGTAAATATTACTCTTGGTTACTAGTGAATAACCTGAATAACTGAATAGGAGGGACTGGGAGGGACTAGGGAGCGGACTGCGGAACGGCACGACGACATATCCCACAACCGCTTTCTCAGCGGCTAGCGCTACGAAAAATATCCAATATGAACAATTATGATTAGTCAAATTGAATAATCACTGATTGTTGAACCAATCACATTAATTTGCTGCAACGCTTAGTAAGCGCTGAGTGCTGCTGAGTGATCCGTAGGTTTGTTACTTTTGTTAATTTGTAGGTTAATTTATCAAAGCCATCTAAGAAAGGGGGGAGGGGGTATATTCATTACAGCAAAAATACTGAAAAATACTTTGGAATACTTTTTTATCAAATATAAATTCTAGCTTATAATTTAAGTAATCGTTAATTTCCTGAAGATAACTGTAATTGATAAAATATATACTTATTGGAGATAACTTTATTTTATTACTTTATCAAAATCAAAATTTGAGTAGCAATAAAATTCATTTGCTAAATTATTTCTATGGCTAGGTTGAAAGTCGCATTTTTTAACATCCATTAATCTTTTTATAAAATCTTCCATAACTGCTCCTAAAAAAAAATAGATTTAACACCTAAACACCAATGTGTTATGGATTTATAACTTACCTGTGCATATTATAATATGTCTTTTTGATAAATGTTTAATTGTTACAGATATTTTAGTCAAACATTCTTCAGAAAGGAATGGTGGGTCAGCTATAACTAAATCGTAATTGCTGGAAATATTTCTAGGTAATTGTAGAGGATATTTATAATCATAAGGTATAAAATCTTGACCATATACTTTAAATCTTTGGTCATATTCAAAAATGTTAACTGTAAATTAAAAATATTTTGTAATAAAATATGTAAATAGCTTATTTGTAAAAAAGAATATAATTACATACTTTCTCTATCACCACAATTGCTTTTTAATTTTGAGTATAAAGTGGGACAAGATATTAATGCAATTTTATCTGTAGGATTAGTTACATTTAAGGCTCCTCTGATAAGAGTATCTATAGTCTCTTCATTGTACCAAAACTGGCTTAATTGCTAAAAAACAATTATAATCAAATGTGTTTAATGTTTGAAAATAATAAATTGTTTAATATTTGAATACCCAATCTTCTTCAAAAAATGTACTTGGTATGCTTGAAGAATTAGAAAGAAGTTGCATTTCTTCTTCTCTAACCCTCTTTTCTGCAAGAAATTGCTCCAAAATTGCTTTTGTTTCCTTGCTTAATTGAGGATTGTCGTCATCGCAAATGTCACTCATTTTTTCGGAAATATATATGAATCGTTCACAAATATGATGATATTTCGTAAATACTGGATTTCCTATCTATAATGAAATATTAACTTTTTAGGAGAAAATTATCTATACAAGCCACAAAGACCACATGAGTGGAACACATAAGCCTTAGGACAGTATAGGACCGGTTCGTCCGGTTCCACAAGCCTTGTTTAAACTGGATTAAGTTAATTATGCTATATTCTATGTGACATAAAATATAGCAAAATTAACTTAATCCAGTTCAAAAAAGGCTTGTGGAACCGGGCCTTAGTAGACATACATATGTATGTATGACGTATGCCCTTCGCGGCTTCACTTCACCGGTCACCCGCTTCTTCGCCACTTTGCCCGGTCCGCCCGGTCGGCCCGCCGCCCGGTCTGTCGGATATATCATCATTTATATCCAGAGATCGGATCGCATACATACATACATGCATATACACATACATATATGTATGTATAACAGAGTCGTCAGTCAGAGTCACTCAGACGTCTCAGAGTCACCTCAGTGTCCTCAGTCAGTCACAGTCTGGTCACAGTACTCACAGTCAGTCAGTCACCCTGTTAGTGACCCTGTCACCATCGTCCGTCAGCACCATCAGACAGTAGAGGAATTAATAACAATTTATTAAATAAAGATGACTATAGAATCGGAGGATGTCTTTTTATTTCAGTCACTTGGTTTAAGTGAACAAAAAGCTAAGGAAACTTTGAAAAACGTTCAGGTGTCAAAGAATTTAAAATGTGCTATTGCAGAGGTTAGCTGCTCCAATACATATTGATGAATACTATATAATTTAAAATTTTTATTATATTTTTCTTATACATAGAAGAGCTTGTGATGTTAAAGTTTCTCCTATTGATATATACACTAATTTACTTTATTTATTTAGGCCAATAAAAACAGTTTGATTACACCAGAAATAGGAACTCTTTTATACCATCTTGCTTCAAAAATAAAAAATCAAATTGTAGATAAAATACCATTTATTGTATCCTATATTATGGACAAAAAGTTAGATACTATACAAAGAGTTGATGCATCTTTAAATTATATTTTAAGCAATATAAGAGATGAATGTATAGATAAAGCTGCATTTGAAGAATTTTGTGGAATTGGAGTCATTGTTACACCAGAACAAATAGAACATGAAGTAGAAAAACAGATTAAAAAGCATAAAGAAGAAATTTGTGAAAAAAGGTAAATTATTTAATTGTTTTTAGTAATAAAATGATAATTTAATTTTACATTAAATTGCACAGATATCGTTTTAATTCTGGACCACTTATGCAAGATGTCCGTAATATATTGAAATGGGCAGATGGAAAAGCTGTAAAAAATGAATTTGATGTGCAATTACTTGATTTATTGGGGCCAAAAACTGAATTTGATCTTTCACTTCCACATAAAGCTGCAAAACAATCAAAAGCCAAAAAGATTGAAAAAGAAATAGTGAATACAAAAGGTACAGCAGGTTCTAGTGAGAAAGAAGGGGCAGAAACTATAAGTGAGCTAATGAAGACAAAAGTCCATTTTCATAAGCCTGGAGAGAACTATAAAACAGAGGGTTATATAGTAACATCAAATACACATTGTTTACTAAAGGAGCATTTAGAAGTTACTGGAGGTAAAGTTGTAACTCGGTTCCCTCCTGAGCCTAATGGTATTTTACACATAGGACATGCAAAAGCAATTAATATTAATTTTGGTTATGCTGCTGCTCATGATGGAATTTGTTACTTAAGATATGATGATACAAATCCTGAAAAAGAAGAGGAACAATTTTTTGTTGGTATTAAAGACATGGTCGAATGGCTTGGCTATAAACCAACAAAAATCACACATTCTTCAGATTACTTTGACCAACTGTATGAATGGGCTGTTATTCTTATCAAAAAAGGATTAGCATATGTTTGTCATCAAAAAAGTGAGGAAATGAAAGGATTTGATCCATTACCGAGTCCATGGAGAGATAGGCCTATTGAAGAGAGCTTGCAAATATTTGATGTAAGTAACAATTATTTTAAATTAATACATAAAACTATTTTATAAACTTTAATATCATTTAATGTTTTTTTCTGTAGGATATGAAAAATGCTTTACTGGATGAAGGAGAGGCAACACTTCGCATGAAACTGACATTAGAGGAAGGTAAACAAGATCCGGTTGCTTATAGAATAAAATATTCACCTCATCATAGAACTGGAAATAAATGGTGTATTTACCCAACATATGATTACACTCATTGTTTATGCGATAGTATTGAAAATATTACACATTCTCTTTGTACTAAAGAATTTCAATCCCGAAGATCTTCGTATTATTGGCTATGTAATGCCCTAGATGTATATTGCCCTGTACAGTGGGAATATGGGAGACTGAATGTTAATTATACCGTAGTATCGAAACGAAAAATTGCTAAATTGATAGACGAAGGAATTGTCGAAAATTGGGATGATCCTAGGTAGAGTTAAGTTTTTATCGGTATCAATATTTGTCGTACTGATTTCAATAAAAGATTGATTTATTTTTCTCCTAGATTGTTCACGTTAACCGCGTTACGAAGACGTGGCTATCCGCCAGAAGCGATAAATAATTTCTGTGCGCGTATGGGTGTAACCGGCGCCCAATCAACAGTAGATCCAGCTGCATTGGAAGCTGCTGTGAGAGATGTGTTGAATGTTACCGCACCTCGTGTTATGGCTATTTTGGAGCCAGTGAAAGTTACTATTAGAAATTTCCCTCATAAAAAATCTATCCAGTTGGCTGTATCAGATTTTCCAAACGAACCTGATAAAAGTCAACACCAAATTGTATTCGATGAAATTTTATATATAGAAACTTCTGATTTTAAAGAGGTAAGACAGCACTCTTAAATTAATTAAAATGTATGCGCTAAGTTTTTCCTTATAGAACGATGAGAAGGGCTTTAGACGTTTAACGCCTAAGCAGACAGTAGGCTTAAAGCACGCAGGGGTTATTTTGAAATTTGAAAGCTTGGAAAAGGATGTGAGTGGAAATATTGTGAATATCATAGTGTCACAAGAGCCAGTAACAGAAAAAAATAAGCCTAAGGCATTTATTCATTGGGTGTCACAGCCTTCATTGGCATCTGTAAGATTATACGAGCGATTGTATGTATTATTTTTAAGTTTCATAATTTATTTCGTGTATGTATTTTGGTGTAAAGCATTTTAATTTACTTTTAAGATTTATTCATAAAAATCCAGAAGATTCAAAAGAGGTGCCAAAAGGATTTTTAAGCGATATTAATCCAAATAGTAAAAAAGAAGTTGTCGCTTATATAGATTTTTCATTGGTTAATATAGCTAAACCCTTGAAAAAATTCCAATTTGAGCGAATTGGTTTCTTTTCTGTGGATCCGGACTCCAAGCCAGATAAGGTAATTTTGTTCGTAAAATTGATTATATTATTAATTTAATAATAGTAAATGTAATTAATTACGCTTATATTTTCAGCTTGTATTTAATAGAACAGTAACTCTTAAAGAAGATGCTGGAAAGTTATAAGTAGAGTTTTTCTATACTTTTTAAAAGTGAAGAGAGAAATAATTTAACAACAATTTATTTTTTGTTGTAAATAAGATCAATAAAATATTTTATAAAGCCTAAAGTTTTTAAAATGGTTTCATAGTTTCACATTCAATTACAGCTTTTAATTGCAAAGCTCTACCATGTTTGATTAGAGTTTCTTTTCTAAACCTGAGTTTTCTATGTAACATTTAATGTATTCATCAGACAAGACTCATAAGTTGGTACCATATACTTAATATTAATAAAAGCATCTTTATTTCCGTATCTTTCTAACACTTCGAGGGTTTCTTGAATTACATCTCCTGGGCTTTCCCCTCTAGCTTGGGAATAATCTATACCTTCTCCAATGTTCTCTGAAATGTAAACAAATACTTATTTTAAAACTGAATGTCTCTTAATCCTTGAAATTATTGTACTTACCAACACGATCTTTGAGTAGATTAGGAATAGGTAAAATTTGTCTATAATAAGGCACTAAAGCTTCTCCAATTCCATCCGCTGATCGAACTAATCGTTGTAATGCTCGCATTGTAGTGCAAACTATTTCTGGCAATTTGGTATTTAAAGCATCTGAAATGATACAAATAGATTATTTGAATTCTTTACAAGAATTTATCAATTTTATACTTCATACTTTTGATGGGAATTATTAATTGTGGGATAACTGGAAGAATTTTTGGTCCACCAGCCTCTAGCATGTCAGCAATTCCTTGCTCAGACAAAAACTTATATGGTTGATCTGTCTCTGTTAATCCATCAAAAAACATAGGCAAATAATGATGAAAGTCTAATTGTTGAATATCCACTTTCCAGATTAATTTAGAGCCATAGCTGCCGCCTTCCATAGAAATCGGTAATATACCCTGTTCGTAGAATTTACGGAATTCCGAAGGCTTCGGTTTTTGTGGTTTGAAAATTGAGTGTCGCGGAGGTTTTTCAACAACTGTATTTTCCTATACATCAGTTAATGCGTTAATTACATTTCGATATTCATAATTATTAAGCAACGGTTATTATTATTAAGATTATTTCAGCAATATACTTGCAAAGCCTGGATAGTAAAAGCAGGAACCACCCTAATTTTCTGTCTTTTATATTTTGGAACATTTTTTCTAATTTCGCTCCAAAATTCCTTTTCACTCACCATCTTATATAGTATTTTAATTAATTGTAAAAGTCAATGTGTTAAAGAGTAGTGATTTAATCCTTTCTATGGTATAATTTAATTTTGTTGCGGCTTTTTAACCAATTGAAACCCTGAACTAAACTGTTCCTGATTAAAGCCAAAACCAAACACAATATGGCTACTTAGCAACAGTGCTCCCATAGCTATTTTCATTTCATTATTGACCAAATAATCACTGTGCTGCATTTTACCCTCCACAAAAAATACTTGTGAAAAGACAAATAGATCAATTAAACTTTGTCAAAATAGATTAATGATTGTTAAATTAAATAAAATTTTATTATAAAGTATATAACACTCTCTCTTAATATACATTAAATAAAGATAAATCTCTTTTCAAACTTTCTTGTGGAATTGAGGGTCATCGAATAATAGCTTTTTTTTAAACGGTTCATCCTTGTCAGCTGTATTTTTATATTAATGAAAATATGTGGTCTTAAAAAACAATAGATACGATCAATATATAATATTATATAAAAAGGATATTTGTGAAGAAGTTTAAATATTCCCGTTCCTACGGGAACAGGAATTCCCATAATTATTGACTCAGAAACACCGCAAATAACATCTTTTTGTCCATAAAAAGCAGCATCGAAAAGATGGTCGGCTGTTTTTTCGAACTAAAAAGTAGTCTAAATTAGTATAACACTGAAAATGGTAATTGTAAAAATTGAAATAAGATAATGCTTCTTACAGAAGCCAAATTAAGAACTGATTCTTTCATTTTTGCCAAGCCTTGTCGGGTAATGCCTAAGACCTCTCCCCTACTGGTCATTAAATCAGCAACTAGCATAGGATGCCGTCTATCGATACTCATTCCATGATTTTCCATAACTAATTTGATTTCAGTCATAATTGTTGATCTAGCTGCTTCTATTCCAAGGGTTTTAAAAACCTGCAACATATTTTAATGATTATGTTTTTCTTATTTTAATGCATTCAAAGCTACATATATTTATTTTACCTCTATAGTGTTATTTGAAGTAGTCCTTTTTCCAAGAACACCAGTAGTAGCCATAACTTCCCTCATATTATCACCTTCAACGAACAATTTGTACTTAGTCTTACCAGTGGAATCATCATTATGAATAACAGCCCTAGAAACTGATGGAAGGCCCTAAGAGAGAACAAAAATTATTTGTATTATACGACATTTTTTATTTAACAATACTAGTTGGGATAAATGTTACCTTTACAACTATGTTTGGTACAGTTTCTTTTAACTGTGTAAGAGCATAGTTTAAGCTATGCTTACTTTTACTAGGACTGACTGTAATTATTGAATCACTTTTAACGCTTACTAGACTTGGATTTAATCTTAATTTAGATGTACAAATAGCATATCTTATAGAGTTAGCATCGACCTCTAACTTCAATAATTTGATTCTATCTGTATCTAATTTAATTAGTAGGAAGCAATCATCAGGCAAATAGACTTCTTCAATATACTCTGTTACTTCCCCCAAAGTAGTTTTTTCAATTCTGCCTTTTACGCGTCTTGCAAATTCAGGATCAGCGTCGTTTTCCAATGCCGCCGTAATAATAGGCGTACTAATTTTATGGTACGCATTAATTATTTCTTTAATTCTAGGTACACCCTGAGTAATGTTCATCGAGGCAACGCCAGCGAAGTGGAAGGTTTTCAAGGTCATTTGTGTCCCTGGCTCTCCGATACTTTGAGCAGCTAATGCGCCAACAGCAGTGCCAGGTTCTATTTTCGCTCTCATATATTTCTCCTTGCAAGTATGAATGAATTCAACCAGTTGAGACACCGTAAGACGTTCCAATTGTAAAAGAACAGGCGTCTTTGGTGTAGCATTGGGACGAAGAAGCGCTATTTTACGAGCGACTATCTTCAAGAACGTGGATAGTTCTTCTTTAAATTCTTCGCTAAGACAGTTATATTCTTCGGAATTCAGTAGCTCATTTGTAGCCTTTATCACGGTTGGGGCGTCGAGAGGTCGTTCATTTTTGTACGGTGATTTTGCCCTTACATGATCAAGAACTCTTCTATAATCTACTGGACAATCTTTTCCTTCCATATACGTTGGATCAAGCGCATCTCCGCCATACAAAACTTGTACAATGTCTCCAACAGAATTTCGAACAGTCATGTCGTAGTGAAGGCAGAGATCTTCTAAACTTTTTACCAACCTTCTTTGCATATAACCAGTTTCGGCAGTTTTCACGGCGGTATCTACAAGACCCTCTCGACCTCCCATTGTATGAAAGAAGAATTCGGTAGGCAAAAGTCCCGAGTAAAAAGAATTCTCAACAAAACCTTTGGCTGCTGGTATTTTTGAATGACGCTCAAAGTGCGGTAAAGCTCTGTCCTCGAAACCATTTGGTACTCTGTGACCACTGATGGCTTGTTGACCAACGCAGGCAATCATTTGTGAGATATTGATGAAACTACCTTTGCTACCGGATAGTGCCATGATTAAGGGGCTATTGCTAGGATGAAGTTCCTTTAAACAAGCTTTGCCAGCGTGATCACGAATAACTGAGAGCTCCTTTAATATCATAGCTTCCAGAGTTTCTTCCTCCGAACAACCGGGCTGACAAACTAGACGGCCTTCTTCCATCTGACGAATATATTCCGTACATTTAGAATACCCGGCATTCAAAAGCTGATTCTTAGCTTTTAAAAGTCCATGACCTGGTGTTACATCACCGATACCTATAGAGAATCCTCTATTCATTAAAAAATAACTTGCGATTCTTGCTAACCTCCACATAGCTATTGTGGCAATGTCTTCTCCCCAGTCTCGAAGGAGTATGTAAAATATATTTTGCTTAGAACCAGATCCTAAAGTAGACTTATCCATGGAACCTGCCAATAGCTCCGAGTTTCTGATTATAACATCTGTGAGAAAAAATAAATTTGTTAATGTTTTTTATAATCTTATTAAAAATTAAAGAAAAGACAAAATTTTACATGAATCATTAATACATAATTCTTCATTACTAGTGTAAGCTCTGCCTTTTGCTTTTAAATTTGCCTTTATATTACAGCTTTTATTAGGACGTAAAATCAAACTAAAAACTTGTTTTCCTGTCCATAGTACGCATGGCTTAAGAATCACTGGTTGTGGAAGATCTATGGCCATTGTAGCATCAGAACCTGCCAAGAGACAGCAAGCTAACTGAGTGGCTTGTGATTTGTTTAGAAACAAGTCTTTCTGAGTTAACAAGTATCCACCAGTAATAAAATCTTGAGTAGCTGCGATCAATAGTTCTCCATTACGAGGTGTTACCAAATTAGCTTTGTTCTATTTCAAAAATTTGTTTTAATAACATGAAGCAGTTGATTTTTTATTCCATTTAGTTGTAAAGCTTACCCCCATTAAAACTAAAGCTTCAGCCCTTGCTTCTTCTGTTTGAGGCAAATGTAGATTCATTTCATCTCCGTCAAAGTCCGCGTTATAAGGCGTGCACACACATTCATTGAATCTAAATGTCCGATGATCCAGTACTTTTGCTTTATGTGCCATTATACTTAGTTTATGCAGAGATGGTTGCCGATTAAATAAAACTACATCATCGTCCCTAAGATGTCGTTCAACGATATCTCCAAGCTGTTATTTTCATGAAAATTAGTGAACAATTTTGTAATATTTTCATTTTAATATACTTCTGGTCTTTAAGACCCTTTAGAAAACATCCTAATATTTTACCTGTAAATCTTGAGCAATCTGTCTTCGATTGCCATATCGAAGGAATTTCTTAAATTGAGTTTTACCTTGCTGTACAAAATTAGCACCAGGATGAACATCTGGACCATTTCTAACTAACTGACGCATTAATTCAATATTCGAAGGATTCACCTTTTCAGGATAAGTCAAAATTTTTGCTACATGAATTGGTACACCGACCTAATAATAATTTTTTTTTTATAAGCTAGAGAATACTATGTATTAAAGTGTAACTATTACAGTAAAAAGAAATTTAAATACCTGTTCTATTCTAAGATTAGGATCCGGCGAAATGACAGTTCGACTAGAAAAGTCTACCCGTTTGCCAGACAAATTACCTCGAAAACGACCCTGTTTGCCTTTAAGTCTTTGAACAAGCCCTCTTCCTGATTTTTTTGGCTGCATATTCAGAGGAATTCCTGACATTTCACTGTTAATATAAAGGGCACAATGTAATTGCAAAAATTCCCAGTCCTCATTATACATTTGAACCTTAGCACCGCTTTGCCTATGTTTCTGAATCACATCATTGATAAATACTATTTCTGATAATTTCATTGTTAAATGATCCTCATTAGTTCCAGCTTTTAAGTCTGACACTATACTAGGCCTAATGCAAATTGGTGGTACTGGAATTCTGGTTAAAATTAAATCTTTGGGTAGTGCACACTCAGGATTCATGAGCAAAAGCGGAATATCGCTCTCTGGAATTCTTTCTAGTATACCTTGCACCTAAAGATAAATTTATAATTCAATGTCGTAATCTTAATTCTGCCAAGGCACTAACTAAAATTAGGCTGAAAAAACCAAAAATTTAAATAATTATTTTGTCAGTCAGTTTGTTTATAAAAAAATATAATCAAATTTTTTCCTTATTAAATTTCTATATAAAATTAATTTTTTTGGCTCTCCATTATTGAAAGCTCTTAAGTCAACTTCTTAATAAAATTGAAGGACAAATTACATCAACTTTGATAAATCTAAGGTAGAAAATGTAAATGTCATCCTAAAGTAGCCATTCAGGATGATCTTTCTTAATATATTAATTTTAATTATATTTTTTAGGAAAAGTAAGAGACAGAAGAAAGTATGGAATAACAATTATATGCTTTCAAGTTTTGAGGAGGACATAAGATAATGCTATTCATTTTATTGAAGGATCACAAAAAGATAATCTTGGGTCTTTTAAAAGCAAGCCATTATTTTTTATTGCATATCCTTTTAAATTATCGAAAGACTTTTTTTAAAATACAACGTGGACTAATTATTTCGTTCAACCATTCACTAGATATTTTGATTGGAAATATCATATTGTTGTGCGCAATCACTACACACATATATGCAAAATTGCTCACTTACTTATAATTTCAAATTGAAGTATTAAATGAATGAGGGATGAAAAGATAAATTTACATAGTTTTCTGAAAATCTCTTGACATAAGCTTAAATAATATACAATAAAAAATATGTAGTTCCATTATAAAAATTAAAGAGGGGGTTTATATGATTTTCAAATGACTTTTTAAAGTTAAACCAATAGTATTATATTATGCCTCTTTTAAACCATAAAAATTTGATTTTATAGTTTTTTCTTAATTTAGTTTTTGCAAGAAGATAATTGTGATTGTATATTAAAATATGTCAATCTCTATAATTTTGAGGTAACTCGTAAAAAATAGTAATAAAATGTAAAAAAAAAAACAAAAAATAACAAAAATGGCAAGAAAATAGTCTGAAAGATAGTTTTTCTTTAGCTATTAGGTTTATAATAAATTTTTGAAAATAATTCTCTTTAACTAAAGATATTGAATTGCTCAGACATTATATGTATACTTCAAAATGCTGCTTGGTTTTTTTATCATATATAATAGAGTTGAGACAATTTGTCTATCAGTATTTCAGGTGATCTGATTGAAGCATTTTCTATAAAGAATGCAAAAGGGAAATATTAATTATTTTCCTAAATTATTTATCAGTTTATAAATGTAATTATATAATAAAAGAACTGACAAAAAAGTAATTGAAATTTGGTGTCTTTTCAGCCTTATAATTCTGACTAGTACTTTAAAATATTTACATGATTCTATGAATTACCTCCAATGGATTTAAAACATTAGCTACACCTCCCATTATTATTCCTTCTAATTCCTTATTATTTTCAATGACATCATTATATTCATATAATTTTTGTTGAATTATGAAGTCAGTTTTCTTAGTATTTTTGTACTTTTCATGAACAATTTTCAATAAACCTGCTTTTTTAACAGTACCATTATGATCTCCACAGTATGGACAAATTGATATTTTCTTTGACTTTTCTAAAATTTGTTTTCTTAAAGCTTTGCGAGATAGATAACCCAAATTAGGATTTAAAACTTTAAATAAATATTTCTTCTTGTCAACTGGATTTAATAAAACATGAGAACATTTCTACAAAAAAGAAAAACTAAATGTTTACTTTTTCAAATAGTAAGACTAAATATGAATAAAAAGATAATATCTTACTTTACATATTGTTTGAAGAATCCCAATGATAGACCTAAAATATCCAACATGAAATACTGGTAGCTCTAAATCTATATACCCAAAGTGACCAATGCATTCATTTAAAGATTTTCCACAGGAACCACAATTATTAGCATTAGAGCATGTTCCCTATAAAAAAAGAATAATTTTACTTTGCTTTTCAAAAAATTTCCAGTTATACGTTTAACCATAACTAAACTAAAGATTTTAAAATCAATAAACTTCAAGAATTACCATGCGTTTGTCTAAAACACCATAGGGAACTGGTGTGTGCTTACTGTCTTGATTATACAAATTTTTTGCTACAATATGAATGTGAGCTTGTCGCTCCATATTGTGACGGCTATCAATGCCAAATGACACATGGGATCTATATAAAAATAAAAAATATATAATTATTTGCAAAATATTTTGTACAAATTTAATTTTAGATACACAATTTATAAATATTGAAATGGAATTCCAAATAATATGAATTAATATGTTTTATTTAAAAAAGCATTGAATTACAGTATTTTATTAAAAGTGATCATAAATTGGTTAAAAATATTATTAGACTTACATCTTACGAGCAACATCTGTCTCTCTAAATTGTTCTTTCACCATTTTTAAAGCTATATAGAGCTCTGGGCTGGTCCTGGTCCTCTGAGGCAGTCTGAGCTGAGGCTCTGATTGGAATCTGGATGACTGGGACTGGATAGCCTTATGGATAGTGGATACTGGAAAGCCGGAATGATGTGAGCAAATGCCAAATAGCAATGCCAATGCCGGTACTTGTTTAGGGTGAGAACTGAGAGTCGCTGAGAGACGAGGGTGTTGAGACTTGAGGCCCGAGGCCCGAGCAGGCCCGAGGGTGAGCGTGAAATGAGAAGGTGAGAACTGGTGAGAACTGAAACACAGCAGAACACTTAGAAATTGAGGTTAGTTCTTAGCCCGGCTAAAATTATATAGTTCGTGTTACGGGAACTATACTATTTTAATTCGGCTAACTGCGGTCTGCGGCTAACCTTCAAGCTTCAAGTCGGCACTTGAATCACTTGATGGTCTTCACCAGTTCTCAATTTAATAATTTTCGCCGCTACAGGGTACAGCTATATTTAATTTAATCTTTAAAAAAGTGCTTGTTTAACCTGGTGGAACCGATAAAAAGTATTTAACCGGCAAACGATCGAAAAGGTGTGAAATTTCATATTTATCGCGCATTAGGAATAGAAAACAGTTTTAAATGCACACATTTTATATATAATCTTACAAATTATATACCTATTTGTAATGTTTAAAGGAAACAACCGAAAAAATGCAAATAATTTATTTTAAATTTTAGTCTGTAATTTTAGAAGAAAAAAACATTATTCGTAATTAAATGCATTATTGCGAATCGGTTGTAGAAATTGAAAAGCTGTTACGAACAAGTTTTTCAATAGTTATATAAATTCAATCTTTATGAGAAATATATTTTTTATTTTATATATACGTACGTCAATTTCAGTAAAATAAGTAAACTTAATAATAAAATACTTTTGATTATATCTAATGAGATAAAATTAAGCCGTATACGGCGTATGTATATTAATTTTGATTAGAAATATTACCGACAATGCAGCAACTCTATTTTTAAAAATGTCAAAACATATTTTTTTATATGCTATACGCACATGGAGGAGGCCATGAAACCCTACACCCTCTACACTTTTTAGGCCGGTGTCAACTGTCAGTCCGTGACTCGCAACTCCGCAAGCCTCATATCCAACATAACTACAAAAATCAGAATGTACACATTTTGATTGGTAGTTTTTCAGATTTTTGCTTCTTATGTTGGATATGAGGCTTGCCTGCTTTTCGTACTGATAGTACTGACACCGGCCCTTTGACACCGGCTCTTTAATACAAATTGAATGTATATAATTCGTTTTCGTTTTCATTTTAAATAAGTTTACATTTAATAACAATACTGTATTACAGTGTTTCTTGTGTATAAGATTTTCAGATTCTTTCGTTAAATATCACAATTAGAAGAAAATGCCAAAGGTAAATTTTATTTAAATTAAGTTTTGTCTATATAAGGAATAATTTTTTTTTGTTCTTAGGATATAAGATCTTACTTCACCAATGCAATAAGCTCCAAGCCTAAGGCAAGTGGGCCTATTACAAAAAATAAAAGATGTAGAGTAATTTCTTCTGATGATGAAGACAGTGCAGAGCAATCACCGATTAAGAAATCTAAGGTTGTAAAGCTGTAAATGCTTAAATTTATTATTTTTGGGTTTGAATAATTCTCTTTTAACTTTTTCTTTACTAAACGATATAGGGAATTGTTCAGTTAGTAGCATCAAACTCTGATGATGATGATTGTCTAGATGTTACTCCAGATTCCATTAAAGCAAAACATAAGTCAAAAGAGTTGCCAAAGAAAAAGTCAGTTTCTATCTCTGACATATTTGGGAAAACACCTGTTAAAAGACAGCAAGTACTTAAAACAAATAAGAAATTGCAAAAACAGGTAAATTACTTTTTTTATAAAAGTATAAAAATTATTTTTTCGATATAATGAAAGTATAAATTTACAGGAAGCTGAATGGCATAATGATACAGAGTTTGAAGCTACTTTAGTACAATTGGATAATTCGAAAATAGAATTAACAGGAATCAATGATAATGGAAAAAAGATAGACAAAAATGCTAAAAGCCCTAATACATCAGGAGATAAAAATACTAAAAGTCCTAAGAAATCAGGAGATAAAAATATTAAAAGTCCTAACAAATTAGAAGATAAAGATACTAAAAGTCATAAATTAAATCAGAAAAGAGGAGATAAAAGTCCAGAAAAAACAAAGAAAAATAGTATTAACAATGTAGAGACCGAACAAAAAGAAAAGGATAATAATGATAATAAAAGTAATGCTAATGATTTTAATGAGAGAAAAAGGAAACATGCCTCACATGATCTTAAGGAATCAGCAAATCAAGATAGTTCTACATCTAGTTCAATTGATAAGAGCCCTGCTAAAAAATTGTTAAATTCGAAAAGGGGATCAAAAATTTCTTCGAAACTTGAAATAGAGGACCAAAAAGTAAAGAAGCTTTCTCCTACTAAGTCAAATGATCAGTTAGATCCTTATGATGAAAGAATTCTAAAAAAGAAACAACGTGCAGTTGCATATCAGCAGTATCTTCATAGAGGAGGAGCAAGAAATCCAGGGTCAAAGCCGATCCCAGAGGTAATTTAAGATAAACCTTTAAAATTGACAAGAACTGAATAATTATTAATATCAATATTCTTAGGGAGCTGAGTTATGCCTTGCAGGTTTAACCTTTGTAGTTTCTGGTGTATTCGAGTCTTTGGAAAGAGATGAAGTTCAGGAATTGATTAAGAAGTATGGTGGACGAGTTGTTGCATCAGTGTCACGTAAAACTAATTACTTGGTAGTAGGAGAAGAAGCAGGGCAAAGTAAATTATTAAAGGTAATTGTTACATTCTTCAATGACTAAATCTGCATAGCTAATCTATTTTTTTTTGCAAGGCTAAGGAGCTGCATGTTAAAATACTCTCAGAGGATGACTTACTTGAATTAATTAAAACTAGGCCCCAGGGTAAAGCTAGTGCTATAATACCATTTCATACTAAATCAAACAAAAAACATGATACATCTATAGAAATTCAAGAAACCTCAATGAAAGAGGAACAACCATTAAATGAAAAAAATAAATTGGTTGAGGAAAAGGATATAAAAAAAACAGTAAAAAAAGCATTAAAAGAATTTGAAACTAATGAATCTTTGAATAAAAAAGACGATAAAATTGGTAAATTGATCAATGAGCATCAAGTTAATATTACTCATTCTATGACAGAAGCATTGGTAGATAAATACAGACCAAAAAGTATTAAACAGTTGATTGGTCAACAAACGGAAAAGAGTAGCGCAAAAAAACTTTATGCTTGGTTACAAAATTGGTATAAGAATCAGTATAGTAAAATAAAGCCTTCTAAACCAAGTTAGTACACGACAAACGTATCTTATTAAAAATACTTTGTAATAATCAAAATTAGCAAATAAGCTGTCTTAAAAAATAATTTTCGTTAAAGGTCCTTACGCACTGAACAACGATGGTGCATTCTTTAAAGCTGCTTTACTATCCGGTCCACCGGGAGTAGGTAAAACAACATCAGTGCAAGTTGCTTGTAAAGAGTTGGGTTTTGATCTCATAGAGTTCAATGCTTCTGATACCAGAAGTAAAAAGTTATTAAAGGAAGAAGTTTCTGAAATTTTATTCAATACAACTGTTAAGGAATTTTTCAAAGGTATGTGTTATGAAATAATTAAGTTTAATTAATAAGTCTCTCTGCTATTTTGGAAAATCTTCTTTCACAGACAAAGGTAATAAGCCATCTAAAAAGCATGCACTTCTTATGGACGAAGTTGATGGTATGGCTGGTAATGAGGATCGCGGGGGCTTACAGGAATTAATTAGTTTAATCAAATCATCTGACGTACCCATCATCTGTATATGTAACGATCGGAATCATCCGAAAATGAGAACGTTATCAAATTATACTTTTGATTTGCGTTTCCCAAAGCCAAGATTAGAACAAATTAGGGTATGTTCGTTAAATATGTCTAACAAATGTTTTTTAAATTACTTTTGAATATGATTTGTAAAATCTTTTAATACTAGGGTGCCATGAAATCCATTTGTTTCAAAGAAAATATTAAAATTTCTAATGAAGATCTTGATCGTTTAATAGTAGCAACGAATCTAGATGTGCGTCAAGTGATAAATCATTTATCATTGTACACGACAGGCTTTTCAGAGAGTCAAACAAATTCCGAGGGGAAATGCATTAACAAAGATATAAAATTAGGTCCGTGGGACGTTGTTCACAAAGTTTTTAGTGCTGACGAACACAAAAATATGAGTATCCATGATAAAAGTAGCCTCTTCTTCCACGATTATAATATCGCACCATTGTTTGTTCAAGAAAATTATCTTTCAGTTATACCAAAGGCACCAAAGTAAGTATCAAATATCGAACATACCAAAATTCTCTTTTGTAAAAACTATCATTTGAAATTACAGAGAGGAGTTATTAGAAAAGGTAGCTTTGTCTGCCGATAGCATAGCAGTAGGAGCAATGATTGAAAAAAAAATTCGAGGGGCTAGTGCTTGGTCTCTTTTACCAGTACAAGCAATTTTTTCAAGTGTAATTCCCGGCACACTTATGAGTGGTATCATGAATCATAATCGAATTAATTTTCCTTCTTGGCTCGGTAAAAACTCTAGAAGCAACAAGTTTGATAGAATGAGGCAAGAAATTACTGTGCACACGAGATTGACGACAGGAGCAAGTAAAGAAGCTATCAACTTAGATTATTTAGGTCCCCTGAAGAATGCTATACTCAGGCCTTTGATAGTTGATAATCTTGATGGAGTAGATAAAGCAGTGAAAGTTATGAACGAATATCACTTAGTTAGGTGTGTTTGACTCGACTTATTCAATATAATATATTCACTTAATGCCTATTTTTTTTTACAGAGAGGATTTGGACTCTATTGCGGAAATTTCACTGTGGTCAGGAGATAGAGACCCAATGCAAGCAATACCTACTAAGGTAAGCTAATCTTTTATTTTATTCATCCAATTAAAAGTACAAACAAAACTATTTTTAAATCGGCAGGTGAAAGCAGCTTTTACGAGAGCTTACAATAAAAGCTCAACAGCCATGCCTTATACAGTAAAAGGTTCATCTAAAAAAAAGAACTCGCAGGACGAAGAATTAATGGATGAAGAAGACAATGCTAATAATGAGGAAGAGGAAGAAGACACTATTGAAGCGGATAAAATGATTAAAGTTTGTATATATATTTAAATATAAAATGATATAGACATTAATTTCGAATTCTATATTTTCAGGCAAAAAATCCGACGGTAATTAAAACTGGTGGAGGTAGCAAGAAAAAAGAGCCTTCTACGTCAAAAGCCTCTAGATCAAAACGAGGAAGGGGTAGAGGCAAATGTTGAAAATTTGAGTCACTAACTACCCTTATTATTTAAACGATCTTGTGTATGTAGAATAAATTATTTCATTTTTTTCTATCCAATTGTTTAATTAGCTTAAAAGTGAGTAATATTATTGTGAATTTATTATGCCACTTTAAATTATGTAATATTAGCCTTTGATGAAAATTTATTGTGTATTGGTAGGAAATCGTAAATAAAATACAGCTATTTTATTAATATAAATCTATGATTTAAGATAAAATTCTACATTACAATTAATCTAGGCATTTAGTAAGATTGATTCATTTAACAGCTAGAAAACTAATTTTATTGACTGTTATCAATACGATTTGCATTAAGTTTGTTTAAAAACTTCGTGGTAAGTTTTTATTGATAGAAACACATTTGAGAAATATTTTAGTTCTACAACGTTTCTTTTGGTATTGCTTTGGAAATTATCCCGAGTTCTGATCTCGTCTTCACGCATCCTACAAGAATTAAAAAATATATATGTTATATAAGCATTAGTATTCTAATATTTTTAGCCAGCAGAAAAAGTAGTAAATATGTTTATCACACAAAAGAAATAATTATTTACGCCTTTGCGATGCTTTCCATCCAATATATTCATGGGTTTTCTTATTCTCTTTAGTTAACCAGTCTTGAAGGGGTTTGAAATACTCCAGCAATCCACTAGCATCCATTTTTCTCTGGCCAGTAATTTTTTTCATAGCATCTTGCCAAGGTTTTGAAGAACCGAGTTGTAGCATAGATCTAAGATTTAATGGTAATAGGTCGGATTCATCGTTAACTTAATTAAAATGACAACATTACAGATTAAATGATAAAAAACTGGATGTACTATACTGACTTTAATAGATCTCCAGCTTCTTTGTTATTATAGATATCACAATGATGAAGAGGTTTGGCACCAGGGTTATAAGGATCATATTGCTTGGCTGCTGTACATAAAGCTCTGTGGAATTGGAACTGAATGATGAAGCTGACATAATACCTAATATATTCGGCGTCGGCAATTACATGAAATTTTGAACCAGGGTCAAAATCTTCCTCTGATCTATCTACGGGAGGCTCGATACCTTGAAAATGTTCACTAAGGTACCACCTATGTAATTGAGTATAAGTCAGTGTAATAATTTTTGAATGGTTTTTCGAGGTAATCATTTCTTTCAAATTAATGCAAGCTACAACCAACCAATTACAATTGTAGTTGTCCTGAGTAACTTTTCCTTCAAAAACGTTCCAGCGCCATTTGTCTAGCTTGAGGGCAAATGGCAAAAAGGCGATTTTCACCAAACCTTTTATGTATAAGTGGTTGATCTCAGCTTCGTAGTCTGTGGAGTAGTTTCCAAACAGTCCAATCGATTGAAGGTGAGTAGGGGTGGATGCACTAAGTTCAATTACATCACCAACAGCCTCGTGGAAACCTGGATTGGCTCCACCCTTGAAAATGAATGGCTGATCCTTGTACTGCAAAAAATACTCGATGTGTCCCATCTCGTGATGAGCCGTCGCGAGATCTTCCATATTTATCCTGGTGCACTGTTTGATTCTAAAATCTTTTCCATTATAAAAGTCCCAGGCACTTGTGTGGCATATAATCTCGCGATCCTTTGGTTTCTCCAGGATGGAATTCTGCCAAAACGTGTCAGGCATTGCTGTTAAATTGATGGATGTAAAGAAATTCTCCGCCAGACGGAATATACTAGTGGCGTTGTATCCTGTGTAGGAATATCGTTTAATTAGAAAATGTAAAGAATTTTGATTTTTAAAGTAACACGAAAAATAGTTAATGCAAGAAGCAATTAACCTTTCTCAAGCAAGGGTTTGGTAGCATCGGGCAATTGTTTTCCTGGGAATGGGGTAGTAAAGTCTGCGATATTTGGCCAAGCCTCACCCCACAGATTACTCAGCAGATGAGCAGGTATCGGTCCATCCTTCGAAACTATATTTTCTCCATATTTCTTTCTCAGTTCTCTCCTCACGTAAGCGTGGATTTGCAAATAGAGGGGCCTCAACTGTTGCCACAGTTCCTCTTTAAATAATTCATGTATTTATTCCACAAAAAGATATTAAGAGAGTCTACTCAGCCGTCGCGAAGAATTCTTGTTAAGCAGCATTTTATAACAAAACAATTGAGATATTTCTAGAACTCTTAATAACTTAGAAAATATTTTAGGGTTCTTAAAAAGATTAAGAGAAGATTCCTTGCTACTATCATAAAATAGCACTCCAAAACTGTTCTATAAGAATTCTTCGTGCTGGTCAGAGTATACATACCAATCTGTTCTGGAAAATCATCAGCTTCGTAATCCTTCATCCAGTAAGCTGCTGTGTCTGGAAAATTATTCAGCCTCGAAGCCAGATTTCTAAGGTCAACGTATTTTGAATACAAGCTTCTGACTTTTTCGCCAGTAGCCTTTCTCCACTCCACCCATAAATGCTTAAGTTCTTCAGGATTACGGCTAGTTATTAGAAGTTCAGTAATTTCAGGTTCCAGAGCCAAATCGCATTTCTCACTATTATTGTAAGCGCAAACCTTTGCCTTACTGTAAATGCTTTCCATTTCGCCAATGATCTTCTCATATTCTGTATATTTCTATAAAAAATCATATTAAGTTATCGCTCTCAAGGAGTTTATAAAATTGATTTATAATTTTGTTCATCATGAATAGTGAAGCCAACTTGCTCTGACTAATCATTCAATAAACGTGAATTAATTTAACGGAACAGTGGAAACTGAGAAACCTTAAATATCGCGATTCGAGAGAAATGTTGTTTAGTATAGGGGCTTTTCCTATCACAACATATAGATCTTAATGAAAAGGAAAATTTTAAGGGGGAAAATTGAGAGTTTTACGCACATCTTGTGGAAGGACAGCAGTTCCAAGGATACTTAGTTTGGAGAATTGTCTTTTAAGATTCTCATCCTTCATATCTTTCGAGGGAAAAGCTACCACTTGCTCCCATAATGTTTTCTTGCGAATAGCTACTTTCGCTGAGATATTTAGTCTTTCATTCAAATTTTCCACAGTTAAATTAGACGCGTAATTCCATTCACTGGCGACGAGCAGGTTGTGCAATTTTTCAGCTTTCTTGTTGATATTCGCCAAAAAAGTTTTGGCGTCTTCCACATTGCTCTCGCTTTGCCTGATCTTTCGGTGATGATGTTTGTGTGACGATAAACTTAATGCCGGAACCATGAGAACCATCAACAAAATGCTGAAAAACAAATTGTCGTTTAAAAAGTTTCGTGCTGTTTTTTTAAAAAGACTCAATTATGGAAATTCTTAAATCACTATCATTATAATGAAACTTACGTAGAAACACAATATGTATGCATGGTGCAAAAATGCCAATGATCAAATTCAATCAGTTTATATAAAGTGAACGCTGGTCTAATTCTAAATAAAAGAATAATGTGCCACGTGTTTGCACTTTCTAGCCCATTTTATGTACCTAATGTATATTCTATATAGGATATTAACATCTTATTTATGATTTAAATTCTTTTTTATGATGCATCAATATAATTTTTATCTCGCATTGCTACCAATATAAATATAGATTAGTGCAGGAAATTTATATTAAGTTATCGATTTTTATGTCAATTACCGGTGTAGTAGTTGGAATGTGGCTTTTATAGGCTTTTAAGGAAACATTTGATTTTCTTCTTAAATGTTAATAATCATAATCATTAATCGGAAAGAGGGGGAAGACTCATAAAGAGAGGTGTAAGGAAGAAGCACAGTTTCACTATCACTTTTATTGATAGAGAACTATAAATAAAATATTGCAACTATTTGTAAATAATAATCCATAATTTATGAAAAAACTGTTCGATACCATTTATTCAAAGAATACAATAAAATTGTTATATATATACTTAATAATTGGGGAGCAAATTTTATCGAGTACATTATCAATGTGTTTTGAACGGGGTCTGCTTAAAACCTCGTTGTAAGTTTCTATTCACGTAGAAGCGTTTGGAATGTTCTAATTTTCTGACGTTCTCTTTGATATTCCTTCGGGGATTATCCTTGCGTAGTGGTTTCTTCTTCTGACGATATTTCTTCTTGTCTGAAGAAAAGCTCTGATCTCGTTTGTACACACTCTATAACAATTAATCAAATACATGAAAAGTATAATTCTAATACATTTAATGAACTAGATACATAAGCTGTAGTTAAAAAAAATAATTACTTACGTTTTTGCGATGGTGTCCAACCAATATACTCATTAGTTTTCTTATTTTCTTCAGTCAGCCAGTCTTGAAGGGGCTTGAAATACTCCAGCAATCCGCTAGCGTCCATTTCCCTCTGGCCAGTAATTCTCTCCATAGCATCTTGCCAAGGTTTTGAAGAACCAAGTTGTAGCATAGATCTAATATTTAATGGTAATTGATCGGTTTAATCATTAATTTAAAATAATAATATTACAGATTTACATGATAAAAAAAATGAATTTATATACTACTGACTTTAATAGATTTCCAGCTTCTTTGCTGTTGTAGATGTCACACTGATGAAGAGGCTTGGCACTGGGATTCTGTGGATCATACTGCTTGGCTTCCGTACAGAGAGCCTTGTGGAATTGAAATTGGATGACGTAGCTGACAAAATATCTGATGTACTCGACATCGGCTATTATGTGATACTTGGAGCCAGGGTCAAAATCGTCCTCCGACCTGTCTACAGGAGGCTCGATACCTTGGAATTGTTCAGCAAGATACCACCTATATTGTAAAATTAGTACAAATCAGTAAAATATTTCTTCTTAAATTAAAGGATAAAGCTGACCAATTGCAATTGTAGTTGTCCTGAGTAACTTTTCCTTCAAAAACGTTCCAGCGCCACTTGTCCATCATGAATGCAAACGGCAGGAAAACGATTTTTTCTAGACCTTTAATGTACAAGTGGTTGATCTCAGCTTCGTAGTCAGTGGAATCGTTGTCTAATAGCCCAATGGCCTTGAAATGACTGGGAGTGGATGCACTGAGTGCAATAACGTCACCAACAGCCTCGTGGAAACCCGAATTGGCTCCATCCTTGAAAATTGTTGGCTGATCCTTGTACTGCAGGAAGTACTCGACGTGACCCATCTCGTGATGCGCTGTGAGAAGATCCTCCATATTTATCCTGGTGCACTGTTTGATTCTAAAATCTTTTCCATTATAAAAGTCCCAGGCACTTGCGTGGCATATAATCTCGCGATCCTTTGGTTTCTCCAGGATGGAATTCTGCCAAAACGTGTCAGGCATTGCTGTTAAATTGATGGATGTAAAGAAATTCTCCGCCAGACGGAATATACTAGTGGCGTTGTATCCTGCGTAGGAATATCGTTTAATTAGAAAATGTAAAGAATTTTGATTTTTAAAGTAACACGAAAAATAGTTAATGCAAGAAGCAATTAACCTTTTTCAAGCAAGGCTTTGGTGACATCGGGCAATTGTTTTCCTGGGAATGGGACGGTAAAGTCTGCAATATTTGACCAAATCTGGGCCCACATGTTGCCAAGCAAGTGAGCTGGTATCGGTCCATCCTTTGAGACAATATTTTCTCCATACTTTTTCCTCAGTTCTCTCCTCACGTAAGCATGGATTTGCAAATAGAGGGGCTTGAGTTCTTCCCATAAATTCTCTTTAAATATTTATGTGTTATTTATTTCGTTCCTAGATTTTTTAAATGAGTCTTTCGTTAAATGGAAAATAAGATGGTACACATACCAATCTGCTCTGGAAAATCGTCAGCTTCGTATTCCTTAATCCAATAAGCAGCTGTGTCGGAGTAATTATTTAGCCTCGAAGCCAGATTACTTAGTTCAACGTATCTTGGATACAGGGACTTCACTTGTTCACCGGAAACCCTTCTCCATTCCACCCATAGGTATTTCAGTAATTCAGGATCACGGCTGCTCATCATAAGTTCAGTGATTTCCGGTTCTAGAGCCAAATCGCATTTTTTACTGTTATTGTAGGCGCAAATTTTCGCTTTGCTGTAAATGCTCTCCATTTCACCAATGATCTTCTCATATTCTGTATATTGCTAAAAGAAATAAATTATAAGAAATGATTCTTCTGATATAGATCCTGTAAGATTAAGTTATAATTTAATTAATAACCATAACTTATAACTATTATATTTTTTCTATCTCAAAAGCATTTGAAAGTCGCTGCAGAAATTGCTTAGCTACTATATTAGAAAGGGTCTTTTGATGGATGAACATACAGAAAGTATACCCTCAGCGCTTTTTATAAAATCGTTTAACTGACTGATTTCTAATTGAAAACAAAATTTTATTGAAATTTCAAATGTTTGATCCAAAAATGTACGACCTAATTAGACAAATTAATGTTGTCAGCTTTTATTTTATTTCATCTTTCCTATTAAATATTTTTTAATAACAATATATGTAAACGGTTAGAATTATTATCAGAAGATATTTCAAAATGATTTTTTCGACAATTGAAAGCGATTTCCCATTTTTACCAAACTTATGAAGCTTTTACTACTGTACTTTATATGTTCCGTCCATGTATCAATCATGAATTATTTATAAAATACGCTTTTTATCCTTTTCCGCGCAAAATGATCTGATTAATGTAACATATTGATCGGAATAATAATATAAACTGAATTATTATTATATTTTTTATCGAACACATTACTCACGGAATAATTCTAAAATATTTTTTTGTTAATAAAAAAGTATGTAAAATATAATCTTATTATTATTTTATGGCTTTGAAATGATTCAGCTATTTTAAGCAAATAAAAATCACTTTTTGAATTTTATCAATCCGTTTCAATGTTTATCTTATCTTTTATTTGATTAATGCACAGTGTTCCATTTAAAATGGATCATCCTAAATAACTCTTTTTATTGTTGAATGCAGTAAGAAACATGTCCAGTAACAGTTGTTCGACTTCGACGGGAATATAAGATTTCAGTATCATTGGTTCAACCTTCAAGAGTCATTGGAAGAATATATATAGGTTAGCTTAAGCTTTTTAGATGGAACATTCTATATATTCATATATATAGTATACTATAGTTTAATAGGTAAGAAACTTCTGCTAATTTTTTTTGTATTATTGATATTCATCTTGTTACGTAGCAATATATGTCGCCTAATCCTGTTGTTGCGTAACTCAATAGACGTCAATTATTCAAAAACTATTCATTACAGGTTTTACTGCCCATTGCCTAATCCATGAAAAGTTATATTACACTATCAAATTATTATATCTAGGGGACATATATAGTATAGCTATGTATTTTTGAAAATTAAATATAATCAAATGTTCAAAAATTAAAATATAAATAGTAAAGAAAGAATTTACGACAAAATCATAATTTTCCTATAATTATTAAAAGATAGTCATTTTTATAATTTTAAAGTGATATATCTCAGAATACAAAAATTCTTCGTGATTCACTCCAGTCTCCCAAATCGTGAACTGGAAATGAAGAAATTTTGAGATTTCAATATATAAATCCATCATCTTCATCTTGTATTAGCTACAATTCCGATTAAATAAATAAACAAAAACTTATATTCTATATAGGGTAAAAATGTAAGTAGTAGAATAGAGCTATTAAATTTTCTATTGCCTATACAAAATTACAAATATATCCGAAAAATTAATTTGTTTACCTTCTAATCATAAACGTTAGAAAATGTTACCATGATAGAATAATTCTTAAGGTAGAATTGAACTCCGCGCTCCTAATTCTATGTAAAAATCTTTCAGATGCTTCTATAATAAAATTTTCTCGAGCAGTATAAGTTATGTCAAAAAAGTATAATTGTTCAAAATTATTATTTAATCAACACATGGAACCAATCCTGCTGAACTGATACGATTTTTATTAATGAGCTTGTAAAATTAGAGTAAATTGGCTTTCAACTTTGTAAAGGACTTAAAAGCTTATAGTATAATACAAAAAAAAAAGAGGAAAAAATTAGAGTAAATAGAAAATATATATAACGACTAGAGAGAAACATAGTTTTAAGTAGTCTTTTTCGCCGTTGCAACAATAAGGAATTTTAACAGAAAAACAAAGATTTTAACCCTTAGCCGTCCCACCACCTCCACTGCATGAGAATGTTGGCATATATTGGGCCGTTTAGGTATAAAAAACTAAATTGCTTCGTACAGGGACAAAATTAAATTTGATCATTTATACAAAAATTTCTATGTAATCTTCAAATGCTATTTTAATAAAATAAATGGTTCAGTTTGATAAAATTTAATTTTTAGGTTGTAAGAAAAATCGAGGAATGTAGAAAAATGGAATATATGTATCTTTAACTAAAAAATCCTTAATTTTTCAAAACTTCAAAATTCTATCGAAAGACGCTTAAGTTTAATTTAAAAAGGGGATTTATGAGCTGTTCAAGTTGGTCTAAAGCCATATATGGCCCAAAGGACCACACGATTAAGGATTATGGGAAAATATTGAAACTATTGAGAGATTTACGCACTTCTTGTGGAAGAGCAGCAGTTCCAAGGACACTCAGTTTGAAGAATTGTCTTTTGAGGTTCTCATCCTTGATATCCTTCCAAGGAAAAGCAATCACTTGTTCCCATAAATTTTTACGGTTAGCAGCCACCTCCGCTGAGACTTTTAACTTTTTAGCCAAATTCTCATCAGTTAGATTAGACGCGTAGTTCCAATCGGCGACAGCGATTTCCTCGGACCATTCTTCCATTTGTTTGTTGCTCTTTGCTAAAAATGTCTCAGCATTTTTCTCGTTGTTCTCGATCTGCCTAATTTTTCGGTGATGATGTTCGTGTGATGGTAAGCTTGATGTTGAAGCCACGAGGATCAACAATAAAATGCTGAAAACCAATTATCGTTTGAAAGACTATGCTATTTTTATTTAAATAAAAAGAAGTCAATTAAGAAAACGCATAAATCATATTATTATAAAGAAACTTTTTTAAAAATATAAGATATACGTATATATGCTATAAAAATGTTAAGCATCGTATTAACTATAACTCAGAATATCTGGTTTATTTTGTCCCCCGCTTGGGAGGGTTTTAAATTTTTCTTACACTATTTTACAATATGGCATGAATAGCCTTCTGTTCTTACCACCATAATAAAAATTAGTGTCCAACAGTCGTCCAGTTTTCATTTAACTTAATTAAAGAAAAAAAACTAACCAGTCTTAGACTACTTTTTTCAAACTTTTCCATATTTTAAACACCAATATTGTGTGATTATTGCTATTAATAAAAATAAAAAATCGATATCAATAATTGATAACTTTTTGTAATTTCCTTTGCCTTTACATGTGATTTTACATCTATTTTCTTAATTAACAGTACCAACAAAATTATTTTTCTTGCATTCTTTATTGTAACAAAAAAAATACAATTTTGTGATTACAGTCAATATTCTGATGAGGTTAGCTATCAGAAGCTGTCAAAAACCAATTATTTTGAGCTATTCATAAGCAATTCATAAAAAAAAGAGTTTCTATATATCTTTCTCCATTTATTTGTCCTAAAGTCATTGTTGGAATTCTCATTTTGTGCGGCCACAAAATGGAAAAACAAATAGAGATAACCTGATAAATCTATATTAGACACCGAATATTTCTTAACAATTACAAAAATTGCGCTTTTATTGTAACTTAATAATCTAAAAGCTACTGATAGATTCACACATTAATCTCAACATTAATCACAATAATCACAATGCATAGCCTGACAATGTCACAGATAATAAGTTAAATCAACCTTGAAACGCACTGATGTTGTGCACGACTATAACAATTATAAGCCTGCTTAAAATCAATAAAATATCACAATAAGAAATGGTTCAAAGTATTCAAAAGCAACAATAAACTTTCACGTTGTTATGTCGAAACTTTAATAATCGTTAATTGCAAAAGTAGTTTTTTATATCCTATTAGAAAATTGGTTCCAGTGACGTGGAAATAACTATTCTACCACCAGATACACTTGTATACAAGTAATTTCAGTTGAACTAATTGCACCACAAAAAAAAAAAAAAATAAACAAAGCCCGTTATACATAACAAGTATAAAACATTTAAATAGTAAACTGTCTACATTCACACATTTTCAATATATATTTTTTAAAAACTTTTCTTTTAAAGTAAAAAAAAGTTAGGAAGTTTAACAAAATGCATAAACAAAAGATATCTTTTGTAAAATATTTGCTACATCTACTTATACTTTATACATATACTCACTGATGGAGCATCGTGGTCGATGTTGATACTCCGGAAGTAAATGAATAGGTATAAGTGGCGGTCTTAAGGAATGACAAGTACGTAACAGGCTTGTTTGTATAATCAAAGTGACAATCGTGATGTAGTCAGAGTGTGACTGTCGACGAGAATGGTTGGAGCGAACGTTGCACTTCCTTCTTGAACGAGAACAATTAAAATAATTAATGGAAGGGATAAAGAGGTAGCGGGGGGAAGAGAGAGAAAGAGAGAGGTAGAGGGGGTGGAAGGGAGAAACACAGCTCTCTTATCTCTCCACTCTTATTCAAAACTTTGTTCCCTCGCGCCACTCGACAACCGAATGTGTCAGGGAATCCCTGTGCTGGTCGCTTTTATGTCCAGCCATTCCCCACTGCGCTTATTTCATTCCACTCCTGATCGATGCATCTTCTCGTTAAAACCTTCTCCCTCCCCTTGCCCTAACTATTATTTCTCAAAACTGCATACAAAATATACCCGCACCATAGGGTCACTTCTCCTTATCAAAGAATTATAGCAGATTAAAAAAACTGGTTTTACTCGCCCCTCGATCAGGATTTACATTGTTACCAGAATTTTAAATCGAGTCTCGTGACTCTCGATCCTCTCTGCATGGTTACTCATCTCTTTAATCGAGTACGATTTATCCTCTGCAGTATATGTTTTTAACAATCCTCAATTTTACCTCCTGACTGTTACGTTACTGCAGGATTTTAAGAAACGGTCATAAACGCGTTTATATTTTATATATATTTATATATATATGTATAATATTAATATAAAAATAATAAACTAACAGTGAAAGCTCAAACGCAGTAACGAAAGTCAAGAAAAATTGCTAACTTTTGTCTAGGAAAGGGTTCGCAGGAACAAATTACTATTACTTCCAGTGGAGGCTGCATTTTTGACGTAGCGTTTATCACCTGACATCTCAGTCGAACCGAAACGTGACTATAAATAACCTAGCCATTGCTGTTTAAGCATAGTGATACAATTCTCCTTTGCATTAACTATGTCTCTGGTTCCCTTTTTTTATGTTTATTCTTATTATTCGCATAAAACAAGTTGGTCTACTTATCTGTACTTTAGGATCTTTGATTTTAGTTACATAAATAAATTTCAATTTCTCTCTCTCTCTCTCTCTCTTTCTTTTGTCATCTAGCTAGAGCATATAAAACCCACTGGATCACATGCTGATACACGCCAATCGAAGATTTAGGAATTTCTTAGAACTTTGTGATTAGAGCAAAAATATTCAGAGACGTAAAAATCTCTGATTGGTGTCCCTCGCAGCTTTTTACAATCTCCCTCACCTCGTTTAATTTACGATCTCATTAATTCTATTGGTAAAATCCTGAAGGTTATTATTATTATTTATAATAGACCAATAGAATTTCACAGTAAATGATTCCCTTTAGTATCGCTCTCTAATTGTCATAAATGTTTCCATTCTTCTGCTTCGTTGACGTATAGGTCTGCTGCATACCAACGAGACGCCATGCAAGTGAGAATGTGTAGCGATGCATAAATATGCATTATCAGCACTATCTATTGGTCAATTTTGTTGTTTTTGGGGTGACTTTTTCGTATAAATTTACAGTTACACGTTTCACTTCACTTTTAATGTGTTGGTGTGTAGTAGGCCTACACTATACAATGACTCGGTATAACAGACTCGAATTACATATACTATAATATTGTATAGTTGAGATTCTTCACTCGGAGTATCCCTGGTTGACCTTGCTGTTTCGCGACGTCCTTCTTCTGGTTAACCTTGAACGGTTACTACCATGGAACAGACAATTGACGATTTTTTCATTTGTGGACACTTTTATTTATAATCGTTGCTGTTGTTACCGTTTCCATTGTTCTCCTCGATTTTCGAAAATCGACATCATCGTGATGTGAGAGCGTTTATGGGCGAGAATTTATTTTTACAGAGTGAGGAATATTTCAAGCGTAGGCATGGATGGTTGAGAAAGACGCGAGGAGAGGTTATTTTGTAAGAGCACTAGAAATTCTGCTTTGATTTTAGAAGCTATATAAATAAATCGAAGCAAAATATTTCTACAAATATCCATATATAGAAATGTTCTCTATTTCTATCAATGGATAATTGATAATGAGGGAAAATAATACATTTTAATAAACTTTTTCTAGTT